>NW_027137910.1:2042361-2642361 GCF_003813185.1 Lentinus tigrinus ALCF2SS1-7 | reverse complement strand
GCTATGCATATGCGAAAATCAATGTGTATGGTTATTGAATGGTAGTGGCGGGAGAATGAGCCGCGACGGCCCAGTCCGCGCGCCAGTCCTTGTTTGCAGTCCCAGAGGCGCCCATGCGGCCGGTTATGGAACAATGGGATGTGTGGACCCTCGTTACTGGAACCTCTTTGTCGTGGACCTCTGCATTCCCCGCCGTCCTTGTCCTTATTGTTCTCTCCGAATTGTCCAACGCTTCTCCCGACATGGCGCACACACCGCCTCTGGCTAACGCACAAGCGACTGCGTACTTAAGACCTCTCGCGCCGACCCTTACCCCTCCATTGTTCCAGGCTTCAGGACGCCAACTCAACCTATCCAACTTGCTCTGCAGGCAGGGTTCACGTTCTCTAGACTTCTCTTTACGACTACCAGACGGTTTTCTTCTTGCTCGACGCGTCTAGATCTCTTGCGTTCGCTGCTACTACATACTCGCACTCACGATGATCGCTGGACTCTCGAAGGCTTTCAACCTCTACCTCGCGCCCGTCCTGTCGTTGACGGCATTCATTCTCATCTTGTTCTCTTATCTTGCCCCGGTCATCCTCTTCCCGGATCAAGTTGCGCTTCTGACAGTGTCGCCGTCAGAAGGAAATGACGGGCCGTCAGTGTTCCTGGGTGCATTGGGTACGTCTCCAACTACTCACAGCCGTTGTGCGTCGCTTATAAGCATGCAGGCTCTTGCGAACGCTCGAATCATGATGCGACCGTCACCTGCACTCCTCCGACTGTATCACCTACCTACGGTGCGTATCTCCCCGTTGAGATGTGTCACATGTGCCTGATGCTCATGAATTGCCAGACCTCTCCGTTCTCCCGAGTAACGCGCCAGACTTGCTCTCGGCTCCTACCGCAACGACGCCCGCATTCATTGCGGTGTCCCTTGCGTTCACCATCATCTTCTTCTTCCTATTCACCATGACATCCTTCCGCGGCAAGATGGGCAAGTTTGGCAATGTCTTCGACAAGCCTGCCATCCAACGCACGACTGCTTGGATCGGTCTTCTCGGTTTCCTTATTGGTGCGTGAACTAGCAGCTATGATTGAAATGTCTCGTTTTAACGTTTCTATAGGCATCACCTCGTTCCTCGTCATCCGTATGTGGTTTGGGAAGGCCGTGGAGGACTTCAATCGGGACATCACCGAGGACGGTTCTGGTGCGCCCCAGCTCGTAGCGTCAACAAGCAACGGTTTCATCAGTGAGTACTCTCGTGCTTTGAAAATCCCCCGCGAATAGATGGTTGACTGTCGCGCTAGTGGTCTGGGTAGGCTTCGCTTTTTACGCGGTTCCCGTCGTGTGTTCCCTAGCAAAGCTCCACGTTGCGGCTGGCAAGGCGTGAGGTCTACACACGAGAACATCCCTTGATTCACAACCATGAACACTCTACCAGCTGCAGGTGCAGCTTGGGACTTTTTGTATCGTTGCACATTTGGACACTGTCGGGCTTGTATCGTTAGCTGTAGCATATCGTGTTTCTAATGGGACATCATCCACGTCGCATTGCTTTCCTATGCCTCATGAGTCAAACATGCCTGCGACAAGGAATAGCTAGGGGAGTATTGGTGTTGAGGCTGCCTGGAGCTGCTGGAAGGTTATCGCACGCGCGCGTACAGCGGCTGGTGGTCGATCGATCGAGATCTGGGCGCGCGGCTCATGTCAGGCACTGGCACGTATGTACACAGTTTGGACGATGACTTTGCTTGACTCGCAAACGATGGACCCACAACTAGCGCGTTATACAACCACCACCGCATTGTTCATCACTAGTGCTCCCTCGAGACGCGTGCCTGCATCTGTCATACAACAAGTACCGCTCCCAGAAATCCCAGGTTTCTCCGTCGCTCCTTGCCAGTGCTCGCCTTGTGATACCGTGTGCGGGATTCTGCGTGGCTAGATAGCGATGCCAATTCTCCGCCGGCTGCATGTGCTCCATCGCAGTCCTGCCAATTATGATCAATTCTCCGACGTCGCTCGCGGGACACCGTGTCTTCTCTCGTCTTTCACTATGCGTTCTGGGCAGCAGTGCTATTGTGACCAGTCAGGCTAAGTCACGTCGCGGAGCAGAGGCGGCCCGTCCCTCCATATGCGGTGGGTGTGGTTTCTCGAGCCCTGCTTGACCTGTGCTGACGGGTAGCTCGGCATCTCAGAATGCGAGGAGAAGTCTGATGGCCATGCGAGCCTCCGAAGGTGACTTGCTTCGTCTTCGGCTGGCAGCCCATTTTGGGAACGCAGCCGCCAGATGCTGGTCTGCCTCCGAGGTATAAGAAGCCTCGGGCTGTCTGGCAGCTTTATCCAGGTCCTCAACCACCTGGCTGCCTTCAAGACTCGCAATTATGCTTGGTCTCCAGTGCCAGCGTTTCGCAAGCACTTTGCTGCCCGTCGTTGCCCTCGCGTTATCCGCTGCAACCTCGGGCGCAGCGTCGGTGATCCCGAGAGCGCGGTCGTCGTCTGACGCAGCTCTTGACGACATCCAGACCATCACAGAGCGGAGGTTTGCGACCATCGTCGGCGCTGCAACCGGAGCATCGTCGATATCTTCTTGGTGCGTTGGTTTGTCAGGCGTTGCTCACTCAATGACCATCTGCTGACGGAGTACACAGGTTGTCCACCTTGCAGCCAGACGGCACGTGGCCAGACTTGGACTACACCGCAGGCTGCGATGCTCCGACGGCCAACTGGAAGGCTCAGAAGCATTGGTCGCGTATTCGTACGTATTGTGGTTCGTCCTCAGAATGCATATAGCTGACCTGTTTGACTGCAGTGACTCTCGCGGCTGCCTGGCATGGTGGTTTCAAGAATGCGGCTCAGTGGGTACAGAGCGATGAGGTCCGCTCCGCCCTCTCGTCTTCTATGGGCTTCTGGTTCTCGAACGACTTCACTATCCCCGCGTGTCTAGATTCGGGTGGAGACGATGCCTGTCCCTGTGGCACCCCCGGTCTCTGGAACACCAACTGGTTCGCGAACGTGAGTTCCCCACGCATCCGCGCTTGGGCTTCATTGACTCGACCTCCTTCTCATCCCAGGTCATTGGTGTCCCGACCACTGTCGGGGAGGTGTGCCTGCTCCTGGGCGACTCTCTCACTGCTACCGAGCTTGGGAACTGTACGAAAATGACAGGACGAAGTTTCGCGACCTTCGACACCGGGATCAACGGTGTCAGCTCTATCACCGGAGCGAATCTGCAGGACATTGCGGGCATCGGCCTCGATGAAGGTCTCCTCACCAAGAACGCGACTCTTGTCGCGGCGGCATTGGGTCGCGTACATGCCGACGCAGTCATTCAGAACGCGGTCAAGGCCGATGGGATCAGGGCTGACGGATCCTTCGGGCAGCATACTGGTATCATCTACAACGGTAACTACGGCAAGGACTAGTGAGTGCTAAGAACTTTTATGCCGCATCGCAGACGACCTGGCTAACTGACACCCTCTGCAGCGAGAATTCTCTGTTCGCTTTTGAAATAGAGGCGGGCGCAACGCAATTCCAGGCAGGCGACGATGCTAGGACTGCCTTGGAGACCCTAGTGGATGCTGATCAGTGGATGATCTATCGGAACATCTTCACCAACGTACTCCATTGGGACTTCGTGAGTATAATCAGAACTGGTGAGAACTCCGAGGTTGTCTGACGTATTCGTTCAGAGTGTCTTGGGCCGGTTGATGACAGACCCCGTTATTGACGACCAGTAAGTCGAGATAAGGCCCTGCGCGAGTGTAACGTTCATGGACATGGCGACAGCTCCGACGCCGATATCAAGACCAATTTGACTCAGATACAAGTCCTTGGACAACTCTGGGACTCTGACACACTCCTTGACGTTTTCGACAATCTCTCCCTGAATACCACCACTTCCAACTCTGGCAACCTCGTCGGCAACCGCGTGTTCTATGCCAATGATTATGCGGTAAGCAGGCGGTCACATACCTTATCGACTCATAACGAACCACTGCACAGGTACAGCGCGGTCCAGGATATGTCAGCACCCTCCGGATGTACTCAAAGCGAACGCAAAACACGGAGTGCACCGACGAGGCGAACAATTTCGGGTTCCATTTGGCCGACGGCACGGTCTATACGCACATCAACGGCGACGAGTACGAAGACATCGTCGCCGCTTGGGACTGGAACCTCATTCCAGGCATTACGGTCGACTATGGAGCGACCCCGCTACAGTGCAACATGACGCGGAAGACGGGCACCCAGCCTTTCGTCGGTGGGGCATCCGATGGGAAGGTCGGTGCAGTTGCGATGCGGTACGAGAACCCGATCAGCAAGAGCCTGAACTGGCGCAAGACATGGTTCTTCCTTGAGAATGACGTCCAGTTCGTCATGGTTGCTCGCATCACGTCCAGCACCACCGCCCCTGTGTTCTCCGTCCTGGACCAACGCAAACATGTCGGCGACGTCCTCGTCAACGGCGAGCCTGCTGCCAGCGGGAACTTCTCCCACGCTAGCACCCTGTGGCATGGAGGCGTCGGATACGTGTTCAACGTTACCGATCCCGTCACCCTTTCGGTCGACGTGTCCTCCCGCACAGGTGACTGGTCCGCCATTGGGGCATCGTCGCAACCTCCTGTGACTGTCGACATGTTCTCCGCGTGGCTCGTGCACAATGACCTCACCGCCGCGATTTCGTACATGGTTTTCCCCGCGACGACCGCGGATACCTTCCAAGACAAGGTCGCCGCGACAGACCTTCACGTCATCCGCAATGACGGCTCCATCTCTGCGCTCGTTGACAACGCGAACAAGATGGTGTTCGGGGTGTTCTGGGAGACCAACGGGGGGCAGTTCACCATCCCCGCGTTGGCGTCAGGGGGCGCTACGATCAAAGTTCAGTCGACCGGTAGCTCGAACATCATCCTCCGCATGGACACCTGGACAGTCACCGTTGCAGACCCCACGCAGCTGCTGTCCACGCTCACGCTCACGTTCACACTGAGCTCCGGGACTGCGCCGCCTGGATGGGGCTCGTCGAAGACCAAGACGGTGTCTTTTACGCTGCCGTCTGGCGGGGTCGCGGGAAGTAGCTTGACGCAAATGTTGCCGGCGTAGGGGGGAAGGTCGTGTTTATGTTCTCTATTCCGATTATGGGTTGGCGAGTCAACGCCGGAGGAGTCCGGGACTGAGGACATCCGAAGCTTTTCGGGTTACTCTTGCTTCTGCTGTCGTTTGTATACACATTGTTACTGCTGTCTCTCCACTCTCCTGACGCCCGGTGTTTACCACTATATGTATCCGAGGGGTTTGGCCTCGAAGCCAAGTATGCGCGGTTCACTGTTTCACATTCCGGATATGAAGTTGTATTTTTAACAGAAATCTTATTACTTACCTTGGCACAACTGATGAGCATACAGCGAGAGCAGAGAACAGAGGAGTACTCGGAGAGGTGCATTGGCGCTTCGCGCTTAGTACTAGGGGCCGAGACGCCGCCATCCGAATCAGGGTGCTTCAACTGGTACCTCATGAACCCTCATGAAATGTCGCAGCGTCAACGATATTCATCGATTACTGGTGAGGCCATGAAGTACCGAACACCCTCAACAAGCTTTTCGATGCCTTCAGCCGCGTATCCAATACGCGCTCTCGGACATACTACCAGCCTCTACTAGTACTGCTTTGACGGACTTGCTGGTGAGTCCCCTAAACAGAGGCATCGTCATAAATTATGCTTGGTGTTCCTATAATTGCGATTGTGGCTGTCTGACGGTCGAGCGGCGAGTCGGCGATCATCTCGCACGACGCTTGGGCTAGTTCAGTGTACAGTGGAATCCAATCATTGATGTTATGCCGAGTTGGCTGGCAATCAGGACGGATCATTGTTGTACATCAACCCAGTCGAGATGGATAAGTTTGATCATATGCATCATGCTTGGCCGCCTCGCTGGTATATATCTTTCTTTCGTTCCTACATTCATCTTCCATTCCCTTCCACTCCCGTTCTTTGCTTGTTGTTTTATTTATCCTTTCGTTTTCAGCTGTGGCAGAAACTCAGACTATGCTCGCGCTCGCGCCCTGCGCCCTCCTCTCATTTGCAACCTTCTTGTCGTATTTGACATCAGGCGCTCACGGTGCTCCCATTCCCTACCAATTTCTTCAATTCAACGCGAGCGAGTTATCACCTTCGACTTCTCTTTCTGTCTCTCTTCCTTTCCTTTCTGACTCGCTCTTTTCTACGTCTCTCGCTCTGCCCACGATTTCCGTTGCGTCCACCACTGCCTCGTCCTCTGCCGCATTCTCGGCAGTAACAAGCGCGGTCCAATCACTCGCCGTCACTTCCTCGACGTCATCAGCTACATCTGTCACTACCTCGGCAGTGACTTCCGCTGCGCCTGCGGTACTAGCGGACACAAGCGACTCGACGCAGTCTGACATCAACACCATCCGGCAGCGTCGGATAGCCATCATCCTGCAAGATGTCATAGACCCTCTCGTCGGCACAGTTTCCAATATCAGCGATTGGTGCGTGTGGGCGGGCGGATGGGCATTGCAAGATTTTGAGATTTACACCGGCCATTATGCAGGGCCTCGACTCTTGGTGCGGACGGCAAATGGCCCAGTTCCGAGGTGGACTACACTACAGGTTGTGGCAGCCAAAAAGCCAACTGGTGAGTCAATCGTTTTCGAGGTATTTGCTGATTTGCTGACCAATGCTGTAGGCCAGCAGAGTTACACTGGAAGCGCTTAGGTGCGCATCATTCTGCGTTCATACAGGGCCGAGCTGACCGCTGAACGGATAGCGTTCATGGCCGCTGCATGGCACGGAGGCGTGGAAGGAGCAGACGCGTTCGTCAACAACTCGTCGCTCAGTGATGCTATCTCGCGCGGAATGGACTTCTGGTTCGGTAACGACTTCACAGATCACAGTTGTCTTGTCGGTCAGTGCAAGTGCGACGTGGCTGGCCTCTGGAATACGAACTGGTTTTCCAATGTACGTCGACATTCGACGTGCCCATTGTCATGAGGAAGGTTCGCTCATTACCTATACATAGCTGATCGGCATCCCGTCTCTCGTGGGAGAAACATGTCTGCTGCTTGGTACCGACAAATTGTCGCAGTCACAGCTGGATGGCTGCAAAAGCATGACCTCCCGTACCGCAGCAACACTCGTCAATGGTGTTCAGGGCATGGGCCAACTGACCGGAGCAAACACGCTCGATGTCGCCAAGATCACCATTGATGGCGGTTTGCTCACCAATGACGCCAGCCAAATCGCGGAAGGATACAAGCACGTCCACAGCGAGGTTGTCATCCGCGACGCTGTCAAGTCGGACGGAATCAGGCCGGACGGTAGTTTCGGCCAACATGCTGGTCTGATGTACAACGGTAATTACGGGAAGGACTAGTAAGTGCTATGTGCTACGAGCTATATACGTCCAATACTGATTGATATTTGTACAGTGCAAACGATGTCCTCACACTAGAGATTGCTGCCGGAGGGACACAGTTCTCGGCGCAGAAGGCTAGCCCCGACTCGCAGGCCGCATACGAAACGCTATGGGAGGGCGACTTGTGGATGATCTACCGCAATATCAACACCTCTGTGCTTCACTGGGACTTTGCAAGTATCTTTAGCCCTTACCATAGCAATATCCTGACTTCTCCCCGCAGAGCGCCCTCAACCGGATGATCAGCTTCGCAGTGTCAGATGACCAGTATGCTTGCTCTCTTACAAAGCTTGGATCATCTATTAACCATGACGTGTAAGGGCTTCTGGAAGCATACATGTCAATGTCAGCCGTATACAACAGCTTGGAGACGAGTGGAACTCCGATACACTGAAGTCTGTTGCCGAAAGCCTATCGAACTCTAGCGACAGCGCAAACTCGGGCGACCTCGCTGGCAACCGTATGTTCTACGCCAACGATTACATGGTCAGTCCTTTTCATTGTTGTGGAGAGGATCTACTCTCTGAATTTGCGGTTCAGGTCCAGCGGGGTTCGGGCTACGTGTCCACGTTGAAGATGTACTCGTCCAGAACTCTCAGCACGGAATGTATCAACTCGCAGAACGTGAGTAACTCTGGCAGCTGCAGCAATACGTTGACTGACCGCAATTGTGATCCAGCCGTATGGCTTCCACCTCTCCGACGGTACCCTTTACACCTATATCGATGGAACGCAGTATGAGGATATTGCTGGAGCGTGGGACTGGAATTGTGAGCACTTCCGACGCACAAGAAAACAACCTGCTGAAACCCCACCCGCAGTGATTCCCGGCACCACGACGGACTACGCTGCTACCAAGCTATCCTGCACCGATTCCCAGTTCTCCAGCCCGGAGGACTTCGTCGGTGGGGTGTCTGATGGGAAGATCGGCGCTGCCGTCATGCGTTACAAGAACCCCTCCACTGGATCGCTCAGTTTCCAAAAAGCCTGGTTCTTCCTCGACAATGACGTGCAGCATGTCATGATCTCCCAGGCGTCGTCCAAGTCCTCCAGCAAGAACCCCGTCATCTCTGTACTCGACCAGAAGCGGCTAAACGGCCCCGTCTACGTCGACGGCAAGCAGCTCGAGAAGGGCGGCAACTTCTCGCAAGCCACCTCGCTCTGGCACGACAACGTGGGATACACGTTCGAGACGCAGGATGCGCCCCTATCGGTCGACTTCGGGGCGCGGGAGAGTGACTGGAGCACCATCGGGATCTCCGAAGAACCCAAGGGCTCCGTCGACCTCTTCTCTGCATGGATCTCTCATGGGGGCGGCTCGGACCTGACCGTCCCCGCGGCGTATACTGCCTACCCCGCGGTCTCGCTGGACGAGTTCCAGCAGAAGAGCCAGGCGACGCAGCTAACCACCATCCAGAACGATGACGATGTCTCGGCTGTGTACGACGAAACACACAACACTGCGATGTTCGTCTTCTGGAAGGCGGAAGGTGGCTCTGCCATGTTCACTCCTGCGTCCCAGGACGGTTTCCTGATCATGGAAGCCTCTGCGAACGCAGTGGTCATCTATGACGTGGGCGACAACTCAGTCACCGTGTCTGACCCGTCTCAGTCCCTCAAGAGTGTACATCTCACGATATCGCGGGGTGTCATGGACATACAAGCGGTCGACGTAGAATTGCCTAGCGGCGGGGAAGCGGGCAAGAGCGTCACCCAGAAGCTCTGAGCAAAAGCGACGAAGACTAGGAAAGGTCCATTTCATAGCCGGACTCGCGTTGACAACGCCACTTGCAAGCACAGACGATAGACAATAGCGTACCTTAACAGTAATTTATATCATTTAACTTCTTCCTTGACGCAGGCCATACAGCAAGATACAGGTGACGGAACCACATAGCATTGCAATCGTGTAGTGGCGTGAGTATGAGATACAACAGCAGCATACGACAACACATCAGAACGCAGCAGGCTGCTCAAAACCCTGCTGGTACGTCTCCTGAGGGGCGTATTCGGCAGCAGGCGCCTCCGGCGCAGGAACGGGGGCAGCGACGACGGCAGGTTCGCGCTGCTCGGACGTAGGCTCGGCGACGATTTTGTCGAGAGGAGGCTCGAGGATCTGGACAGAGTCGGGGAGAGGCTTGCGGGGGCCGAGCTGGCCCTCGGGATCCCAGCCCTTCATGCTGGTAGCGGGAAGTTATCAACAATATGTCCTTTCGCTGAAAACGAAGCAGAGCTCACATTTTGACCTTGATACCAAGGACACCCTGACGGAGCATGACGTGCCTAACGGCATAGTCAACGAAGTCAACAGCGGGCTGACCGGAGTGGATCATGAAGCCGTCTGTGAACTTCATGGACTTGGCACGGGCAGCACGGAGCTTGCCGGAGACGACAACCTCGCAACCCTTGGCACCAGACTCCATAACGAAGCGGAGGACACCATAGCAAGCCCTGATAACGGAGGTGAGGGAGTACTTTGCATGTTTCAGCCGATAGTACGTACCTGCGGACGGCGAGACCACCGAGGAGCTTGTAGCGCAAGCTCTCGCACTGGGCGATAGCAGAGAGACCACGGTACTGGACCTTTTCGGCGTAGAGTTCAAGGGAGTTGTCGGGGAACTTGAAACGCTTCTGAACGAGCGCGGTGAGCTCGCGGATGCGGCGGCCCTTCTCGCCAAGAACCTCCTGGGTGTGGGTGGCACGGATGATGATCTGGGTGGATGCGCTTTGTTCTACTGTCTTCTGGGATCAACGGCCATAATACTCACCTCAGTGCGGGCGTGGGTGACACGGACGTCGCAGCCAGAGTAACCCTCCTCAGAGAGCTCGCGGGTGAAGAAATCGTTCAACTCGGCGCGGAAGACACCGTCAGCGACAAACTTGCGCTTCTTGCTGATCTGGCCGGACATCTTGAAGGAGGGGCTGGAGCGAAGAGAGCGGAGGGGTGAGCATGAAATTCCAGCGTCATCCAGAAGAGGGCCGTCCATCCATCCTGTTCAACGCCTGATCTCGCCCGCGAAACAACGCAAGGACACTCTCAAGGACCAACAGCATAGACCGGATGCTCACCTTGGGGGATTGCTTGACGGTGGATGCGCCGAGGATGGCTCTTGAGGCGTTGAGGACCGAGGATGAGAGACCGCAGCCAAATCTGCCGATCAGTGGTAGCCAGATCGGGCAAGTAGTTCCCACCTCCTGATGGGCGTCAAAGCGTGCCATAAATTTCGCGACCAGAGCGTGGCTCTGCGAGTCTCTGTCTCTTCCTCTCGCACTCGCGCGACGATGCATTGTGGGATGCAGCCCGAGCTGGTAAGTCGTCGTCTTCATGTTTGAAAGGATTACCCCTTCCACTTCGCTGTGAAGAGTGTTGTATTTCAACCATCCTGGCACCTCTTAGTCGATTCGATGCCTTGCGGCCGAGCTTATGCTCTGCTTGGTTTCGCTGACATGAATGACCTTCTGAGCTTTTACTCTCACCACGTACTTTGATGCATCTGCTGACCTCCTCTCAGCTCTAGGTTCGTTCGTGTTGTTCTATGTTAGGTAGTTGAATCATGTCGGGTGCCCCTTCTTCGTTATCATATCTCATCAAGAGTCTGGCGTGGGAGTGACGGTCGAATACATATGCTTGTTGGTCCTCTTTCATGACTGCGTTATCGTCCCTTCTGTCTGTCTGCATCTTGAACGCTAGCGATGACGGCGAACACCTGGCAAGAGCTCGTCGCGGACAAGAGGCGTCGTCAGCAGGCCGCCATTCCGCCTGAGTGGATGCTGCAGTCGCCACCGGACCAGTCGGTACTCGACGTGAGGGGCATACCAGAACAGAGCGGTATCCTCTCCCAGCAGGAGCTTGAGATCACGAACACAACCGATGTCGACGTACTGTTGCACAAGCTCGCTACAGCGCAATGGTCCTCGGTGGAAGTCACCACAGCCTTCTACAAGCGTGCGATCATTGCACACCAACTCGTGAGATACATATAAGTACTACTAGTCTAACCCTCGGTTGTGCTCATGTACACCGTAGGTCAACTGTCTTACCGAAATCTTCGTCGAGCGGGCGCTGCGGCGTGCAAGAGAACTCGACGAACATTTGCAGAAAACCGGGAAAGTAGTTGGGCCTCTTCATGGTCTCCCAATCTCGTTGAAGGACCAGATATGCAACAAAGGCCTTGAGGCAACCATGGGTACGTCTTCACTCATCTTGCACCATGCGCTTCGTATAACTATGCTTTTGTAGGCTATGCGACTTGGATCGGGAAGTATTCTAAGGAAGATGCAGTCATCGTCCAAGTGCTGTATGCAGCTGGAGCCGTCCCATTTGTCATGACCAATGTCCCACAGACTCTCCTTGTGAGTATGCCAAACCTTAACCGAGAATACGCCTTACTCTAGCTTTGTACAGTGGTCCGAGACCTACAATCTTGTGTACGGGCGTACCCTCAACCCCGCGAACCGCACCCTAGGTGCGGGTGGATCATCTGGGGGCGAAGGTGCCCTGGTCGCTATGAGGGGAAGTCCTATAGGCATCGGCTCAGATATAGGAGGGTGCGTCGCATTGTCGACATATCACTTGACCGCAGCCCTAATGGCTCACTGGCAGGTCCGTCCGATACCCAAGCACTTTCAATGGTTTATACGGCCTGCGTCCGTCGGCTTCCCGCGTGCCGTATAGCGGATGCGTGAACAGCACGGAAGGCCAAGATTCCGCCCCTTCCGTACTCGGGCCGATCTCTGGGAGTATCTCTGGAGTTAAGGCATTCATGAAGGCTGTTATCGCGCAGCAACCGTGGCTTCTTGACCCGCTCTGTATCCGCAAGAAGTGGGACGAGGAGGCCTATGCGCTCTCGGAGCATGGCGGCGGGAAGCAACTATGCTTTGGTATCATCTGGGACGACGGAATGGTCGTACCCCACCCGCCGATCTTGCGGGCCTTGCGGGTCACCAAGGCTGCGCTCGAAGCCGCCGGGCACACAGGTGAGTGTAATATCGGCAGTGAAAGAGGGCACATCGCCTATCTGCATCGATTGCAGTCATCGACTGGCACCCGCTGAAGCACAAGGAACTGTTCGATGTACTCGTAAGTACCCATTTCGTGGCCCTGATCTCCGACAACTGAGCGATCACTCGGACAGGCCGATATATGGATGTCCGCGGCGCTCGAAGATATTAACACCGTCCTCGCTGAGACAGGCGAACCGCGCCTCACGTCCATGGCCCTGGAGAACAACGCCGCGGTAGAGACCGGAGTGCCTTATAGCGAAGGTATTTCTGCCTACCAGCTATGGCAGCTCCACAAGAAGCGCATCGCGCTACGCGAAGAGTACCTGGCAGCGTGGCGAGCGAGTGCTAGTACTACGGGCACAGGCCGGCCTGTCGACGCAATCATTGGGCCGGTGGCGCCGTATGCTGCCCCGCCCCATGGTAAAGCTACGTGAGTATCAAAATTGAGACCCACTCTGACCTTGTGCTGCACTGACATCCGTCAGCAGCATTGCGGCCTATACCATGGCGTGGAACACACTGAACTACCCGTGCTGCGCATTCCCGGTCACGACTGTCGACCCCGTGCAGGACGTCGTGCAGCCCCGCGACACGTTCTTGGGCGATCACGACAAGCAAAATTATGCAATTTGTACGTTGATTTACAATGCATATACGAAGCACTTGCTCACATCCGCATTACGCTTCGCAGATAACCCGGAGACATTCAGGAATGCGCCTGTGGGTCTGCAACTCGCTGCCCAAACTCTTGAAGACGAAGCGGTCATTGCCATGACGGAGATCGTCGATCAGTGCTTGAGAGATTACAAAGCTGCTCACGGTATCGTGTAGCGTGTCCTTGACGAAATCTACTAGATCCGGTCCAGTTTGATCAAGCACGTTACAAACAGAGAACGAAACATGTACCTATCCATATTACCTCGTGACATCGCCCATCACCCAATCTCGGTCTTGTTACGTCTGCCATGCCCGGCGTTACAGCACCATCGGTGCATAAGTGGGTGCAGCCTCACCTGCGAACCTTACTTGGAGCTGGTCAACTACCAGGGAAACCTGAGAGGCATTGTTCTTGGATGCAGATTAGGTATGCACTCGTGCAATGACAGACCCTATCCGGGATGCAAACCGCAAATATTGGTTCCCTCCGGCGAAAACTTATTTTTGGTCAAACCGCAAACGTTCTATCGCTATTTTCGCTGGGTCTCCTCTTCCATCGTCCAACCACCGGCCCGGACATCAGACGTAGTGACCGGAGCACGTGTCTATACCGAAACTTTTTGGTGGGCGTCTGTTTGAAGGACTTGCACTTTCGCGACGCCGCGCACGACCTACGGCCCACCTACGCCTAACCTCTCTCTCTCCCTGCTCTCTCTGTGGGCTCCCGGATCTCTTTCTGCTTCGGCGCATCTGTATACTTATTTGGTTTCATACGCTATGCGTAAACAACTCGATCCGCGCATTCCTATCCTCATCAATAACAATGTCAAGAAGAACCATCGCTCATTCATAGTGCTCGTAGGAGACAAGGGAAGGGACCAGGTATGTGGACGCAAGCTGTCCGGTGTTGCTGCTGGTAAACTCATATTTTCAGATTGTCAACTTGCACTTCCTGCTTTCGCAAGCACGGGTGTCTGCCCGTCCGTCCGTACTATGGTGTTACAAGAAGGACCTTGGATTCACAACGTATGTTGCCATAGCTGGTGTCTGGCACCATCTCCTGACAAGCCGCACCCAGTCACCGGAAGAAGCGCGAGGCCAAGATTAAGAGAGAGGTGAAGAGGGGAATCCGGGAACCCAACGAGCAGGACCCCTTTGAGATCTTCATCACAGTTACGGACATCCGCTATACGTGCGTATTCTTCGCATCGCCTCTTGTCATGCCATGATTATTTTACTGGACTGCTTCGTGTTCTACAGCTACTACAAGGAGTCTCACAAGATTCTTGGCCAGACATTCGGCATGTGCGTACTTCAGGACTTCGAGGCGATCACGCCCAACCTTCTCGCACGGACAATAGAAACCGTTGAGGGTGGCGGACTTGTGGTCATCATGCTGAAGACCATGAAGTCTCTTCGTCAATTGTACAGTATGACTATGGTACGTGCCCTACCCCAGTGTCTGATCGTGTTGTTCTCAGCAAGTGCGGTAGGACGTTCACTCGCGGTACCGGACATCTGCACACGACTCCGTGGTCGCGCGATTCAATGAGCGGTTCATCCTCTCGCTGGGCTCCTGCGACGACTGCTTGGTTCTGGACGACGAGCTGAACGTCCTGCCCATATCTCGAGGCAAGGACATCAAACCATTGGAGGAGGTCCGGGGAAAGAGCAAGGAGGAGTCCGAGCTCAAGGACCTCAAGGACAGCCTTGCAGATACTAAGCCGGTGGGCGAGTTGGTCAAGCTTGCGAAGACAATCGACCAGGCGCAGGCCATCCTCACGTTCGTCGACGCCATCGCCGAGAAGACGCTCTCTTCCACTGTTACGCTCACTGCTGGTCGGGGTCGCGGAAAGTCCGCCGCGCTGGGACTAGCTATCGCTGCTGCACTCGCGCATGGGTATTCGAACATTTTTGTTACGAGTCCTAGTCCGGAAAACTTGAAGACACTCTTCGAGTTTATCTTCAAGGGCATGGATGTTCTGGGCTACGAGGAGCACCTGGACTACGACATTGCACAGAGCACGAATCCTGATTTCAACAAGGCGATCGTTCGCGTGAACGTGTTCCGAAATCACAGACAGACAATCCAGGTTAGTCTTCGAGGTCTTTCCTTTGCGTTGATGCTAACTTTCGTAAAGTACATCCAACCGCAAGACGCCCACGTCCTCGGCCAGGCTGAGCTCGTCATCATCGACGAGGCAGCTGCTATCCCGCTTCCTCTCGTGCGCAACCTGCTCGGGCCATACCTCGTCTTCATGGCGTCCACGATCAACGGTTATGAGGGTACAGGTCGTTCGCTCTCCCTCAAACTCATCCAGCAACTCCGCGAAAGCACACGCCCATCCCTCACCAAGGATGCTGTACCCACTGATGACGACGCAGCTGCCGTTGCCTCCTCCTCCAAAAAGCCTCTCGCGAAGGCCCCGCCAAAAGCTCGCACCTTGCGTGAGATCAAACTCGAGACACCCATCCGGTATGCCGCGGGTGACAAGGTCGAGAAGTGGCTTAACAGTCTGCTCTGTCTCGACGCGTCTATCCTGCCTCGACAGATGCACATGAGCTGCCCACACCCGAGCAAGTGCGAGCTGTTCTACGTCTCTCGCGACACGCTGTTCAGCTTCCACCCTGCGTCGGAGGTCTTCCTGCAGCGCATGATGGCGCTGTACGTCGCGAGCCACTACAAGAATCAGCCAAACGACTTGCAGCTGCTCTCCGACGCGCCCGCACATCACCTGTTCGTCCTTCTACCTCCCATCAAGAACGACGAGACGCACCTACCTGAACCGCTCGTTGTGGTGCAAGTCGCACTAGAGGGCAACATCAGCAAAGCAGCGATCATGGAGGGCCTGAGTCGAGGGTTCCGTGCTGGAGGCGATATGATTCCCTGGTTGATCTCCCAGCAGTTCCAGGAGAACAAGTTCGCATTGCTGTCAGGGGCGCGTGTTGTCCGAATAGCGACACATCCGGACTATGCAAACATGGGTTACGGTGCCCGTGCACTGCAGGCTCTGAATGCGTATTACAGTGGCGAATACTTCAACGTGGACGAGGCGATGCAAGCAGAGCAACCATATCCTGATCCGGCCAACTTTGACGAGGTGAGCAACAAAATTCGTCGACATCAGGCGGACATGCTCACGATATATCCCTAGGATACAAACCTATTGACGGACGAGCCTAAAGTTCGTGCCGCGAACGCGATGCCACCCCTGCTGCAGCGGTTGACAGAGCGCAAACCGGAGACACTTGATTACCTCGGAGTCTCGTACGGTCTTACACCACCGCTTCTCAGGTACGTGAGATGCACCTCCCGAGTCAGTGATTGGTATTGATTGAGATGGCTATGTAGATTCTGGAAGCGTGCAGGATACGTGCCATTGTACCTCCGGCAGACGCAGAGCGAGCTGACGGGCGAGCATACGTGCGTGATGGTCCGCGGGCTGAACTCGTCCACAGAGAGTGAGTTGGGGTGGTTGAGCGAGTTCGCGAAGGGTGTGTTCTCATCTGCTGTGCGGTTGCCCCCGATGCTGACGAACCGGGCGCAGACTTTCGGAGACGATTCATCTCGCTGATGTCGTTTAAATTCCGGGAGTTCAGCAGTGTGACGGCTCTGAGCGTGCTCGAGGCAGTGAATGCGGGTGTGAAGAAGCTCGACGAGGATCCGTCAAGAGGTAAGGTTGCGTCAGTACACACTGCCGGACTGCTTAATGACCTCGGTCACAGAACTTGGCTCTTTTGAGCTCTCAATACTGCTGTCACCATTCGACCTCAAGCGTCTCGACTCCTACGCGAACAACCAGCTTGACTACCATGTCATCATGGATCTCCTCCCCACCGTTGCGCAGTTGTACTTCGAGAAGCGCCTTGGTCCCGAGGTCCGCCTCAGTGCCGTGCAAAGCTCGATCCTCCTGGCACTCGGCCTCCAGCGAAAGACGATTGAAGAGATTGAGGCCGAGCTTTCTCTCCCTGTCTCGCAGTCTCTCGCGCTCTTCGTGAAGGTCATCAAGAAGCTCAGCAAACGCCTGCTCGATGTCCAGAAGGCCGCGATCAGCGCGACGATTCCCGATGCGTCCGCTGCTCCAGCGCGCAATGATGCAGAGGGCAAAAAGGTCGAGTTCAAGCCGCTTGAGACGCCACTAGAGGAGGAGCTTGAGGAGGCTGGCGATGAGGCGACGCGCGCATTGCGCGAAAAGCAGCGCGCCATGATCGATGCGCTTGACCTCACCAAGTGAGTATCGTTCCTGTCGTAGGCCACTACGCCATCCCTGCGCCATCTTTGTCCTTCCTCGAGCAGCAGGCGTTGACTCGAACAATGTAGGCTAACGATGGTATGACACTCAGGTATGCGATCAACGACGCATCTGCCGACTGGAGCACGGCTGAGGCGCAGGTTGCAAAGCTCGCCAGTGGTGGCCAGCAAGGCAAGTCGACGCTCGTCTCGGTGAAGACGACCGCAGTCGCGGGGCAGAAGCGGAAGGCGGAGGGTTCGGGAAAAGGAGAGAAGAGCGGGGAGAAGAAGTCGAGGAGGAGTATGAAGGGCAAGCATTAGGTAGCAATTGGTCCCTCGTGCAGATTCATGCGAGTATGCGCGAAAGGACTACAAAACGAGAAACAACAGTGTACAGTCTTTGTGAAACGCATGCTATCTAGCCCGTGTACATACAGACTTCGTCGATTTTGAGTACCACATTTCTGGGAGCGCCAGTCAGGAACAACTATGCACAAATAACTGAGGGCCCGCAGGCGTTGTCCTTCCCCACCTATTACTCCGTCCCACTTTGCCCTCACCCCCCCAGCCCAAACAGGCTGTACTTTACAGTTGTAATCTCGTCATATCGTACTCCCTGCGCATCGACATGCCGCACGGTTTATTTCCTTCAATAAAACCAGGTGCTCCCTCACCCACCTCACCGACAATCACTCAACTCCTCTCTGTGGCCTCGGTGTTGGCCCCCTGTAACGGGATATTGTCAGGACTACCTTGGAAGGTCGACGAAGAGCGCGATTATAGCTACGCAGATCTCTCCTACCCCCGCTCATGGCAGCCTCTGTTCCTCGACGCATTCACTAGTTTGTGCTCCTTGTTCTCTGGTGAGGCCTCCGTTTGTGTCGCTCTCTCGAAACCCCCCCCCCCCCCCCCGCCCAAATTTTTTTGCCCCCCCCAACCCCCCCCCCCCCCCATGGATCAAGTATTCGTTGCCCTACCCAACCCCCCTTCCACCCAGTTGCAAGAGGGAATCGATCGTTTCCTTTCTGGACTCTTCAAGCTTGCCTCTTCAAAAGGCGACCGAGTTGTCGGCGAACAACCTAAACTCATCGACGAGGCCGGGCTGGTCAAGGCCACCTATCAGTCATGCTATGTGGAGTACAGTGCGTTGATGCAAGCCCACGGAGTCCTTGCACTATCCGCTCTTGACCATGCTATCACCTCGTCTCCTCGCATAGGGGACGCGGAGGTCGGAGAGGCCGCATCAGGTAGGGAGGACAATGAAGGAAGCGAGGGAGAAGGGCATTACTGCGGTTTTGAGGACTTGGATGAGTATGAACCTGAGATGAGAGCGGTTGAAGCCCAGCGACTTGCCGAGGCTGGAGAGGCTATGCCAACGCCTGAACAACCTGCTCTCCATGCGCGCCGCTGAGGATGCAAATTACCTCTCTCTCCATCACTTGGGGCTCCTGGTCCTTGCGGATGTAGAGGATGAGGGATTAGCTCCTGTCCTTCGTGGCATCTTCGTTGGCATTGGTATGTGTGGGGCTCCAGCAATCCCCCCTATCTTGCTGACCATGCGTACATCCAAGATTCCATTCGTATGTTCATCATCCGCAAGATCTGTGCCCTACCGTTGGCGGTGGATACTCTCATCCATGTTGCACGTTGTCTCGTCTCTCCTGGCCGCACGTTGCCGAAGTGGTCGGTTACATGGGTCCACCTGCCGTCGCCTCAGATTCTCCTTCCTTCTCAGGAGGATTTGGAGATTACACTCGGAACCATCTGCGTCGACATTCCTCGTCACGATTGCAACAAGGTCGTCAAGCAGGGTCTCGACTACGTACAGGAATGCAAACGGCAGACCTCGATCAAGGCCGACTCCCTCCCAGTGCTTCATAGCGAAGCTGTTCTCATCCATCATATCATCAAGAACAACGTAGACGTCTATCCGTACCTCGCGGCCTCGCCCATCTCATTCCCTTGGTCATGTTACGCCTGTGCCCGACTCCTCGGCGTGGTCAATACACGGCGGAACTTGCAGCTCACCTTGCGAGGCTGCTCGGACCTAGCGTTACTGCCCTCTGCTCTTCCTTCACTTGGTAAAGACATCGATGCGGCGCTGTCGGAGCAAATGTTCGCTGACGTACAAATATTCGCTCAAAATCATCTGGACGAATTCAAAAGGGCCGATGAGCGTCGGAAGCGTTTTTCGTCCGTTTTGACAGAGTATGTCTTTCTATCAATGTCGTGACATATATGGTTGACATGACCTGCACAGAGGTTGTTGTGATACTATCGTCGGACAGCCATGAAATGCATAGGACCAGAATTCGTGGTGTGCTCAACCGAGGCCATTGTACACTTCGTCTCGTTGCAAGGGAGTCTACCTATTCTCAATCAAGCGACAACCAAGCGTGGATGTATTATGATGTCATGGCTCGTAACTGGCGGATATCGGAGATGCCACCATCAATATAGCATGCATTGTAAAATTCGTGTTGGTTTCGGTTTCGAAGCACGTTTACAAGGTTGACCAAGCTGGCAGCTCACGAGGGTCAGTGCACGGGGTGATAGGTCTGGGAGCCAGTCTTCTTCTTAATCCATTTATTGTCCCGTTAGGGCCGAGCCCCATGTCGGACGCGATACAAGCGACAGCTACGCTACGTCGCTTGGGAGCCGGTCTTGCTGCAACTTGCTAGTATTGCCTAGCTACAAGACATGGAAGAGCATGCTTTTCTCGTCGATTGTCCCCATTGAAATGAGAACGGTCGGTCTATGCAGGTGCTACTAAACGTCCGGGATCATCAGAAACCCCAAGGAGGATCTTACAAATGTTTGCAAAAGACGCTAACACTAGGTCTGATTCATTTAAACTTTCGATGGTCGACTTTACCGTTCCATAGCGTACAATGGTGGACGTAACAGAGCGCGAATTCCAGCGCAGAATACCGTATCATGACTCGAAAATCGTAGCAACGCAGTCAGTCGCTTGAAAGGGGCGCAGTTACAAGACACAGAGATCCTGATCATTGAAGAGCTTCGTTCACAAAGATGGCCGCCCCGCCCATCCCGCTCCCGATGCACATGCTCGTGCAGAGCAGCGGGGCGTTCCGACGCTTGAGTTCCGCCAGGCCGGTGACAACTTGACGAGCTCCAGCTGCGAGTAAAGCGTGCGTCAGGAAGAAGAGGAATCACGGACATTTGATATACTCACTCATGCCGAGAGGATGTGTCAACGCAATCGACCCGCCGCTGGATCAAAGCGTCAACACTCGCAGCAGACAACGTAAGGGAGCGGACGTACTTAGGGTTGATCTTCTCCAAAGGCACCTGTAACTGCTCGACGCAGTAAGCGAACTGGGAGGCAAATGCTTCGTTGATCTGCTCAGCAAACCTCGATGAGTTCGCGCTCTGCATATAGGGCGTCGCATATCGTACCTCCCAAACGTCAACATCTTCCTTGGACAGTCCAGTCATTTCGAGCACTTTGGGGATGGCTGCTACAGGGGAAATACCCATGTGACGGGGTTCGACGCCTATCCGCACATGTGCCTCGTATGAATTCAGGTTCTCGATGAAAGTTCACCGGAAACACGTACCGACGAACGCGCTGGCAACATACTTTCCAACAATGTCCCAGCCCTCCTTCTCGGCACGCAAACGGGTCGTCAGGATGGCTAGCGCAGCACCATCTCCAACGCCGCTCGAGTTGCCTGCGGTCGAAGCACCATCTTCGAGGAACACAGGCTTCAGCTTCGCCAGCGACTCCAAGGTCACTCCAGGGCGGACTGTGTCGTCTACGGAGATTACTGCGCCTCGCAGTTCGACAGGAAGAATTTCCTCCGCGAAGATGCCAGATTCGAGAGACTACGCCGACCAAGTCAATACATGGCATTACAACATGACTGCATCACTGCTACCTTTGATGCACGGGTGTGAGAGATCAAAGCATAATCGTCCTGCTTCTGGCGCGGGACGTTGTATGCTCTTGCGACCATTTCTGAGGTCCAACCCATGGGCTGTAACGGTATGGCTCAGCCCGATAACACCAATGATCGGGGCAGCGGACACGTACATGTACGCAATCGTGCGAATGAGCGTTCTGCGCAATTGCCGGAACGACTTCAGGCGTAGGACGCGGACTGTATGACAGAGCATTCAGTCACTTCACACCGTATAAATGTATCGGTGGAGTGGAGGAAGTAGCTCACTTAAGCGACATGCTTTCCACACCGACCGCCATGCCGAGCTCGATCTGTTGGTTCTTGATGGAATTGGCAATGTTGACGATGGACTGCAGGCCAGAGGAGCAGAGCCGGTTTACTGTGCTAATGGGCACCTCGACCGGAACGCCCGCAGCTATGGCTGCGGCTCGGGAGACGTATAACGGGGATGGTGGATGACAGGTTCCTGGAGACCTGACGTCAGGAGCGGACGATACAGGACATACTAAGAAAAGCGCACCAACACAGATATCCTCGAGCAACGCTGGGTTCAGCATGGTCTTCTCGAAGGTGGCCTGTGGCAAGTATTGGGACCTGAGTGATCGAGGGAATGCTAAGACACTCGCACCTTGAAGAATGCATGGAGCAGTTCGTCCACCGGCACATCCTTCAGTTGTCCCTTCTTCGCCCGTCCAAGAGCCGTGCGCTTCGCAAACGTGATGACGACGTCGTCCGGTCGTTTGGAGAGGATATCGGGACGACCCTTGGCCTGAGTGGCGAAGGCACGGACCAGCGGGCGACCAGCACGTCGAGCAGTCAGTCTGGAGAGCATGGCGGATGGTAGAGGTCGAGAGGCGAGAAGGACGCAAGCATAGCTCGGGTGCGTGAAGAGCTGCACCGGCCTTGCTGAATCCTGGTTGTTCTTCCCCACACTGGCCTAGCGGTGGCCCGACGCCCGCCGTCGCGTTGCAGGCAGATCCGGGCCCCGATCAGCATGACGCGCACACATGACCGAGTTCCTGCCATAGGCGCCCCTCTTCCTGTGACCTGTCCGACCACGACCCTCTGCTGGCTATCTCCGCCTTATAGCTGATGTATATACGCCCATGATTCATGATCATGACTGAGTACTGAGAAGCGATACTGTGCCGATAATATCAGTTGTAATTATGACTACTACCTCCGGCTCAGGGGGTAAGTCTACTGGCAGATCTCCGAATCGACCACGCTGACGACCGCCGTCCTCCATGACTTATCATAGGCACAGCGACATATACTTCAGCGACCATGTTCAACGAGAACTGGGCATATTTTCGAGGTTCGCGCATATGACGCATGTCCCGCTTGCAATGCCCGGCATTACCGGCGACATCAACACCTATCTATTCTAGACTACACTTCCAGAAGTTTGGCGGCGGCTCATCCCAATGACCTCTCTCGCAATCCTCGCGAAATACCCCTTGTCTCCACAAGGTGTGAAGGTGCGACTGACGCCAGGTCTCTGGCGGGCCGCCGGCCTGAACGCATGCTACTTCAGGCACTTTGTACTAGCTGAGTAGCTCCCCGGTCGCTCCCTTCGGATTCTTCAGCATGCGATCTCTGACCATGGCGGTTGCGACTGATGACGTGACCATGAATGCAAGTATAAGATGAGGGAAGAGTCGACAGCTTGTGTGCAGTGAGGTGCCGCCTCTGGATATCTCCATGCCGCCGCCATCTACTACCATTCTCCACGCTCTTCTTCTCGGGCTCTCTCTCGGGGTTGCGCATGCGGTTACAGTGAACGAGACCTCGATATTGTATACGTTTGCCAATGATCGCATCTCATTCAATATCCTGAAGGAAAACGGCTACATTCAGAATCTCGTCTTCGAAGGCATTTCGGTCCTAGGAACAGTCTCGGGCAACGCGGGTCAACTGTACACAGGTCAGCATGACAAGGCTCTCACCACTGCCCATACTAAGATACACTTCTTTCAGACTTCCCTTCGAATGGGTTTGCCTTGACAGCCAATCCTACTCACCAAATTGTGCAGGGCAGCGAGTATGCGGGCATCGTCGTCACCGACAATGATACATCTACTGGCTCCTTGTGAGTTTGGTCTCTTTGCATATGTACGACGATAGCTATGAGCTCATTGCCCGCAGGGTACAGCGGTCCTGGTTCCTGCGCGACGGAGAGACGGGACTTCATTCGTTCGTCCGCTTGGCGTACCACAATCCTTCCGGTCCTTCAAAGGGTGCATTAGGCGAAGTCAGGACCATGTTTCGGCCAAACGGGGGCCCCTGGACGACACTGGTCACAAACAAGGAGCAATGGGTACGGAACATACCGGACATCTGTGCAATACTTACGATTCATCTCTTCTCTAGGCACCCATTCCTGGCGCTCAAGCGATCGCTAACCAAGTCCAAGTCCAAGACGCGTGAGTATTGCAATTGGTCACTTCGTTTCCACCTGACCATCGAGCTCAGCACCTGGTATCTTGGCTTGACGCCTGGAGATTCGTATGTTCAGCAGGTGTGTGCTTTCAAATAAACCAAAGCACACTACATTGGACCTCATGAGCCTCGTAGGAATCAGACTACTGGACCAAGGCATGCGTGTGTACCCCACGATGCCCATGCCTGGCGCTAACTAGCAACTCAGTATACTTTCGCCGACAACCAAACGAACAAAGCGCAGGGTTTAGTTGGTCAGAGCTCGGACGGTACATCTGTCGGCGCATGGTGGGTGGTGAACCAAAAGGATACCTTCTTCGGCGGGCCGGTACGCACAGGTCTTTTACTGGCCTGAGACAATACTGATGGCCGTCCAGTATCACGTCGACCTGATGGTTGACGGCATCATATAGTGCGTTTCCTGTGCTACATGTCTGTTTCCATCGTGCTCAGGGCGAATCCCCAGCAACAAGCAATCAACCAGGTCTGGGGTATTTTCCACTTTTTACTGGGGAGTCGTTTTGCTGATATTGTTACTCCAGCCATGGTGGTGCGACGTATGTAACGCGAGTCCCGAATATCTCTGCAGCGTTCTCTAATGGGGTTGTACACAGTTCGCCCAACATAACAGACGGTTTCGACAGGACCTTCGGTCCTCAGGTAAGGACTGTTACTCCTGGGTCTGCCGAATGAGACTGACAGCTCGCAGTTCTTATACTTGAACCGAGGCGAAGACGCGACGTACGTTGTCTGTCCACCTCACTTACGCCTTGCGGTGCTGATAGGCGACTTCGATTGCCATTCCAAGGTTGCAAACTCTTCTGGCGGATGCAGAACAGTACGCTGACCCGGCATGGAATGCAAAATTCTACGACGAAATCGCTCCTCATGTGCGTACCACGTTATCAATTGCACACCTCGGTAACAAAAGACATTGAAGACCTTTCCCTTACTGGCAGGTCGTCGGCTATGTTCCCACTTCGTCGCGCGGCTCCTTCTCTGCGGCAGTAGATGTGCCGCACGGAGCGAAAGACGTCATCGCGATCCTGAGCGCCAATGGTGTACACTTCCAGGTAAAGAGCTCTCCGAGCCTTTTACGCCAACTAGATCATTTGTCAATGTCTTCATCCAGGATAGCGCCGCCGACTCGGGCGCGTACCAATACTGGACCGATGTTCGCGATGGTGTCGTCGACATAGGGAGGGTGAAGGCGGGAACGTACCGCCTGACGATCTCAGCCAGTGGTTGGTCTATTCGCCATGCATGTTTAATCGAGGGCCGACCGTCCACAGGGATTTTCGGCGACTACGTACAAGACAACATCGTGGTCAAGGCAGGGAAGCAAACTCATGTGAAGGCGGTCTGGGTCCCGGAGTCGGCGGGGACAGAGCTCTGGCGTATCGGTGTTCCGGACAAGAGTGCAGGTGCGACAGGGGTTCTGGTACTTCGATGCATCGCTGACTATGCCCAGGCGAGTTCAAGAACGGCTTGGAGCGTGATACTACCCATCCTAGGCAGCCTTCCAGTAAGCACAAAGCTTGCCTACGGATCATCTCAACTAACAGCTTTCTACAGAGTACAGAATATACTGGGGCGCATGGGATTTCCCGAACGAATTTCCGGGCGGTGTCAACTTCACCATCGGCAGGAGCGTAGAGAACAGAGACTGGGTACGCCCGAGTTCACTCCCGCCATCCCATCAGCCACGGTGCTATTCCTGATCGTGCTGGCAGAATTATGTCCACTGGTCTCAGTATGGTCCAACGTACGCCAGGAATGATACAGTAACAGGTACATATGTCGTAGGTGCGCCGTGTATTCTATCAGCTATAACCCGTCTCTGCATATAGATATCAATCGGTGGACTATCAATTTCTCTATCGACTCCAAAACGGCCAAGAATATCACCGAGAATTCCGTTGCAACCTTCACGATCCAACTCGCAGCAGCGAAGACGACCGCTGGCAATACCGACGCTAACCAGGGAGCTTGGCCCAGCTTCCCGGTACGTCCCTGCGCATGTGTGACTGTTGCTTCCTTTCTAAACGAAGGCTAGATCAATACCTACGTGAATGGCCAGGCTGATCCCCTCGTCTGGACTATCCAGTCGTATGAGAGCAGCAGCTGCGGGGAACGGTCCGGTATGTCCTTTAAGTAGATATCCTAGGCATGCTCAAGACGATGATCGCCTTGCGACAGCTATTTCCTGTCACCTGCTATCTAACAAGTTCCAGTTCCCGGGAATATGGCTGAAGCAAGGGGACAACAGCTTCGTCGTACGTCTCCGCTTAAGATCTTTCACGTAGGTGCACGTCACTGATCTGGACATTTCAGCTTGAGTTACCTCACGCTGCTGCAGTGGTACAGTGTGCCCCTTCTTGGCCGCTCAGCAATCAACTGACAGGGTCTATAGTATGTCCAATACGACGCACTCAGGCTCGAACTGCAGTGATACAGCATCTCAATGTTGATATGACATACTTTCTCATTCATGATGCAAGGAGTGTATCTTAACACATGGAGGGCTGATATCAATCTCGACGCTTCACCTGGGAGACTTGAACGGCAAGGGTCAGCGGCGTTTCTACTAAGCTCCGGCAACACAAGGGCTGCATTCCTACGGCGAGGTGCCGCGACTTCATCGAGACTTCAAGACATGAATATGAGTAGCTATGTACAGATACATCAGTATATACAGCGTAAAGAGCACAAATACATCACTAGCAGGATAGCATAGATAGCAGAGCATATGGATAAGCAAGCAATAGATCACATCACCAAGAAGTGCAGGTGTGACAGTAGGCAGAGTGTTCGCAATCGTGATCATGGCGTTCGAAGACTTGCGTCCTCGCGATGGTGTCGTTGACTGGGACTCCATCGGTGGTTGTCTTCGATGGGGTCCTCGATTCCTAGGCATCAGCAGCGAGTTCCTTCACGGATCTGATTACTCGGCTGGCTGTTCAGTGGCCGTCCCTTCCGCATCCGCAGCGACAACATCATCGTCGTCATCGTCGTCATCGTCGTTCCCGACTGGAAGGGGTGCCTGGCCAGCAATGCGCTACGCGATGTTGTATTGGCACATATGTCCTCTGAAGATATGTAAGTGTAAGGCGCACCTTCAGAGCAAACTTGCAGACGAGGTAGCCCTTCGGGTTGAGGCCCTTCTCCCTCCACGCCTGCATACGGCTAGGTTAGTAAGGTGCTGCCAACAAGGGACATAGATTCCCTACCTTCTCGACAGTATACAGGCCATCATAGCGGTAGCCTTCAGCGGGAGCGTAAGGCGAATCGAGCTTGTAACCACGAATCACCCGTACGGGCTTCTTGGTCTCGGAAGACCTCTGCAACAGCGTCATGTTCTATTCGCGCCACACGTCGATAGCCGAAAGGCTTACGAGCAAAGCCTTGTTATAATTATTGTCAAAATCTTGATCACAGCTCTGCGGTGCTGTACGCAGCTAGGACCGACACATGAGTACGTGGCGAGAGGGTAGAGAGACAATCAGCCATACGTTCTTCGGGTTGGTCTTGGTGCCCTTAAGATCTCGGCCACCTGAAGAAGGTTCATGGCGTCAGGATGGAGAGTCATACCGTGGTAGTGAACACAGACCTGAACCCGTGAAAGTGCTGGGAAACCCTCGATAAGCTGTTTCAAACGAGATATGCATAACACTCACAATGCCTCCCCAAGGTCGATATCATCTTCGTAACCACCAGATAGAGCAACGGAGTATGCACCCTGTGGGCCTGCGGATATACCAGCAACCCACGGCCTGAGGTACGGTCAGAAGGTCTGATTGCGGATTGCGAAGGGGCAACTATCACTCACGCATGGATCGCATCTCGACTGCATGCCTCACTATAACAAACATGAGCAATATGGTCATGGGTACGTGAGGGTATCACATACCGCGTCTCCCACCACGATCCAATTGGGACGCCCGGAATGGCGCCATACGTCTTCCTAACATAGGCCCTCCGTTCACTGCAATCAAAGATGATAGCGCAACACTCACGGGTCGTACTTCCTAATCATGGTTTCGCGCGGTGTGCCTTGCATCCCAGCTCGCGCTTTGGCACTAACCACGCGTGGCAGCGCGCGAGCCGCCGCCGTCGAGCTGCCACTATCTTCGTTATAGTTGGTGGTCTTCCCCTTGTTCCTCGCGCTCCTACGCACACCCGACACGATCCCGTCTTCGTCCTCAATTTTTGAGAGCTTCACGGGGCGTTCAGCGTTCTCACCCTCTCCGTCGGACGTGGGCTCCTCGAGAGGGACCCCACGTTTCTTCGACTGATCAACGCGGGCCTTCTTCGTTTTCTGCTTGGGTGGAACGATGGGCTTTATGTTGAGTGATTGGAGAAGAGCCTGCGCTCTAGCAATGTTCGCGAGGCGTTGAGCTTCGTATTCGATTGCCATAGTCAGTAAGAAGTTGAGCTCTCAAGGCAAACAAGGAGGGGTCGGTGAGGGTCAAAGACGCGTTATAGACGCCCCCGCTTAGCCGCATCTCAACAGTTGCACCACGTGATCGCGTCGTAGCCGATAGCAACTTTGTCGCCCCTTCTCAGTCTCCAGATACATAGGGGGTCTAGATATTCATGAGATGATGATTGGTATGTGTACAATGAATGTGATGTGCTGCTCCTATCCATATCCGATACCTCCGCTTCCGCAGTCTTCCCACCTCCCGAATCCGCTCGTGCGCGCGCGATTAGTACGATCCGGAGGGCGTGAATTCCTGGAAGCCTAGAAAGTTATGGGGGAGGCCCGGGGGCGAGAATGGCCTGGCGTCAACACCTTCGTAAGTAGGGATGCGGAACGGATTCATCTCGAACGGACTCGCGAGGGGGGACAGCTGCTGCTCGGTGAGCACGTGTGGCAGCGGGCTGCCGGGCCCTACGCTAGGGCTTCCGACAGACGATGGGTTTCTGCTGCCCCTCTCGTCAGACCAATCGTGCATATGCTCTGTAGCGATAGACGATCAGTTGAAGCAGCAAGAGCAAGAGTCACGATAATACTCACTGCCGATGAACTTGCATTTGCCCTGTTTCCGGAAGACGCACTTCGGGCCCTTCGGACAGTAGTGGTTCATGATGCAGTTCTCGCCCAATGGACACTTGTTACCTGTGTGTCCCTCAATGTGAGCATCCCGGCGTGCGGTGATAGCTGTGCTGTACTGACCGTTATTGACGGCGGGACACGGCCACTTCTTCGCGTTCACACGCAAATCCGCAATTTGTTCTGAGGTCAACGGGTAGTTGTGTTCGTACTTGCAGTGATCCCCATTGTTACACCTTGCCAGATAGAAGAAGTTGCAAGGTGGTGGTCTCTCTGGCATAACATGAGTTCATGGTTGATGTTAACTTATAGAGAAGACAACATACGCTTGTGTAGTGGCTGACGGTGCGCGTTATGGTAAGTGCCATGTAGAACGGAGCACAAAGCGCGTTGCATACCTGATCAGGGTCGAGTGGCCGAGGCTTCCTCACCGGCGTCCCGGTCTTGGCAACGTTTGGAACCGGTGTGGAGGGCTTAGAGTAGCGTGCCTTGTCGTTGTCCTGAGGCAGCGGCATGGGCTGTTTCGGTGGCTTCGGGGATTTACTCGCCGCGCTGCCAATAGCATTGGCAGCTGGGCCAACTTTCTGTTTTCCGTTAGTTTGCAGCTTCTTCTGGATGAAGACGCCGTCGATGTTGAGTTGCGGGAGGTTAAGATTGTGGATCTCGTGAGCGAGGTCTTTGTAGCCCTTCAGCAGAATGACCTTATCCAGAAGGCCTTCGTTCTGCAGGAGGTTGAGCGTAGAGGTGTAACCGTTGTCATGTGCACCTGTGTAGAAACGTCTGAACATCTGGCAGAGGGTATAGCAGACGGCACGTACCACCGAAGAACACTTTGGAGGTTTGAGGAAAGCGAGTGAAGACACGGAGATACTCTATGCGCCAATGGTCACCTCACAGACCGCGGAACCACACACGTTAGAGCGCACCTTTGATCTTTGAATCTGCAGCCTCCTTGCCGTTACCGACATCGACAATGGAGAACAACGGGGAAGCCTGGTTGAAGCCCAGGACGAAGGCCTCGAACTCCTCGGTCGTGCACACTGAGTTGTTCGTCAGCGTATCCAGCAGTCCGTTCTTGTTGCAGTAAATGGTGAGCCACAGTTGGCCACGACCGGGTACAGACGCCTCTGTCGGGTCCGCCGAGGAGAGGTAGTCGGTGAGGCCTTTGGTGAGGAGCATGGCGGCTTGCCGGCCACCGAACTGGCCCTGCTTGATGAGGTCTGACGAGAAGATGTTGCCATCTCCATCGATGAGGCACACAATCAAAGGATTGTCCTCCTGTTGTCGGAAAGATATGGGACGATGGAGAGGGGTATGTACGTTGGTACGGCAGCTTACAGAGGCAAAGCGGACAGGAGTGCGCACCTTGAGAGCCCCGATGCTCCTCTCAAGCTTGAGCACAGTCTTGTTCAGGACCTTCCTGTCTCCATCCGCGGTCTTGAAGGCATCTTTCCACACCGACAACTCCCGCTCGAGCTCCTCGACCCGCGCCTCGAGCTGCGTATTTTTGGTAAAGGTCTTCTCGAAAAGGGCTGTGTGAATCGTAGCCGTAGTCAGAATAGAGGATCGCCAAGCCACAACACAGGTATAATGGTACCAGTTTGGTCTTCGAGAAGTCGCCTCCTGCAGCAACGGTGAGGTTCGCGGTTGCGGGAAGCTGGAACGGAGAAAGGGCGGACGCACCAGACTGCAAAGTCCGAGATATTCGTTACGTTGTCGTCATCCATAGCCGTTAGGCTTTAATTTCGTGATACTTGAACACGTTTAGTCTGTGGTGTCGTGTGGGGGAGTTTGCATGAGCCCCAGGACGAGTCAAGGTTTAATAGGCAGAGCCTGCCGCAGCGGCGGGCCATATACACGACCACAATAGGTATCGGGGTCCTGGGATCTAAGCGCCCATATAATACGGCAGCACAAAAACACAAGATGATGGGCCTCTCTACCCCGGAGTAGTACCCGCGGCCCCATCCAATGAACCAACATGCAGCTTGCGAAGTGACAAGAGCGCAACTGCGCGTACATTCCTGATGACTGTCGGCGACATACAAGACATGCGAAGATGGAACGTTCCTATTATACAGTGCCCATGCGAGATGACTTCCGATGCGCGATTGGCCTGTAGCGGCTAGCCACTGTGGCCGCTCTGTCGACGTGCCAATTACGCCCTATCGGTCACAAACAATGCTGTCCGCAAGAACACCTCTCTAGCCTCGCTATCGCCGGATGGGGCATAAGTAGCGGCTCTGTTCCTCGTCTTCTTCCACAACTTCCACACCCCTTCCAGTGCAGCCCGGAGGTCCTCTTCATCCCCGTCTTCGATACCCCCAGAAACGCCATTACCGTCCACCACTGCGGAGTGCGCACCATGAAGTGACGACAGCGCAGAGGCATGATAAGCTGCGTGGCTCGCATGGACGGGTCCCGCAACAATATCCGCGCACTGCAACCCGAGAGCAGGCGAAGATGACAGGTCCGAGTCGTCGCTACCACCAATGGTAGGTGAGCTCAGAGCTTCCTCTACGTCGAATGATCCGTCAGGCGCGGGACTCTCCGCATGACTTTCGCGAGGTGTGATCGTCGAGAGAAGCTGCGCCAACTGTGTTGGAGAAGCGGGATCCCATCTCGAGTTGCTTCGGGGTCGAGGCATGATTGACGGGGGGATGGGAAGCGGTTCAGCGTACGTATCCTCCGACGGGACGCGCACTGGAACAGGGAGCGGCACAGGAGATTCCTCCGCCTTTTCGCTTTCTGAGCGTACGGAGGGCAGAGGTTTGCGGCGGGCCTGGGGTATAGGTGAGGGTATCGTAGAATCCGCCGTTCCTGGAAAGGACGCTCACGTGAGAACAGGTGCTAACGGTTAACGCATGACCATGATCCAGAGCCCAGGATGGGTCACCGGGTACGAACTACGGTGGGTCATGGACTAGTCATGGAAATGAAGTGGAAAACCGGGATGTGGCTGACCTTGCACAGAGGCATACTGGGCCCAGTATGCGTCTTCAGACGAAGCAGCAGCGTCCTTGGCGGCGCCAGGAGCTCCCTCCCCGTAGTGGCTGTCACCAATGTCGGTTGCGCCGTATGCATTCCAATAGTCGTCATCGTCACTGTCGTCTTGGAGGCCGTCAACATCAAAGCTACGGGGGTATGATGGAGTAGCAATTGAGTGCACGGAGACGGGATTGGGAGCGGCGGGAGGTACGAGCACGTCCTCGAGATCCGCTCGACATCCTGGAGGGAAGGGCATTAAGTCCGTGTTGTGGTACCTCCAGTCTCCACCATCGTCGTCCCATTGAAGGAGAACCCTGGGGCCGTCATGGGTACCGCCGGAGAGATCAACGTGCGCATAGAAGTCTTCGCCGTCGAATGAATACTGTACGGGGAAGAGGGTGGGCTGATCGTCATCTATGGGCCGCGGACGCGATTCGAGAAGCTCGATGACATGAGCCTTTTTCTCCGGTGACGATGGCCAGCATAAGTACTCGTCAGGGTGCTCTGGGGAAAGGTGGAGAAAGTGATGGCGCTGCAGCAAAGGCTTGGACAGCAAGTGAGGTGGGATTGCGTGCGTGAGCTGGGACGGGGGAGCGATGTACTGGAGAAGAACGTGAACGACGTTCGGGGAAAGGGATGAGGGCGACATGAGGGAAGAGCACACGTACGGTGACAACTCGTGAGGCCAAGAGGGAGGAAATATACCCCGGGAATGCGGGGTAGGCTCCGTCCGCCCCGGGGTCGAATGCGGTAGTCCAACAGGCGCTGGAGGAACAGGCGCTCGGAGGGTGCCGTGGCCGCGACGGTCTCAGCCTGAACGCCTGCGACTGCGAGAGTCGAGGCAACACCTTTTCTTCAGAGTTAGAGCCTGCCTAGCTTCTCTCCTTTCCTTCCGCATCTCTCTCTCGTCCACACTCACGACCTCATGCGGTGCACATACATCCTCACCTGTCTCCTTCTCCCTCTGCTCGCCGTCGCCCAGGTGCGTATGCCCGCCCAGCATCTCCACGTCCAGCTTTCCTTATGGCCGCTCTCTCTCCCTCAAACAGTCGTCCACTGGGCCTGCTAGCGGAAGCGGAAGCGGAGGCGGATCTGCAACTTCCCCTGCTCAGACAGCTTCTGGCAACTCTGGCTCGGCCGCATCCGGCACCAGCCAAGCCTCGGGCAGTGGGAATGGTACCGCTGCTGCCTCACCGTCCATCACAGTCATGACCTCCGTATTCACCACCGCTGTCCTCGGGAGCAACCGTGTATTGTCCACTATCACTTCAACCCAGCTCATTACGAGCACCATCCAGCCCGCTGGGAATGCAACAAGTGGAGGGTCCTCTGCCACTTCCGCGACATCGTCGTCTTCCCTCCCTCCCCCGACGACTGCACCTGTCAGCATCGACGGTGGGGCATCTATCGCCGGAGGTGCACCAAGTCCAGGAGCGTCCGGAGCAGGTGGTGTCTACGGCCCCGATGATGGCTACATCGCTGCGGCGCTGGCCCACCACGCGAACCTGGCACTCGTGGCTTTCACGGGCGTAGTGGCGGGCGCCGCGCTGGTGGTGATGTAGAAGAGGCATGGCTGTTGTGGCTCGTTGTTGGCTTGGTGATTGGTAGTAGTTGGACGCATCTACCCTCGCATTGGCATCTGCATGGACATCTTGTAACACACTCACGGACACTCTACTATCGTATGTGCGTAATTGGACCGTAGCCCTGTGGGCACGATTTCGTGCCCATCCTGCTCTTCGTTTGCCGTTTGTGCGTATACTTTAGAGAACTTGGGCATCACGTACAATGACTACTATGAATCTCGATCTCTAGAGAACTTTGCAATTGCTAGCCGGTGGCAGCGTCGACGTAACTCGACGAACCCGTGAGAGTCGGAAAACTTGCCTTCGATCGATGTACCGACCTTTTCACTCACTCTATCGACCTCTACGCTTGTCTTGTCTCCCAGTTTCTGCTCGTCGTCTGCAACACTTCACTTTGCTCCAACGCTCGTTCATGTCCTCGTCTGACGACCACCCAGCCAAGAAGCAGAAGATGGATTCGTCGAAGGTCGGGGCAGACCTCCTCCACTTACAGTCCTACCCCGACTAACGCAAAAGCTTCGCGCAGGTAATCGGAACCCACAACGGTACCTTCCACTGCGATGAGGCTCTCGCTGTCTTCCTCCTCAAGAGGACCACAGCATACGCAGACGCGGGTACGCGAACGTCGACCCTCTTGGGAGGACTGCGTTCACCTTGCGTCCGACAGGCCTCAAGCGGACCCGAGACCCCGCCATCCTCGACACATGCGACATAGTCGTAGATGTTGGTGGCAAATACGATCAGACGATTCAACGGTTCGACCACCACCAACGGGGCTTCAGTGAGGTGTTCGGGCACGGCTTCGAGACGAAGCTGTCATCTGCCGGGCTTGTCTACAAGTGAGTTATTCACCACTACCGTTCCGCCTCCCTTTGCCAACATGTGCACTATTCGTCGCTTGCCGCAGGCATTTTGGGAAGGAGATCATTGCCAACCGCCTGCAGATTCGTCAAGACGACCCCAAAATCGAGACCTTGTGGCTGAAGCTCTATAAAGAGTTCATTGAAGCCATCGACGCCATCGACAACGGTATCAACCAGTACCCCACGGACCTGCAGCCCAAGTACCGCATCAGGACCGACGTATCTGCCCGCGTCGGCTACTTCAACCCTGCATGGAACGAGCCGGCCGATGCACAAACAGTCGACGTGAGTACTGCTACCTCGAACCACGTTCATTCGACTCGAGGTTGACCATATGCATGTCCAGGCGAAGTTCCTCCAGGCGTCCGCCATGGTCGGTACCGAGTTCTTGAACCGTCTTGACTATTATGCCAACGCCTGGCTTCCGGCGCGCGACCTAGTTATCGCCGGGCTAGAGAAGCGCAAGCAAGTAGACTCACAGGGACGTGTCATTGTATTTGAGCAATTCTGTCCATGGAAGGTACGAATGTGTTCTTGTCTTCCCGGTATATCCCTTGACGAGCGGTAATTTAGGAACACCTGTTCGAGCTCGAGACGTCCCTCGAAATCCCTGAGGCTGAGAAGCCCCTTTACGTCCTATACCCCGACGAGACTGGCGGTAACTGGCGCATACAGGCTGTCCCTGTAGCACCCGAGAGCTTCGAGAGCAGGAAGGCTCTTCCGGAGCAGTGGCGCGGTGTCCGCGATGACGAGCTGTCCAAGCTCTCCGGCGTCAAGGGATGCATCTTCGTCCATGCTAGCGGTTTCATCGGTGGTGAGTATTTCATATGTCTTTTTCCAAAATTTCCAAGTTAACTGAAGGCACAATCAAAGGTAATAAGACCAAGGATGGAGTCTTGCGCATGGCAACTCTCGCATTGGACATGTGAAGGAGACAGAACTTTACGTGAGGAAGGCAGGGAGCGAAAATTTGAATCCTCACACGGTACTGCGCAGTACCGGATCTTCTGTGAGGACGATATACGAGCGATGCGCGTCGCTTGTGTGCCCAGTGTGTCCCTTCGTTTTACGACGGTGCCCTTGGGGTAATGACATGCACTCTGAGTGGGGTGCAGTGTCCTGACGCGGGTACTCAGGCGCAGACCTGGTAGGGATTTGAGCGCGATGCTCAAGGATGTCCGTATTCCCGTCCGCGATATCCTTTGACAATACATACTTGCCGTATAAACCACTATCCTTATGACTTGCATCCTGGCTGTAGCAATATTAGTAGTAGAGCGCCGGCCTCCGGGCCGGTAATGGTCAGGATACCGGAGATCGGGCAGCAGAGGGTAACATCGTACTTGTCCTCTGCCATGTCCACCCCTCGCCAGAAACCTAGGGTGCTCCTGACTGCAAGTACATCTGTTCTGTTCGTCTTTGCGATAACGAGAGACTGAAGTGGTGGCCGAAGAACGACGATGGTCCTCCGGGTCATGAGTCCCCGTACATCTATGGCTTGTATAGGCACCTCACCAACGACCTTGGTAATGCCCTTGCTTCGTCTGCCAGTGCGTCAGAATACTGAAAAATGTCGCACAGGCTGGGACGTCAAAGTCGTGATTCCGAGCTCGCAGAAGTCATGGATCGGTGCGTGATCCAGTTCAAGTGGCGTTCCTAGGAAGTTGGGTGCGATGAGGCTTGGCTTGGTACAGGGAAGGCATATCATATCAAGGAAATTGTGAATGGCAGGTACTACTATCCCAGAGAACCAGGTGCGTCCAGCAGCTTCTGTATACCCTATAACTGCTCACCACCCGAGAAGATGGACAAGGGGAGATCTCGGAGACATCACGACCTCTGAAGGACAGCGAGGTTGCAGAGTGGGTCCTACTGGATGGAGTGAGTCCATCTTCTTCCTATCACTACATGACCTCACAAGACGCCGACACTGGGGATGGTAGACACCGGCTACCTGCGCAAATATCGGCCTCCACAACCTATACCATGGCGAGATAGACTTACTGGTTTGTTCGCACTCGCAGTCAGTGCCGCATGACGCGCTCATCTCCACCCAGGTTTCTGGACCCAATCTCGGTCGTAACAGCTCAGGTCAGTAGGCCGATATGCTGCTCTCTACCACGCAGGACCAACGCCATATGTTCCTACAGCTGCCTTCGCCCTGTCTTCGGGGACCATCGGTGCAGCGCTCTCCTCTGCGCTCTCCAAAGTGCGCTCTGTCGCCCTCTCTTACGGCACGGTCATCCACCCCACGCCCGAAACCTTCCACGAGCCTGCGCACCGCCTCGGCGCCCGCGTCATCTCGCACCTCTGGGACAACTGGGGTCTCGATGACGGCGGGATCCGGCAAGGGGAGGTCGACCTCTACAACGTGAACATCCCGATGATCGAAGGCCTCTTGAGCGAGGAGGGTCTCACGATTTGCTGGACCCGCATCTGGCGCAACTCGTACGGCCGCCTGTTCAAGACGCACCGCGCGCGCGACCCTGCGGCGCAGAAGACGATCTCGGCCGCGGGCCCAGACTCCCCAGACGAGGATCCGGAGGGCACGCGCACGGGCATCTTGGACCAGCAGGCATCGCCTAAGGACGTAGAAAATCTGGTGTTCAAGTTTGGACCGGACATGGGGGATTTGATCAATCCTGCTGCATCGAGCGTGCCAGTTGGGACCGATGGCTGGGCAATCAGGAAGGGTTGGGTCAGTGTCACGCCTATGCGTGCGACGTTCGGAGAGCCGACGGATTGGAACGTGGAGGGAGAGGAAGACATGGAGCAGAAGGTATGGAAGCTGAAGCTGTAGAGAAGACATCATCAGGGGTACCATGTAAGCTGCGTGGTGGTCGCATCTGTCATTGCTTGTGGCCTGGGTATACTCAGTAGTTCGGGGCAAGCAAGTCAGATGTTGTACAGCATCTATTCGTGAAAGGTCCGTGATAATACATCTCGACGTCGAGAGGGATCGTAAGTAAATCGTGATGAGTTGATACGTAGTGCCTCAGGGTGCGTGTACGCGGAGACATGGGTCCGTCGAGAGATAAGTCACGGAACCTGAAAAGTCATGGGGGCATGTGCGCAGCATTTGCCCTACAGAACGAACAACGCAAGGATGGGGAGAGTGAGACCAAGGGTGAACACCTGGCGGAGCGTGGGCGATTGAAGGTCGTGCCGTGCACTACCAGTCGCAAGACCCGTGAGGGTTTGCTTTCGATATACCTTGAGGGTGTTGATGTTCCAGGACGCGTTCTACGCACGGGACGCTTATCATGCACGAGATCACAGGCATGACGGGGAATAGACGCACCACAAAATTGCTCGGATCCATCAGGCGATCCGTGCAGGTCCCAGGGCATCCTGAAGTGGCGTACGAGTTCCCCGCCCAATCACCTGTGCACCACAACAAATTCATATCAGTGGACGCTTGACCGGAGCCTTTTGAGTTTGCCTCACCGCAGAAGGTGATATCTGTGCAATGTCCGGTCAGCCGATAGTGCGGATATGAACGGGAGCCATTGTGTACTCACCGAAGACGATGGAGTGGTTAACAAAATTGGCAATGGGGTCGCATCCGCTCGGATCTAGCACTGCGACGGGCTCACCCCAGCTGGAAGGGTCAGGCTGGCCACTAAGCACATCCTTGGGTACAGCCGCACGGTAGAACGACCCTGAACAAGACTTGGATCAGCTTCCAGGATCAACAGACGATGACAAGAACGCACAAACTGCGATGCCTGTGTCGTCCCACTTCATGGCGAACACACCACCGCCCTGAGCGTCGAAGATGGGGCCATACGACGCGCGACTCCATTCGGTGACACCACAGCCTGCGTTACCGTTGGCGTTCCCGTCACAATCTGTGTTGGGCACCCCGTTGCTTGCCTGCCCATTGTCGTCAGCGGTAGCTTATTGATGGGGTTCAAGAGAACTCACGACTATAGTGCCAGTGAACGTCGTATTAGGGTTGAGGGTGCAATCTCGATAGATATACTGATGAGTATCCGTCACGCCAATGAGAGTAGCAAGGTCATACTTGGCCCCGTGTGCCATGTCACTTGGTTGTGCGCATTGTCGTGCACGCCTTCTATGATATCAATCTCGCCAGTCTAGCATCGCAGTGGTCAGCCGAGCCCATCACGACATTTGCTTCGGACTTACGTAGGGCCATTGACCACCACCGAGGGTCCACCATGCTGGCCAAACACCTGTTCATACTTCTCTTCAGTGCGTGCTCCGAAGGAATGTGCAACCGGTCTGCTTACCACAACCCCACGGAGCATGGTTGAGATCGAGGATGAACAGCCCTGTACGAGCACTGAGCTTGAATTGTCAATGCACCCGCAAGTCATCTTACCAGTGTTGTACTGCTTTTGGCTGGATATACGAACACTAGAAGCCCAGGGTCAGCGGCTGCACACACGACACAGAACACCTTGGTACGCATACCTGTTACGGTACACCCCAGAGTCTAGCCAGGTCGTGTCATCTCCCTTCATGATAACTTTGCCATCGTCAGTGATGAAGGTAAGGTTGTTGGCTAGAGCAGTATCCCGGTCTGTGTAGCTGGAGTACAGCGGAGTGGGAGCTTCACTTGAGGACGTGCTAACTCCGAATGCCGAGTTACATTGTGCACTCACTTTACCATTCCACTGCAGTTCCCCCGACGTCATGAGCCATTGCATCTCATATCATTCCTTACGAGCAGGCAGGTAACGCACTGGGTAGGATCACCTCCGGTAAAGAAGTCGAACGTGCTGCCCATCCGAACCCAAGGTCAGTGCCATTCTGCGGTTCAACACCAAACCCTACGCACTCGAAGAACGTCTTTCCTTCATACGTATCCTGGATTGTCCAGATGAAACTTGACCCATTCTTGCTCGTCTGCAGGACTGCTCGCTTCTCCACGGACACGGCCTGCGTCACTGCGGCGTTGCCCAGTAGCAGTAGCAGGCCCCCATGAGAGGCAAGCAATACGGAGGACGAGCGGAACGAGCCAGGTGCGAGTCTAGCAACGGAAAGCAAGGACAGAAGCGTCAAAGGAAGGACAGAAAGCATCGCAGAAGTGGACTGAGAGGACGGAGACTTGGTCGGTGCGTCCCGAGATGACGGCAGAGCTGCTTATATGGCCGAGGCTTGAGCGAAGCTCGTGTATCCGGGTTTTATGAAAGCAGAGAATATGGGCGTGCCAGGGTATCGGGTGCGTGTCCGTCCGAGTCTATGCCCATGCAAGCATGCGACACCGAGGCAGCGAAGAGACCAGGGTGATCGAGGACGAAATTGGCCGACGTCAAGCCCGGAGACAAGAGAACGAGGCTGTTCTCGGACTTCGGGGAAGGCAGCCGTCCAGATAGTCCAGCTCTGAAAAGAGGTTGCACACCGTGATCGTGGATATCCCCTTCCTCGCCAGGCTGCGGAGTTCTCTTGGCTCCATCCGGTCATGGAACGTGTCTGCCTCATGCTGCTCAGACGCTTCTCTAACTACCCCGTGACGTCCATCTGTCCCTGGAGCGTCGCGCGCACGATATACTTAGATACAATCACCTCGAATGGCACACCGCACATGTTCGCAATGCACGCTACAATGGCCAACATGAGGTAGGCCAAATGAAGGCGGTACAGGAGGCAATGACCTCTTTTTGGCAAGCTGCACGGAGGCATACATCCATAACGAGCATGAGAGGACATGAGGGCGCAGTATGATGATGGTAGTGGGCAATATGCATGACACAGAACAAATACAGACACAAGCACGACAGTCTACCGGTAGCGACGGAGGCTGAGCGTGTTGTGCTTCTTCCAGGTCGACCAGCCCGGAGTGTGGTTGTAGCGGTGACCCTTGCCGAGACCACGGTTCTGCGTAACGGGGGTCCTCTTAGTACCTGCAAAGACATGTGCATCACACTGGAACTGACCTGCTTGCCAACAGAGGTGAGGCCACGAGCCTCGCGGCGCTTGTGCACCGGCTTCGTGATCCAGTTGATCCTGGGGTCGCGGCGGATCTACATGCGGACTTCAGGAATATTGCACGACAGGAGAACTGATGGTCACTCACAGCCTTGTGGTTGGGGTCGACGAGGATAACCTCGTAGTACTTGTAGACACCGTCCTGGTTGACCCAGTACGAGTTGAGCACGCGCAAGTTGCCGCACCGCCTGCCAACACGCTCCTCTGCAACGCTCCTCAAGCCGCGCTGGGGCTTGAGCTGGGTGACACCCTGACGAACGGGCTTGCCGTAGGTAGCACCTACACCAGACTCAGAACCTCTCTTCGTTTCGGAGACAAGAAATGTACCACGTACCCTTGGGGACGTGCTTCTTGCGGTTACCACGGCGGACACGGACACGGTAGACAACGTAGCCCTGCTTGGCCTTGTAGCCAAGACGGCGAGCCTTGTCCGGGCGAGAAGGGCGGGAGGCGCGGTGGATAACGTTCAGCTGACGGTACTCCCAGCACCTGCAACTGTATGAGAACGATGGCTGAGACGTAACCGGCCAAATCCTACGCACCGGACACGCAGAAGGAAGCGCAGGACATCCGACTGCTTCTTTTTGTACAGCTCGCCGATATACTTGTAGGCTCCCATCTTGCGGGCTGGAGGGGACACAAAGTCAGGTTCGCTGAAAGATGATGGAATGACATCCGGATGCCGAGTCGCCCATCCACCCTCTTTCCGCCATCCTTTCGCCACCTCTGTCGAGCAGCAGCATCTTGGGCTTCATCTGGGCAGTCTGGCATAGATTTCTACACTCACCTCTTGGGTCTTGAGGATAGTCGGGGGGTCGTCGAGCTGTTTTGGTGTATCTCGGGACACATTCTCAATCTGTTCGGGCGGTCGGCGAACGCCGGCACGTCACGTGCTCTTCCCGCGCACAAACGCGTCGCGTCGCGACGTTTGACCACGACTGTGGCCAGTAGTTCGCTCCCATGAGTGCGCAAATTGTCGGACCTTGCACAGTCCGCAAAGTATCAAGATGTGTAGTGGGGTAGGGGCTCGCTCCCGTTGGTTTCGGTTTGACTCAATAATATTGATATGTCCCACACAGTGTAAAGTGATGCTTTACTGCTCCAAAGAGGTCGGTCTCCGACTCCGTGCGAGCGACACTCAGTTCTTACTAACATTCCCGTGTTCCCGTGTCAGAAAGCAGACTGGTACGCGTTACCTCCGACTCGTCCAAGAGCAGACGCTCACGCGTCACCCTACAGGAAGCAGCACAAACTGATCTGCAGCAAGACGTACACCGGAGCATCTGCTCTCACACGCCCTCCTGACATCAAGCTTGCGGAGAGGATCATCGCGAACGACGATATCATGTGTCACGTTGACGGCATCCTCATCAAGTGCCTCGACCTTGAGCACCACCCCGAGAACGCTCAGAAATACCCCGTCGCGCTGTCTTGTCGCGTTGAACTAACAGACGCGAAGGGTGCAGCAGAGCGCATCTCGTACTATATTAGGGGAGAGGAGCCGCCTCCGCTGCCAGAGAAGCTATCCAAGCTGTTCCAGATCGGCAAGGCTGCGCTCATCCCAAATGAGAATGTGCCACCTACGCTCGACGAGACTGCTGAGCGGCAGCGCAAGACACTTCAGGAGGCAGGACTGTTCAGGCCGTGATGCGAGGAGTTCATGGTTCGCTGCATGTGGGTTTCGGAACAGTCGCGACGTGCTACTGCCCGCGAGTCATCACACCCGACATGATTCAGATAGCGGCAAGTCTCACGCGACCGAACTCAAACGAGCCGATGACGACTCCGGACAATCTCATCAAGTAAGTAGTTTCTCAACGTTGTTCCTAGCGTCGTCTGCTCACGAGTTCGCATAGTATGTTCGACGTCCGCGCGCTGAATGACCCAGAGAGAAACAAGAAGTTGTCAATCGTGAGCACAAGCCTTGTCAATCGTCGGGAATCAAGCTTATTCATGCGCTGCCGTAGATGGTTTCCACGAAGGATTGGTGATGCCCCAGGACACTTCCTACTTCTACTCCAGCAGGTCATCATAGTATCGTGAACGTACTCTATCGAACCCCTACCCCTACCTTACACATGAGTTGCACGTACTTGATGCTCATCGACATCCCACGTCAACAGGCCTATAAATATAATTGTACTGTATACAAGAATTTGGTAGTATGTGTCGTTAGCGTCTCGTCAATGTAGAGTGTAATTCCCGTGACCGCCTCCTCGCTCCTCTTTCGACCGTAGTCTGTACCATGCTGTACCGATGAACAACACCCACGCAAACGCGATGGCAAGGGTAGAAAGCACCGCAAAGACCTCTCCGCGTCTGACCTCGGGCTTCGACCGGAGCAGCTTCACAGTCACAGGGGCTCCGGACGAGTCCTCAGCAACTGCAGCCTCTACTAGATAACGGCTGCCACGGACAGTCGAGCGACGAGAACCACCCCCGAGTAGAGGTATGCTCTGTTGGGTCGCGGTAGACCCGTGACGAATATGGTGACTGAGACTGCCTCTCCTCCGGCGGGCGTCCGCGTCGCTCGTTGATGGCTCGGCTTGCCAGTCGTCGTCTCCAGACCCTGTGCCCTTCTGCGAAGGAGACTCTTCCTCGTCGCTATCATCATTAGCTTGCGGCAAGAGTGCACTCATGCGCCTCGCAGCAGCCTGACGCTGCTTCTTGTCCAAATGAGTGAGCCCAATAATTGCCAGAATTTCCAGGACGTTGAAGAAAACGAAGGCGTTCAATAGGTACTGTATATCCCTATCGTCGCCATCTATTGGTGACAGTTTCTTCTCGGTGGGCTTCTTGGACTTGACATCCAGCGCGAGACCCGCAAGCGTCTGGAAGATGGTCGAGCCAGTCTGCTCGAGCTAAGAATCGATATGGCGATGTATTTGTCAGTAGGAGGATTAAGTGTGGACGAGTTGATACGTACCGCCTTATGCGCACCAAGAGTCGTGGACACGTATTTGAGAGGCACGATACGAGGCACAATCACCACGAGCAGCACTGTCGCGCGCGTGAGTTACGCGTCAAATTGTCCAGTAAGTGCGAACCCTCACGTGGAGAGAACCCATGGCCGAGAGCAAAGGAGATAATCCCCGGCATAGGTGTCTTAGTCAACGACGGCGGCGCAGACAACCAGAGATAACAGCCGAGTGTCAATACGCCAGAAAGCAGGAAGAGCCTCATAACGAAGTTGCTCCTCTTGACTCGGTCAATGACAACGCCAGTCTGGATATGGGATTAATTCCAAGTTCGGAAAAGAGTGGAGATGCGTACAATGGGGTATAGCACCACACTCCCGCCTAAGACGTACGAGCCTTTCAGACTTGCATCCGCCTCTGTCAAGTCAAAACGGCGCTGCAGAATGTTCCTACGCGAATACGGTATGAGCTGGACGATAACATGCAGTAGCTGCAAAACGCACGCGACAAGGTGAGTGAAAGGCGACCATATCGCTCCACAGAGGACATTGAGACCTATGTAGCTATACTCTCTGTGAGCTACTACGCAACTTGGAAGGGGAACTGACAAGTACGTACGCCCAAAATACGTCGCCGAGCTTCGTAATATCCCTCAGGCGTACCATACGCTTCTTGGCGACCTCCTGTAGGGCCTCGGCTTCAGAAGAAATACCAGGGGTAGATGCTGCACGCGCATGAGCCTCCGCGTGAATCTCGGAGGCTTCTAGCTCGGTGCCAGATTCGCGAATCAGCCACTTCGACGCAGACAGATATACGATGTTGATGGCGAACGAGAAGGCGGAAAGGAAGGTGGCGGCGTAGAATGGGGCATGAGGACCGAAGCGCTGCGACAAAGGGTACGAGGTGAGCGCGGATATGAAGGATGCACCCTTTCCAGCGACAAGGCCGAGTGCGAGCGAGACCCCTAGGCCGTGAGACTTGAAGAACCGGACGATGATTGTCTCTTGGACAACAGCCAGTGGACTGACACCCATTCCAAAGACGAACATCCCCAACGCCATGACGCGCGCACTGTCTGAAAGGTTGCCGATGAGGAGACATGCTTGCCCTAGGAGCGGAGGCTTCAGCGTGGGGTCATGAACGACAGCAACGAGCGAACATACCAAGGAGAATGATTCCGGTAGCAAGAATGCTTGTGAACGTCGTACCTAGCCTACTGGCCAGTAGCCCACCGACAAGGGGAGTCCAGGTGCTATTGAGGGAGAAGGCAGAGATCATGAGGGAGAACTCTGTGTTATTGGTGCCCATCTCGCGTGAGAGACGCGACTTGAGAGGACCCAAGATGTATGTCCCACTGACGGCAGATCATTGATATGCTCTGGCACGAGGGATGGATAGACGTACTAGTGACTGCCCACACTCAACGAGCAGGCGCAGAGCAAGGCAAGAGAGCGAATGAAGTAAGCCCGCGCCGGTGAAGGATTGTTTCGTCCGTCATTATTCAAGAGAGCCTCCTCTGCCCTCCGTTCTGCAAGTTCTTCCTCGATCGAGTAGTATTCCGCTTCGTCCTCGCGTTCAACATTGCTGAGAAGGGCAGCTTGCACCGGAAGGTCAGAGGAGGACATGATGGGTGAAGGCTGGCGGAGCGACCACGGAAGAGCAAGTCCTAGCAGATCTTGTAGTCCTTGCACCAGAGCCGGGGATGAGGGAGCAGGTAAGGTATATACAGCGTAGCCGAAAGAGCCCGAGTTCAGGAAAGCAGGTCAGGGAGCTAGCCAAGGAATCGAGCCTGTGGGGGAACTGACCTGCCGATGATCTAATCAGATAAGATAAACCCGCCCTTGGGTCACCTCAGACGGCCAAATCTAATCTCCCTGATCGTCTCTGAGTCTCTTCCAACTTCGGACTGCCTCGGACGACGAAGCTCGCACCAAGAACGTCGAACTAGGTTGTCAGTTGTGCACATGCCCGCTTCACTGGAGCGACCGATTTGACTACTCATAGAATGAGCGCCACAGTCTTCATGCGCATGCAGTTTGAGAACAATAATTAGCCAGTCCGGCTGGCGGCGGGGCCAGAAACACATATTACAGAAGATGTCCGTGTTCAATGTCCATGAGATACGTACGCAAGTCTATACACGCCTAACGGTCGGAGTTGACCACTCATACGAATGTCCGTGAGTCTCTGATGAACTTCTTCCCTAGGCCGGTCCGCATCCACAGAATCGTTGCGGCCAACGTTACGCAGCAGAGGCTGAACTCTGTCCAACCCAACGCCTCCGCCGTGAGCGTTTGGCGACACCTGTTCAAGGGCAATCGTCAGACTGGACTTATGGTTCACACGACGAAACTTACCGCGATATTGGTGGATGGCCGGCGCAGTTGCCCCCACTTCGTGCGTTGTGCATGAGCCCTGCGCCGACACCCTGCAGACATGGTTAATGTTCCTTCGGAACTCGAGAAGATGGAACGTACCCATAACACAGAGGTGAGCAGAAGCCAAATGACGGAGCTTGCCACTTGGGCAAGTAGATGAACGGCGCCGTCAAAAATCCAGAGGACATAGGCTGTCGAGAACAACAACGTCCATGCTGACGAGAAGCACAGCAGGATCAGGCTGTTATGCAAATGGCTCTCCGTCAGACGTTGTTGACATCTGGAGCGACGAGGGACGGACAGCGAGTGGTAGCTGGGGCTGGCCCAGTGTCGAGCTTCGTTGCCAGCGCTGATGAGGAAGGCGGTGAGCCCGAGCTCTGCGGCAGCTGTGAGGGTCATGAGAGTGAAAAGGAAGGGGTGGTAATTGGCCCGCATCGCGGCTCGACGCTGTCGCATAGTGGTCGACGAGGGTATAGAATAGCGAGGGCCTGCCTCAGCTGGACGGCTATAAGGACTGCGAAAGGTATGCATGCAGGCCTCGCGACGCAACACTGGCGGTGAGACACGCGGAGAACATGCACACTCGAAGCTACTGGGATGTTCTCAGATGTTATTGGTTCGTTCTCATGATTTTCGCCGCCCATTTGAGGTGAATGAACAGGGATTGGAATGTCAATATACTTGCTGGTCTTCCATCGTATGGTTGGAATTCTGTGTGGCGTTTGATATGATGACTTTTTGAGCTTCTGCGCAGTGAAGTGGCATCCGATTCTGTACTTGCTCGTTGGATGACCGCCCTGTTCGCTGAATGACCTGCACGGATAGTGAATGCCTTCGGCGTGAGCAGCTGGACAGGACTCACAGACGTGAACACTGAACAGGAACGAGAGGGGTGCACGTCACATGATTGGAAGATGGCGGGCGGCCGAGGACCGCCCGGTGGGAAGTGAGGACGGCGCTGGGCTCGCTGCAGACGTTGCGACCTGCATCTGGCGACGGGCTCTTGACGGGCACGGCGACCTCTCTGCTCTCGTCCGCGTCCGCTCACTCGTCCTGCCCACCGCACGGCCTCGGGAGGGGCTGAAGAGTATACTTATCGGTCTGCTCAAGACAACCCCCATGAACGACGCCACCACCGCCTCATCATGACTCCCAAAAACCCTCCTATCGACCTGCCCAGGATTCCCTCCCTCCCTCCGATTCAGATGCCCGACACGTTTAATGCCAGCAACGGCCAGAAGAGGCCCGAATCACCCTCGTCTCGTCCCTCTTCCTCTTCCCCGTACGCCTCCCAGGACGCCTTCTTAACCGCTCACACGTCCTTGTCCCCGGATCAGCCCAGTTCGTCTTCTGGCAATGGTTCGCCTGTGTACTTATATCCCCCTGTCGCACCCTCGTTGACTACGCCAACTGGCCTGAGGAAATCCATATCGGTTGATTCCTTCGTCAACTACAAGCCCGGCATGGCGACCGCAAGGCCCAAACCTTCGAGCCCCCTTTCCTCCGACTTCCGGTCTTCCCAGGCCGATGTTGACCACGCCCCGCCCTATCCCTCGCGACAATCCGACGCGCCGACTCCCACCTTCCGCCCACCTTGGGCCGACCGCGATAAACGTGCGACTGCGCACTCCGCCTCGTCGCGTAGCCGTGGGACTAGCGTTAGCACTACGACGGACGATCGCGACCCTGGCTTTTTGGACGAATCTGATCTCGAACGCTCTGAAGACTTCTCAAGGCGCACCCGCAAGGGCAAACAGTCGTCTCGCCAGTCTGTGCGACCGGGTGAGCTCCCCATGCCATCGCGTCTGCAACCGAAAGGGTCAGTGCCTTCTATGCAAACTGGTCGAGCGGGACCACCCATATCGCCGTCCAGGAGCAGTAGCCTGAACGTAGGAGGTGCCAAACAGAGGAGTCTCCTGCCAGTCCGCACTCATCTTCAAGAGGTGAGCGCGTACCGAAATTTTGTGTTGACCCATATCTCTAATTTCGTCCAGTATCCTTCTCCCGAGATCACGCTGCTCGTTATCGGACCCCATGGATGCGGGAAATCAACGGTGATCCAGAAGGGCTTGAAACATTATGGACTCAGCAAACCCGAGGAGTTTGTGATCGACAGTCCCGGAGGCAAGGAGATCTTCACCTGTGCGTCTGACTTGCAAACACCGGTTGGGGGTGTACTGAAGATGTTTAGATACGGCACGGAGGGGCGTGATCCCTGCAGGTCAGGACGGCGCGGACTGCACACTGCGTGTGCTGGAGGCCGACGTTTCTTCTTTCAATTTGAGCGATGCTCGGGGTATCTGGGCGGAGGCGTCGGATGTTTGGGACGGGATACTCATATGCTATGATGCGACGGAAGAGCATTCACTTGCTCACGTCCAGGACCTCCTGTGTACGTTTTCTTCGTCAGCTCTTTCGCAGAACGCTCATCTGGTGTCGTGCAGATGCTTTCGGTGAGCTCCATGCGTCAGTCATCGTCATCGCCTGCAAGTCGGAACTGGAGCCGCAACGAGTCAATCCCGCTGATGCCGCCGATATGCTGAAGCCATACGACATCGGGCTCGTTCAAGCTTCTATCGCTACCGACGCTGGCAAGACAAAGATACGCAATGCTTTCCAGTATGTTCTGAAGGCCATCACTCAACCCCCAGGCATGTCTCCTCTCCTACATGCCATATATCAATACTTATCGCTAGTGCGTCTCCGCTCACAGAGTCAGGGGGGTTACACAGAAACCCAGCTTCACCCGCCTTCCTCACATCTAGCTCGCCGCCCCCGTGGGAGATCTCGCGCGCATCATCCGCGACGCCCACTGCAGCTTCTTCCCACCCTATTAATCCTCAGGCCTCGCCTACAAATCGAACATCAAGTCACGCCCCCTCACAGTCAACTTCACAGGCCACCCGTGCTTATCACAAACCCTTGAGTAGCACATCGTCCGGCATCATACCTGCCCCGGCATCTCCAACCCGAGCTCATTCAACAAGTGATCTGTTCTCTGAACACGAGAAATCCAAACGCGATGAGCGAGAGGGACACGCTGCGCTGTATAACGTCGCCAAGAACGGTAGCCACAACTCGCTGCATGCGCATACTGGACTCGGCACCGACGGCCCACCGAGCACAACGGACGTCTCAACCTCGGAGGGAGCCGGGAATCTATCCGTGAAGGAATCGTCAGTACAATCTCAACCATACTTGTGTCGTGATTCATGCTCAGATGTCGTCGCAGCCGAGCCCCCCCCTGGATGAGTTTGGATGACTTGCTGAACAAGCTTTTGTTTATGGCCGTCTGTGATGACGGTGAGCTGGTTTAACATCTGCTACGACTACCTAGATCTCATCATCTCACAGATCCTATCTTCATCTCCCATTTTCTGCTCACGTACCGCCGTTTCGCGAGTCCTCGCGCTGTTCTACTTGCTATGCAGAAACGGATGCGTTCGCTCGATCATCCGTCGGGAGATCCCATGTTCGCGTGTTACGCCCAGATGAGGTATGTCCGTCCTATTGACGGTAATATGTGCATCTGATGTTAAGGGTGAGCGCAGGATCTGTCAACTCCTAGACCACTGGATCAGTCTCTATCCAACCGATTTCGCTGTGTCTGGTGCCTCCGGTGCTCTCGCCGCTCTCATCAAATCGATCCTTAACAAGACATATCTGCTCCACTATGGTGCCGAGTTCCTCCCTTTCCTCGAGATGGTGTCAAGTTTGAAGGACAAGGACTCTTCATGGGGACTGAAGGTCGAAGACGAGAACTCTGACACTTCGAGTCTATCTGACGAAGAGCACTCGTTCCTCGTTGACAACGCGGTCTCCCAACGTTCCATGTCCCCCACACCAGTGACGGCGGATAATGGTTCAGCCGGCGCCTCCGGTTCACAATCCGGGTTCGCTCGCGAGCGCAAGGCCAGCCTGCCTTTGACTGCGAAGGCACTCATTGCTCTGCCCGCACCGGCGCCTCTTGGGCAGATGCCTGAAGCAGTCTCTACCAGTGTATCACCCAAGATGATACTACGAACATTGCAGGCTACCAGTCAAGCACTCTATGGCTGTGATCCTGCCGACATCGCTCAGGAAATGACCCGAATACAGTGTCAATTCTTCCTACGTATTGAGGTATGTTGTAAAGCTCATGGCATTCAGTTCTCCCGCCTAATCTGCGTGGGTCTCTTAGCCGCGTCATTGGCTCCAACACGTACTCGTGCAGGGCAAGAAGGACACTGAGGCAGATCCCATCACGGTGTACAACCTCATCTCCAATCACTTCGGCGAATGGTATGTCACCGATTCTACCACTATCTCCGCGAATTTTCCCAGCTTATAGGCGAACCAGGGTTGTGTCGCTCATCTTGTGTCACGACAAGCCGAAAGGGCGTGCGCGACAAATCGAGAAGTTCATCGATGTCGCAAATCGCCTGCGCAACCTGCACAATTACTCGGGATTGCGTGCTATCATTGCTGGCATCAACAGCGCTACATTTGAAGGCGACGAGTCCCTGGAGCTGCTGCGCTCTAAAGCGAGCGAGCACTGGAAGAACTTTCAGCAATGGGACCAGCTTTTGCAGTCCGTGCGCTCACATCAGAAGTACCGCATGGCCTTGAGGAATACGAAAGGCGCATGTATACCCGCACTGTGAGTTCCCCCGCGTTAGTCTTCCGCTACTGTCGGTACTCATCATACCTCAGAGAGATTCACCTTTCCGACCTCATTCGAGCCCACGAAGGCAATCCTGACTATCACGACGATGATCCTACCAAGATTCACTGGGCCAAGTTCAACATGATGGCGCGCTTCATCGACACGATTGTCCAGTGTCAGAAAGGCTGCCGCGAGAGCAGCGAGTACGACCGTTTCCCAGACCGCGTTGAAGTACGCCGGTTGTTCCTAATTCACCAAGAGGACATGCTCATGGACTACGAGGTATGCGATCTCCATATGATCCTCCGGTAGAGTATACTGATTGCTCTATACAGATGCAACGATCTCGTATCGCTCTTCCAGACCTAGAGTATGAAGACAACCTTAGGTCAGGTGGACCGCGTATAGCTCGGGATCCGAATCACAAGGACGCCGCTATCTTCCGCAAGATACTCAATTTCTCCTGGACCTGAACGAATCTATCGTAACGTGTCTCTGTCGCTTTCCATATACCTTGCTTTCCCCTTGCCGCCCCGCACATATCTATGATGATACATTACTCGTGGATTGTATTACCCTGTTGTCGACCTCTGCTATGCTGAATATGACGAGTCTGTATGCGGGCCTTTGGAACGCACCCTATATGATACCCTGTGCATGACCCTCACGAACAGTTACGATTCTCCCAAGCAATCAAGTTCTCATGTTCAACTCTGCAACTTACTGCAGGAGGACGTATGCATAGCACGCGGGCTCAAGTGCTAAAATGGTATCTTGCAGTGTTTGGCTGGAAGTACGGTCCTTCCACCCGGCACCGGACCGGACTGGCACAGGCGCCAAAATAATTTGTGCTCTTTCACACTCGTCGCCATGTCCAAGACTCAGTCTGCTGAGGAGGCTATCGAGCTCAACCCTGAATTCTCTTTTGACCTCTCCGGCGATCCTTACAATGACTTCCTTAACGACCATCTGGACGTGCAAGACCTTGTTAAAAAGGGCTCCAAGCCGGTATGCTGAAGCTCGGTATGTACTCCGGTGGCTGCTAACAATACACTAGGAGCCCATCTCAGTGGACGATATTATAGCGCGCCGCAAGCTTGGTGCTACCAACAGAAAACGAAAACGACTTGTCGAGGACGAAGGAGACGGCGAGGACCAGAGCATGGAGGAAGATGAAGATGACTCTGGGAGTAGTGAGGAAGAGGGGTATGAGGACAGTTCTGAAGGATTGGACGGGTCTGAGGATGAGTTCGAGGTGTTCTCGGTAGGCGAGGACGAGGAAGATCTTCTGGAGACATCCGAAGACGAGGGAGAGGGGGACGAAGACATGTCGAACGATGCGGGAGACGACGCCGAGGACGCTGCCTCCTCATCCGAGGACGACTCCGAGGAAGAAACACAAGCGGAGAAAGAGCGCAAGGCGGCCTTCTTTGACTCGGAGTCTGGACCCTCAGATGCTCACACGTCCTTCCTCTCCATGAATCTCTCCCGACCGATCATCAAGTCGCTCACTTCATTAGGCTTGACCACACCCACGCCCATACAAGCCGCGACGATTCCCGTCGCACTCCTGGGCAAAGATGTTGTCGGGAATGCCGTCACTGGTTCCGGAAAGACGGCAGCGTTCATTGTTCCGATGCTCGAACGGCTCATGTACCGCGACCGCGGGAAGAAGGCCGCTGCGACCCGGTGTCTTGTCCTTGTGCCCACTCGCGAACTGGGTGTGCAGTGCTACGAAGTCGGAACGAAGATTGCGGCTCATACGGACATCCGTTTTGCCTTGGTCGTAGGTTCGGGTGCCCTCCATTCTCAAGGAACAGTGCCCTGCTGACTAGTCTCGGCCTCCTCTTTCCAGGCGGTCTCTCTTTGAAGGCACAGGAAGCCAACCTGCGCACGCGCCCGGATGTCGTCATTGCTACACCTGGTCGACTTATCGACCATCTCCGCAACTCCCCTACTTTCACCCTTGATGCTCTCGACATCCTGGTGCTTGACGAAGCTGACCGCATGCTCGAGGATGGTTTCGCAGATGAGCTCTCTGAGATCATCAAGTCCTGTCCGACGTCGCGGCAGACGATGCTCTTCTCTGCCACCATGACGGATTCTGTGGATGAGCTGGTGCGCATGTCTTTGAACAAGCCGGTTAGGCTGTTCGTCGACCCGAAGCGCAGCACGGCGCGTGGCCTCGTGCAGGAGTTCGTTCGCGTCCGCGCTGGGAAGGAATCGGAGCGGTCTGCGCTGCTTCTGGCGCTATGCAAACGAACCTTCAAATCTCGTGTCATCATTTTCTTCCGGAGTAAGAAGCTCGCCCACCAGATGCGGATCGTCTTCAGCCTCATGGACATGAAATGTGACGAGCTGCACGGAGATCTCAGCCAAGAACAGGTACGCCGTCAAGGTTTTGGAGTCTGAACCTTAGCACTGACTCGCCATCAATAGAGGTTGAAAGCGCTACAACAGTTCCGGGACGGGCACGTGGACTACCTCATGGCTACCGACCTCGCCTCCCGTGGACTGGACATCAAGGGGATTGAGACGGTCATCAACTATGACATGCCGGGCCAGCTTGCGCAGTATCTGCACCGTGTGGGGCGTACGGCGCGAGCGGGCAAGAAAGGGCGGTAAGTCCGATTCGCCGACATTGACCTTCTTGGTAACTTCGTTGTATCTAAATTGACTCCCCCTTGACAGATCTGTCACGCTTGTTGGTGAGGCCGATCGGAAGATGCTGAAGGCGGCCATAAAGCACTCCTCCGGCGAGGACCAGGTGCGGCACCGGCAGGTCCCGCCGGAAGTGGTTAGCAAATGGTCACAGAAGCTGGACAATCTGAAGCAGGAGATCTCCGAAGTCCTGCAGGAGGAGAAGGAGGAGAAACAGGTTCGTGTGCAGGTGTTCCATGGCTCTATAGATAGTTGGACTCATGCTCGTTGACAGCTTCGCCAAGCTGAGATGGAATTGAAGAAAGGCCAGAACATGATTGAGCACGAAGCGGAGATCTTCTCGAGGCCCGCCCGCACTTGGTTCCAGACAGGGAAGGAAAAGGCCAAGGCGGAGGGTGAGTACCAGTTAAGATTTTCATTTTCGTAGTGCCCCAAACCGATAAATCCTTTTTCCTCCAGCGTTGAGTAAACAGCAGTACGAGGCCGGGTTTGACGCTGGCAAAAAGGGCAAGGCGAAGGAGTCAGCCGAGACCAAGGTACGTAAAGCGAGCACCTTGATCCGGCCTCAGCTGACCCTAGTCTCGCCAGCCCAAACGAGACAAGTTCTCTGGCCTCTCGAGACGGGCGAAGCGGAGGAAGATAGCGATGGAAGACGACGCGGAGGAGACTGGCGCGATCCGGGCGGCGGTACGTTCTGCGAAGAAGGCGTCGCGCCCAGCAAAGATTGGCGAGCCCGAGCGACGGAAGACATCGACAAAGAAAGACAAGAAGAAAAAGGCTGCGCGGTCGAGAGGCGCGACGACGCAGCAGAGTGGAGCATTTGCAAAAGAGATGGGGCAGCGAACAGCCCGGGAGGGTGTGAGAGCGAAGAAGGGTGATGTGATTGGGGGCATGGGGAAGAAGAAGGGTGGAAAGCGAAAGGCATAGAGCCTTGCGAGTTTGGTGACACGCATGCTGTCCCATAGTTTGTCACATTGCTTCACTATATCCCGCTGCCATGGTGCTACCTCCATGGCCGGTCACCATCGGGACTGTGAGATATTCACAGATTGAATTTGCGAAGTAGGGCGTAGCCGGCGTATTTAGCGGGTCTTCAAGAGGTAACGCGCAATGGAACCAAGGTCATCGCTGTCAGGCGAGCATCCTGGTCCGATGAGGGGCTTCCTGGAACCTTCAGCCACAAAGCCGTGACGGGACCGTGACGGTACGCGGTTCTTACGCGTCTCGCGGGCGCTTAGCTCGTCTTTCTCATTCCGGACAGTGGCCCGAGTGGCACGTCGCCCAGTCTCTGCTGAATGTATGCCCCGCTTCCTGCTTTCATGCAGATACATCGCCCGACGCAAGACACGCAGGATAAACGCCAAAGCACCCAACTGAATCACTGATCTCGCGACGCTGGAGGAGCATTGTTCTGAATTGGGTATACGAGGGGGAAACTCGTCTTGGGTAGCGACACATCCTGCAATAGACAGGTACAAACAAGGTGAGCGAAGTGCATTCTGGGATGTTGAAGGCTCTCTTATTTGCTGTTCATGCCCGAAGGCCCACGCAATGGCGACGACTATCGTGCCTGTAGCCACTATCCAGCTACCGAATCCTTCGCGCGTCTTGCATACATCATGGTGCCCCGACAAAGATCTCCTCCTTGTGATATCTCAGGTGGCCGGCCAGGCCAAGATGACGTTGTACAAAATGCAAGGGTCGAAGAAGTGGGAAGTCGCCCTGCAACATCCGTCTCACACCAAAATCCAGGAGGAGATCGTTGGCGTTACTTGGAGTCCTGACGGTATGGATGAACATTACTTTGGTACCGGATTTTACTTGAACCTATGCTTCACAGTTCAGAGCGTTGCCGTGGCCTCAAATCCAGCCTTGCTCACTGTTCACTCCATACAGAATGGTCGGGTTCAGGTTTCTACTCCTGTGCACTATGACAAACATCGCGGGGACGTGTGTGGGGTATGGTGGTTCCGGGAGGAGAAGCAGGTCATCGGCAACGGACTTCCTGACATATTCAAAAGAGGCGATAATATAGTCAGTTGATTTTCTACATCTTGGATGACAAGTGAACTAATATATATGCCACAGACCGGTGCTGCTCATAGTATCCTGAGGAATCTTCCGCTTCTGGACCCTGTTCAGGACGAAACGAAGCCTCTTGGGTTTGTCATGCGGTCGTTAACGCTTGTTCGGTAGCTCACATCGAATCCAGGTCCAGTGAACTCTTCGCCTTCCAAGGAGCGCGTAACCGGCCGGTACAGAAGGCACCACTGCCGCACTGTATTTACTATTGGCCGACTCTGCCACCCGACCATACTGCGGCATCAATCGCGGTGAACAAACCTAGTGCCGAGACTTACTTTCAAGAAGCCGAACAAGACGAACAGGACGACACGAATACTAACAGTATTCTAGCGGTCGCTGACACCCTGGGGTATGTCCATCTCTATCTGGAAGGCACTTACAGGATGGGCCCGGTATACATTCCCCACGGCAAACATTTCCCAAGGTCCTTCTACAAGCATCGAGAGTATTTCTTCTCTCATATTGGGCCCATAACGCCTAACAGTGATGGCGCTGTTGGGCTCTTCCCTCATATCATCAAGCTACCATACCTTCCAGGCCGGCATCTCCGAGATGTCGCTAGGGCGTCAACTGTCGCGCGGGAACTGCTGTCGTATGCACTCCGCGTGGTGAAAGATATGCGTGCGGTGTGGTTTGGTTCTGAGACTCAGGTTGGTGCTCGGGAATTGGGCCCCAAGTGGGTGAACGCCCTGAATTCTAGGCAGGCCAGTGCCTTCGGTCGTAAGTCGTCGTTATTGGTTGTGTCTCGAATTGCACGATGTTCATCGAAGCACAGAGGATGAGCCTCACGCAGTGCTTGACCTGACGTGCCTCCTCACGACGGGGCGTTCGTCGGATGGATTGATGGACTTCCTCGGTAGTGGCGAACATATGAGTGACAGGGTGTGTCCAAACTCCTTTCTTCTCTCGCCTGCTATACTCACAAGTGGAAACAGAGCATCCAGAAATGGGAGACCGTCATGTGTGAAGCGTTGATCAGACTGCGGGACCTTTCAGAGAAGCGTGTCGCTCCAGCCTGCCAACGGCTGCATCTGGTGTTGCAGGACATGCAGGGTTGGGCCGCGTTGTGAGCCTCAGCTATGGCTCCTGTCTAAGAACTCCGCTGACACCGCCTGCAGACCCCAGTACGCCCAGTGCAAAATCAAGCCCGCGGACATAGAAGCTTGCCTCGAACTCACCGCCACCGCAATCTTCCAGGCAAGCTGGCTCGCCAACGCTGCACGGAAAGAACTCCTTCGCTTCAAGGAGTTTATGAAGTGGATACGGTACGGTACGTGACTCCACATTTGAGCATTTCCATCCCACCTTATGTGACATGCAGAGACCGCCCGGGTAAATGCCACTGGAGACCACAACAGCCCGCGCCCTCAACACGACATCCTCGAGGTGAACGAGTACCTGGCCTCTAGCCTTTCAGTTAGCCCGATCGACAAGTGGTTCGTGGGCACGAGTGGACGGATCAACCGTGAAGGGTTGGGTGTACCGAGCGAGAATGTATCCATCAAGGACGCCATTTCTAAAGCTCGAGCTGCCCTCGACCAGTGGGATCAAACCGTGCACAAGGTGTGTTGGAGTTTTTGCGAATCCCGCATTACAACGCGGCGTCTGACGGAAGCGATGTGCCCATTGTCCGGCTCCCGGAAACAGGAAGTCAAACCTCGCGACCTGTCGCACATCGAGCGGAACTTGGACACGCTGCTGACGACACTAGCGGAGAAATGCCAAAAGATGTTTGAGGAAGCCGCCAGGACGGCGTGTCGGACTGCAGAGCTGGTGGCTGGACCAACGTTCCTCGCCCCGACTCCAACAGAAGGCCCGGACAGCAGTACCTCGCAGTCAGCTGCCAGCGTGCCCCTGATACGTGAGCGGACGGTTCCAGATGAGAGCAAGGCAAGCGACTACAAGTTTACAACGTGCCGTCGTTCTCTGGCTGACCGAAAGTGCAGCCGGACAATTTTCTCCAATACCTTGCAATCAGGCCGCCGCATGACGGTGGGCGATCCTACCGTAAGCCCTTAGAGCCCTCTTCTTAGCACCTGCGCTGTTCCACGTTGAGTGATCTCTGACGTTGCCGTCGTGCTCTAGTGTGCGTTGTGCGGCTGCAACAGGGTCTGGGCGCTCTGACGAGTGTTCCGACGGTCGAAGTCGCAGTACTGGAGTGCAGTGCCTCGGAGGAGGGAAGCGAAGAGTCCGTGCCGTTCGATCTGCTTGATGTGGATTTCTTCGACTCGGAGGTGGTGGTGATCGTTTACAGGCCGCAGGATCAGCAAAGTAAGTGCCAGGACGCGCCGGGTAGGCGTCGCCTCGTCTCCTCCGTCCGTCCGTCGCGGCCGCTCATCACGATCGCCGAGCAGGAGCCCGTATCGCGACGGTCGGTTATGCGAATTTAATCTACCACACGATCCCGTCCCACGAGTACGTAAACGGCACGACTCGAGAAACGCTGATGGGCGACGTGCTGGGGCTGTTGGCGAGCGGACAGGTATGGTGCATTGTTGCGGGCTGGCTGCGCCAGCGTCGCGGCGGCGTTAACTGAACAATCTCTTTTTTATTATCATTTTCTATTTAGATCCCTTCGGCTCCCGCACCGATCATTCAGTCACGCCAGCTGAGCGGGTGCACGAGGGGGGGAGCGAGTCTGGCGGTGAACGGACGGGTGGGGCGGCGGGTGGCGTGCGTGCTGGACGAAGCGGGGCTGACGCTGGAGGTGCTGGACATGGCCGGGGAGGAGGAGGAGGCCGAGGAGGAGATGGGGGACGGGTCGGAAGAGGGCGGGGAGGCGTAGGAGGAGCCGGCTGATTGTCGAGGGTGAGAGCGCGCTTGGCGGGTCGGGTGGGGGCGGGGCACGCGGCGGGGGCGTGCGTGCGCTGTGGTTTGGGGCGTGGACAATGGATGAATTGTTGTGCTTGGCTGGTGGGGGAGAGTGTGCGGGCGGGCTGGTGGACGGGACACGTGGGCCGGGGATACGGGTGGGGGGATAGACGCGTGGGAGGGGGAGGATGGTGGGGGGCCGGGGGGGGGGGCCAGTGCTGCCATACGGGCGTCGGTGGATCGGACCTGAGATGGAGAAATGTGGATTAGGCTCTGGGGGCGATTGATGAGAAAGGGCGATGAAATGGGAGGCGGATTCCCTCGCAGCCCCGGTCCTCTCCTCGTGCCCGGGCTCGCGTTCTTTTTCTGCCCGCCCAGGTGCACGCCAGCTATCCGAATTTATATCGCCCAGCTCTCTCGCTCCGTGGACCGTGAGCTCCATTCCTGCCCGCGCCATGCCTCCATCTCCCGACCCTAAAGCCGGCTCAGACGACGGTGCTGCTGCCCGGCTCTCCGACGCCGCCCTCCGCAAGAAAAAGAATGCCGACGCCCAGGCCGCCTTCCGCGCCCGCCGCGCCAACTACATCGCGACCCTCGAGGAGACAGGTGCGCCCCCCGCCCCCCGCGCTGACCCCCCAGCTCATCCCGCCCGCCCCCCCAGTCACCAACCTAGAGTCTGTCGTCCTCCAGCTCCAGGAATCATGTCGCCACACAGAGACCCAGCTCCAGGAGACGCGCCAGGAGAACTCGCGCCTCAAGACTGAGCTCGAGCACAAGGAGAGCCTCCTCAGGATGTACGAGCACCAGAAGAAAGTCGATCGCGAGCCCCAGGATGACTATCCCATGTCGTACGCACCCGTCCGCACCCCTCCCGTCACCATGAACCCCTCCATGCCCCCCGCGCCGCCCAGCAACTACGGCGACGACTCCATGCGCTATCCTTCCGCCAATCATGCCTCTGGCTCGATGAGCGGGCCTTCCTACAACGGCCAGGATTATCCCCAACGTTCCCCCGCCCTCGGCTACGTCTCCATGGCCGGCGGTGGCTCAGAAACTCGTTCCATGGATGGGCAGGCGCGGATGGCGCGATACGACCCCTACGGCCCCTACCCCATCGACACCTCAGCCCGGGATAGCAATGGCTGGGTGGGTCACGCTGGAACAGCTGTCAGCGACCCTGGGTCCATGGACAGCAGCAGTGCGACGCATTCTCCCACCTTTGTCGAGTCACCCACACTCACGGCATCAGACATCTCGTACCCGTCCCGATACGGAGTTGTTGAGGACCAAAAGGTTCCACTCACCCCGCTCGCAACTTCCCCATATATGTTTGCGCCAAGCCGCTCTCTGTCCCCTGCCGCGTCGACGCCGTCGTCTGCGTCGTCCATGTCGATCGCACCTCCGTCCTACTCGTTTACCTTCCCTGAGGGCACCTCACTAGCTGACAGACCCGAGTTCCATGGCCGTCGCTCGACGCACGCGCCCGAACTCACGCTGCATGGCGGCACAGCCGACGTCACGACCATCCTGAACCGGATGAACAGCTCTCGTGCAGCCGCAAATCCTGGTCCTTCCTCAGATCGCCCCGTCCAAGCTCCGTCGCCGTACTCGCGGGCCGACAACGGCTCGCACGAGCGAGAGAGCGACGGCGAGTCGTCCTCGTACACCTACTCCTCCCGCTCGCGCACACGTACGAGCACTGTCTCCCGCACAAGCCGCTCCCCGTCCCCGGGCCCCCCTGTGATCTGCGGCACGCTCGCGGTCATCAAGGCCCAGGCGTTCGGTGCGCTCCGCAGGACGCGTGGGCGGTCGAAGAAGTCGTCCGAGGGCGCGGCCAAGGCGGCGGTCGAGGCTCTCGCCGCACGCGGGATCGATGTGCTCGCGAACCCCGCAAAGCGGCCGCGATTGCACGACAGCGACGGGGATCTGCGGATTTGAGTTTGCTGGCTCACCTCCGCGCCCGATGCCCGTTGGCCCGATAGACGAAGACGACGCTGTGCCGATTCAATATCGTGCACGACTGTGCGTGTGCACACACACGCACGCCACACACCAGGGGACGAACGACGATCTCGAGTATCGAGTAACAAGTATTGCGTATGAATATGATTACAGTAGAGGCTCTCACACTCATATGTACTAACATCGAAACAGCATCGCGCGATCTCGCTCTATCGCTCTCTGGCTCTGGCTTTGGGACTCTGTAGACGACTTGACTGCTACTATCACCACTGCTTCTGCTTGGCTCTCTCCATCCCACTTCCACCCTCGTTCTTTCTCTCCCCCATCTATCTCATCTCTCATTATCTCATCTCCAGCCATCCATGCACACTGCACCTTACTTATTCGCTCTCACATGTTCTCGTATACTTCATGTAGGATAGTATTGACTGTAATATAGTGTTCCTTTGCTTTGCATGTAAATATAGCGCTATGCTTTCGTCTACCAATGCCATCCATCCATCCAATCCAATCCAATCCAATCACATCGCAGCCACCGCGCCTCCGCTCCGAGTCCCCAGCCAAAGTTCAGACCTATCTGCCAACTACAGGCGAGCGATAGGCAGACCTCGCCGTCCACTCGCAACACGGGACGGGGTCCCTGAGCTCTCCGGCCTGCGCCGAAGATAGGCAGAAGAAAGACCGTCCACGGGATCCCACTCAGCGCTGGATATGGCTCGTACCGCCGGGCAAATGTCGCGAATCTTGCGCATTCTCCACAACAGAAGCGTCTGCCAGAGAACTCAGAACCAAACGCTACAAGGTTCGGACTGCGCTCGGCAGCGTGCGGACAACAACAGTCCAGGGCACAAAAACGGGCACATTGGGATAGGTCCCCGTACTCTGAGTGGCAGGCAGCACCGCCATGAGCGCGCGCGAAGAAAGGCTGGGTGGATATGCGGACGTGCGGGCGTGTGGACGGGTCTGGATATCGCCGCGATGCTCGGGTAGGGATAATAGGCTGATTATCTGGGTATTCGGTGCCCGGGGTGTGGACCTGTGCGGCCGCAGCTTGTAGGCGCTGTGAGATGGTGTGAGAACGGTTGGCAGTAAGGCCAAACAAGGTGGAGCATGACATACATGACGGTCCCTGCATGTCCACCGGCCACGAGACGATGGCCGACATGCGCACGTATATTACAGAGGATCACAGAGGATCTCAGCCCCGCGAGGTTCATCGTGCACCGGATGATCGAGCGAAGCCCACTAGGGCAAAGGGAATTGTGTTAAAGTGCCGTGGGACCTCCAGCTCCCGGCTAAGGCCTGTGTTCTAGAAAGCTTGTATGATGTGTGGGTGGAGGGAACGCTGGAACGGCGTAGGGCGGTTGGGACTGAACCACAAGACCATCCGAAGAGTGGATGTACGTACGTCCAGTGGTCTCCACAGGGCAGATAGCGGACACGGGCGGCAACTTCTGCCGTGACTCCGCATATTCTGTCGGGTAGTTTAGTACTGCTTGTACCACCTAAGGAGACATAGCGTGCACGCGTACCTTGCGGCCCGCGTCATGCTAACCCTGTGTGTGAGTCTGCGTGAGCAGCAGTCATCGATGTTGCAGCATGTGACTGGACACTCGGGCGCCGGGGTCGAGTGCATTGTTGTCCAGAGAAGTCCATCGGCGGAAGTCGTGACCTAGCGGGAGAAGGAGAACCGTCGATTGACTTTTGGCACAGCCGGGTCCCAGGTGCCTCTGATCTCACTGCGAGGGAGCGCGTCAATCATGTGTATGTGCGACAACCAAGCAGATAGTAGACATAACGGCACATACTTCTTGTAACGCTGTGCCCACACCAGAACCGCGGGGGCGATGAATGTCACGAAGATAAAGCAAGCAACGTAGATGTAGGCTGCGGTGTTTGATAGGGGGTATGTAAGGACAACAGAAAGTGCAGAGGTGAGAACGGTGAGCGTGATTTGGAGTACTTTGGCAGTGCCCTGTGGAGAAATTCAGCGGCAACTCCTTGGACAATGCAAGACAAACCTACCTGTATGCGGCGGCGGAGTATCGGGAACAACGCGAACGATTGCACAGAAAACAGTATCAAACCGAAGACTGAGAGATCATCCGATAATCGAGAAGCCAGCACAACCGATGAAGATATGGCGGCGTTCATGGACAACACCGAAGTCAACCTTGAGCCAGGGGGGCAGCCGGAATTAGTGCCACCCCTATAGAACATCACCTGGCCCGGTCACTCACCTCTCACGCTGGTGGCTTCTCGGCTTCATGGCTGTATAGTCCGCCAGCAAAGCATTCAAGACGAACAGACACGCGGACAACGCCCAGATCGAGTCCGAGGAGGTTGCAGCGGTCAGGGTCTTGAGCACAGGCGACAGTGACATCAACGCGAGGAAGACAAGTATAGAAGCCTTCAGTGTCTTCGCTCCTGCAGGAGGAATCAGGATGATCATCTGTTACCCGGCGGAGTCCAGGATAACGTACTGTTCATGTACCGCGCTTTGCTATCGGCATTACTACATTCCAATAGTTCCCATGCGATGTAACCGGCAAGGAAGACACCAACGGATATCCACACGAGAGCCCGAGGGTCCAATAGCTGTTGTTGCAGGTGCATGAAGACCGCGAGGAAGACGAAGATGCTGGCGAGGTGCTGGCTGATCGGACATGACAGGATGACAAGGTGCCAATATGTGTATGGCCGGAAGTTCGCTTTGCATTCAACGATTAACAGGGACGATCATGAGCACGAACCAAGCGGCGCACTTACGATTCCTACTGAGTGAAGCCAAGAAGGAACGCGGGACATAGTTGTCAGGGTATGGCTTCTTCTTCCACAAGACACGTTCCCATTCCGCCTCCCATGCCTCCGTGTACATTCATAGGCTGCCGCACAGAGTCCAGAACGCCGTCCAGCGGTCGTGCCAGGCGTGCGTGAGGGTAGGCTGGAAAGGAGGAGCTGCCACCGTCCGAGTGGGCGGCGCTGCGAAGAAAGGAGATAATGGGCGTCTGTCTGCATGGGTGACCTGGCACGGAGCGCCCGGACGAAGATGTACTGAACGCCGCCATACGTATCTCAATCTCGAAGTCTGATTCATGAACGCTTATATGCTCGAGTCGCGCTCTTCCAGACCCGGGATTCATGCCGTCTCTTGGCATGGCGGTGCTCAAATAGGAACAATGGCGGTAAGGGCAGACCAGATACTCCTTGCAGACCGTTGTCTGCCGGAGGTCCAGACGCGATGCACACATGTACCACAAGGGTATTGTCAGAAAAAGACACCCGTGAATCCTGAATTATAGATGAAACATTAGATGCATAGAGTCCAGATACGTCCGTCTCCGCCTGAGAGAGAGCAGATCATCCCAAAACGTGTGGGGCAGTGATGTCGTCAAGCGAATCCTCCCCGTCCACCCGTGCTTTCGCAGGGTTATAGCCTCGAGGCTCGTGCCGGCGCAGTTAGCCACTCGACGGCACTTCCACTGCAGCGGTCAGTCCCACTATGGATGATGTTGTCGTAAGCACCCAGCAGTGGTCATGGAATTCCGACCATGCACATACCACGAGTCGCTCTGGCTGGCTCGGTTCCGGCGCGCGGCCCTGGGATTTCTGGGCCTGCAGCTTCGCCGCAAGCTGTCCTGCGTTTGGATTGGACGATTTCACTCCGCGGGCGAGGGCCTGCGGGCGACATAGAAAGAGATTAATACTTTTGTGGTATCTGGTACAACCGCACTGACCTCTTTCTGCCGTCGTTCGGCTGCTTCTGCAGCTGCTGCCCTAGGGTCTGGCCTCGTGCCTGGTATCGACCCTGACGCGGCAGCAGCAGAACTGCTGGATTCTAGGACCTGATGGCCACCAGTAACAGTACCTGGCTTTGAACACAGTGACCCCATGGGCGAACAGTGACCGTTCGTGTCAAGCAGTACAGAGCCAAGACTCCGCAGCGTCCGCTTGTCATCTTTGCCCCTTCCCAGCCCAGCGCGTGATCACACATGTTTTATGCGGTATGTGCACGACTTTAACGGATGTGAATCATCGAATTGTCGTCCGATACATCGCGTCGAGGTCACTATACCAAATAGTAGCGTCTCGTTGCGAACCACAATCATGGTACATCCACGCAATCCGCGATTAGAGCAGGCATATCGAAGATAAGGTATGTGACCTATTATACACTATAACTTCCAGAGCATCTAATTCGACCCTCTCAATGACCGTCTGGGACTCGGAGTCCTCAAGGATTTGGGGGCGAGTCAGACACGCCCAAATACGCTCCACGGCTATCTCGAGCGGAATGGCTGCGGCCCGTGTCTCCGAGACGAATATCCTCGGGCTGCCTTTGTGGTGTCCATGCCTTCACAGAGCACAAAAGGGTCAGAACAACCTGTGCAGAGGAGACTGCGCCACGATGGCAATACTTACATCCCACCATCGTCGGCTCGTGCGCCATGGCAAGCTCGTGTCGAAGCCGGCCTTGAGCATCCTGCCCTTGATGCCGGCACCCAACAGGAGCCCGAAGACCGTGAGGAGGAACATCGTTACGACAAACTGGTCGCGAGGCGAGTCGCGCTCTAGAAGCCGTCGTGTACATATGGCAATGCGGTGGGCATCGGAGGTAGGAGGGGCCAGTCAGTGAGAACAGAGCGCCATGAGGTCAGGGTCGGCGGGACGCACGGAAACAACGAGCCTCGATATCGCCCTCCTTCCCCGTCGCGGTGTCAGGATTTGCATCGCCGATGGAGGCCCCGGCACACTTCGGAAGGTTCTGGTTGAGGCACCATTGCTTCGTGCACGAGAGGCAAGGTTTGCTTGGGTCGTCGGGGATGTCCATTCGGAGAATAGTGTAGTTCGTGCCGAAGCATATACCTGGTCATCGCGCGTGTAAGACCAGGGATCGGAAGCGAAGTACAGGTCGGAGAAGGTTGCTCACACTTGCAGAAGTTAGTGGCCTCCCATTTGTGCCCGAGAACAGCCCTGACAGACGGCTACTTGCATACCCATGAACAAAGAGTCCCCTATACAGTCGGCAGTATGGCTTACAGAGTATAGCAGCAACAAGAAGAGCCAGCATAACAGCGAAGTTGTGCGCGTCGTGGCAGACATGATCGCGGTAGGATGCAGAGCTGCGAGCTGTTCGACGCGCGTCTCCGCACTCTCCTCCTGCCGTGGACCTCGTCGCCCTGCTGGGCTCCTCACTCATTTCTGCCTAGACACGACCTAGTCTACTGCTTGACTTTGATAATACGCCTAGTTTACGACACACCACCCTCAAACAGCAAGTGCACGGAGCGCGGCAGTAACTCGGGATGGCGACAGAATTCGAGGACGTGCTCACGAACCAGCCTGTCGTAATCGACAATGTTAGTCTACCCTCAGACTGGAATGACTGCTGTACAGAACTGGATCTGAACGCGAGTGTAGGGCTCCGGGACCATCAAGGCTGGATTTGCAGGCCAGGATCACCCGAAATGCTTCTTCCCGTCTTTGTGCGTCTTCACGGTTAGAATCGCACCGCGACGCGTCCGCGCATTGACTGACTTCACTGCCGCTAATCCAGCGTCGGACGGCCGAAGCATGTACGCGTCATGGCAGGTGCGCTTGAAGGAGATGTCTTCATCGGGCGGAAAGCGCAAGAGGCTCGCGGGCTGCTGAAGATCAAGTACCCGATGGAACACGGGATCGTGACCGACTGGGACGACATGGAGCGAATATGGAGCTGGGTATATGCGGAGGAGCTAGGCACGCTGAGTGAGGAGGTGCGTTAGCCGTCGATACTGGGTGTGCCGCACGATGCACGGGCATGGACTGAGGCTGCGTCTTGCAGCACCCAGTACTGCTCACAGAAGCACCACTCAATCCGCGGCATAACCGCGACGTCGCCGCGCAAATATTCTTCGACACCTTCAATGTTCCCGCTCTGTATATTTCCGTTCAAGCTGTATTGTCATTGTGAGTCTTAGCTTCTCTTCTCTACGCGTTCCGTCTCCTCAAGCAGACAATACAGGTATTCTTCTGGCCGAACAACAGGCATTGTCCTCGACTCGGGAGATGGCGTCACGCACGCAGTGCCTGTCTTCGAAGGTTTCTCCATGCCGCACGCCATCCGCCGGGTAGACGTCGCAGGCAGGTAGGTCAAACGCTCGAGGCGAGATTTGCTATATCCCGGTGCTCACGAACGAGCGTAATAGGGACGTCACCGATCACCTTCAGCTCCTTCTACGGAAGTCTGGTCATCATCTGCACACAACTGCGGAACGGGAAGTCGTGCGGACGATCAAGGAGAAGTGCTGCTATGTCGCACTCAACCCGGCCAAGGAGGAAAAGGACTCAGTAGGTCGTAGCGAGGAGTTCCGCCTACCAGACGGAAACACTGTTCAGGTGTGTCCCTCATGAAATCATGGTCAATGCTTACTCACAGACGATGTACGCAGTTGGGCCCTGAACGATTCCGCGCACCCGAGATCCTATTCAACCCGGAACTGATTGGCCAGGAGTACGCCGGTGTGCATCAAGTCGTCGTCGACTCGATCAACCGAGTGGACCTCGACCTACGGAAGAGCCTGTTCTCTAACATCGTGCTCAGTGGCGGTAGCACACTCTGCCGAGGTATGCGCACTGCGTTCTGTCTGTGAGACGGCGGCTCACTATCTGCAGGGTTCGGTGATCGTCTATTGAACGAGGTCAAGAAGCTTGCGCTCAAGGACGTAAAGATCAAGATCTACGCTCCTCCAGAGCGCAAATACTCTACATGGATAGGAGGGTCTATCCTGGCTGGTCTGAATACCTTCAAGAAGGTGCGTATGCCTTATACCACTGTGCGAGCGGAGTCTCACATGTCGTGCAGATGTGGGTATCAGCAGATGAGTACCAGGAGGATCCAGACATCATTCACAAGAAACTGGGTTTCTGAGTGGGTTTTCGCTCTCTTCGCTCTTCACTGGTTCGTCGGTAGACCATATCCTGTCTTAGCTATGATACCCGACATGTAGTGTGCAGTCCTAATGCTATCTTGCACGTCATTGAACTATGCATGTTCCATCACATTCGCCGACGGTGAGATGCGCAAATGCAAACTCCAACAGCTTTACGCCGGGACGAGATGTATCCGCATGCGCATAATGTTCATGAGCGATAGAAAACAGGGAAAGCGGGCATAAGTGGTAGGATACAGCTGCGAACTTTTGCGATGTGCGGATATGCATAAAGTGCGATGCGACAGAGCCCAAAAATGATACAATGCGCCCAACCCCTACTTGCCCTTCTTGGGGGGCTCGGCAGCCTTGGCCTTTTTGGTGCCACGGAGCTGAATAGACAGGGTGTGAGGAAGACCGTGGGGGGACAGGAGTGGATAGGAAACGCACCTTCTTCGCACGGTTCTTGCGCTCCTTGCGCAGCTTGCGGTTGGTCTTTGGTGGTGCAACCGCGAGGCCGGACTAAAGAGAGAATCACATATGTCAATACGAACCCTGGCAGATGGGAGAACGAGGATACCCACCCGAATCAACCGGTATTTGGGCTCGAACTTCTTCTGCGAGGCCTCATCGTCGTAGATCAGGCCAAAGCCTGTGCTCCGTCCACCACCGAAGGCTGTCCGGAAACCGAAGGTAACGACGCGGTCCTTCTCGGTCTTGTAGATCGACGCAAGCCGCTCAGAGAGCTCGGCCTTGGAGACGTTAGGGCGGTTGGGGTGGAGGACGTCGACGACGAATTGGCGACGAGCCAGCAGGCGGTTCGTGATGAATTTGCGAGTGCGGATTGTTACCGGTGCTGAGTTGTCGGCCTGCATGTGCGATGGAGGAGTCGAAGTGGATTTGGGGAGGGGGGAAGGGGAAGAGAGCGAGTCGTCAGACAATCCGTCTTCAGAGAGCCAATCTGCCGCACGAGTACATCCGCATGCCAGACCATCCATCCATCCTCCTGCAGCCGTCCTCCCGCCCTTCTACCACTCCAAAAGGCCCTGCGGACGTCGAGCAGCACGACGGAATGGTACTCACCATGGTTGCTTGCCCGCTTTTTGGTCGATTACCTTGTCGTCGATGGGCCCTTGAAGATTGCCAGTGCGCCTTGCCTGCGTGTGCGCCAAACAGGGCAATACACCGGTCCACTGTCAGGGTGCGCGCCTGTACAAACACCGCCAAACAGAGGGCGCCTCCGCCGGTCCGTCCAACTCGCAGTCGCAGTTGGCCAAGCTCGCCGTCCTGCACTGCACACTCAGGCTAGCTGCCTACCCACTCCTGCTGCCGTATTTATTCCCTGCCTGCGTGCCCCAGATGAGCATGAGCAGCAACACCCGCTCCCACTTTGCCTCCTTCGCCGCATACGTGAGCATCCCCGCCGATGACCTCATCCAATAATCGCTCAATTATTGCTTTCGCCCAGACCCCTCCTCCAGACGACCCCTCCTATGCTGCATCTACCTCCAAGAACACGTCTAGAGCTTGGTTTCCGTCTGCAGCAGCGTCCCAACAGCCCGCATCCTATCAGTCCGGCGGTATACCCACCTTCAACACCTCCCAGGCCGGTGGCCTGGGCGCAGTAGAAGATGCAGAGGCAGAGAGCGGGAGCAATATGTGGGAGACGCGACACGGTTTCCGCGTCGATCTCCTGGCTGCCTTTGCCTATATCCTGGGTCCCATTTCTGGTCCGTCGCTCATAATGCATCGTCCCCTTACCATCCCTCATGCCACTCCTCAGCTCTCACACTACTCATTGTCGAGACCTACAATGACTTTGTTCGTTTTCATGGTACGTCTTGTCCCTTCCTGGCGATCCGTGTCGTTAACGTTCAACCACATCTGCAGCGTACCAATCAGCCCTGCTCACTACACCGCTAGTCATCCTGCGCATCTTGGCTTCCCTCCTGCAGTTCCCCGCCTTCCTTCGCACCGCCTTTACGCTACTGCTCATCATACCATCTATGTATATGGCGTAAGTCCCCATCTGTTCTTAGAGGGCCGAGTTTTCTCACCTTGTGCATACAGTTGGCAAGCTTACATTGATGCTTCTCGGAATGGCTTGGTACGCTTCCAGATCCCTTTCATCGGACCTCTCGCAGAACGATGGGTATACGAGGAATAGTTGTCTGATACGTATGTGTATTGTATGTGGTCTCTTCCACGCATATATTCCATCCATACCCCGGACTGGTCTGTTGCGCCTGGCGCCATCCATCTATGTGCTCTTCGTGTGTGGTTTGGTCATGCTAGAGGTAGGTCTTGCATATAGCCATCCCCGAGAGAACAATTTGCATCAATACAAAACAACATTGGGAGTCATTGATTACACGGCCTAGTCTCCAATACCGCTGCTTGCTACAAAGTCTACCAGAAAGAGAGGACACGCCCATAAACACCTACACCGTTTCGGGACACACGAATCCGAGTAGACAAGACTGGTCGGTCAGCTGTGCCAACAACTGCTGCAACTCCGTCAATGCGCCGTAGTTGATGGTGCCGTCGGTGACATTCTCAACGGTGTCAAGGATGGCGTCAACAATGCACTTCACCAAGTAGACAACTGTACGATATCATCAGCGCAAAGTCAAGGCCGATCACGATACAGGAGACCTACTCTCTCCAAGCGTGGGGTTCAAGGTAAAGGCAAACGCATCAATGGCGTTGAGCGAGTACTTGAGGCTGTCCACGATATTCTTGAGCTCGGTCTCGAGTTCATTGTCCGGGTCGTAGTTGAGCTTTCCCTTCGCCTGGGCAAGATCGTTGAGTACCGGTGCTTGATGAATGGCGTCTAGAAGAGCCAGGATGGCCTCTATGACACTGTTGTCCCCGAGGTCGAGAGAAGCTATATATAATGGTCAGCGTTCGCCTTGTGTGCGGCGCCGATGTATACTCACCGAGCAGATCGTGGAGCTCGGTCGTTAACCCGCCCAAGCTGTTAACGTCTTGTCGCCGCGCCACTGACGAAGCATAGGACGGAGTGTGATCCACAACCGGTCCATCCTTGCTTCGCGAGGAGGTCGAAAGGTCTTGCACCTGGGGGAGCGTAGCGTTCGTCCGAGCCGGCGGCTGAGACGCGTAGTCCGCGATGTGAGACATTGGCACAGGGGCAGCGACGACCGGGAGAGGCGCCATCGAGGGACCGACAGTAGCGACGAGTGCGGCAGCCTGAAGGCTCAGGAAGATGGCGCGAGAGAAGGCGGGCATGACGTCGACTTGAAGTTGCGCAACGAGAGACACCGGCCAGACAAGAAAGAAGGCGGCTAGCGCGGAGTGATTACAAGAGCCGTAAGATAGAGACTGTAAGCTAGAGATGGCGGGGAGCGCGAGCGCAGGAGGCAAGACGCGACGATGGGGGGATTCTTGAACCTCCCCCGTTCTTATACCCTCCAACGCGACAGAACCTTAACTACTGGCGGAGCCCTCTGATTGGTCCCCGCCCCGACGCGTCCACTTCACGTGCTGGGAAATGCACAGCCACTACTCGGGGTAGCAGGCGTTGTGTAGACGCACGCTCTTTGTGGCGAGCGTGCACAGCAAATATCAGTTGTGTTGCCGTTGCCTTCACGCATGACAAGAGTCAAAGCAGATATTAATCTCGTTCAGACATAACCGCACATACTAGCGGCAACTAGTGTAGCAACATGTTACGTCCTACTACAGAATCGAACAACTCCCCACCTCCGCCTATCGCGATTCGAAAGCATGAAGAGGCAAATAAATAAACAAGAGGTTGTGTGGGGAGCGCGAACCGGTATGTCAGCAGTAGGGTAGCATGAGCCAACCCGACGCTCCAGTATAGTGTGAGTAGTACCGTAGCCTCGTGCAGGCTCAGGAGAGTCCAAAGTGTCCGTAGCGTGTGCCGAAAGTTCTGGATCAAGTATTCAACGCCGAGCATCATTCTAACCTCTTGTGCGGGGCAACGAACGTAAGTCTTAAACGAGTGAGAGTTCTTCATGTCGAACCATTGCAGAGTAGTGTGATGTAGCAGCCGCAGGAACAGGCCGCGGCGCCTGGGGTCCAGGAACGCTGGGAAGCGTTTAGACCTTGACGCACGACTTGTTGTCGAGGGAACGGAGGTAGCCGTCGGCACAAGTGTAGACTGCAGGTGATGTGATCAACGATCGGTACCGTCTCGACGACGGATAAGAACATGGTACTCACCAACACACTTGCCGTTGTTGCAGCCGACATTCCACGCACCAGCGATAGCCGTGCAATCCTCACCTGCACCGGTGGAAGAGCAACCACCGCAGGACTCGAGCTCGCTGCTGGTGTCGAGACACTCCCAGTCGTCGGTCAGGCCAGTCAGACCAGGGATAGGGCAAGCCTCCATGCCATTGGGGCAGAGCGAGACGTTGCGGGCCTTGTGGTTGCGCTTCCAGCCGTAGTGACCCTTGCCAGGCTTGCTCGACGGCGTGGGGGTAGCCGACGTCGAGGTGTGAGGGTTGCAGCACCACGAGCCCGAGTTCCAGCCCCAGCCGGAGCCACACTGCGGGGGAGGCTGGTTAGGGTGGTGGGGAACGCAGCACTTCTTGCCAGTGTGCCAGTCCCAGTTCGAGGGGCAGTCCGTCCCGCTCGGAGGCTTGGGCGGGCTGGGGTTACCACCATGAGGCAAGCAGCAGCTCTTCTCACCCCACCTGTTCGTAGAAAAGCCTTAGCCGGGCTTCGGAGACAATAAAGGCATATAATCACGTACCACCACTCGTTAGAACCGCAGCTGCTAGACGAGGAAGGGGTAGGAGCGCTGTAGGTCGTGTGTGCGGTAGTGGTGTGGACCGATGTAGTGTGAACCGACGTAGTGTGAACCGAAGTAGTGTGGACAGTGGTTGTGTGGACAGTGGACGTGGCGTGGGGCTCGCAGCACTTCTTGTTGTCGTTCCAACCCCATCCGGACGAGCAAGAGGGACTCGGGGTAGAGGGAGGCTGGTGGGGAACGCAGCAGCTCTTCCCGGAGTGCCATTCCCAAGAGGAAGGGCAGGAGGAGCCCTTAGGCGGGCTGGGAGGGTTCGGTGTACCTCCGTACGGGAGACAGCAGTCCTTGTCACCCCAGCTACGTACACACGGCCAAATCAGCACTTCGTTCAGACGTAGTCGGGAACTGTAGAGACTCACTAGAACTCGCTGCTCTTGCAACTTGTGGAGCTGGAGCCGCCACGGTTCGTGGCAAAAGCAAGCGGGAGCGCGGCGGCGACGACCAGCAGACGGGCAAAGAGCGTCATTTTCAAAGATCGTGAGGACCCCAGGGACGGAGGCGGGGAGGACAGAGAGGGAGAAGGGGGAGAAAGCGGACAAGCTAGGGGAGAGAACAAGGCGGGGCCGCCGCCATCTTATATACCGGATGATCAAGTGTGCCACAGGGTTCAGGAGAACGTTCACCGTGGCCCGTTCACACACAGTCGAGGCGAAACTGATTACTGATATCATCCGTTCAACCCCCGGCCATCAGTATCCGTCAAGAACATCCATGTTGGACACCATGGCAGCAACCCGTGTACTTGGCATCCTCCCCGTAGCTTTGTTCCCTTCCCGTGCGGTCAGTTAAGCTCCACGGACACCGTTGATCCTGCCACTCACGAGTACAATGCCTGTCTGGAGTGCGGGGAGGAGGAGCGTGGACGAGCAGGAACACACTCGATCTGGACTAGGAGATGTGCCTGGCGCGCTGCCGGCAGAGGTGTGAGGGATATTCCATAGAACGTCTCTGGACCGTCGGCGCTGTTGACGCCTGCCGACGACGTGCCCAATCCACGGGCTCGGTCCGTATGATCTCGGCGGAAGGGTCAATCCTACAGATCTTATTTTGCTGCCGTGAGCCCTCATCAGTCCGAGAGCGATGCACTGCTGTCCGCGGGCAGACCGCAGTGGGGCAAGGACTAGGCCTCTCTCCCTCCGAGGCGGCGTGCAATATAATCTGATGCAAAGACGGGTGCCGAGGGCATGTGCCATGGCATGGAGACCGGAAGAGTCGTCTGGGGAGCAGGCGCCAGAGTGCCACAAACTTGCGTTGCGATGGTTTCCCGCGCATATACCTTGTCCCCGCACGTCTGCACACCCACACTCAATCTCGTGGTTCGGCTTTCTGGCGGCCGCGATTGGATCGCTTCCCGGGCCCCGCCACCGACGCACACATACCCAAATGCGTCAACATCCCGACGTCGGACCCCGCCGAGGACAGTCCGATTGTCCGTTTTGCCAATTCTGCCGCATGTCAGATGGCCACGGCGACCACAGCGGCAGAGAACTTCATGTCGGTGGCTTCGCCGGGCTGCCCCAGAAGGGCCGAGCTCCGCCACCTGACAGTCAAGCTTGTTGTATTATACATTTCGTCTTATTCAGGGTCTGTCGGACGATTCATCGGAAATGGACAATGGAACAGAAGATCGTGGAGGAAAGGTCGGAACTCTCTGATCACAGCTACCAGGTATCAATCCACCCGCCTTCTCTGCTATAATGACCTCGGTCAATCCCTATGCCGAGGATGCAGGAAGAGTAGCGCACGGACCTCAAGCTTCTAGGGCGTGGGCCTTCTGCAGCGCGCGTGAAGAGAAGAAGCGGACATCAGCATCCTGGTCGTTCTTGAGTGCCTCGAGGACAGGCGCGATCTTTTGCTGCACCAGCTGCACCCCCTCTGGAGTATCACCGAACGAGGTGGCTATGATCTCGAGGGCTTTGGCAACATTGAACCGGATGTTCGGGATGGGGTCACTGGCGAGCTGGAGCAGCATGTCGAGGATGTTATCACGGATGACCTCGAGCGTTAGCGAGGGTGCGATAGTCTGTACGATCAATCAGTTCCATACCGACGGGGCAAGATCAGAGATGCGCGATCCTTCGAAGCTACTCACCATGATTGCTTGCACCGTAGTCATCCGATATAGATAGTTCGGGTGCTGGCCCATCCCCACAACCTTGGGCACGATCTGTTCTTTCGACCACTCGACACCGAACACCTCCGTCAGCTTCTTGAGATTGACGGCGGCGGCCTCACGAATGCTGTAAACATTGTCGCCCAGCCATGACATGCAGAGGTTGCCGAGAGACTCGTCGAAGAATGGCTTGCCGAGTTGCGTCGCGAGGAGAGGAATGTACTCAATGATGGCTTGCCGGACGCGCCATGATTTGTCCTCTGCCAGCTCCACAATTGCCGGAAGGAGACTCTCCGACAAGAGTTCGATGCCAATCACTGCGTCAATGCACATTCAGCCATCACCGCCGGAATGGTAGCACCACTCTGTGGTAACGCACCGGAGTTAACGAGTTCGAGCTTGCTGATGATGTTCAGCCGGACCTCTGGGAACTCGTCCTTGAGGAGATGGAGGAAGAGAGGGAGGAGGTGCTCGATGGTTGCGTCTTTGCCCAGCAGCGGGGCGAGACCGCTAATCTGGTTGGCAAGCGCCGCACGGACATGCTGGGAGACGTCTTGGCAAAGGTCGCGGACACACGGTACGATGCGGGCAAGGACAACCTCCTTCTCGAGGAGCTTGGCGAAGCCTGGACGATGGGTTACAACGTGAACGAGAATGACTTGTACCCAGAGAGGACATACCTGGGACCTGACCAGCAGCTGCAGTTCGCACCTCCGCCTCGTTATCCTTCAGAAGCTGGACAAAGTGACCGATGAGCTCTTCGCGCACGAGCGCCGTTCCAACAACCTCGGCGAGCTGTCAGGGGCATCAGTCATTCGTTTTGGGACCTGAACAGAAGCCTGTAGAACGAACCTCGTTGAAGTGACTCGCGGCCATGTAGCGCACGCGCCAGCTCTTGTCGGTCATCGTCTGCCTGATCTGCTTGAGCAGCTGCTCCTTGACCTCCGCTGGCGAGAGCTGCTCCGCAATCGCGATGAGGTCCTCGACCGTGAGCAGGCGGACGGAATCCTGATCGTCGGCCTGGAGCTTTCTGTATACCGCCAGTCCGTCAGATAGGACGTGCGCCTTTGTGTACTTCTTCACCAGGGGCTACCGTAGATCGGCCACAATCAGGACAAAACGGCCACAGCAAGCGAGTCAGGCGGGAGATACGCACCGCAAGCCATTTGGCCGCTGCGCGGCGCACCATGGGGGTGTCGTCTGCCGCGAGCGAGGCGAAGCCTCGACGGAGGTCATCTTGGATGGGTGCTGCAACCTTGTCGTATACAGGCGCGTACAGTGCGCATGACGATGTCCGGGACGTGAACCACTCGCCACGGGAGAGTCTTTGTACGAGGGGGATATAGTATTGTTCAATCTGCGCCTGGCTGAGAACCGACGAGATTTTGGTAATTGACTCCGCCGCCTGTGGCAATGGGTGTGAGTTCCAGGTATGTGCGTGCATGCTTGCGAGGTCGCCGACGGCACCATAAGGCGGTGGAAACCAACACCAGCCACATAAAACCAACAGTGAACATACCTTGTCCCGTACTAGCGTCTCCTCTACCGCAGAAAGGTTCTCCAGCGGTCCCAACAGCACATGCGCGTACTCCGGACCCCCGATGTACTCCTCGAAGTTCCGCCCCAGCTCTTCCGCCAACGCAAGGAGAACCTCGTCTTCGTCGTCAACTGAGTCTTGCAAGAAGGGTATCAGCTCATCGCGTGCACGGTCCGGGCCCAATGCAAGGGCAATGGTCGATATGCGATGTATGGCGTTCAATCTGAGCTGCACGTCCTCCGAACGTAGCTCGTCCATGAGAATGGCAATCGGAGCGATCTAAGCGACAAAACACGTATCGCATCGTCAGATCATTCGCTCTATGGGCCATTGGAGGATAAGGACACGAACATCTTCGCTTGGATCCATGGTGTGGTTGGGGGATGGCGGCGTACGGAGGTGGGCTGGCGGATGTATCTCCTGGCACGATCGTCAAGAAATGCTGAGTTGAAGCTAAGGGACTATCTGAGAAAGCAGCGGAGGTGGATGTCGAGCGTAGAGGGATGAATGGATGGACGAAATCTCTTGTTGATGACCTGGTTTGGGCGATATCGAGTCGAGCGCTCGTGCGAGCTCACAGGCGTCAACTTCACTTTGTAGTGGTGCGGGGTCTCCACCCTAGCCGCACTCATCTCAGTTCGCTGTATGCGCTGCCTTTCCGATACTTATCTGTTGGGCGGCCTCAACTGACTGAACACTGAACAGCGCGAGTTCCCTGACGAAAGGCTACGGATCGGATGCAACTCCGCTACAAGGGAACCGAAACGTCCGGGTTCCATATACATGTCCACGACGCGGAAGACAAGCATATATTGATAACATTACAAACATGGCTACAACTAACCTACGTATATGCGCCCACATAAATCTGCGTCGCGAACGAAGCAGCTGATGGGACACACATAAATCGCCGCGAAGGCGAAGGGGTTCCAAAAATTGTGCGGACGTGCAAAGTCGCGCCGAGGCGCGACTTGCGCTTGTCGACAACGTCGACACCGCTGCCGGACACCATCGAGACAATGTCCGGCTGTGTGGTGTAGTCGGAGCCATCTTTCCTGCGGGCTACGCCGCCTGTGGACAAGTGCGCGCTCACCGACACAACTGCCTCGACACCACGACGAGGAAACAAGGAAGGGGTTCTGACACCCACGCTTCCGACAGAATCGACCCGCGCCGTGCGCGGGAGTCATATCTCGGGCATCGCCCGGACATATACGCTGGAACCACCGTCCAGGAATGGTACTATGCACTTCTCGTGCGGGGTTTGCAGAGACGGAACTCCATGTTCTTCTGCTCTGGACGAGCGTGCTGCTCGTATCCATGAGGTTGACGACAACCGTCGACTGGCGACGTCGATACGGCGTGTCCATGATATGGCCTGCTGAAGGTATGGCTTCGTGCAACCGGAGGGTGCTGAGACGGCGAAAGATGACTGCGTGTCGATCCTCGTACGTCCCGTGTCGAAGCGCGCCAGCGTGGCTTGTCTGGTCGTCCTCGGCCGTCCTAAGCTGTTGCTCCAAGACGCACCACGAAGGCGCGCAAGCCCTCGATAGACGCACGAAGCGCCCTCGGAAGGCAACATGGAACGAGCGAAGTCGCCGGTGTACGGTTCGCGAACGTATCGCGGCCGTTCGTTTCTGTATTTGCTCGCCCCAAAGCGTAGCTTGTCACTTCAACACTTCCGACACTGGTCCATGGCGCGTAGCGCAGACGACGGGTACGAAAGGTCTTGTCTCGTCTTCGTTCCAAGTGCATGCACGAGATCCGGAACTTCGTGATCTGTGTGGCTCGATGGGTCAAGAACAATGCAGTTCATTCCATTTGCCTATCTTCATGGCATACGTCCCGCAACCCCTGCAGACAGGGGTCGAAGGCGCCGATAGCGGTTCGGTGAAGGACCGCCTCGTGCGCCCGGCTCGAGATCAGCCATGTGCGCGACGTGTTCGTATGCAGCGTGCGACGATATCCGTGCGTGTATCGCGTTGCGAGTATCCGGTACGTGGACCGAAGGATGGAACCCAAAGGGGGGACGGGTCCGGCCTGAACGTGAACGTGGATCCGCGACCCGCGGTGGACATGAAGCGAGACCGTCGGCCTCGAGAAACAGGAGCGATATCTGCCCGAGAGAGGCTCAAGAGCCAGTGCCGTCGTCCAAGGACCAACGAAGGAATCCAGTAGGACCGCCCATGAGAGAATCGAGAGCGAGGGGGCACAAAGAAAAAGAGCAGAGCAAAAGCTGAGGGCCTCGTTTGCGGCGACGGACTCTTGTAGCATAGCGTACACTTCAGGGCAGGCTTCGGCAGCCGGGGCTCGGCCAAGGTCCGGAGTCACAGAGTCACATGGTCGTCACGCTGCGCATGCGGCATGCGGATCACGATGACGTCTGGATCTGGAGGCAACGCGGCAACGAGGAAGCATAGTACATACACCTTGCCACTGCAGACTTCAGAACACTATTACCCAGACAAACCAAACGATCATGCCAGTCGTTCAGAAAGTCGACCGTGTCATTCTCCAGCACCCTAAGGTACACACCATCCGAGTCTCCCGATTGTATCGATCGAGACTTATCCAGACCGGGAACCAGGGCTCATCCGCAGAGATCCTCCTCTACGGAGCTACCGTGGTTTCCTGGAAAGCACCCAGCCCGACCAGTAACGAACCCGTTGAACGTCTGTTCGTATCCGGCAAAGCCGCACTCGACGGGAGCAAACCCGTTCGCGGCGGTATCCCAGTCGTCTTCCCCTGCTTCGGCGCGCCTACCCATCCGACCCACGCCAAACTTCCTCAGCACGGGTTTGCGCGCAACAATGAGTGGACATTCAACTCCATCGTGATGGACAACGAGGCTGGCGTCTCAGTCAAGCTCAGTGAGTTCCCTGAGAGCAATAGAGTGTGGGCCGTTGCGCTCACCAGGGTCTCCCTCAAACCGCAGGCCTAGGGCCGAACCCAACAATCCAGCAGCAATACGACCATCCCTTCCATTTGGACTTCGTTGTCACTCTGGCCGAGCACCAGCTGAGCACAGACCTCCACGTCAAAAACACAGGGCTCTCGACCACTCCGCCGATGGAGTTCCAGGCACTGTTCCACAACTATATCCGTGCACCTGCAAACGACGTCCGTGTCTCTCCGTTGACTGGTCTTTCCTTCTACGACAAGACCGAGGCAACAGAGGAGGCCCGCGCAACCCCGAAGATGGAGACCCGTGAGGGTGTGGACGTGACCAAGTTCACCGACTCAGTGTACGAGAACGCACCTGGAAGATACGACGTCGTCTGGCCCTCGGGAGCCATCGAGGTCAGAACCATCAACATGAAGGACGTCGTTGTCTGGAACCCTCAGGAAGAGGCCGGGGCCAAGATCGGAGACATGGAGACGGGTGGATGGTACGAACCACTGATCATGTCATGCTGCCCCGGCCGCTGACCTTTCTGGAACATTCCTACAGGGAAAAGTACATCTGCGTCGAACCTGGTTACGTCCGCGGCTATGTCAAGCTGCCGGCTGGAGAGACCTGGGTCGGTCAGCAGGTGTTGACGGTCAAGGTCTGAGTTCCCAAAGATCAAGCAGAAGTCAGAAGTCAACATTCCGTGTATGTGTAGCAGGAGAATTGTAACAGCCGGCTGTAGAAACGTTGAGGGGAGCGGTCGAACTGAGTATGGTCGAGTCTGGAGGAACCTGGTCCGAGGAACGCGCCGTTGGTCCCAAATTTGGATGAGCACGTGCTCGAGACGCGGAGTCTTTGCAGGCGCGTCAACTTTAAGCGCGTCGACTTCGACTCCTAGTACTACTGGGCTCCTGCGACCACCGTCCGCTGTACATACCCGCGTCTTGGTTCTTGGTGTATATTATCTATCTTCTTGGTGGCTTATGGCGACATGTCCTCTCCTATACCCTCTCTTCGTGTCAGAATAAACCAGATCGATTACACGGTGGTCCCGCCAGGACCTCTCGACAACTCGCTTTTGCCTCGCGTTCCCGTCATCCGTATATATGGAGACTCTTCCCTTGGAATGAAGACGTGTTTGCACATACATCAAGTGTATCCGTACTTCTTTGTGGAGTACTTGGGGAAGATGAACCCAGACATTGGTGCGCGTTCACATACCTCCAACTGCCTGCGCTGCCTCAACTACAACCAGTCAATCGTTACACTGCCAAGCTGAAGCATTCTCTCAACCACGCCATTGCGATATCTCTGAAGCGTAATCCAGAGTCGCCTAAGTCCAAGTTCGTCCGTGCGGTTGTGCTCGTGAAAGGCGTGCACTTCTACGGCTTCCATGCGAATTATGCCCCTTTCCTGAAGATTCACATCGCCGATCCTGCGTTTGTGAACCGTGCTGTTACCATCATGCAATCGGGCACCGTCATGAAGACGCGCTTCCGTGTGTACGAGAGCCATTTATCCTACCTCTTACAATTTCTTTGCGACTTTGGCCTGTATGGCTGTGGCTGGATCGACCTCGGCGAAGTCTGGCAACGCGGACGCGACGAGCTCATGGAAGACGCAATTGCAGAAGCTGTGGAGACGCAGAGTGGCTTCAAGGACTCCCCGTACTTCCGCCAGACGCGGGCGCCGCTCGAAGTCGACGCAGCTGCGCACCAAATCCTCAACAGACATAAGCTCGCGCCGCGCAACATGAACCACAAATTGACCATCCCTGCCCTACCACTCCCACCTGAGCCGCTCGTCCTCAGTGTTCGCGAGCTTTGGGAAGACGAACGTCAACGCCGCCTAGACAAAGGACTGCCCCCATCTCCCGACCTACCGAAAGACCTGAGCGCGAACTCGCGCAGGCCCGGAGGTGACTGGGTCGCAGAGGCGCGCTGGTGGGAGGAGATACGGAAGCGCATTGAGCGTGAACGTGGTCGGGAGGCGGTTCCACCGAGAATGTCCTGGGAGAAGTGGGTCATGACGACATTTGAGAGTGTCGAGGCTCTCTGGGAGGACCAGTATAAGACGTGGATGCCGCACACACGCCCTGGCGAAGAAGCCGGCTCTAAGGATGATGGTATGCAGAACGAAGAGAAGACCAACCCGTATCAGCCGTCCCAGGAAGCGGGATCTACGGGGCAAGGCGCCACTCAATCCGACCGGCAAGACGAAGATGTTGACGTCGATGTCGACGAGACGATGCTCGTCAGCCAGGACATGAGTCGCCTGATGGAGCGCGAGGAGGCGGAGTGGCAGAAGGACACAGCTGAACATTATGAGCGACACAATATCGACGACCAATATCCCGAAGAAGACGAAGAAGCCGTCGAGGATGGGCCGCCTCCAGACCTTCAGTCGGAGAATGGTGATGTTGAAGAGAGGTACTACTTTCACAAGATCTGTCCATTGCAATCTGAATGCCCATTCTCGTCAGCAACCCGTTTCTATTGTCTGACGAGCCATCGCCGACGAAGTCATCTAACCCATTCCAAGATATTTGGTCTAGAATCTCGAGGCATGTCGCATAAAATAGTTGACAAATAGCAATCGCATCTGACTTCCCCGTAGAACGTCCTCGAGACAGCGGTCGACTTCAGTAGTATCGAACGGTCTGAGAACTCCAACGAAGTACGTTCTCCCATCCTCATCAGTCCGTTCTACGCTTACACTTAATCAGGGTACTTCAATTGTCCATCCGCGGGACCATTCTACGCTTACTCTGTTGTACACAGTCTCGCCACTTCACTCCCGGTTGGACCATGCCTACGAAGCCGGATCCCTTCCAGTCTCCGACGAGAACCCCGACGAAACGCCCATTCTCACATACTATGAGTAAGGAGTCAATCACACCTCTACAAGAAGCGCGCCTGGGACCCTCTGAGGGTGCTACTAACGACGAGATACCCGCTCCCTTAATACCCCCACCCATCGAGGCCAAGGCGCTGCAAGAGGTTCCCACTTCGAGCGACGCAGACGACAGACCCGTCAAGAAACGCAAGCTCAGTCCACCGCCTGATGATTCGGGGCACTCGTCGGTCTCATCCAATCCCAGCTCAGCTCTCCTGTCGGACCCGTCCTCCCACCCGAAGCGCTTTACTCCTTCCTCACTTCCCGTCCTCTATCGTGGCAGGAACACGTATGTCTATTGCAGTCAACCTCCTACAGCTGCAGAGCTCGTGGGAAGTATGGACCAGTACGGTGTCCCCAGTCAGATTTACCGCGATCCCTACTACTCCAAGGAGATTGACGCGCCCGAGAAGCCGAGGGAGTACGCAGGACTTGTCTTTCACCTGAAGGGCGGCGACGGCATCGCCAATCTAGAACAGTGGAAGAACGACGAGAGCGCGCTGTCGAGTAGGGGCGCAGCACCGTGCGCACTCGATCGGACTGGGGTGGGTGGGTGGGAGTACGCCAGTGCGCCGCCTAGTGTGAGACAGGTGCGGAAGTGGCTGAAAGAACGGAAGAGCAGTCTGGACGAGCGTCCCGCTCGCAAGGACTCGTCTCAAGTTAGTCTGATTCTCATCACAGTGGAACGAACCCGAGCCGTTGCTCATATGCTGCACCCAGATCGAGGGGCCGACACAACTTAATCCCTACGGGATGAAGAGTACACTAGCCCCGCGCTCCGACAAAGTTCAGCGGAAAGGGCAGAACATGACTGTTCTGGCGCTCGAAGTGTTTGGTAAGTGTTCCATACTGCCGTGCCTGCAGCAACAATCACTGATCCACTGCCCGTCGACTCAGCGCCATCCAAGGGTGACAAGGTTCCGGACCCGGGAGATGACAAGGTCGCTGCGGTGTTCTATTCATTTCAGGGCTCTGACCAGGACACTGGCGAGGCGTTCAATTGTGAGTCAGGAATCATCGCTGTGCAGGGCGAGCGGCGGTTCAGCCAACGTCGACTGCGGAGCGTCAAGGCAGAATTCGTCAACAGCGAACTGGATCTGCTCAACAGAGTCATTGACGTGATCGTGGACTTTGACCCGGATATCATCTCCGGGTGGGAAGTCCAGGCGGCCTCCTGGGGATACCTTGGTGCCCGCGGGCGCAGCTATGGTAGGTTTCGGTCCACGTATTGATCATGACATACGAACGTGTCTCATGAACATATTTGCTATAGGACTGGATGTTGGTGAACAGATATCCCGTGCCCCTGGGCGAACAGCCAGTGGTGGGTACGATGCATGGGGCATGAAGACGACTTCGACTTTCAAGGTGATTGGCCGACATGTTCTCAACCTGTGGCGTATCATGCGCTCGGAACAGACCCTTAACATCTATACGTTTGAGAATGTAGTGTTCCAGCTTCTGCGAAGGCGGTATGTTACACAGATCTGTCCGTTCATGTCGAGCCCTGCTGATGAGGTTGCAGGACGCCTTGGTATAGCCCGCAAACGTTGACGGAATGGTACAACAGTCCCGTTCCACATCACGCGGCTCGCGTGCTACATTACTTTGCACGCCGCACGGACATGGTCTTGGAGATGCTGGACGCTGCTGAGGTCGTGACGAAGAATGCGTACGTGTTTCACCAATGCACAACCGTCTGCATCACTCAAGAATTGGATGCAGCGAGTTCGCTCGGGTGTTCGGTGTTGACTTCTTCTCCGTGCTGAGCCGCGGCTCTCAGTTCAAAGTCGAGTCCTTCATGTTCCGCATAGCCAAACCCGAGAGCTTTCTACTACTGTCCCCAAGCAAGCAAGACGTAAGTCAAACACTACCATTCATGATGGTTTTTAACGTCAGGGTTTCAGGTTGGCAAGCAGAATGCTGCCGAATGCATGCCCCTAATCATGGAACCCCTCTCCGCATTCTACAGCAGCCCCCTCGTAGTCCTAGACTTCCAATCACTATACCCCTCCATCATGATCGCCTATAATTATTGTTATTCTACGTGTCTCGGACGCATCACTGACTTTAGAGGCACCTACAAATTTGGAGTCACGGACCTTCGCCAGCCAGCCGGCCTCCTGGATTCCCTGAAGGATCACATTAATGGTACGTGTACAGTGTGTGGTTTACCGGCTCATGGACCTGACGCATCCTCGATGAACAGTCGCACCTAACGGCATAATGTATGTCAAGGAGTCGGTGCGGAAGGGGTTGTTAGGGCGTATGTTGACCGAACTTCTCGATACAAGAGTTATGGTCAAGCAGGCGATGAAGGGCGCGAAGGATGACAAGGTATAGTCAGCCATCAGATTTCATGCATATGTGGCATAGTGCTAAAGACATCAATGCAGGCTCTCCGCAAGATCTTGGATGCCCGACAGCTTGGTCTTAAATACATCGCGAACGTTACATACGGCTATACCAGCGCAACATATTCCGGTCGCATGCCTGCTGTAGAGATCGCAGACAGCATTGTACAAAGTGGCAGGGAGACGCTCGAGAAGGCAGGTGGTCCGTGACCATATATTCCTCAGTCTAACATCTGTCCGCAGGCCATCCGCATCATCAACGGAACAAAGAAATGGGGAGCGAAGGTGGTCTATGGCGATACAGATTCGCTCTTCATCTATTTGCCCGGCAAGACGAAAGATCAGGCCTTTCGGGTTGGGCAGGACATGGCAGATACGATCACGTCGATGAACCCTGCGCCGGTTAAGCTCAAGTTCGAAAAGGTGTGTGCTTGCATATGCACTGCGAGACAGCATGCGGCTGCTGAACATGCGAGCAGGTCTACCTTCCATGTGTTTTGATGGCGAAGAAGCGATATGTAGGCTTCAAGTTCGAAACCCCCGATGACAAGGAGCCGGCCTTTGATGCCAAAGGAATTGAGACCGTTCGGCGGGATGGAATTCCTGCGCAGCAAAAAATGACGGAGACATGTCTCAAGTAAGTATTCAGACAAATATTCGCATTCCGGTGCTGATTTCTTCCGATAGAATCCTGTTCCGTACGCAAGACCTGAGCGAAGTTAAGGACTACTGTTGCCGTACATGGAACAGGATACTCGAGAACAAGGTATCTATCCAAGACTTCATCTTCGCCAAAGAAGTGAAGATGGGTACCTACAGGTAGGCATAGGCTGCAGCCTGATGATAATGTTTACTGAATTCATACGACCGTAGTGACAAGGTACCACCTCCGCCCGGGGTGACGGTCGCAGCACGGCGGATGCTCCAAGACCCGAACGACGAACCACAGTACGGAGAACGCATACCCTATGTCATCGTCCGGGGAGAGCCTGGGTCCAGGCTCGTTGATCGGGCTGTTTCACCGCACGAACTATTCAAGGACAGGTACGTCCACATACACATGCATATACACCCCTATCTCAACCATGATTTCGCTCGCAGTCACAAACGCCTGGACGCAGCATACTACATCTCCCGAGTGCTGATTCCGCCCTTGGAACGGATATTCAATCTCGTCGGTGCCGACGTGCAGAGCTGGTTTGAGGACATGCCCAAGAGCTTGCGTGCCGATCAGCCCGACGTTACGGCCACCCCTCGGAAGAACAAGAAGAGCGTCATGGTCGCGAACGCGTTCAAGATTGATGATCACTTCACAAGCTCGCACTGCCTGATCTGTGGCACTCTCACTCCCGAAGGTGCGCAAACAATGTCCATTATTGTCATCGAACCGACGTTCTCAACGGGCCCCAGTATTGTGCGAGGTCTGCCGCACAGATCACGCATCCACTATGAGCGACCTGTTATCCCGGATGCAACAGACGGAGGCTCGGCTCAAAGACGTCCACTTGGTCTGCGGGGCGTGCTGCAAAACTGCGCCTGCTGAGCCGGTGGAGTGCGAGTCTCTGGACTGCCCGTGGATGTATGAGCGGAAGAAAATAGAGAGCAAGGCGGAGGCTTTGACCACCATTCACGATCTCATCGAGGAGATTGAGGACGAATGGTATTCAGAAAGAGGGTACGACCACGACGATGATATCTCGGACCATAGTGTATCTACTGTATAGTATTTGTATAATTGTGTGGTCTACGCGCATAGAACCTTCTTCCATGGTACCTTCATGCACTGTGCCCTCGACGTACAAGTTGTGGGAGGAGAGCAAGTTTCAACAGGAGAGCCGAACGAGCGTCTATTGGCTGCGGCGCACACGACTGCCCGGGCCGCCCTCACTGTAACCGCGAGTGCGCCAGACGTGTTCCTGGCCCTTCTACCTGCATCTTATCACTCTTGCCAACGGCTCTCTGGAGACACAGCGAATTGCCAAACTATGGCAGACTTCATTCAAGCTCTGGACCCCTCCAAGCTGGTCCTCGTCGGGAGTGTACGTACCGCAATTCCTCCGAAGCACTGCGTCCCGTCTCACGAACATGACCCTAGGCCATGTCCTTCGTGACGAGCGCGTTCGCAGCTCCAGTATACAATCTCCCGATCTTCCTGTTTGGCATGCTCGCGCAGGAAAGCCCGGATGCGCTTCAGTCCTTGAAGGCGGTATGTGAAGGTCCAACATGCGCCCAAGGACATGGCATCCTGACGCACGCTGATAGTTCACGTTCATGCTGGGAGGCTCTATACTCTACGACATCATCTGGCTCTCGAACAACTCTCAAAATTGGTTCATCAGGACCATCACCATCCTCATCTTGATCCTGAAGGTACGCACGCCCTCACACCCAAACTGCACCCTGAATTTGCGTACAAGCCCGGCGCGCAGCTTCCCACCGTTCTCGCATTCGCGACTGCTCTGCGCCAGCGGGGCGCATCCTTCGCTGGCCTTGGAATTCGTGGGAGCGACCTGTCAGGTCCAACAGGTACGTTCTTTATGCTTGCAAGGCAACCCCCGCACAAGTCCTCACTGCCCACTTAGTATGGTCCATGCCTGGGGGCTTCACCTCGTTTGGCGGAGGCCGTGACGGCTACCAGAACGTCGAGGACCCTGCCGAAGGTCCTAAGCCCCTCAGCGTCCCTCCTCAGCCCGCACAACCCGTTCCTGCACCAGCGGCACCGGCGGCCTACCAGACGGTCTAGACATATGATACGTGGTCGCGCATCTCAAGCGTCACCCTTGGAGATAAATCGGAACGTGCTAGGGATCCAAGAGCACTATTTATACAACTTGTGTGCACAGAGAAGCGGAGAAAATATGCTACATAGTATGTGTGTCCTGTTCTACTGCAGGTGCTATTAAGAGAACTCCCGTGTACTATAATCCGATGACGGACGCCGCTAGTCGTGCCCATGCGTGGAGCGTAAGAAAGGGAGAATGTGGGGAAGTATAGACAAAACGGGGAAGCGAGAAGTATGAGAAAGCGTAGCAAAGGATGCAAAGTGATGGATGGATGTCGGCGCCGAATGCGAGCAAGTCCTGTTCATGGCCTTGACCATGAATCTAAGTGTGCGTGATGTGAACCGGGTCATCGTCCTGGACCCATATGCAGCCGCTCCTCTTCTCGTCCCCGTCGCAAGCCTCCCATTCGTCGGACGTCTCAAATTGCGTCCCCTCCACCCACCGCCGCCAGGCCTCCTGATAGCCCTTCTCCATGTTCCTTGTCCAGCGCAGCGTGTCGAACAAAGGCATGTGGTCTCTGTTGACGTACATATTCCGCCGGAGGTCAACAAGCTCCCCCTGCCCCCGCGGGAGGACCGTGCCGTCGGGCTCGTGATGAGGCACGTAGTGTACGCTCTCGGCGAGCGCTATAGCACGGGCCTCGTAGTCTTCCGCGCTGTGCACAGTCATCCGCTCGCCGAACCCCGTCGCGTTCACCATGCTTGCGGCGACGCGCGAGCACATCTTGTGAGCGTGCTTGGGCCACGTGAGGATCGGAGTGCCTGCCCACAGCACATCTGCCGCGATGGTGTGCGCGTTGCACTGTGCCCCGGATAACTTGTTATCAGTGTACGCAGAGGGAACAATCGAGCTGCACCTACCTCCGCAGTGTCCAGGAAGAGATCGGCGACCCGCGCGCGGAAGATATGCCAGTCCTTCTTGGCCACATCTGTGAACCGGATCCGGGACGCGACCTCTTCCCCCGCCCACAGCTTCGCCGAGCGCATCAGGTGCTCCTCGCCCGCTGCGGGGAACCGTAGCAACCAGAGGATGCTCCTCGGAACCTTGCGCAATATACGCAGCCAAACAAGGAAGATACCCTAAGCACAAACAAGCACGCACATTCAGAGACACGAGGCATCAGGAAACCCAGATAAGTGGTACTCACGGGATCGATCTGGGTAGTGTCGCAATGGAAGAGCAATATGAGCGATTACGATCACACAAACATGGGGATGTGCCTCTAACCTTGTATAGCTGCCAAGTCGAATGTGTTCGTGTGAGCGTGTGCGCGTTTGTGTATGGAGACAGGCTAAATAGGGGCTCACCTGGTTGAAGTTCGCGAATATGATGACGTCCCTGCGAAGGCGGTGAACGGCCAAATCCTTACCCGCCACACGAGGTTGAAGCACATACGGAGGAAGATCCGGGAAAACTTGTGCGCGGGCTTCTAGCCGCCGTCGTTCCTCTTCGAGCCACAGGGTCTCGACTGGAACTGCCGCGCGCTCCTCCGGGCTGAGGTTATCGTCCCCGCGGAATGACTGCTTGTGGTCGGTAACCATGAACGTATGCGGCATGTATAGGAACTTCTCAGTGCTGAAAGGTGTATCGGACACATAGTCAGCGAGTGCAGCAGGAGATACCTGCAGAAGCTGCTCACTATGTCCACTCGTTTGAGCTGTCCTCAGGGTCTATGTCCGCGTTGATATCTAGCGAGTCTTCGGGAATTGAACCCCCGGCAGAGGCCGCGTGCTGCCTTCGCGCTCTTAGGTTGCGCCACTGCTCAACCGCCGACGTTTCCTGCGGACACGCTATCGGGTCGCACACCAAGTAGTCGCACCAACCTGTCGCCCACACGCAGCCGTGATGATAGCGAGTAAGACTTGAGTGAGCGACTGCGGGGTCAGATGGACTGACGATGACGCCACTGCTTACCTGCACCGAGAGTCCCTGCATAGCCCATGAGCTGCATCTGCACTGGGCACGGCCGGACTGCGAATACGTCGTTCCGTGCGCCCTTCGTATAGCCACCGAGGTTCACGACTGGTCATGCACGCGTCAGCGACACGGTCATCACGACGTCAGCACATGCGGGCCCGACGTACGGATATGTATACCCTGCTCCTTGATGTGGCCAACGATGGCCTCGAGCGACCACCCCGAGACGTCCAAGAAGTTCTCGACCAAGCCAGCTATCCTTGGGCGGTAGGCAGTCCCGTCCCACGGGCTCGTCGTGTAGAGAAAAACGTTGAACTTCCTCCGGTCATGCATACCAAACACGTTCTGCATGAGGTGCGATAGCGGATGGTTGCTGCCCCAGACAAGCGCGGTCAGCACATTGTCCACCGAGAACCCCCCAAAGAAAGGAGAGGGTGCACCAACTTCACGTCATTAGAGACATAGCCAATGTTGATCTTCCCATCCAACGGCGGCTTCGGGGGTGGTTGGACGTGCTTGGGGAGCCATGGGTGCGAGTAGGCCGCATAGGATATTCTGAGCGCGCTTCGATGTGGGATGAGGCGGGTCAACCGAGGCGAGAGTGGGTATGTGAACTGCAGGCGCCGGGTTAGAACGGCACAGCAAGGCCCCACAGCACCACCAAATACTCACGGTGTGGAACGGCAGGACAGATGGTACCGCAGGCGGCAGCAGCATCTTCGGCAGCGTCGGCCGCATGAATAAGCTGCTCTGCGTTTCGTCGGGCAGGGGTACCGGTTGGTCGACGCTGAGCGTTTTCCCATACGTCTGGATGTACCACCTCCGCTGAAGCTGTGGTTGGATCCAGTCGATGAAGCGGAGGAGAAATCCTGGACCGTTAACTCGACGCTCAGCGCGGTCCTCCGCGGTACCGTGGAGAGATTGGAACCGTATCTGCCAGACGGCCACCTCCTCTAGAGTTAGTGGGCGACCGCGAGCACATGCCAACGCGCGCGTGCATTCCTCTGCGATGGCGGGAAGGATGCCATCAAGATCCTGGTAGTAGTTCTGCTTGACCTGTTCCTCAGTGACCGCGACCATCCTCGTCATCCAACCCGGGTACATCTGTAATCCTGGAGGGACGAAGTATCCGGCGTCGTCGGCACCGACCTCGTTGGGGAGAGTTCCGCGTCCGCGCCAGTCGCATACGGAACAGAGCGAGTTTACCAAGCCACAGATAGCCTCGGGAAGGTTGGGATTGGCCGCTGCAGCACGCTTGTAGTACCCGATAGCGTCCCATGGTCGTCCCTGCGGGACAATAACGCATTAGCTGAGAGGGAAAGAGGAGCTTGCAGTGGCTACCCACGACATCTTTGATAGCATTCCCTAAATTCGCCAGAGCAATATCGAAGTCCGGCTTCTGCTCAACGGCCTTAGTGTAAAGCCTAAGAAGAAACCTTCCGTGAGTGTATGAGACAAGGTCAATGTATGAACCACCCACTTGATCGCCTGGTCCGACTGGCCCTGGTCTTTGAGCAATGAGCCGAGATTTGTCAATAAATGGGGATGTTTGCCGTCCAAATGCAAGCCAGCCGTGTAGAACATACGCGCAAGAGCCGTGCCGTCAAGGAGCTGTCCATCCTGACCTGACCTGGACTCGCTGATGCCAGACAGCACGATACCGAGGTTGTTGAACGTCGAAGGCGCCGGAGACAGTGTCAGAGCAAGATAGTACAGCAGGATGACCACAGACGTGCTGATCCGGAGGCCGTTAGTACCTGGAAGCGTCGCATTACCAAGCGTGTTGTCCTGAAAGCGCTTGGCAAGCGTTAGGAGCACTGTGTTCGTCATGCCATTGGTCTGCTGTCGGACGGAGTCCGGCGGAGGCTTTAGCTCGCCGGATGCGGTACGCGTACATATAGCGGGAAGAACGCCTTTGGTCTGCGGAAAGAGTAAGGCGCGTAGCTGCGTCACCTGCTCTGGCAGAAGTAGTGGAGTGGGAAGGACCCCTCCGCCGGCTTGGAGAAGCGCATGAAAAAGCTGATCCCCAGAAGTGCGCACTAAGTAGAGAAAGTTGAGAGAGGGGTCGCCTAGACGCGAGCTGACATCCGGTTGGAAGATACCGATGCTTGACAGACCCGGCAGGTTGGGAGTGGACTCAGAGCACATGATGTGACCGGCCGCACAGGTCGCAAGGAGGATGTCGCGCAGAACGTATTGCTCCGCCTCTGGCGTAGGCGGCGGCGGTCGGAAGACGAGCTCTAGAGCGCGGGCATGTTCGAGTATAGCTCGATCCACATTTGTCGGGCCCAGGGTGGCGTATATAGTGCCGTTTGTGAAGACGGCACGCTGGAGGCGGGGTATCTCGTTGGGTTGTAAATGCTGTGAAAGTCTTCCGTCGCTATTGAAGACATGCTTCTGGACATACTGGCAGACGCCTTGCGCCTGCCGGTAGTAAACGAGACGGCGACCGTGGTCTGCTGCGTTGTGGGCAAGCGTGAAAGTCATGCCAAGTATGTTGTCCTCATGAAGAAAAGAGTTAACCATGCGAGTGGGCGCGTGAAGGAAAGAGACATACGAGTGCGTCCCAATAGGTGGGCCGGAGCTGGAGGGCTTTCCACCACCACTCATAGGCCTTCTCGGTTTGGTTGAGGGCCTTCATGGTGGTTCCGATGTTGCTCATGGCCTCGACATATTGAGGGTTCAGGGAGAGGATGCGATGGCTAATGGAGAGACTGGCGTCAAAGTCGCCGAGGGCGTGGTAGGTGCACGCGAGGAGCAGAAGGATTGGCAAATGTTGAGGATGGTACTCAACGAGTGTGAGAAGGAGGGGCAATAGACGGTTGCGATAGGTGTAGTCAGTGGTATCAGATTCAGGAGTGGCATAGAAGATGGGAACGGAGGTGAGACCGAGGGGGGTGGAGCCCGGGCCTGGGGAGTCGTAGAGGAAGTACGCGTACGCCATCATGGCGTCGCGTGCCAAATTGGTGGTCAGTGGGTTGGAACCGGCGGAAGGTGGTGTAGGTTCATGGCGGGGCAGAGGATGGGCGCTCGAGGGATTGGCGGGATGTTCTGGACCGAAGAGCATAGTGGCGGGCTGTCGGGGCATGGGCGGGTGAGCCAAGTCTTGGAGGAGTGAGCGGGGGTATTTATTGTGTGCGATGGTAGGAGACCTACTGGTGTGTGTGCCTCGGGGAGGGGAAGGAACATGGATGTGGGATGCACTGCGCAAGGGTCGTGAAGTCGGGGTTACATTGGCGGCGGACCAAGCGTCCTCGGATGAGAGGGGGTCTGGAGGCTGGTCATGCGAGAAGGCTGAGGGAGATTGAGGGATCCATTGGTGGGTGGGCGGAAGATGTTGAGAGTCTGGACGGTGCGAAGAAGATGCGGAGAAAGACAAGGAGGGGTAGGGATGGGCCGGTGCAGTCCGAGGGGGTTGTGACATGACGGGCGTGTGCGGTTGCGGGACAAGGCCGTACCGAGAGCGCGAACTAGCTGGAAGACGTATGCGCGGGGACGGGGACGAGCAGCGAGTGCATCGTGCGCTGTGGTCTGTAAGTAAGTCAAGTAAATACTGCCAGTGCCAGCGCCCTCCAGCCATGACGTCGTCTCCGCTCTCCCGGGCCGGCGTCTGTCCGTCTCTGCTGAACCTCTCGCGACCGAGTCTGCAGGCCCAGGTCTCTGCCAGACTCGATCATCGGTGCAGAGTGACCGTGTCGTGCTCTCGCAAACACCTCCTCCCGACCCTGCCACTCCTCCTAGTCCAACTGTTCCTTCTATCCGCAGTATATACGCATGTTGATCCCTGCTGCAATTCATAACCCCGGCCTAGACCCCCTTCCTCAACCCCGTCACGCTACCTCCAGTCCCACGTACGTACAAAACTCCGGTCCGTTGTGTAACCGTGTCCGATGTCCAACTGACTACTCCCCCTCGGCCTACACTCGCTCTATCTTACCATCGCCCACCCATCTTCTGTCTGCCCCCCTCCTGTCCACACGATGTCTGCCCAAACACTACTCGATCATGTCCGCACCCGAGTTACAGTCGATGTCGACTCCATGGACCCTGCTGTCGCCGCGCGCCACGCCCAGCACACAAAGTTCTGCGACATGACTTCCAATCAGGCCATAGTATACTCCGAGGCTGTCAGGCCAGAGCGCGCAGAACTCTTCAAGACAGCCTGTGCCCAGATCCGATCTTCTCAAGCACAGCTCCCTATTGACACACAAGTCGCCCATGCCCTCGATTTGCTCGTATGTACCATCTATATGCCTCTCTATCAACCCGCGTGTGCTGACAACCATCCATCCATAGACTGTCCTCCTAGCCAAAGAGGTTTACCCCTACCTAACCGGTCGTGTGCACGCCCAAACCTCCCCCGCGGCTGCGTACGATACCGAGGCAACCATCCACCACGCCAAGAAGCTTGTCTCGCTCTTTGAGGCCAACGGGATTCCAAAGTCAGCCATCCACAATCTCGAGCGACTATTGTGTCTGAATTCCCGTCACCACTCCATTCAGGTCCCGCGTGTGTATCAAAATCCCGGCGACCCCAGAATCCATCATCGCCTGCAAATACCTCGAGCAGCTCGGAATTCGCACGCTCGCGACCTGTCTATTCTCCGTGCCGCAGGCCATGGCCGCCCACCAGGCCGGCTGTCTCTACGTTGCCCCGTATTTCAACGGTATGTCCGCGGCATCCCAGCGCTTCGTTCTTGAAGCGTTCCTGTAGCTCCGACTTACTCTTGTTTCCGCAGAACTTAGGGTCCACTTTGAACCGGGCCTGTGGAAAGAATACGCAGACACCGCTAGGGAGCATCCGACGTCACAAGTGATTCAAGCCATCGTTGAGCTCTACAAGGAAATAGGATCCGCCACGCTCGTTATGCCGGCTAGGTGAGCAAGCCTTCGGTCGATACTGGGGCCAGCGGTGGCGTACTCACGAATCCACTACCCATGGCGTTACCATCTTTGACCCGTCTGTACTTCAGTATTGTTACTGCGAAGGAGGTAGATTGGGCCTGGGGCTGTGATCACTGATGCTATGGTTGCTAATCGGAAGAATCTTCTATGTATAGGTTGTGGCGCTCGTTTCACTGAAGCCGAACCACCTCACGCTGTCTGGCGCTGTCCTCGACCAGCTTGCTGCCGCTCAGGCCCCCGGGGACGCCAACGCCCACCACCCTGACGTCCACGACGCCAAAGGTACCGCAATAGGTGAGGTTATGACCGGAACTCTGCGTGATTAGTTGTGTGACTTGCTCACGGCTCGCTGCTTGGGTAGGTCCGGACGTGAAGACGATCAATTATCTGGAGAACAATGGCACCGCGCTCGGGGAGGCGATTGCGGCCGACGCGGAGACGACGCGTAAGCTCGCGGACGCGTTGAAGATTTTCGGAGAGATGGAGGAGAAGACGAAGGAGCTCATCCGCGCTGCGCTCAACGCGGAGTAAAACTCCAACGACGAAATCTGCTCGTAGCCAGATCCAGTGCAATTTAGCCAATTCGAATATGTATCATAATGTACAACGTGGAAATGCAAACACAACAAGGATGTATCCGGAACACTCACTGAGAGGACTGAATTCAGCTGTGGGACGGCTCATAGCAACCCCTCTTGCTTCAATATATTGATCATTAGGTACGCAGAGCGGCGGTCCCGGTCTATGCCCACCCAGTCGGTCTTTTTGCACGGCGGGTGGTCTCCGTCGGCGGCATAGATGTCGTCCTCCTCCGGTCCCGCCTTCTTCCGCTCTGCCTCCTTCTCGAGGTCCTCCTCGCTGTCCCATTCTACTTCCGCCCACTGCCATTCCCTGGTGCATGGTGCAGGTGTTCAGCGAGGCGAAGAACATCGGTAGGCAGCACGGAAAGACGCACCCGAGAGTCATCGCGACAATCTTCGCATCGGACATATTCGGCAGGATAGAGAGCAGCAAATCCGTTAGTAACGGCTGCATTTCGAACGTCTCCTCCATGACCGGCACCGGCACATATTCGGCCTGCCAGTACAAGTCTCACCCGTCTGCCACTAGAACCACGAACGAACGGCCACATACCTCGAGCAGCAGACCCTTCATGGCGCCCCCAGGGGAAATGCTGACGGTCCCGGCCCTCACGAGCCAGTCGCTCCCGATGGCGTATACATGCCCGTCGACGGTCAGGTGCGCCCCGGTGGCGAGACCCTGGCTCTTCTGCCCTGCGGGCCCCGGCGCGGTGTTCGACCCGCCCGTCTGCCGGACGGGCACCCAGCGCGCACGGAGCTGCGTAAGGAGCTGTTCGAGCGCGTTGGGCGGGCTGAGCGTTGGGAACGTGTGGCGGTAGTGTGTGGGCGGCGGGAGCGTCATGCCCGGTTGAGCGCGGGCGAAATCGGCGGCTTGGGCGAGGTACTCGGCGCGCATGGGCGCTGCAGGGTCTTCTATCATACAGAAGACGTTGTCTGGGACGAGTGGAGTAAGGAACGGCCGAGGGAAGGAGCACTATGAGTGAGAAGTCGGAGGTCAGTTTGGGAGGAGAGACGTACCGTCAACGGTGAGTGTGCACATGGAGCGCTCGAAGGGCACTTGGAAGCCTGGGACGGAGCCCAAGGTAGATCGGAAGGACTTCATGCTGATCTGCCATTTGCCCTTGTATGTTCCCTGCATGCGATAGATGTCAATGAAGCAACCGGCCAGCACGTAGAGCATGCTCTCGTACATACCTGATGATTCTTCAGTATATTTTGAGCAACGAGCTCCAGCCCTGTGGTGGGGGCATTGGTCCACCTGGTCAGTCTACGGGGTATGGTTAGCGCGAAAGTGCTAGAACTTGAGGAAATAAGTAAGTGTCAGTACCCTGAAAAGCCCATTGCGTCCGTATACGGGATATGCAGTAGTTCTCTGCGTACTGGTCCCCGTCACTCAGCCTACAGGATGCATCCACTCCCGTTCTCGGCCACCCCGACTTCGACGATGATGGACGTCAGAGTCCGAAGAAACGAGGAACGACAAGCGCGCGACGCGTCAATGTGACGTCACGCCCAAAACCCTTAGGATCGGCGTCACGCCCGGAGTGCCAGGCGAACCCACTTCAAGTTTCCTCCCGACCGCATGCCGGTTGTCTATAGCTAGCTTGTGTATAGCTGAATATCAAGTGAAACAGGATGCCAGGTTACGATACCGACTGGCCCGCCGACTCTACGGAATTCTGCCCCCATCCTTCCGCACAGGACATTTTCGTCTGCGGCACCTACAAGCTGGAGCAGTCCCAGGAAGGGGCGGTGCCAGAAATTCCAGCACAGAACGACGAAGATGGAGAGCCGAAGACTCCTGCTCGCAAGCCACAGAAGCGCAGAGGTAAATGTCTCCTGTTCCGCGTGCAGGACGAAGAAAACTTGTGCGTGGGATCGCACCCCGTTCTTGAGAATGACTGGCTGATGCGGTGCAGTTCAGCACGCTGCTCCAAGAAACCGAGCTCCCTGCTATATTGGATATGAAGTGGTCAGCATAGTCGGGTCCAACCGACGGAGATTGTGAGGCTGATGACTTTGCTTCTAGGTGTCATCGAGACGCGTCCGCCTCGCCTTTACTGGGGATCGCAGACTCCGAAGGACATATCACGCTGCATGAACTCGATAGCGAAACGGTCAGCGTCCTCCGCTCCTTCGATTGACATGGAACAGAAGCTAACAATCCGTATAGTCCGCACTTCGGCAGATCCAGTCGATCTCCTGCGCGACCTCCGATATTCTATGTCTATCGCTCGACTGGAGCAATCGCAGGTTCCCAACAAGGTGTGGGACATGTGACGAACGTCTCGGAAACGTGCATTGACATCTGTGCTCAGCAGCCTCGGAGACATGATCGTCTCCCTATCGAACGGATCGCTCTCCCTCCTCCGTCCAGACGAGAGTTCTGGCCTAGCGGAAACAGACACTTGGCACGCTCATGATTACGAGCCGTGGATCGCTGCATGGGACTACTGGAACCCCAACGTCGTCTTCTCTGGTTAGTCCATCTGTACTCATCGTCAACAATTGTCTGATCAGCCATTTAGGCGGAGATGATCTCAAGATGAAGGGTTGGGATATCAGGGAAGGGGGTGCACAACCGCTCTTCGTCAACAAACGGTGTGTGCAAAGACGTTCATGCTCACTCTCACTTGAGACTGATACGGAAGATAGATTCGATGCAGGAGTGACCACCATCCAAAGCCATCCACACATTGAACATATCATCGCCGTTGGAAGCTACGACAACACCGTCCGCCTGTTCGATACACGCAAACCTCTTGCGCCGCTGACAGAGGTCGACGTCGGAGGCGGCGCATGGCGGGTAAAATGGCATCCTTCGCCCAAGCGGAAGAACGATCTGCTGGTCGCATGCATGCACGATGGCTTCAAAGTCGTCCGGTTCGACTTCGAAAGTGGCCATGTTGCGGAGGGCTTATCAGCCTCTAGCAACCCATGGGAAGTCGTCAAACGCTTTGACCAGCACACGTCGCTCGCCTATGGTGCAGATTGGTCCTTTGTAGCTAATGGAGATGGCGATCATACGTTAGTGGCCAGTTGCTCGTTTTACGATCATACGCTACATCTATGGAGTGCTTGATATGCCGCGGGCGAATGGTATATGATAGTGTGCATCGGCAGAATAAATCAGAGAAGTGATCCAAACTCCAGACTCCGACAACCCATAATCAAGCATTAGCCTGGGTATCATCCTCTTTGGGGGGTGTCGGAGCTCTGGTGGGTGGCGCCGGAGTAGGGGGAGCATTGGTCCCGAGGCGCCTCCTCCGCCAGAAGCCTGCATTCGGGCCCTTCATGACGAACGCGAGCGTCCATCGTGACAGACCACGAAGGGTATCAGGGCGATGGATGGCCGCTGTAAGGAGTGTCGACAGCGAAAGGATGAATATGAGCCTGTCGGACGAAATGTCAGAAGTCGTACCCAATCTGTAGGAATTGTTACAATATCTTACCTTTCAGTCCATCTCACGCTCGGTCTGCCACTCTTCAGCCATTTTTCCGGGAGACACGCGCGGATAGCGCGCGGTAGCACGTATAATGCCATTTCTCCTCGGCGACGACCGCGCTCGATCCAGATGCTGGCGCCGCAGACTAAGCTACCGACGAACGTGCAGCCGTAAGGACCGTCCCAGAAGTCGTGGGGTATCCATGGGAAGAGACGCGCCAGCACGAGCGTGCGTGTGCAACAGACTGCGAACCAGATGGAGGAGACGAATGCGGAGAGGAAGCTCGCGCTCCTGGCCACAGAAAGCAGGGTCGACACGAGCTTTGGAGCCTCAAGCAGTCTACGGGGACGAGTGAGGAGGATGGGGAGGACGTGGACCTGGGCACATGATGGTTAGATTGACGGTGTGATGGAGGTGAGGGAAGGGTACACACCGGGAGGTAAAGTGCAACCGCCTCGGCGAACGCCTGGATGCCTCTGATACCAGCATTAGCCGTGCAGCTACCGCCGGTCACGCCGCCGTGCACCAACTCGCATGGGATGCCACCTCGCCCGGTACGGTTCGCGACACCGATCTTCTGCCACATCCTGTCGGCTGCTGGCCCACCGTACGCGGGAAGCTGAGCAGGATCGCCCCACGCAGCGGGATAACCCAACGTCTGCGAGAACGAAGTAAGCAGATCCGGAGGGCTACTGGTTCCTCTCTTGTACGAGTAGGTACCGTCGCGTATGCCTCGGAGAGCCATGAGAATGCGCGGGTCGATGTTTGCTACGGTCATGATCCTAGAGGGCACGGTGAGCACTATCGCTGAAACGAAGGGCGTAAATTGCATACCACTTGTTGTAAGAACGAGGTAGCCTGAAGTGAGTTGAGTTCCGGCCAAGACGAGTAGGAGGCGGATAAGACTCACATATCTGGCTCATAGAAGAAGCACCACATTATCCTGGTTCATATATAAGTCCTCGTGTATGCTTGATGTAGGGACATGGGGTTCACCTCGCGCTACACGCCCAGAACACCAAGGCGTCAAGCCTCGTGGACCACTTCCGCCTCTCGGCTTTCTTCTTCTCCCTCACCGCGGCTGGTAGGAGACTTTCGCTCGTTTCTGATGGCTTGAACAGCGCCAGCTGCACCAACGAGTCCATCGCGCGCACGAGGAACAGCAATGACAAGTCCAACGTTGGGGACGGTCTCCCAACCCACATCGACGCCGCATGCCGCCTCCGCGAATGTAGGAGAGTAACCGCGAGCGTCGAGGAGATCACGTTGGACAGGAACGTCTTCTGCCCGTCCTTCAACGATGCAAGCCATGCCCGCACCTTTCCAAACGCGTCCTTGGGCTCGCCACTACCGGTCTCATGCATGCGCTCCTCCCACATATTCCAGATGTGGCGTATAGCGGCACCGCCTGCGACTCCGACGGTGATGGCAGACGCGAAGGCATTGATTGAGATCTCGCGCTTGAGGATGTGCAAGACGCGTTTGAAGCCTTGTGCGCGCGCCTTCGGCGACGTCAAGAACGGGAGGAACGCTGGCCCGAGCGCGAGAGATAGAGCAAGGGTATATGTCCGCAAGCCGATCTGGAGCGGGTGGTCGTCTGGGAGGGAGTGGAGGAAGTCCGCGAGGTCGTGCGGCGCATCGTTGAGACGCTTCCGTAGATCCGAGGGCTTCATGGCAGAACGTCTTATGTCGTCGAGGGCGAAAGTGAGGGAAGAGGGAGAGACATGGCCAGGGAGACCGCGCTGAGATGAGGGTTGCGTGTGGGTAGACAGTGACACCAGAATGCGAGAAGCGCCAGCGATATCACATGCCATCAAACCTTGGATGACTAGGCTGCATATGGCAACCGTCGTAGTTCGAGCGGGTGGTTGAGGTGAGCCCAGCCATCGGTTCACATGTTTGTCGTCGCGGCAGGGGTATATTAGGCGAGAGCGTACAATACATGTGCACCTATGAACGTGATTGATCCTCCGAACCAACGTCCTCGCCCAGATCGTGGGTATAACTCCAAAAGTCCAATATCTGCACACTGTCCGGTGCGCAAATCCCCGCGCGCAAATCAGGTAGCAAACCAGCACGGCCCAAAAGAGATAGGAACTTGGCACGAGAGTCCGGGTATACGAATAGAGTCAGCATGTCGTGAGCCTGATTGACAACAATGAGTCAGTAGGTGGCGAAACAGATGCGCTCCGCATACAGGGCAGACTCACATGGGTGCGAAGGACGGCAGCAACGTAGGCTTTGGGTGCTGGTGATATGCTTACGCCAGTGTCAGCAGAGAGCTTGTCGGCTTCTGCCTGATTTGTCTCCCTGGAGGCCGGTTCGTTCGCGGGATATTGTTCGCGGATCGTCTGTGGCTGACCGTCCGCTGCCTTCCCCGGTAGTGGTACCTTGACGATGGGGACAATCGTCGGGTCCCACGACGTTGGACGTGAGAGATGCGCCGCCTCCGACACTCCAAGCCAGCTTGCCCATAGTTCGAGCTTCCTTCCGTCTCGGCCAAGGCGCCGCAGAGCTATGTGGCAACGGCCCCAGTCGCCGCCGTCGCCCCTCCAAACGTCTCTCTCTACTGTGCTGCCGGAGCTCGGCGTGAGCATCACCGATGGTGGCCTCGATGCCCCCTCTTCAAGGTGCTCCAACTCCGGTAGCGTAGACAGCAACGAACTCTCCGCATCATGATGGACCTGCGCGGGGCGCATCATGAGACGTATCCACCTCCTGCGCCGCACGAGACCGCGGTTGCTCATGAAGCCTGGATTCGGTCCCCACTTCCTACTGCGAAAGGATCGGCTGTATTCGAAGCCATCGTATTGCACCTGCCCATCGCCACGCATGTCGATCATCCAGGCTCGAGAGACCCACTTCCACGACCCGTCTGGCAGGGGGTAGTCTTCGAGAGAGACAGTCGGCTGGTTCTTCCGGGGAGAGCGAATGGCGGTAGGAATAGTGAAAGCAGGTGGGTCCAGAGGAAGGAGTGTGAGTGGCGAATAGTATGCGGTTGAAAATACCATGGCTCTGCAGACACGGTTTGTTTTACATCCACACCGGCATTCCATGATTTACGGACGTACCCTCTCTGGTTCTCGTAAAGCACCGCCCACCTGTACACATCCTTCCCGTAGTCCTCATCTAGCTCCGCGGTCAGGCCCCCTTCAGAGAGAATGACAAGATCAGGTGCTTCTTGAGGCACAGACGTAGATCGCTCAAGCTCGGCAAACGACGATGGTGAGGGGGAGGAATCTCGTTTTCGCGACTTAGACCTGTACCGGTGGGGTAGCGGAAGCGAAACGGCGGAGAAGAAGCCCCTCTTGTGGAAGCGCTGCCGAGCTTGCTCCGCCGCCGCATAGTCGTCCCTCTCGATGGCCTCTGGCGGCGGTGGCGGAGTCTGCGATGGGTAAGAGGACGGACCAGCCGAGGAGGAGGGGTATGAGGACTCGGACATCGTTCAACGAAGGTGAGTGCCGTTCGCGGACGCAGCTGCTTGGCACTTATGTTCCCCGCAATGATCACATGACGTCATCACTTCTACCTTCCCTGCGCCCATGTTCCGGCTTCGCGCACTCGCGTCTCTCCCTGCCCGTGTTCGTGTCCCTCTCCCCAGAACAATCGCGTCGCGTTCTGCACTACAATACACGCCACCGCGTGTGACGCCAGCAGCGACGCTTGCACGGAACTACAGCCACGCGTCGACTAGGCCGAAGACATGCCCATCATGTTCAGCACCTCTGCCGACCGCTCTGCCCGTCTGCACGAAATGCTCCTACATTGCGCCCATCCCGGAGTCTATGAGCTACCATGAAATGCTAGGAGTTCCATACGAGCCGAATCCTTTCGTTGTGAACGTGCCGCAGCTCAAGAATGAGTTCCGCGCAGTGCAGACTGTGGTGCACCCCGATCGGTGGGTCGCCAGACCTCCAGTAAGTAGTCATTATCGCAGCCTTACGATGCATGCTAACCATGGCTGCTTCAAAGGAAAGCCAGGCTATCGCAGCTGCCATGTCTTCTCGTGTCAACGAAGCGTTGCACAGGCTATCTAACCCGCTAAGGCGAGTTGAGTATATTCTTGCTCGAGAGGGTCACGGAGGAGAGGAGACGGATAAACTAGAAGACATGGAGCTTCTGATGGATGTCATGGAGGCACGGGAGGGACTTGCGAGTGCAGAATCCCCGGATGAAGTTGCTGAGATCCGGACGGCGAACGACGGTGCGTGGTTTGATGACTTGCTTCACGAAGTGGACAGTGAACTCACGGCCGTATGCAGCCAAGATACAAGAGACGTTGCAAGAGATCGAACAGCTCGTAGGGGCTAAAGACTGGGAGGCCCTCAGAACGGCGGCGATTAAGCTGAAGTATCTGCAAGGCATCGAGTCTGCTGCCGCAGCATGGCCCGCTGTTGTCCATGATCACTAGAGTAGACATGTACCGCTATGCTAGCCTCGGTGCATATTGGCTATAGATAACAGCTTCTTCCAGGCCTCATTACCGCGGGCCAGACATGGTCAACAACCAAAATATTAAAGACCTGTACCGTTCTCTGCGCGGTCCAGACGGACTTGTGACTGACGTCAAAACTGCCAAATCGGGCGCCGGCATTTTCCAGCGAAAGTGCAGGCAGGGCGCCTGCAAGAGCTCTTGTCCAGCTTGCACGGCCAAGTCGTTGCTGCTCACCACCGTCACCGTCGTCTACACCCGCCTGCATCTCTGCTCGCCCAAAAGCCGTCCAGCGGCAACACATTAGACGAGGATTGAGCCAGGAGGAGGACCTCTAGGTCTGTGCAGCGTCTCGCTCGAATCAGTCCGATTACATTTACCCTCCCCACGGTGGCAGATCCGTCTGCCCTGTTCATATCCTTATGCGACTTGGATATATACTCAGATTAAGGCGCGGCCTCCCTCTAATGCCATCGAAGAACTCCTCTCCTCTCGCGACGTCTTCGGCATCCTCGTCCTTCCGTGCTTACCAGACTCGTACCGCCAAAGACTCCTCTTCTTCCCCCAAACGCACATCCCGCTCTCCCTCTGCCGAAGAACCACCCGCCAAAATCCTTAGAGGCGATCACCACCAACACACTTCTTCTACCTCCTCGCCTATGTCCCATCAGGAGCGCTACCATCCTCGCTCAGGCCGCGGCGGCTCGGGGTCTTCCCTCCTCGCTCGCGCGCACAAGAACAACGTCTCAGGTGGCGGACGCGGTGGACGGAAGAAGCAGAGGGAACCTCGTTTCCCTCCTGCACCTGGACCGTTCCATGACGAGCAGTACATCACCAACACCTATCGCACAAAAGTACTGAAGAAGCTCCATGAAACGAATCCCAAATCACCACTCAACAACTACATCATGTCGACCGGCAACCAGATGGCCTTCCAGTCTCAGCAAGTAATCGTGGAGGGAACTGACCAGGCTGTATGGAGGTGAGAATTGCATATGGCTCGCTATCAGACCTTGTCTGATCTCTACATTAAGATCCACGATCACTGTAAAGCACGAGAATGGAGACATCACGGGCGTTGGCGACGGCGTGGTCCGTAAGAGCGCAGAGAACCTAGCTGCCCTATCCGCGCTGTACCAGTTAGATGCGGTTGGCGGGGTATGTACCTTCACGCATACATATGTCTGGCTGCTTACTCATAAATGTGGGGCGAAGCTGGACAAGAAGAAGGACGAACCTACGCCCGTGGAGACGACGCTCTCGGACGGCACTGTGGTCACGTATGAGAAGGCCCGCCAATTCATGGACTACTACTGTCGGCGGTTCCGCTTCGCAAAACCAGACATCGTATATGCCCAGCCGAGTCGCGGTCCATGGCAGGCGGATATGATTGTTGGGGATCGTCGCATTGGGTTCGGCAAGGGCGCAAACAAGAAGGAAGCTATGACGAGGTGTTACACCGACGTCGTGCAGTACCTGGAGAAGTGCGATCCCGAGATTTGGAAGGAGTTCACTCGTGACGTCAAGGCGGGTAAGGACCTTGGAATGGCCCCCACCGTGCTCTTCCAGGCCGACGATCTCCTCCAGGACAAGATTGATAATCTCAAGGAGGACATCAAGCGGAGCACGCTGTACCGCAATAGGCCCACCATCCGGACTACTGGAGACGGAGAGGACGTTCAGCAACATCAGGCCGCTTCATCGTACCGCCGAGCTCCCCCATCTGAGACTTACCTTCGGGAGAAGTCACAGCAACTCCAGAAACGTCGTCAGGCCTATCTGACAAACCCCGAATTGGAGTCTATCCGCAACACCCGCGCGTCCCTCCCCGTCTTCACGAAGTCGGAAGAGCTACTTAAGCATATCGACGAGCATGACGTGACCATCTGCATGGCGGCGACTGGTTCTGGAAAGACGACCCAGATCCCTCAGCTGCTCCTCGACCAGTGGATAGAGCGCGGTGAGGGCGCGAAGTGCAACATCATCTGTACGCAGCCCCGTCGTATCGCCGCTATCAGTGTCGCCGAGCGTGTCGCGAAAGAGAGGGGCGAGCCTTGTGGTAACCGGGGAACAGTCGGGTACCAGGTCCGGTTCGAGTCGAAGCTCCCAGAGGATCACGGGTCAATCACATACTGCACTACTGGTGTGTTCTTGCGCAAGATGCAGAGCGCGCTGTTGGAGACATCTTCTCGGCGGAGTATGGATGAGGTCACCCACATTGTTGTTGATGAAGTGCACGAGCGCGACGTCGATATCGATCTCATGCTCGTCGTCCTGAAGCGACTACTCGCGGAACGGCGCGCGCAGAAGAAGCCGATCAAGATCGTGCTCATGAGCGCTACCATCGACTCTACATTGTTCAGGAACTACTTCCCCGATGAGCAGGGCAAACCCGCCGGCGTCGTCGAGGTCCCTGGTCGCGCGTACCCGGTTCAGAAGCACTTCCTGGACCACTTCGTACCCCATCTCGCCTCTCAGCCTCAGAATAACTGGGTGTTCAGGGAAGAGTCGGTTCGCAAGTACTTGACGCAGGAACTCGGACACGACGCGCCCGGACTCTCGCTTTCTCTACCTTCCTCTCGTGCACCTACTCCCGTACTCCGTGATCACTCTCGTGATACCGACGATCTTGAACTCCCTGTCCCCCTTGTCGCCTTGACCATCGCTCATGTCCTGAAGCAGTCAGAAGACGGCCACGTACTTGTCTTCCTGCCGGGCTGGGACGATATCTCTGCTGTCAGGAGAGTCCTGACCGAGTCTGACAGGTCGAGATCGTTTGGTTTCAACTTCACGGATACGAGCAAATTCAGCATCCATCTCCTCCACTCCTCCATCCCCGTCGCCGAACAACAAGCGATCTTTGACCCGCCTCCAGCCGGTGTCCGCCGCATCATTCTCTCCACCAATATTGCCGAGACCTCCGTCACCATCCCCGACGTCGTGTATGTCGTCGACACTGCTCGTATCAAAGAGCAACGTTACGACCCCTCACGACACATTTCCAACCTCGTCTCCGCCTGGGTCGGTTCGTCCAACCTGAACCAGCGTGCGGGACGTGCAGGTCGTCACCGATCTGGAGAGTACTACGGCATTCTCAGCCAGAAACATGCCGAGGAGCTCCACCCGCACCAGACAGTCGAGATGAAGCGTGTCGACCTTGAGAACGTCGTCATGCACGTGAAGGCGCTCAACTTCCCTGGTATGACGATTGAGGAGGTCCTCGCGGCGACTATCGAGCCGCCTGCCCCCGAGCGTATCGAAGCCGCGATTCAGTCGTTGCACATGGTCGGTGCGCTCGACGAAAACAACAACCTGACTTCGTTGGGGAGCGTCCTCTTGCAGCTCCCTGTCGACCCACGTCTCGGTCGTCTTGTGCTCTTTGGTTCATTTTTCCGCTGTCTCGACTCCGCGCTCACGCTCGCGGCCATCATGGGTGCGCGCGAGCCCTTCGTGGCACCTATGCACGTCAAGGCAGAGGCACAAGCGAAGAAGAATTCGTGGACGCCGGAGGAGTTCCGTTCTGATCTCCTTGCCGCTCTCCGCGCGTACCGCGAATGGTACGCGCTTCAGAGCCAGGGACTGTACGTCTCCGCGAACCGATTCTGCTCCGATAACTTCCTGTCGAAGCCAGTGCTGCTCAATATCGCGAAGGTGAAGGACCACCTGTTGAAGGCTCTCTACGATGTTGGTGTCATCGACGTCTCCGCGGGCGGGAAGCTCCCGTACGTTGCTCCGGGCGTGCGGCACAGGGAAATTCCCCCACTTCCTCACCAGCTGAACGAGAACGGGGATTCCCTGCCGCTGTTGGCCGGGCTGCTTGCCATTGCATGCCAGCCGAAGTTCGCTATCCGGACAGGCGAGAGGACCTACCGAACGGCTGTGGACAAGGTATGTGATCGCTACCTCTCGCTCCTACCGTCGAGGCTCATCTCGCCATGAAGGTTGTGATCATCCATCCGTCCAGTGTCAACCACCGCAAGCGGGAGATGCCTAAGGACGGAGGTGACCATCCCCATCTCGAGAAGCAGATTGTTGCGTACGCCGAGAAGCGGCAGAATATCTCGGCCGGGCAGAGCGGAGAGAAATACCTGGTTGGCACCACGCGCCTCGACCCCCTTACCTACGTCCTCTTCGGCGCCTACCGTATTGCGGTCACGCAACGCGGCCTCGAGTGCGACGAATGGCTTCCTATCATTGGTCGGCCGGACGTTCTGGACGACCTCGAGCGGTTGAAGGTGATGCTGGAAGACTGCATGCTGCGTGTCTTCCAGGGTATCATCGCCAGCCGGCAGCGTAAAGCGCACCAAAACAAGAAGCCGCTCACGTATGACGAAGGACGGGAAGATGAGTCGGGGGATGAGGATGAGGATGATTTGACCAACGTCCCGATGACGGATACGGAGATGAAGGAGCTTGACCTGATGACCATGGATCTCGTCCGCATCCTCAACCACTACAGCACGTACCGCGTCGCGATGCAGTCCCAGTCGAACTCGCGGCCGGGCACTCCCATGGATTCCCCCGCTCTCATGTCGTCGCGGTTGCCGTACACACCCTACAGTAGTGGATCGCGGTCGGGGTATTCGACGCCATATAACATGGGGCCAGCGTACTCATCAAGACCGAGCACCCCAAGTAGACTGTCGAGGCCGTGAAGGGGGTTCTGGGGTTCTGGTGCTACGTAGAAGAACGTTCAGCATTTAGTCTTTGTATCGAAGTACAGTAGCTTTCTACCTTCGCTAGTCGTGTAATGGAACATTCTTTGCTCACCATTATTTGGGCCGATGCTTCCGAGGGGTTGTCCGAGAAACGCGTCCGAGTAATGTGGTGGAGTCACGTGATACCGTAGGGCCCATCGGGGAAACAGTGCTCATACTTAGTACGTCTCTGAGTTCCACCACCACTCACGTCCTTACTTGACGGTCTCGCCTGCTCATGAGCTCCTCTGGGCGGCTTACTTTACTTCTCTGACGACTCTGGCTCTGCGAACGCGCTGCTCTGATACGCTGTACATCTTGCTTTTCCATCAACCCCACGACACCCTCTGTCAAGTTACCCTTACATTGACAATATACCACCATGGCGACTAACATGCGAGGCCTGACGCAGGTGCGCACTCTACGGCCACTGTCTATGGTCTAGTCGCTCATTGCTCGGAGTTAGTTCATCGCGGATATCCGCGGTGCCCGCGTCAGGGAGCTGGAGGAGAAGCGAATCAACAAGGAGATGGCGAACATTCGCAAACGATTCAAAGGTATGTTATTTTGAGTGCTCAGAGGCATGGGTCTTGAAATGTGGTAGATGGGAACTTGGACGGGTACCAGAAGAAGAAGTAAGCTTGTGGCATCTGTCTCTGGGACTGTGTACTTATGGCATCCACACCGTAGATATGTAGCGAAGGTCATCTTCACCTACATTCTTGGATACAAGGTGGACGTCGGCCACATGGAGGCTGTCAACCTAATATCCAGCTCGAAATACAGCGAGAAGCAGATTGTGAGCATCACAACCGTGTAACCTGCATCACAGTCATTCATGCGAGTGTTCAGGGTTACCTTGCTGTGACGCTGCTTATGCATGAGAACTCGGACTTCCTCCGTCTGGTTGTCAACTCCATCCGCAAGGACCTCAATGACAACAACGAAATTCATAACTGCCTAGCACTCCATGCGATTGCGAATGTCGGCGGTCAAGAAATGGCGGAGGCGCTTGCGGAGGATGTGCATCGACTGCTGATCTCACCGTGAGTAGCCTAAGCCTACGCACTGCTCACGGCCTGTGTTCTACGATACTTATGAGGCGCATCAGAACTTCTGAGAATTTCGTCCGGAAGAAAGCCGCCCTCACACTTCTTCGTCTATATCGTAAACACCCCGACGTCATCCCTGCGAAGGAATGGGCCTTACGTATAGTGTCAATTATGGATGACCCAGACCTTGTAAGCATCAACCGTTCCGTTTGAGACAACGCTCTCATATGTGTCTAGGGCGTAGTGCTGAGTGTCACAAGTCTGGTCATGGCGCTGGCTCAAGATCATCTCGACGCCTTCGCGGTTTGTTACCAGAAGGCGGTGGACAGGCTCAATCGTGTGAGTAGAGCTGCCTATGCCCGTGCTTCCGAAATGTGTTCTTGACTCGGAATAACAGCTTGTGGTCGAGCATGAATTCGCGGCAACATACGCATACTACAAGGTTCCCATACCTTGGCTGCAGGTCAAACTATTACGCCTCCTGCAATATTACCCTCCACCAGGCATGTTGTGCTTCATGCTGTTCAATGTTGATAACGCCCTAATCAGTGTCCATCAGAGGACCCTACCATACAGATCATGTTGCAAGAGGTTCTCCAGACTATCATGAACAATTGCAATGAGCCGTCACGGAACGTACAACACAACAATGCCCAGCATGCCGTTCTCTTCGAGGCTATCAGCCTTGCCATCCATAACGACACCAACTCTCCACTGGTCAACACGGCTGCCGTCCTGCTTGCTCGGTTCATCAGCTCAAAAGAGACGAATGTGCGATATCTGGGCTTGGACACCATGGCACATCTTGCTGCGCGCACGGACAACCTGGAGGCCATCAAGAAGCACCAAGGCACCATCATTCTCTCCCTGCGCGACAAGGATATCTCTGTCCGTCGTCGTGCTCTCGACCTCCTCTACAGTATGTGCGACACAGACAACTCGGAGCTTATTGTGGGCGAGCTCCTCAGGTACTTGAAGGTCGCGGATTACGGTCTTCGAGAAGAGATGGTCTTGAAGATAGCTATCCTCACGGAGAAGTATGCGAACACGTACAAATGGTACGTTGACACCATTCTGGAGCTTCTCAGTGCCGCAGGAGACCATGTCGGCGAGGAGGTCTGGTACCGTGTTGTCCAGATTGTGACGAACACGGAGGATCTACAAGCATACGCGGCAAAAGTTGTCTTCGAGTACCTGAAGTCGCCGTCGTCGCATGAGAGCTTGGTGAAAGTCGGCGGTGAGTTGCACACACAATCGCAGATATTTTGGCCGCAGATCTTACCTTGCCTCTAGGCTACATTCTGGGTGAATATGGTCATCTCATCGCCAACGAACCTGGATACAGTCCCATCGAACAATTTCAGGTCCTTCACTCGAAATCACAGTTCTGCATGGCGCCCACCCGTGCCCTCCTCCTGTCGACGTACATCAAGTGGGTCAACGTCTTTCCGGAAATCAAGCCCCAGCTGGTCAATGTCTTCGAGCGATACCGACATGTCTTGGATGTCGACCTGCAGCAGCGAGCATGCGAGTTCTATGCCCTTGCCTTGCGGCCAGAGGAAGACGAGCTGTTACAGAACGTCTGCGAGGAGATCCCGCCCTTCCCTCCGCGCGAGAGCGCGCTCATTAGCCGACTTCACAAGAAGCAGGGCGACACCGAAGACAAGCGGACGTGGACGATTGGCGACAAGGAGGCGAACCTTGCACGCCAGACGTCCAAGATGTTGCGCAAACCAACGATGAAAGTGGAGACGAACGGGGCTACTCCTTCATCTACTGGCGATATCTCCTCCGACATCACTAACTCCCTCATTGGCCTCGACCTCACCTCCTCCCCCACGGGCATGGACCCCTCAGCGGCACTGGCGGAGAAGGGCATTCCCCGTCTCATAGCTGGGCCCAATGTCGACCGGTGGTTCGACAAGCTCCTCTACACCGCTGACGGCGTACTCTACGAGGACGTTCAGATACAAGTCGGTATTAAATCACGCTATCATGGCCCTCTCGGCCAGGTGGCTGTGTACGTCGGGAACAAGATGTCGGCCCCCCTCACATCGTTCACGACGACACTACACAACGAAGAGCCCGAGGCGCTCTCAGTGTCGTTCGTGAAGATTGCTCCCAGCACACTCGCGCCGAGGACGCAGATCCAGCAGATTGTCCAGGTCGAATGTAAGAAGGTGTTCAAGATACCGCCTATCCTTGTCGTCTCCTTCCTCGCTGGCGCGCATCAGACGATCGCAGTGCGCCTCCCCATCGTGGTCACGAAGTTCCTGGAGGGCGTCAAGCTCAGCTCGACAGACTTCTTTGAGCGGTGGAAGCTCATCGGCGGTCCTCCACGGGAGGCACAAAGCATCTTCCCGATCTCCTTGGACGCCACCGGACACATCGACATTACGAAGCAGAGACAGGTCGTGTCTGGGCATGGCTTCCAGGTGTTGGAGGGTATCGATCCGAACCCGAGTAACGTTGTGGGAGCTGGCATCCTGCATACAGCGGTGGACGGAAAGGTTGGGTGTCTGCTACGGCTAGAACCGAATCGGGAGGCGAAGGTGCGCTTTCCGTTCATGTCATTCCTCTCAATCAACTCATGTGCCATTCGCAGCTCTCTCGTATCACGATACGGAGCACATCAGAAGACGTGGCAGTCGAGGCTCAAAGGCTCATACAGAAGCCGCTGACAGCGGACGCTTCTGGACCTGCAGAGAAGCGTACCACCAGCTGAGCGCCGATTGACCGCACCGCACATGCCCCAGTGTTGACGATGTTGTGCTGTAGTAGCCATGGACTGATCTACCGGATGTAATATGAGGTACAAAACATTGACGACTAATGCATACAATACTCTCCCAACAACAATAGCTAATAGCGCAGACAGCAAAACAAGCAGTGCAACAGTAAGTACTACAGTACAGAGACGTGACAATACAGCGACTATCGCCGCGTCAGGATCGAACGGAAGATGTTCTTGCGCCGCTTCCCAGCCTCGTCGGACACGTCTACCGAGCTATCTGACATGGGCGACAGCAGAGGTTCTGGAACGGCCTTTCTTGCAAGTGGCGAGTCAGTGGACGTTGATCGCGGATGGTGAACCAGATTAGGACGCTTAGCCCGCGGACGCGTTTCGAAGCCGTCCGCTGCTGACGGCGATGTGGGTGTGGGAAGGGGCGAAGGGAGCGGCGGGTGGTTCTGGTTGTTCGGAGAGCGTGGTTCTGCTACGCTCGACCCGAGAGACCGTCCGGAGGCAGCACTGTCGGAACCGCGCTCAGGACTGGACGGTGCTGTGGACGGACGACTCGGTTTGCGTGCCCGGCGCTTTGTAGGCGAGACAGCGGACGCCGAGATTTTGCGCTCTCGTGTGGGCAGCTTCCAAGATGAAGACGGTGACGAGGGGATGGGACTAGTGGGGACGGGAGGCGGAGGTATGTTGATGACAGGCTCGGAGTGCTGTCGCCGTGGCCTCGCTGCAAGCTTGCTGACACGGAAGAGCGCCTGCTCTTCGACCTCTAGGCACCGCGTGCAGAACTCGGCGAAGTGCTTGTCGTCAGGTATCGATCCCTGTTTTGACGGCTGGAAGTTCTGCGTTCGGGAGTAGCGGACGACGACAGAGGTGACAACGGCGAGGTGTCGTGGGATATCAAGGAGATAGGGAAGGAGGGGTATGGCTTCGCGATGGAGGACTGGAGCAATCGCACTGCGGTGTCGCAGAGCGTTCATGATGCGTAACCGTTCATGCTTGTCGGACGACAGTGGTGTGAGTGGACCCTTGACGGCAGTTCCAGGTTCCGGTGTCGAAACAACAAAAATGTAGTCGATCATCGCCTGCAGACTATTCGTGAGGAAGTCCTTGACACCGCGCATGAACTCCTCTTTCTGCACAGCCTGCGGTTACGCAAAGTCAGAGTGCATCTCTATTATAGGGCATCGAAACCTACCGGATTGAGGTTTGCAAGGCTCTGTACGACCTTCGCAATCAACGTCAGACTGCGCTGCACAGCGACATCCGGAAGACCTGCGAACGTCAAAAGTCAGCGTGGTGGCCGCCATAGAGCCGGTATGGGTATACTTGCCTGGTAAGAGACCGAAGAGGTGTGGGTGCAAGATTGCAGGGACGATGAAACGTAGGAAACAGAACGCTGATACGCTCTGCCACGGAAGCTCCCGGTTGTGGTCGTCCTTGACGCGGTAGCGCGTTTCGACTAATCGCCGAATGTGCTCAAAGAGCCTCCGGAGTTCCCTATGTGCGCGCGATCAGTACTACACCGTGACGCAGTAGGATGTATGAAACACGCACGGTGGGCACTGTCTCCTGGCGTCGTATATGCGGTCCCAGAACTCCTGACACCAAGTCACCAGCAGCTCCACGTTCTTCTCGACGGCTTTCCCGCCTTTGCCGATGCGCACGGGATCCACCTCGATGGCGACTTTCTCTGCGCAGAGACGCCTGATCGAAGAACCTACGCTGGCTTCGAGAAACGCCATGCCGTACCACGACATGTAGAGTTCCACCGTCTTTGTGAACACGGTGTTCCCACGGCTGTATCAGGTAGGTGAGCGGTTCTGTTACTCCACCTGACGTTAAATACACTTACAACAGTGTGTTGTGAGCTGCTCAATTGCACACGTCAGAGACCGGTACATGCACGACACAGAGCACTTACAAGTATGGGTACCATCGACCTCTCGGTCGGCAAGCTCCATGATGTTCTCCAACAGCACATTCTTCGCGATCGCGATGGACATGATATTCTGGTTGACGTTCTTCATCTTCAGCCTGGTCTCCAGGTCCCGCATCCAATCCAGATGGTTACGGGAGTGCAGGGTCTGATGACGCGTCAGCGCATATATCAGAAGTACCATCGCCATGCGTACCTTGAGCATCCTGGAGTATACGTGATACGGCAAGATGATCTCCCTGGCAGAAATGTTAACCACTGAACCACGCATCCAACACAGTGCAACATATCAACCCACTCGTCCACCCTGATCTTCAGCCTCATCTCGCCTGCCTGAGTGCTAGAGGCATGCCCGCCGTTCAGCACCGGGAACCAGCCCTCGACCGCGTCTCCCCGCCGGAAATTGACCAGGACGATCACGACGTTCCCGATCATCGAGGGCCTCGTCAGCCTCTTCTCCCGCCAGACGACAATTTCCAAATTCTCGAAGGGCGGGAGGTCAGGCAAGACGAACCGCTCGTGCCAGTCCGGGGAGCCTATCCCCTTCTTGACGGTCGTCCGGCCGCACAGGATGCCGTTGACAAATATCTCGCAATAGACGTCCATGTCGATGGCGTCCGCCTCTGCCTTGGCCTCCTGCTCCGCAGTGGGCGGCTCGTCCGATAATGGACGGGTGACGCCGAGGTTGCGGCCCTGTAGGCAAGTGAGGTCGACCTGCCGCCACATGCGGTAGAGGCCGCCGTCCTCGGGCGACAGCCAGCGGCCGTAGACTTCCGGCATTGCGTAAGACCGCAGGAGGGCAAGCCAGGTGTTCGCGGTCTCCTCGTCTTCGAACTGGATATAGAGCGGCTCTGTCGTCGGCGCCGCGCCACGCATCTGGCCGCTGATGGACAGGGGACAAATATGTGAGCGAGCGGGACGGGCGAGGAATGGAAGCCATGACAACACGGAGACGTACGCTACGGAGAAGATGGCGAGACAGTTCCTCTTCTCAAACAAGGAGCGGTGGGCCATCCGGATGTCTGTGTGGTTCAGCAGATACATGTAGATAGATCGGTATAATATAGTGTCCTGGCACGGAGTCAGCGCATACAGTCGCAGCATTGAAGGTAGTAGCACTCACGTCTACATAGATGTTCAGCAGACAACCCTCCTCTTCCTCGACCAACTTGCATCTGGCCGGCCGCCACTGGCCACTGCCAGTGGAACTCTTCGCGAGGCTGAGCCAACTCGCCTTCTCTGCAGCGGCACCCCGGGGAATGAATGGGCACGCTCGCCCCGAACAGTGGCAATAGCGACGCACCTTTCACCTTCTTCTGAGAGGTCTCTCCGTTCCCGGACGCGGCGCGTGCAGCATCGCGTTTGTCTGTGCTCTTCTTCGTGGGCGGCTAATGGGATTGTGCTGAATATCACCGTGTCCTAGCCGAGATCCAGGGACGGACACACACCTTGCGCAGGGCCGATGCAGCCTTTGCAGAGACGTAGAGCTCAACAGACACGTAGAATTCCTTGTCCATCGCCGCAGGGTGGCCGAGAATGTCGGGTGAAGAGGAGCGCTGTATGAGGATCGGGCGCAACCGAGGTAGGGACGCCTCGCTTGCACGAGGGGAACAACGCGTGCGCCGATGTCGAGGAGTGTCTGACGAGCGTGCAGGGAGGCTGCGAGGGACTGAGGGAGGGCCTGGGGAGAAAGACGCGTCCGTGTGGCGTATACGGGGTATAAGAGGGCGTGCGTCGGTGGTGTGATGGATATATGCACAGGTCGAGATAAAGAAGAGCAAATCGGATGCACGTCGGGGTCGCAAATTAAGAGAGGGTCGGGGGCGGAAGAAGGCAGGCTAGAGCGGACCTCACAACATGACAATCATACAGAGCCGCAGAATACGCACACACAAGGTGGCGCACGGCTGGCCCGTGCTATAGGCGCTGCACTCGAGTCTCAGTGCCAGCCCATATATGGTTAATGGCTTGATTCATGTCCCTCCCTGACACTCTCTGTCACCGCGCATCTCAATCCCCTCGTTGCCCTGAACATCCCTGCCGTCTGTCGCGACATTGTCCACCAGCCCCCGATGCTCAGACACCGTGGCGTGGCCCAGAAGCCGGCGGTCGCACTCCGTGACCTTCGCCTGCCAGGAACCCGGGACGTCTTCTTGCACAGAACACGCGGTCGTGTCAAGTGGAGAACGCGCGCGGAGCGTGGCAACGTCCAACTTGTCTGACTCCTAGGCACACTCCCGCTACATATACGTGTATCATGCATCGCCGTCCGTGTCATTCATAGCTCGTCTACCATGCCCAAGGGTACAAATAAGCACGCTCTACCTTACACCAGTGACCAGGTAAACGACAGGTGACACAGCCGGGGTGTTCGCAGTAGGACCGAGAAATGGCGTTGCAACTTTAGGGTATCAACATCGTACAACGCCAGGGGGGAATGCTGAGCTTTTGCGACCCACGCGTGCCGGAGCGCAATTACTCGGTTTTGTGGCTGCACATGGCATAGTGTCAGATAAGAATGCACCCTGAGCATCACATATGACGCACCCGTTTGCGACACCGTTCGCCTTGCCATTGGCAACTGCCTTCTTGCCGGCCGGCTTCTTGTACGTCTGAATGTAGAACTGGATGAAAAGGCCCAGGTAGCTCGTGAGCAGGAGACAGCCGAAGACCGCAGCACTCTCCGTTCCCGCGCACGAACCCAGAGTAGGGAGGTTCGGGAAGTACGTGGCCGCGTAGTACGAGTAGGCTATGAACAATGCTGCTTGAGCGACGCTTGGATGTCTGACAAGGAGATATACGCACTGCCAAAGTAGACAACGAACAAGTCGATAACGAACTGGACGATTTGGAAGGTCGTAAGGTATTTCTTCCACTGTGCAACTTCCAATCAGTTCAGAGTTCACGAAGACGCGCTTCCACACATACCCAGATCTTGGCACCACCAGCGGTAGCGTAGTAGTAGTAGTCTGGGCCGGGGTGTCAGCAGATATGCCAGGGTCGCATCAAGTTGATGACTTACACATGATCACATGGACCGTGAGGTTGATGGCAATAGGGACCCATTGCTGCGAACGAATCGGGCGTAAGCCTTCCCCGAGCGGTTAAACGCGCGATGAGCTGTCACTTACGATACTAGTCTTTCCGTTAAGTTGAGTATAGCATAAGAGTGCGGTTGCGGAGTGGTGGAAAACGTGCAGGAATGCTGAACACAAGTCAGCATTCGCCACATAGACGCGGAGATGCCCGCCACATACCGAGAGGCTTCTTCTTGAGAGCAAGGAACACAGTGTCGATGAGCTCGATGTACTTGAAGTAATAGTTGATCATGTAGTAGAATTCCAGACGCTGCAAGACGCATGAGACGCGTCAGGGCGCGAGAGGGACAGTGCGTCACGCACCTCAGACCACATATCCACGTCGCAGAGGCCCCAGAACACACCGTGGTTGTACACCAGCGGAACGATCTCCTCCATCATGAGCAGGACAAGGAGGAGACTGCCGCTGGTGAGGAACGCATTGTGGAGGCGGAAGAGGAACTGGAGCCTTAATGGTGGCTTGTTCTTCATGAACGCCTGGATGCCGAAGATGATGACGAGGTAGGCGGCGAGGGTCGGGAAAACCTCCTGGGGCGTCGAGAAGGGCGTCTTCCCGGGCACATAGTGGGTGAGCTCGTAGGGGACACCGAGCGACTTGAGCGGGAGACTCGACAGGAGGAAATCCGCGAGGGGAGCCATGGACGACGTGGACGACGGAGATGTGGGTGGACGCTCTCGAGCGACTTTTTCGAGCTTCGGAAGCGCGTGCTTTTAGACCCTCGGCAACACCCGGATTCCATTCCCGGCCGATTGGTTACGCGAATTCTGGGCCGACGCTGCGTCGCTCGCGCACGCGCCGCCACGTTCGCTCGACGCGTAGTTACGCGTCACTACTTTGCTGCAATCCATGCTGCCAATCCAAAGCGACATTGGCACCTCACATTCTATTGCATGTCGAGCAGTTGACCTATGTCGCGACTTCCACGTATAACTCAACTTGTCATGGGCATGGCGGCCCGGGCAGCGGTCGGGGACACTGATTGCGCATCTCGTCACTCAAGATACGTGATATAAACGATGCAACTATTCGAGTAAGCATCTGTAAGCAGCCATTGGCTTGAGGCAAAAAACACATGCATCCGCACGCATCGCGGCGAATGATGGGTTGTGTCACTGTGGGTCTTCGATGGCCGCAAGATCGCACTCCCGAGTCCCAGACGTACCACGATTGATGCGCAACAACTCAAGTACATTCCCAAGCCTCCTGATGGAGCCACATACTTGCCTTAGGTATGCGTCGACTCCTATTGGCCAAGGGCAGGTCCTAGTAAGCTGTCAAGCACAAGTCGTGGCGATCAGTACAGGCACTAGGAAAGCGCGTAGAGCAACACGAGAGAGGGAAAGACTGGCGTGGCTAGCCACGGCATAGGTCACAAAACGATCACAAGACGTACCATGACGCGGAGGCGCGCACGCTCAATGCCATGTGGATGGTCCTGTGAGAGAGGGGATGTCAAAGTCATGCCAAGATATCCAAGGAGCAACGACCAGAGCATAACATTGACCAGAAAGAAATCCAGGATAACCGACGTAATAGATACATGTGGGATGCGCAGAGGGATTATGAGAGATAATGCAACGAGAGTAGCGAGATACACCGACGACGAGGGGAAGGGAATCATGTAATAACGAGAGCATAGCCATCTTCCAGATCAGCGAGCAATACTTTCTCCCTGCACATGCACACGCGGAACATCGTCAGCGCTCCGCGAGAGAACAGATGACGTGAACGAACGTACTTGAAGTCAATCTTTGCGTTCTGCACAGCAGCGAACGCGGCAGCCCTAACTTTGGAAGCATCTAGACCAGAGGGAAGCGCACACACGAGGCACATCGGACAGTTGGCCGGTTGGAGCTTGTAGGAAGCTGGAACCTATAGCAGTGGAACCCGCGGTCGGCAAGAGGGTAAACTCTGGAAGCAACGTGGAAATACTCACACCGGCCGCACGGAGCGACTCCACGAGGTTGTGTACGAATAGCAGCGAGCGGGTGCGGAGGTCATGAAGGTCGTGGAGGTCCACACCTATGCAGGGGGGTGAGCATGCGGCTGTCGTGTGACTGAAGCGCACAAGGGGCACGTACATGTAGAGGAGGACGGACAACCGGTAGGAATCGTGCAATGAAGCCGGACAGAGTGTGTGGTTTTCTTGATCAGTCTGCACGATGGGGATGTCAGCATACAGTGGCGAATAGAAGAGAATGGGTTACGCACTGAGCAAAAGGTTCCACTGCCTCGTCCAAGTTGCCCAGCTAGGGGACAGAATCGCTATTAGCGTTCATCCGCATGGCAGGTGCGATCGAGGACGAACTTCGTTAAATTCCACATCCTTGTGCACAGGCTCGGCGTCCAGGTGCATGGGGATGTGGACAGCGGGGGGCATGACGGACATCATGGTGACAGTAGGGAGCGGATGCGGGGAGGGATGCGGGGTGGACGGGACAGGTTAGAACTGGAAGGTGGGGGTGGGGACATGTATAGGGGGCTAGATGGGTAGCGGTAATATGTACAAAGTATGGGTTCCCTCGTTGCAGCGTTTGCGGAGGAAGCCGGGGGGGTAGGAATGCGGACGGAGGTGATCGGTGGCCCCGGGGCATGTTCTCGGTCGCAAGAATATACGTGCAGCGCGGCAGCCACAGCCCTGGCACATCAGCGCCGTCACGAGGCCGCCAGCTGGACAGCACTCGCCCGGTGCTCGAACTGACATATCGGACGACCTGCGCAACATATGCGCTCGCTCCGTCGTCCTGGCAGTCCACGGCGAGTCCACACAACACAGATTCCCCGCTGCTCAGCACGATAACCCCGTCGCCCGCGGTCCGGACCCGGGACGAACGCCTCGTCGCCTCCGGCTCGGTCGCTGCCGCACATACTCCGGGCGCCTTTCCATACCGGGGCATGACGTACGCGACTGCGAACTGACCACAGTACTTGCTTGACAGTCCCATCTCTGTAACTTTCCACATCGCCAAACAGCTTCCCTCGCTGCTTCTGTATACCTGCTGCCGGCCCACTACGTGTAATACCACTTCGTCGCCATGGTCTGGTGGTCGGACCCGGGGAAGGAGGTGTTGAACATCGTGCGTACTCGCCTCTCGCCTGCTGCGCATTCACCAACTCCCCGTAGTTGTTCAACCGTGTTCTAGCCCCGTATGTTGAGAATCTGGACATGAACCAGGTCAATTATGGTATCGGCCAAGGTGAGCCGTCTCCGAGTCATCCGCGAACGCGTCCCCAACGCGATGGTATAGGCCAAATCACGTTGAGCAAACTACGCTTGAAGAGGGGTGCGCTGGATAAGTTCCGGTTGCCAGTGGACGTCATTGATGGTCAGTTACAACCTCCCAATGATGCGCCACATGCTCACACAAGGACGCAGGGCACCTGGGGAAGCTCTCCCTCTCACTGCATTGGATGAACTTGGGGAACCAGCCCGTGGAGGTCTTGGTCGAGGATGTGTATCTACTTGTCGTCCCTTCATCCGAATCTACCTATGACCCCGAAGAGGAAGAACGTCGTGCTCAAGCTGCCAAGTTTGAGCGGCTCGAAAGTGCTGAACTTCTACATGTTAGATCCCAGACCGACGTCTCGCAAGGTTAGAGTGCTGTTTGTGGAACGCAATCGTAGACGATGCTCAGGTGCACTACTAGATGATACCACCCAGTCACAAGGACTCATTGCGTCTCTGGTGACCAAGATCGTCAACAATTTGCAAGTCACCGTCCGGAACATCCACATCCGATATGAAGACAAACTGAGTGTACCCGGCGTAAGTTGGTGTACCATCCCAGTTGGGTTGGCGATGCTCATGTTCCCCTTACAGCATCCATTCACGGCCGGCGTGACTCTAGCCGGCTTCACCGCCGTCTCCGTGAACGACCAGTGGCAGCCCGCCTTCATCGATAGCAAAGCAGGTTCTGTTCACAAGGTACAGCTCCGTTCCCATCTTCAATGCCTTCGCTTGACTCACCCTTCGCAGCTTGCGCGCTTAGAATCCCTGGCGGTCTATTTTGACACAGATTGTCAGAGCCTTGCCGGACTCTCGTACCGAGAATTCGTCGAGAAATTCACAGCGCTTGTGGGTGCATTCACAGAAGGTTAATTTGTGGCTTGCTAATGAACTTCGCGCGCAGATTTCCAAGGGAAGCAACCTTGCCCAGCATCAATTTATACTCAAGCCGGTCTCCGGCGAGGGCAAGGTGCATACAATCTGCCGCACGTGAACGAACGTCGAGTTGACTGTGAGGTCATGCAGATCACCATGAACCACAAGTTGGACAAAGAAACGCCGCGATTTGACGTCCAACTGTCCTTCGACGAGATCGGCGTTCTCCTTGATGAACATCAGTATCGAGATGCTATATCGCTCATCGACATGTACCACTTCTATATCCGACAGCACCAGGTATGTTCTTCACAGGCCCTTAATACTGGAGGCAGCATGCTCATACGATATATACAGTACCAAAAATACCGTCCATCAGCCGAGGAGCTCCAAAATAACCGTCCAAAGGCACTGCTGCAATTCGCTACGACTGCTATTCTGGATGAAGTCCGTGAACGTAAGCGGAAGTGGACGTGGGCGTACTTTGCGGAGAGACGGGACGATCGTCAGCGCTACGTTGATCTATTCAAGCGGAAGCAGCTTGGAGCGTTGTCGCCCGCAGTAAGCATTGAGTCTATCTCGAGAGCAATGGTTACTGACCCCGATACAGGAAATTGGCATGTTCGAGGCCCTGGAGAGGAAGCTTTCGTACGAGGACCTGCGTTTCTACCGGTCAATCGCACGGTCTCAGCTGCGCAAGGATATGGCGACACGGCGGAAAGTTGAGGAGGAGCGCAAGAAGCAGCAGCCTCAGAAGCAGACCTCGTGGTCCTCCTGGATATGGGGCTCGTCGTCATCGCCAGACAGCAGCAACTCGTCGTCTAGTCCGGACGAGGCTGCGTTTACCGGAGAGATGACGGATGAGCAGCGGCGGCAGCTGTATGAGGCGCTCGACTATGACGAGAAGGCCGCACTGGCGGAGTCTCTGGACACGCCTCGTGACGCACTGAAGGCCCGCGTGAAGGCTCAGCTGAACCGCGGGTCGTTTGCGTTGAAGACAGACCCCCACGGGAAGAACACCGAGATCATCTCGGTCGTGTCCGACATATTCCAGGCGACGTTCTTGCAGCGCCAGGACAACTTCGAGACGTCGCTGTCGCTTGGCGGCTTCGCCGTTCGGGACGGTACGACTGCGAACTCTGCGTACCCGCTCATCGTGCACGTACAGGAGAAGCGAAGCCAGAGTGAGATCGTCAAGGCCCTGCCTGTGGACGACAAGAATGTGCTCCCCGGACTACCTGACCCGTTCTTCTTCCTGAAGTTCGAGCGCAATCCGCTCGACGGACGCGCGGACAGCGCCTTAACGGTGCGCATGAGGTACATGGAGATTGTGTATCACAGAGGCTACGTCGAGGCCGTGTACAAGTTCTTGAAACCGCCGGCTAGTCAGCTGGAGTCGGTTGAGGCACTTCTGGTACGTAAGGGCCCGTGTCCTAACTGACAGTGCGCTCACCCCGACTTGACAGAATGTCGCCACCCAAACGTTGGAGAGCCTGCAGAAGGAGACCAGAATAGGCCTGGAGTATGCGCTACAGACGCACAAGACCGTTGACGTGCAGATGGACCTGAATGCTCCCATCATAATCGTTCCAGAAGAGTGCGTTTTCAGTCACTGCCGTGTATTAACCTTATGCTGACATTCTGGTTCTAGCGTTACCTCGACCAAGGGCAAGCACTTGGTCATCGATGCCGGTCATATCTCCATCGTGAGCGAGCTCGCGAGCAAGGAGGCTATCCAGGAGATCCATGCAAAGCGCAGGAAGCAGTACACAGCCAAGGACTATGAGCACCTTGAGTCCATGATGTATGACCGTCTCACTGTGAAGCTGCAAGCCGCTCAGGTGAGTAACTTAGCTAGCCATTCCCTCAAGTGTCAGCCACTAACGTAACCATCGTCCGCTCAGTTCCTAGTCGGCGATGACCTGAATTCCTGCCTCAAGGCGCTCCGCGCTAGCGAGCACGATAATCTCCATCTGCTCGAGCGCACAAACTTCGACCTGCAAGTCCAGAACTCTATAGTTCCCACTGCATACAATCTAGCCCGTTTCAAGGTTTCCGGTCACCTTCCGACGCTGCAGGTCAACATGTCAGATACGAAGTACAAGGCGTTGATGCGTCTGATCGACGTTGCGATACCCCACTTTGACGACGAGGCAGAGCCCCGAGCATATTCCGCCCACCGGCCGTCGACAACTCAGCGCCACGCATCGGGAGCATTCAAGATCCCCGCCGGCTTCTTCGGCGCGAGCACAGATGAGTATGCCATCGAGACAGATGACGAAGACGCGCAGAGTGTGCACAGCGTCGTCGTACGAGCACCCCAGAAAGCGGAGACGCCCCAGGAGCAGGGCGAAGGGGACGATGAGTTCTTTGAGGCCGATCCGGGCGCAGCGACCGTGCGTGGCATTTCATTTGTTTCCTCTGGTGCGACAGAACGTCTGAATGTCGGAGACAGGACCCGGCACTTCACCAACATGTCGTGGAGATCGACCTCAAGGTCGATGCCCTCCGAGCGTCCCTGTACAAGTCGATGCAGGATGGCACGGAGAAGTCGCTCGGCGACCTGGCCTTGCAAGGGTTCGCTCTCGACTTCGCGATGGAGAAGTATGTCATGAAGGTCGGCGTGAACCTCAGGTACGTGGTACAAAAATACGAGGCGAAGCGGGCTAGAACTGAGAGAGCGGCACCAGGTCCCTGTCAATACATGTCAACCAAGTGGGCAAGGAGCCGCTCGAGTTCATGTCTTCCCCGAATGAGCTCATGTCCTCCGCGGATGGGCCGTCAACGGAGGATCTGCTGACTGTCAAGTATACCCGCGTTCAGCAGGCCTCGCCCGAGTACCAGCCCGTGTATGAGGGCATTGACCAGAACGTGGACGTCAAGATCTCGACCTTCTTGTTCCGGGCAGCACCGGAGCCCGTCGTCACGTTGTACGACTTTATCATGACTACCTTTGTCCCACAGAACAACGCCGGGAGTGCTGAGGCCACGCCTGCTCCGGGCACACCCGAGGATGGGAACGCGACACCTGAGATAGTCGTCGATTCCGGCGGGTCTCCGGAGAAGATCAGGGTACTCCTGACGCTCGCGAGCATACAAGGTATGGATGCCACTGTGAGACACACAGGTCAAGAATACGTACTGACGACGTTGCAGTCATTCTCATCAATGACGATGTGCGGATCGCAACGCTGTCGCTCTCCACAGCATATGTCGCCATCCTCCTGCGTTCGAATACCATGCGCATCAATGGACGCCTGGGAAGTCTGGCCCTGAATGACGATTCTGCCATCCAGACTGCGTCGCCCGACTTCAAGAAGATCCTGTCAATCGAAGGCGACAACTTCGCAGACTTCACGTACCAGACGTATGACCCTGCGGACCACGAGAACTACACGGGTGTCAAGTCGTCCATTTCCCTGCAGACGGGCTCACTGAAGGTCCACTACCTTGAGCACACCCTTCGGGATGCGTACTTGTTCACTATGAAGCTGGCTAGGCTGAAGGGCTTGTATGATGCTGCGACAGAGGCTGCAGTTCAGCGCGCCTCTGAGATTGAGAGGATGAAGTTCGACGTGAAGATCAGCACACCCATCGTGGTGTTCCCTAACGACGCTCAACACTCTCTGGATGTCTTGACTCTCCGGCTGGGAGCACTCGACGCCCACAACTTCTACGAGAAGGATGTCGACCGCATAGTCGCGGGCCTTCATGGTATCCAGCTGGCTTCGCGCCTGTATCATGGGGAGGAGCCCGCCGAGCTCAAGATCGTCGATGACATTGACATCAACGCGGACGTCACGCAGAAGGGTAATATCGACAGGTCCAAGGATCTGGACTATCCTGCTACTCAGGTATACCCTCTGGTGTCATTCGATTATGGGCTGGTTAACTCATGAGGAAATAGGTTGCAGTCAAGATATCCGACGTCAAGCTTCATCTTACGCAGTCCCAGTACTGTCTCCTCATCAATCTGCTACAATCCATCCCCAAGGTCTTTGCAGATGTACCCGAAGCTGAAGTCACTACTCCCAGGCTGCCGTCCCCAATTCCTACGCCCGAATCCGACATCTCGCAAAGTTCTTTATCTGAGGCGACATCCGCTGTAGATCTTCGACCAGAGCTATCCAGTCAGTCAGTCGCGAGCCGCCCATGGACGTCGTTGGATCTCGTCGTGACCATGGACGCTGTCAAGCTTCATCTATACGACGCGTTTGCGACAACAATGGAGAACGTCAAGGAGCACGGAATTGCCAGGTTCGTCTTGAAGGACAACAGTCTCAGACTGAAGATGCTGTCGGACGGCGCACTCGAGGCCCAGGTTATCCTCAAGTCGATGACGATGAACAACACGCGCCCTGGTCACTCTAGGTTCCGCGAGATCATGCCCGCGGCTCAGCATGAGCGAAACCAAGTCATGCTTCTATTCACTATGTCTGGCGGGAAGAACAGCCAGGGTCTTGCTGTTCTCACTGTCGACTCTCCGGAGATCATCTTCGCTGTTGACCCTGTCATAGCTCTACTCGAGTTCTTCACCAGCGCTTTCACTTCGCAACCACAGGAGAACGGGGAAGACGCAGAAGACGTTGCATCTCCGGAAACTCAGTCATCGAACTCATCTAGTTCTGTCGACTTTCGCATCGATTTGCACGATGTCTCCGTCAGCATTCTTGAGGACGACACTCATGCCGACACGCAAGCCATCAAGTTATCAGTGAAGCAGCTCCTCGTCTCGCAACAGGTATGCCGTCCATTGTCAGCCATGCTCCGTAGCTTCTGACCAGCTCTCCAGGGTGTCTTCGCGGTTAGCGTAGAACATGTCGGCATGTCTCTCGGCCGTATGGGAAAGCCGGCGGAGAGCGTTCGCTTCCTCGACGACCTCGACTTCACGCTTACCCTCGATAGTCGCTCTTCCGCATCGCATCAGTCTACGAGTATCGAAGTCACTGCCCTTCCTATCGTCTTCCGCGCGTCTTACCGCGACATCATGCTCATCATGACTATCGTGAACAAGGCGATTGAGCTCTACGGCAAGTCGAGCCAGTCGCCCGAACAGAGCAAAGCCGGTTCTGAGAAGGCCTTGACTCGACCCGCGATGCAGTCGAGAAAGGTCTCTCGTCCAACCGCTTCTCGCATTCAGCCTATTGGAAGCGCTCGTGTCATGATGAACAAGGAGCAGGTATGTATCTCGAGTTTGGGCATAGAGAGAGCTCTTGGTGGCTGACAATTTCTACAGTTCAAGGGTTCGTTCGAAGGCTTCCGTCTCGTTCTCATTGGCGACCTTCATGAACAGCCACTACTCCACCTCAAGGTCAAGCCCTTCATCCTCGGCGCTAAGGATTGGTCCGGAGAGGTACGTTCTATATGCTCAATCACAGGATGTATGCTCATTCGAACATAGCTCCAAGCTACGTCGACACTGTCGGTCCACACTAGCTACTGGAATTTGGCAAACTCGCACTGGGAGCCTCGTAAGCCCTTCCGTCTGGGTTTCGTATCATTTCACTCATGCAGCATTCTAGTCATCGACCCGTGGACACTCACAGCATCGGTATGACACAATCCCAAATGCTAAGAGTTCAACGAGCTAACGACTTGCAGGTCGCGAGAGAGTTGCCATCTGGTGGAATGAAGATGTCCATTAACTCCAACCAACGTCTTGATGTCAACGTTACCATGACATTTGTCGAGCTTGCTCTTGCCACGATGTCGATGCTCGGGACTGAGGGGGAACGCGTACTGGAGAAAGCTCGTGGAAGCTACGCTCCGTATAAGATCTGGAATCGGACAGGCTACCCACTCTTCATATGGTCCGATACTGAGGGAAGCGGCATCAACAAGGAGACTAAATCGAAGCAGATCGCGAACGGAAAGACAATTGACTGGCGGTTCGACGATTGGAAGACAATGCGTGAGGTATGTACTGAATGCATGCTCCGCGCGAAGCAGGTTTAATGTTTCATTATCAGCACGTGTCTTCTAGCGGGCGCAACAGCATCGGCGTCCAAATTGTCGGCAAGCAGTGGGAGCACCTTCGTAGCGTCCCTGTGGACAGAGAAGGAGAGTACACGTTCTCCTTGCGACCTCGTACGGAGAAATACGCGCATCGTCTTGTGTGCGAGGTCAAGGTCCAGGGCAACGTCAAAATGGTAGTGTTGCGCTCCACGTACAAGGTCGAGAATAACACCCTCTACCCCCTCGAGCTAACTCTCGTCGACGAGACTGGACAGCCGGTCTATGCGGTAGAGAAGATTGGTAGGTGTATTATCCATACGGAGACGACGCCATTGCTAATGCTATGATGCAGTGCCTGGTCAGGACTATGCGCTTCCTCTCGATGCCGTCAACCAGTGCCGAGTCAGGGTGCAACCAGATCGTGAGTTTCACGCAGTCCTGATACAGCGATTCATACTGACAGCAGACTGGTAGAGGGCTTTGGGTACAAATGGTCTCCAGCCGTGCGCTGGGAAGACCTCATTGCAAAGCGAGGTTTTACCCTCCGCTGTCCCCATACCGATCAGACCGAAGCCGCATTCCGCTTCCAGGCATGGGCAGATGCGGATACAAACGACATTGCTTCCAGGTGAGGGGGGTAGTCATGCTTTTGAGGTCAGCACTGAGAGAGCCATGCAGGAAGTTGCCTCGAATCACTCTCAAGCTACGGGCGCCCATCGAACTAGAGAACCTTCTACCATACAATCTTGAATACCGCATCTACGACAAGGACACTGACCAGAATTGGAGGAGCTACTTACGGAAGGGAGGAGTGATGCCCGTGCACTCTGTCGAGCTTGGACACCTCATTCTCTTGAATATCCATGTCCAAGACACTGGTGAGCGTCCACTACTGCTCGAGTAAGAGAAGTTCTGATGAATGCGACAGTGTTCAAGCCCAGTGACTTTGCCATAATCAATACCGATGGCAACTCTGACTTCGACGTCGAGAACAAGTTGGTACTGCGGGACGCAAACGGCCGCAAGCTTGACCTGAAGCTGAACTACATGTACGCACTGCAGAGGCTCTCTTTGCCAATTCCTGACGCTTTCTCAGCCATTACCCCAATTCCGGCGGCTCGTTCAAAGTGCAAGTATACAGCCCGTACATTGTACTGAATAAGACCGGACTGCCTTTCTATGTGCGCCCTTCAAGATCAACCCGTGTAGGGACGTCTACAGATGTAGCTGGTGAAACACGTCTGGGTACGTGCCGTAATCCTGAATTATATATCAGTACTAAAGCGTGCGCAGACGTTCTCTCGAAGCCTGTACCATTCAGTAAGGCAATAGTCACGGAGACTGATACATTCAAGCTGACATACAATCAGTGCTTTCGCACCCCAATGACAACGGCAAGGACTTCGCCTTCAAGATAGGCGATTCTATGTGGTCGCAAGTAAGTTAGGTGCACCCCTACACCCCGAGATCGGCTGACCTCGAGATACAGGGCGTCAGCTTCGACGCTCCAACAGCTGAAACAAGACTCGTCATGGCACATCAGACCCAGAGATCCGATGAAATCCATGTCGGACTATCTTGGACAGAAGGCCTTGGGAAGTACAAGCTGACGAAAGTGATTACACTAGCACCCCGCTTCATCATCAAGAACAACTTCCATCAGCCTTTAGCCTTCAGAGAGCATGGGGTTGCCCCTCGAGGTCGTGCTACCATGGATCCCGAGGAGCGTCGTCCATTGCACTTCTTGCGAATTGGGGACGAGAAGTTGTTGACAGTAGCGCTACCAGGATTGAACGCTCAGTGGTACGTAGCATTGGTATTGTGGGCGCAAAAGCAACTGAATCCAGTAATCAGGTCGCCAGCCATCAACTTGGAAGACATTGGCAGGGTTCACTTCCGCCTCCCTACGTCAGAGAGTGATCAGCAAGTGCGATTGATGCGGGCGGACGTCAAGATCGATGGACCTACCATTTTCGTGTACCTCGATGAAGCTACCGAGGGCTGGCCGTTCAAGATCGAGAACGACAGCGACTACAGCTTCAGTTTCAGCCAAACTGTGAGAGAAGTCTTCCGCATAACACATTTCGAATTTTTGACACCTCTCAGGACCGGAGTCGTGAGAATGCGGGACCCTCAGCGAAGCCTATGCCAATGTACACCGTCCCACAGAAGTCCAATATCGACTATGCATGGGACGCTCCCGCTGCAAGAGACAAGAGAATCCTGTTGTCCATCCAGGGGTCTCGTCGTGAAGTGGACCCCATGGAGATTGGCGACTTAGTACCCTTCAGATTTGCGGTATGCATGACGACTCACGATATGGAACACCCTGCTGAACCTCCAAATAGGGTGATACAGGCACTCGAGTCGTCTCCCTTGACGTCCGAGCTGATGGACCCCAGCAAGTCCTGCGCATTAGCAACTACAATGCGGAGCTCAGTCTCTACAAGCCTAGACGTCGTAGCACTGTTTCTCTGACACGACAAGATTCGATGAGTAGCAGCCAGGAGGCGTTCGAGGCGGTTCAGGAGACCGTTTCTCCTACACTGACGGTCTCCCTAGATCTTCATGGTGTCGGCGTCTCACTGGTGAACAGGCGTATGGTGGAAGTCGTCTATCTGTCTCTGAACACCCTCAAGTTCGAGTATGCCAACAATCCAGTAGCACAATCTGTCACGCTCTCTTGCGGAAGCTTGCAGATTGACAATCAGCTCCACGACGCTCTCTTCCCTGTAGTCCTTCAGCCAACGCCCATATCTCAGGAGTCCAAGACTGTTGCCGCATTACCCACTGTTCAGGCTTCGGTCATCTGGCTCAACGACGAAGGTTCGCATGGATATAAATGAATATCTGAGTCATCATGATCCGTACTGACCGTCCGCGCAGAGCACGGTGTATTATTCGTGAAGTACTGTTCAGTGCTGCTGCAAGCGCTTACGGTGGAAGCGGACGAAGACTTCCTCTTCTCAGTCTATGACCTGACAAAGATCAAGGGGGCTTCGTGGGATGTCGCTCGGGAAGAGTATGTACCTTTAACTTACGTTAATCATCTACATTTAACACCGGTCTAGCATTCTTCTAGAGCACCCAGAGGACATACCGGAACCCGAAAGCACGGCTCGAGGACAGGATCTCTACTTTGAGGTATTGGAATTGCAGCCGATCAAGCTCGCAATTTCATTCATGCGCACCGAACGTGTCAGTGGGGAAGAGAAGTACGTATTCTCACTATATGCAGCATAATAACACGCTCATGTGTTGTAGGTTGAGCCTTCGCAACCCGTTCGCGGTTGTGCTCAATGCTATCACAATGGCGGTGGGCAACGTCAATGATGCGCCCCTCGAGATGAATGCGCTCGCTATCAAGGATATGCGTCTGACCCTACCTGATCTGCAAAGCAGAATCATGTATCACTACCGCCAGGAGGTGCTCCGCCAGCTGTACCGGATTCTCGGCTCGGCAGACTTCATTGGGAACCCGGTTGGCCTGTTCACCAATGTCAGTTCCGGAGTCGCGGACATCTTCTATGAGCCGTTCAACGGAGTGGTCGTACATGGCAACAAAGACATCGGCATTGGCATCGCGAAGGTATGTCCTGGTCGTCGGGTACCGAAAGACTGCACCACTCACTATCACCAGGGAGCGGCGAGCTTCGTCAAGAAGACGGTCTTCGGGTTCTCAGATAGCTTCACGAAGTTCACGAGCAGTGTTGGCAAAGGCTTATCGGCTACCACATTCGACTCTGAGTACCAATTGAAGAGAAGAATGAACCAACGACGCAACCGGCCGAGGCATGCGATGTACGTGATATGGCACGTGTTAGAATCACCGTTACTCACACACATATAGCTACGGTGTAGCCGCTGGTGCTGAGGCCTTTGCAAGCAGCGTGGTTAGCGGCGTCGAAGGCGTCGTGGTGAGTACTAACGGCAAATTGATGACTTCGCATTGCCCCTAATGATCCTCCAGATGAAACCGATCGAGGGCGCGGAATCTGAAGGCGCGAAGGGTTTCTTCAAGGGTGTAGGGAAGGGCTTGATTGGGTGAGTTTCAGAGCCTCACCGTCTGGCATAGCTTACCTTCGAATAGTGCTGTCACGAAGCCGGTCATTGGTGTGTTCGACCTAGCATCAAACGTCGGCGAAGGTAAGAAATTCTAAACAATAGTTTGGGAGCATGTCTTGACTTTCTGAACAGGCATCCGCAACACGACTACCGTCTTTGACAATCCCGCCCGAGATCGCGTGCGAATGGTAAGTTGCATGAGCATGTGACCAGTAGAGCACAAGCTGACATCTATATAGCCGCGTCTTATACCCGCTGACGGTGTACTTGTGGTACGTCTCCTCAGCTACCTTGACCAAGGATCTACAGACATTTATGTACCCTTGTATAGCCCTATTCGGACCGCGAAGCTCTGGGTCAGTACTGGATGAAGGACCTGGACAACGGCGCTTATCGTGAAGAGACCTATGTCGCACATCTCAGTACGTATCTAGCTTACAGGTTCCTGCAAGACACCACTTACTCACCACCTATGCAGACCTGCCAGGCGGGGACAATGTCGTACTCCTGACGACCACTAAGGTCATCTCGTTCTGGTCGAACAAACTGAGACTAGACTGGGAGCTGCCTTTCACTCAGGTGCAAGGAGTCACCATCGAGGACACTGGGATCAAGTTCGCGCACAAGGCCGGGAAGCAGCATGACAAGTTCATCTACATCCCGGACAAGAGTTCCCAGACATGGTTCTTCTCGCAAGTGGCGTCGGTAGTGAAGGCGTTCAACGCACGACGACGCATGGACTCGTAAACATCGATATCCTCATCCTCACTCGGACCGTGGACGGACTCCTTGGGCAGCGATCTCTGTTGTTGTGGGCGACATTAAATGTATTGTTAGGCTGTAATCTCATGTACCATGAAGATGAACCGATGTAAGAGATAGATGATGGCATACTGTCGAGGCCGGGGTGCAAGCTCAAGAGATGGAACGAAATCGGCCGACGAATGCAAAGACAGAATGCGGATACGAATGCAAGGAAAAATCGACGAAACAAGAACGGTGATGTGTCGATGGTAGCGAATCCGGATCCCAATCGGTATATGTATAGGTGAATGTGTGGATATGCGTAGGCAGGCAGAGCTAGTGAGGGGCGGCGAACTAGTGATGATCAGACAGTGACGACAGTGGGCAGACGACGACGGCCAGTATGTATATGTAGAGGTGTGCGCAAGAGGCAAGAGAGAGAAAAGGAACACTAACACATAAAGTAAGGGAATAAATACTGTGAAAAGACTAAGGCTCTACGCGCGGCCGCCCACGGTATCCTCGCTCGCGCGAGTCGTCAGCCGAGCGTGCGTCCGGACGTTTGTCGCGGTGCTCGTACTGAAGTTGCGCTCGCGGGCCTTGAGGGACATGTCCTGGTGGGTGCCGAACTCATCGAGGTGGTCTCCCACGACACGGGTCGGGGTGCCCTGCTCGCTGTGCTCGTCTTGTTGGTATGTCTTCACCGCGTAGTGCTCAAAGCTACCGTAGCTCCCGCGCGGACTCGTCGAGTACGCGCTCTGAAAATCGGTCTCCTCGTCATCGGTGACGGCACTTGCACCCGGGGTGAGGGAGGGCGTCGATGGTGTCACAGCCTGTGGAGAGATGGCGCTAATCGACGCTGTTGAGGGGATCTTGCGCAGATTGTTCACGTCTAGAGTCTGCTTTGACGTTACGACGTGCGGGCGGACACGCCTCTCCTCAGGGGCTATCTCAGTTTTGGTCTCGCTCTCGGACGCTGAAAACGACGGGTCTCTGGGAGAGGTAGCTGTGGCCCCGCTGCCACGACGAACAGGAGTTGAGCGTCCGGTGCCACTACGAGCATCAGAGTCAGTGATACTCCTGTTCTTCCTATGGGACGCCTTGGCGCGACGAGCCCGCATCCGGTTCGTGGACTCGGATAGCTCGCTCTCGCTGGCCTGGCTGTCGAGCGAACGGCGGTACGCATCAGCCGAAAGGGCAGACTCCAACTACAAGACCGTCAGAATCAGCGAGCAAGAAGCAGCAGAAAGCGGAAAGCGACCCACCTTGCGCTGGATCTGGAGCACCTTCTGCGCAATCTTGTCGCTCTTCTGGCTGATGCCCTCGTCGACGGCCTTCATACCGTCCTGCTGCATGTCGACATCCGCAGCAGAGAACCGCTTCTTCTTCTTCTCTTTCTCCGACGCGCCCTCCTCAGGCTCGTCTTCCTCCATCACCGTGTTCGTCACGCGCTCCGTCTTGATGAGGTCGTCGCCATCGGCAAACGACTCTGCGAGTGTCGACTCGGTGCTGAACGAACGCAGCGGGCGCGAGCGCGAGTCGCTCGGGCGGCGGTACGTACTGGGCGCGGACCGCGATGACATACGGCTGCTAGGGCGCGAGCCACCATAGTCCGAATCGTCGACGTCGACGGCCATGTGTGCGAGGGCACGCTCGATCTGTGCCTCCACCTCCGCGATCATCTCCGAGCGCTCTTCCTCCATTTTCTCCATGGTTGCCCGCATCTCCTCGAGCTCCTCCAGTGCAGCCTTGTGGGCCTGCTCGGTCTCCTGCAGTTCTATTTCACAATCAAGAACGGTAATGAGCACGCTTTTCTTCAACGGAGATGGACAGTCACGGAAAATACTAACGGTTCTGAAGCTTCGACTTCTCAGCTGCTGTCAAGGTGATCATGCTCGACAGCCGTTTCGTCTCCCTCTGCTCCTTGTTGATCTTGGCGCGCAGGTCGCTCGCCTCCACGCTCAGTTTCTCCGCATACTGCTCGAATGTGACGAATTTGTCGCGCCACAAGTCAGACTCCGTCATCAAGAAGTTCAGGCGACGCGACAGGCGGCCGATCTTGGTCTCGAGGTCGTCGCGTGCATCGACGAAGGCGGACGCACGCTTACGGATCGACAGTTGGATATGCTGTTCCGCGACGGTCAGACGCGGCGGGGTGCGCACGCTGCCGAACGAGCTGATACGCTTGAGCAGCGACGGCTTCTTCAACTTGTCCGCGAGCACGCTGTCGAAGGCCTGGATGATACGTGTCGAATGCCACCATTCCGGCGGCTTGACCATGTCCGCGACCGCGGTAGAAGCAGCACCGCGCTTCGCCTGGATCTTACACACCGGGCGGAACCTACCCGCGGGGAAGGCTTCCTTGAACTCGCTGGGAACGCAATGGTCGGGATGGTAATGAGGCTCAAACGCAGCAAGGAGCTTCTGCCGGTATCGATCACGCTGCTGCTTGGCAGAGACCACACCCGACGGGGGCGACGCACAGTTGAGGTAGTTGATGTCACTATGGAAAATGACGCAAGGTCAGCATGGAGCCCATGTGGCAAACACGAGGACGATCGAGAGACGGAGATAGCGGCGTTACTTACAGGTCGACCACGCACACCTCGGGGGGAGGGCGCACCGCATAGCGCGCTTCCGTCGCGAGGCCAATGATCCACGGACCCGGGTCGTCAATGTAGATTTTAGCATCGCGGGAGTGAACAGCGGAAAGAGCAACTCCGCTCCAGCCACGCAGTTCCACAAGGTACTTGATGGTAAGCACGGCAATACCAAGCATGGCAGGATGACGCGAGAAAAACAAGATGCGACCGGTCGGTGCGAGCGCGAGCTGGGGAATCAGAGCTGTGTGAGTGATCGACATGGGAAAGATGATTGAGTCGAATTTACCTCGCAGATCGTGAGGATATTGTCGATGTTCAAGCACTTGAATAGCGGCCACATGGTAAAGTTCACATCGACCAGACCGCGACCGAAGTCGAGCCCGCCGGGGAAGCGTGCAACAACCTCCAAGCTGGTCTCCGCACCCGACGAACCCGTCGCAGACGACGCATCGAGGCGCACAAGCTCACCAGGACGCGGCGCAGGGTGCGACAAAATCTTGCTGATCTGCAACGTATGCGACTGCACATCCTTGGAGAAGCGCGCCCACGACAGCGTGAGATAGTCGCGCATGAGGTCGTAGATCGGGTACCTTGACACCAGGGCTAGAAGCATGACTATGAATTTTCCCGCTTCCATTAGAATCGGGGAAGAAACTTACTTAGAGCGTACGGGAGCCAGAAGACAGTATCCCCTGGGAGGAACAAGGTGCTTTCGCCGGGCGTATGTCCGTTGACCGTGCTGGCGACCTCGTAGTCGCTCTCGCTGACCGCACCGCCCTCGCCATCCGTCTCGGGGTCGAGGTCAGTCTCCGCGTCAGTGCCTGCTCCCCAGGGGCCGCGTGCGCTCATCTTGGCGCGTCGCCGTGCCTGCAAGGTTGGGTCGGCCCCGCCCTCGGCTCCGTGACCTCTGCGCATGCGGGAAGCGACGAGAGACTGTGCGCTCTCCTTTCTCGCACGCCCAGCTTCTAGTGTGCGACGGATGGCGGCCGTACGTTCTGCATCCGCATGGGACCATACAGTGAGACAGACACCGTGATAGGTTACCTGCCCGTTGTTGGCAGAGTTGAGACCGGAGCCGAGCTCGCCGTTCGCACGCGCGCCTGAAGTGTGACCATTGGGAGATAGGAAGGCGTTGGAAGGACCCAAGTAAGCCGAAGAAGGACGTGCATGGCGGGAAAAAGGGTCATCCGCGTATGGATAAGCATACGAAGACACATCGGTGTTGGTAGTCAAGACCGACGCGCGCAGCATGTCCGTGGAGGGACTCGAAGCCAGAGGGGTGGAAGGAGCGGGCAGGTTGAACGTGAAGTTGTGGACAGTTGACGCCGGCTGCAGGGTCGAGGCGATGATTTCAACCTCGCGCGTGAAGGACAGCTGCATGTCGGGGGAGGTACAGTGAGAAAGGGTAAGATACGCGCATATGACCCGCGCGACATACCTTCAGAGCCTTGGAGAGCATCTTCCCGACCTCCTGCTTGCTGAGGTGACCAGACGAGCTGAAGACATTCGCGCCGTCATCGGTCTTGCCCTTCTTCTTCCGCTTTCCGCCCCCTGCACCTGGGCTGATAGTGCTTCCCAGCACTTCAGGCCTCCACCATCTGCCAACTGCACCCTCGCTGTGGTGCAAACCCATGACGGAGTCAGGGTCTGCAAGTGTCCATGTATGCGGGCTCTTTGGGAGACCGGAGACGACATAGAGAGACGCGAGGGGCATAGTTGGTCCTGATTGGGAGGGAGGGGGCGCACTAACCGAGGGGGGTGCAGAGCGCGCCGAGGCAACAGAGTTGCGGTTGGACGCTGGGATGGGCTCCATGCTCTGGCGGGGCCGGATGCCCAGGACGCGGGCAGCCTTGTCGTTGCGGGCGGGAACGACGGCGTTCTCGACAGGCCCGTGAGTGGGATGGTCGATGGTCACGTAGTCGAGCTCGTCGTCAACACCGGAGTGGAAGGAAGGAGTGGACGGGTTACGAGAGAAGGAGGGGCGGTGGGGGTCGTCCCTGTTGCTGGTGCCGCTCGCTGAAATGGTGATGATGGGGTCAGGCGCCGGAATCGGGCGGGGCACCCCGTGGCGACGTCCAGCGCTCACTCCTCCGCCCGTGCTCGCCGTCGTGTCGCGCGTGTGCGAGTGCGTGCTCGTCGCCGAGCGCAGGCTGAGATTGGACTTCACCGTCGTCTTGCGGGACAGGATGGAGTTGTGGTTTTTGGTGGGCATCTCGTCCTCCGAGAACCGTGACTTGACGATCTTTTCGCCAATGGGCGGGCCGGGGGTTGCAGAGACGGCGAGTGGCTGCACGGGTGCATTGGCCCTGGTACGGGGACTGGGCATGGTGGACACTAGATCGCAGATGGAGAAGGCGAAGGCCGGGAAGAGGCAGAGAGACAAGAACGATAGGACAAGCAGGCAGAGAGACGAGACGAGACGAGACAAGACAAGACGGCAAAAGAGGGTGGAGCAAGGACAGAGAGACAGCCTTGGGTGCGAGCACAGGGCTCAAGGAGGGCTCACGACGATAGAGTCGAAGGAAGAGAAGGCCGGCCGCCCCGCTCTAGTCCACGTATGTTGTTTTGTTTTCACTCGTGAGGTCGAACCCAAGCGGCCGGCGGACTAAAACTCGCGGTACGATTAGGCGGTTTGATCTCCCTGGCTGTTCTCACAGAACTCCACGCCCACTCATGTCCGTCCCCCAGACGCGTATTTCACGCGCCCCCCGCCCATATCCAGCCTTCTGTTGCCCGTTGAGGCCGAGGAATGTACGCATGAGCGAGAGGGAAGTCCTAGGAAGCCGTCCATCTCCCAAGACTACACACAGACGCCGCCCATACGCGATCACGTGGGAGACCCTGGTGCGAAGCCTCCGCGTATCTGAGATCCTGATTGTGGCAAGCGTCTAACTCTGATCTCCTTCCGCATCCGGCAGCTCGCCCACTGTAGATCCTCGCTCTCGTGCAACGCGTCTTTTCGCGTCCGCGTCGACCGTGCATGCTGCCCCCCGGCGAGCAAGTCCCCTTGGCTGGGCCCTCGGACGACCTCTGTGCCCGCCAAACGTCAGGGCAATCATCTCCACCGCCTACGAAGATAGCCTTTACTTACGAACGTCGGTCCCTGACGCAATAGTCGTCAAAACGTACACCCCCCCTTCCCTCCATACACTGCTCCACAGCATATACGTGATTCATCTACCGGACCAACGCACAACAGTTTTTCCATCTTGTTCGAAGCTCGGTGGTGGACCCTCGGACGTCGACGTCGGTCGACAAGTTTCCGAGCCGCTGCCGAGACAGAGACAGATATTAGAGCTGCGATGGCAACCGCACGTCGACACGAGCCCGACGCCTCCAAGACGCCTCATTTGATTTGGACTGTCCCGCCTCCATGAAGCACTTTCTCCGCCTGTCCCCATTTGTCAACGTACATTCGTCCCTGGGACCTGGCTTCTGGGGCTGCTGGCACGCTTGCACGCCTCTTGCATGTCGAATCTGTTTACAATGTTGCAATTACTCAAGCGTTAGCCACCCATCGGTCAAATGCTTCCGGCCACTGCATGCAATGCGCGCTGTACTAATATATACATCCAGTGATATCGAGCCGCAAATCTGCCTAGTACTCCTGCGTCCACATCCGCCCGGCGGCCCCAAGGTTCCAGGGTCCATGTCAGAGGATCTCAGGAACTCATCATCCAACCTCCACCAACGTATCCGGCTACGCGCGAACGTATACTATGGTCCGTCAAGGGCTCCACCGCCATCACCATCTGCTCTCGAACATGCCTCGAGAATCACCGACCCAAGACGACATCCCGCAACCACTTCCACCGCCCCTTGGTAGGGCGGCTCTGATGCTGTCCAGAACTGGTCGCCAAGTCGTCTCCAGCCCCAGCCCCGCCCTCCACCCCCCGCTCTATGTCGGTGCCATACGGGAGTCCCTCTCTCGTCCCACCAGGAGCCTCTCGTCGCCGACGCCTCTCCCCAGCATCCGCATCGCCTTCGCTGACAACCCTGCGCATCGTCCAAGCGTGCGCTGCCGATTCCTGTTCGCTGCCATGACTATCGCCTGCGCCTGCGCTCGCACTAGTGCTCCCTGCTCCACCACTGCTTGTGCTTCCCGCGGTGTGCACGAGCCCTTGCGTCGGCCGCCGCCGCCGCTCGCGTGGTACGATGGAGAAACCGGGGCTGATCGGAGACAGGCCGATCGAGAACCCGCCGAGGGCGGACGCGCTGGGCGAGAGCGGATTCGGGAAGTGAGGTGGTGGGCTGAACGTCGAGCCTGCCTCGAGCGTCGTCCGCCGGCGCCGCCGTGCCAGCGGGGCGCTCGACTGTCCGTCTGGGGAGAGTGTATGCTCCGCTCCTGTACTCCCGGTGTATGTTGACCGCGAGCGCCGTGGCGGCGAGGTAAGTAATGCGGTGTCCGTTTGCTCTCTGCCGTGTAAGCGCGACAAAGGGTTGCGCAGGCGTGAGCGTGGAGGACTGAGTTGCCTCGGGGATAATTGAGGTGCTGAAATGGGGAGTGGTGGTTCCGTAATGATGCCCAAGCCAAGCCCCGCTTGTGTCTGAGGCCGGCCGCGCGTCGACTCGGGTTGAACAGATTCCCGCATTGGAAGTGGTTCGTCCTCGTACACTTCGTCGTCTTCGTCCTGACCTTCGATGTCACTCTCACCTGTAGCGACCATCTCTGTCGGATGGTCACCTTCAGTCCATGTGCTGATATCGACACCACGACCACCTTCCGGAGGGAAGCTGATCACCCATACACCGCCGAGGAGGATAACGATGCCTAGCAGCACGAGGAGGAGGTGCGTGGTGGAGAGCATCGAGAATTGGTCGAAGTATACCAGACCATTCACGATGGAAGACAGGTTGTAGAAGCAGAATGCCACTACGAATGGCTGAGCACAAGGACGTATATTTGATTGGTGTGCACTCACATGGGCATACCAACGTCGGATCGGCGAGTACCAAACCCTTGTGCATGTACCACAGCTGCAGCAACGCGAAGACGATCAAGCCCAGCACGAGAACCCATGCCTGCCATCTCCAGAACTGATTGTTGCCGCTGACTGTGAGTAGGAGCAGCTCAACGCCGCTCTTCGCGAAAAGAAGGCACATTCCGGAGAGAATGCCTGATATGGACGCATACGAGGATGCCAGGAAGAGAGGGGTGCCTGGTGATCGCGCAGTGTAGGAGAGTGGGCTGGTGATCATCGAATGAATGGTACTTGAAGGTGAAGGTGACTTGGAGCGAGGTTGTGGCTTGCGGTCGATAAGTGGAGTTCGCTCTGTGGGAGAGGTCGGGTCAACCGCATGGCTGGCGGTCGTGGCGGTGGTAAGAATGGAAGGTGCGGCATTAGGCACTAAGAGGGGAGAGAGGGGCGGACTAATGTCCACGGGCTTGTAATGGCGGGAATAAGAGTACTCCACAGCATGCGTCTGGTAACATAGCTGAGCGGGCACGCGACAGGGACAAGGTGATGTTACGTACCGTGACAAGCCATAGGAACACGACGAATCCAAGAATGGAGAAGTAGGCAATAAAGGCTGGCCTGCTGAATAGTCGCAGCAGGTCTTCAAGGGAGCGTGTAGGTTCGGGGACGATGCCGAAGACTGCAATGAGCACCGCACCGCCGGCAATGAGGAGCGTTCCGAGGGCCATCCATGGGGAGAATACATCGCCAAGAAGGAACCTTGCAAAGAACGCATTCCAAAGGAGGGAGACGGCGCCGAGCGGGGCGAGAATGACGACGGGGAGGGATGCAATCTGGAAGACAGACCCGAATAGGTTGGAGGAGATGAATATGGCTGTGAATGATGAGGATGCACGCCGCGAAAGTGAGGGACAGGAGAGACGCACCAAAACCGAAGAGCCAGAGACTATGTGGGTGTGAGCGGCGGAAATAGAGGAGGAACGTGGGGAACGTACGGCCTGCGGTGCTCGACCTTCTGCTGGTCCTCGGGCAGAGACTGATTCAATACATGGCTCTTGCGCTGGATAGTGAGCCCGAGAGATTGAACGAAGGATGCGAGGAGACCGATGGTGATGCCGACGGGGATAGAGATGCTGGGGTCGCCCGACTCGACCGCCATGAACGAAAGTTGGGTAGGAAGAGAGTAGACTGTGCCGCACTATGACGGTGGGTTCCAAGCGCCTGCTGTCAGTCTCCTCGAAGCACGCTCCATCCTGGCGCGTTTCCTTTTCTGGACTTGCTACGCCACTAGCGTCAACTTGAGCGCTCAGCTTGACCAGTATCATAGCCATGGCTGGGCCGTCCGGATCTGTGCTCAGTGAACTCCTCAAGGAGCCATTTGGGCCATACTGGGAAAACGCGGCTCTCACCAAAGCAGCAAAGAGTACGACAGTGGATAACCCCCTCCCTCTCAAATGCGTCACTATCGAATCTGGAGGCATCTGCACTGGGTGCGTTCTCGTTCATACAGATGTAGGGATACAATGGCGCAATCGCGACGTTGGCGAAACCATATGCTCCTTGCTCATTTAGCTGCCAAGCTAGTGAACTGCGGCCATTGGCTTTGGGGAACAGCTAATTTGTACTTCAGGACGTGTCCCGCGGTCGATGGCTAACTCATATCCTCTGGTAGATTGTCGGAATGCGATCCGACGATGTTTGGATACGATTCGGACCGCTTCGCCATGGAACCCATCCGTTTCATGGGCATCCTGGAGATACGATATCTCTCGTGGCTGTCACCGGAGGTCCGCAAAGAGATCGAAGCAGAGCTCAGGATGCGTGACGTGCAGGCTCGACGTTCTCCCAACAACCCGCATCCGCAGCCTAGCAATTTAACGCTCAAGTCCCTCTACGCGCCCTCCTTCGGCTTTAATGGTGGCAGTCATAAGGTGAAGGTTAAAATTCAGACAACGATGGGCGAAAGCGCGAGTTACTTGCTATGTGAGCTAGATGTTGTGCATGTCGGATCTGGTGCTAACAATGCACAGCCGGTTCTGTCTCTGATGGCCTGAGGATCACCTCGGCTCTGCAAATTCCAGACACCGAGAACGGGTATGGCGTCCTTCTCGGAACCACTGTGTCAGTACTGACATCGCCCTCAGTCATCACCGTTCCTATTTGGTCGAGTCTATGTTCATTTATACGTACGCCCTAAGTCGACTGGTGCGTTCTAACATGTTGCTCTAGGTGTACTAGTGACTGACCCCAACATATAGTACTTGGCTCGCTGGAGAGTGCTCAGAGTCGTGCGAGACATTGTAGAGCTTGACAACACCGACACTGAGGAGCCGACACCTGTTGAAGAGCGCACTCCAGATTGGTTCGTTGACCGATACTTGAAGTACTTCGCATATCACAGCTCAGGCCGGCAGTTCCGGGCGGTCCACACAGACTCAGACTCGGACATCGACCCCGAAACTGGAGGACGGTTGATCAAAGGGCACGAGCACATACTTCGCCATGTTTCACACTCTGAGATATCATCGCTACTCGCGGAGCATGCTGAGTGGTTGATTCACCAGACGTACCAGACTAAATTCAGGCGACTGTTCGACCCCGATAAATGGCGAGAACAATGGTTGCCGAACGTCCGTATCCTCCGATATGAGGCGGAGGCTGCGGGTCGACGATGGGGTGTCTGGGAAGGCTACGAGGAAGTGACGGAATACGCTATGGAGATTGACGAGATCCCATGGCCCGCCTCTATCTCTAAGGGAAAGAAGAAGGGAAAGAAGAAGGTAACGAAGAAGTCTAGGGTGAGCACTTCACCATTGCTGAAGTCATGCGGCACTGAGTGGTGGTGCGCGACCAGCAGCCTGCGTACAATGCCACAGCATCCCATAATGACGAGGACAACGCTATGGACGTCGATACGTACTTCAACTCGACTTACGACCCGGACTTCTCACATCCCTCTTCTGACGACGAGGCACCCCCTACCACCTCCGAAGAGGAAGAAGATGCCGACACGGGGCTGATTCCCCTCACGGACCCGGAGATCATCGCACTCATTCCATCGAGTTTCCGCCATCTCCCTCCTCCCTCAGCGTCGCACAAGTGGAAATGCACCGAATGCGACTACGTGATCGACCTGCTCAACCTCACACAACGCAATTTGGACAGCCCTATGATCTCTTACGACGTCAGGCAAAGATTGCTGTCGAAGAAGTGGAACATGTTCACGGAACGCGGCAGGTGGGCTTACGAAGCATTCCTCCACATGGTCGACAAGCATCACGCAGAGCATCTGGATGGATGGGGGATTGCATTCCGTACGATACCAGGCGGGGTAAGTGGGCCTTTTGCTCTGCCAGTGTCCGCTCTCAATTCCTCTCAGTATGTGGCCGTCTGGAAAGACGGCAGGCGCCCAAAGTCGTCTCGCCTGAGACAGGTCCAAGTGGACAATAGGCGGCAGATGGCGACGGTAAAGACAGAAGAGCTGTAGGGGTAAGCGTGTCGTCTACACCAGTCAACGACCTCGCTGACGTTGTGTCATGTGGCTGCTCATCTTGGGTGAAGGCATACGTATACCTTGTGCCTTGACCCTACCTAAATATCGTCTATTCGCGATACACTCACATGTTCTCGAGTCACTGATCAAGACCTAAGTGGCCCAGCTCCTCCGTAAAACAAACAAGCAAGGCCCCAATTCAGTCACCCTTCCTGAGAAAATGCAAGGAGATGCAGAACTTCACAGGACTGCTCCCACCGACGTGCAACGGAGGAACACCCTCTTCACGTTCTCTGAAGCTCCTGTTCAATTGCTCGAGACACATAACACCTATCCATCAGAACCCGGATGGCACTTTCCAAATGTGTTCAGTCAGGACCAACTCCAGGACGTTGGCACACACTCAAACCGTTGTCAAGTTGAGACGAAGCGAAAATAGTACAATTATACTTCCTACTGTATCATACAACGTCCTGAGTGCTGTCTACAAATACATTGCTACAGATACTGTCGTGTTTGAAGCAAAGTCCTAGTCTTACACTCTACCTGGTAACCCAAGCCCCGTTTTAGCGACGTCCCATGTTCTCAATCCATCTCCTCGATCTCGATATCGTCGTCGTTGTCCAAGTCGACGTCCATCGACTCGCCCGTACCCTCGTGGTTCGGAACGATGTGCAGCCGGTTGTGCGGGCCGTCGAACTGCACGCGGATGGTCTCGCCGTCGCGGACCCGCTCCGACAGGATCATGACCGAGAGAGGGTTGAGCAGCTCTTGCTGGATCGCACGGTTGAGCGGCCGCGCGCCGTACGCCGCAGAGTACCCGATAGACATGAGGTAGTTCTTCGCGGCCTCGTCCAACTCGAGCTTCATCTTCCGGTCCGCCATACGCTCCTGGACCTCCTTGAGACGGATGTCCACGATCTTCAGGACGTTCGCACGTGACAATGTACGCTGTAAGGGGACTGGTTAGCACTAGCCCGAAAGGTAAAAGATACGGCAAGCAAAGAAATACTCACGAAGATGACGATGTCGTCGATACGGTTGATGAACTCTGGCGGGAAGTGGTTCCGGATTGCACCCATGACGAGCTCTCTCGTTGCAGGCTTGACAGGGCCTTCACCCATGTCGTTGAGGAACGCCGCGCCAAGGTTGCTTGTCATGATGATGACCGTGTTGCGGAAGTCAACGATACGGCCCTGGCCGTCAGTCAACCGTCCATCGTCGAGGACCTGGAGGAAGAGCTGGTAGAACTCCCTAGAGGCCTTCTCGATCTCGTCGATGAGGACGATCGAGTAGGGCTTCCGCCGGATGTACTCAGTGAGCTGGCCACCCTGGTCGTGGCCGACGTAGCCCGGAGGAGCACCAATGAGACGGGCAATCGAGTGCTTCTCAGAGTACTCCGAACCGTCGATACGGAGCATAGCGTCGGGTGAGTCGAACAGGATCGTGGCGAGCTGCGAGAGTAGCAGTCAGTATCGGAATTGACGAAAACAATGTAGTTGATCAAACTTACCGTCTTGCTCATCAACGTCTTACCAGTACCAGATGGACCAGCGAAGAGGAAGGAAGCAATCGGCCGGTTGGTGTTCCGCAAACCAGAGCGGCTGAGACGAATCGCATTCGCGACCGCCTTGACCGCTTCGGGCTGACCGACCACGCTCTCCGCAAGGATCTTCTCCATGCGAAGCAGCTTCTCCTTCTCCGTGCTCAACAAGCGGGTGACAGGGATGTTCGTCCACCTCGCGACGATCTCGGCAATCTGGTCTGGGGTGACGGTGTCGGTGCCAGACCCGCGCGCTGCGTCCTCTTCAGCCTTCTTGGCCTCGAGGTGCGCGAGTCGGTTCTGGAGTTCAGGAAGGGCATAGTACCGGATGTCGGATGCAGTGGCGAGGTCGTACCGCCGCTCGGCTTCGTCGGCCTTCGCCTTGAGTTCGTCGATACGCCTTCGGACAGACGCGATCTCGTCGCCGCGTTGCTTCTCGGCTTCGTACGCAGCCTGGAGAGGCTGGAGTTTATCTTCGACGTCGGCGATAGCCTTGCGAGCAGCTACAAGACGCTCCTTCGAAGCTTCATCCTTCTCGCGCTCGAGGGCGTGGATCTCGACCTCGAGTTCGAGCTTGCGGCGTTGCAACTGGTCGATTGCCTCTGGTGCGGTCTCGCGTGTAACACGAACGCTACAATGTACGTGAGTAAAGTTGGGGTGAATGTGTAAAGAGACGGAGAGCTTACCTTGCACAGGCCTCATCAACCAAGTCGATGGCAGAGTCGGGCAACCGTCTTGACGTGAGGTAGCGGTGTGCCAGTTGCGCGGCAGCAATGAGCGCGCCATCGTGAATCCGGACACCATGGTGTACTTCGTACTTCTCCCGGATACCACGGAGGATGGAAATGGTCTCGGGGACGGTAGGTTCGTTCACGAGTACCTGAGCGAACCGACGCTCAAGCGCAGGATCCTTCTCAATGTACTTCCGGTACTCGGTGAGCGTGGTCGCACCGATGCAGCGGAGCTTGCCACGGGCGAGCAGAGGCTTGAAAAGGTTGGCAGCGTCCATACCGCCTCCCTCCGCGCCTTGGCCGGCCATAATGAGGTGGAGCTCGTCGATGAAGAGGATGACGCCGGGACCTTCTTGAGCAGCCTTCTCGACTTCGTCCAAGACGGACTTGATACGCTCCTCGTACTCGCCCTTGTACTTGGCACCTGCCATGAGCGCACCCATGTCGAGGGAATAAAGACGGCAGAAGAGCGAAGCCGGAACGTCGCGGTTGACTATACGTTGAGCGAGGCCCTCGGCAATGGCAGACTTTCCGACACCTGGTTCACCGACGAGGACGGGGTTGTTCTTTGTCCTATGAGACATGTCAGCACGAGGTTCCTTATGGTGCCAACTTGATGAAAACTCACCTTCGGCAGAGGATACGGATGGCTCGCCGGATTTCGTTATCACGACCAATGACCGGGTCAAGCTTGCCCTCCTCAGCAAGAGCTGTGAGGTCGGTCGCATACTTGCCCAATGCGTCGAAGCCCTGTTCGGCGTTCTTGCTGTCGACACGGCGGTTGCCCCGAATCTGGTCAATGGCGGTCTTCAGGACCTCTTCAGTCAAGCCGGCCTCCTTGAGAATGGCCGCAATGGACGAGTCCTTGATGAGGGCAGCAAGGACGTGGTCCTGAGCAATGTAGGAATCGTGCATGGTCTTCCGGAGAGACTCGGCTTCGCGGAGAACCTTCAAGGCGGCTGAGCTGAGAGAGATCTCATCGGGTGGAGGTGACTGGGTGGGGATGCGGACGATGAGTTTCTGGAGCCCACGGCGGACGGCGGTCTGCGGAATGCGTGGTCAGTATTCACAGCGAAAATGGGTGTATTCATCGTGTACTTACGACGTCGCCGCCGGCCTTGTCGATTACTGACGCGAAAAGCGGATGTGTGCCGGTCGTACTCGCACCAGCTTCGCCTTGGCCCTCGCTTAGGAGCACAAACGCAATGTGTGCGGGATGTACTGTGAAGAGATGTGTCAGTGATGCGAACTTTCTGACTGCGTATATTCAACGCGGCATACCTTGCGCGTTCGCGTAGTCCTTCGCGAGCTGAATTGCTGCTGCGAGCGACTCCTGAGTCTTGTCGGTGAAATTCATGGAGGAAGCCATGGTGGATGAAAGGGAAAGGGATTAGAAGAGCTTGAAGGGTATAGAAAGCAAGATGTGGTGGATGTCGAATGCAAAGTTGGGAGGATGGCTGGCCGCCCCCGAGGCTCATATAGTGTCGAACACGGGGCCAGGGAATGAGCAGGAACAGTCTCCGAACGAGCTCGACCGCACAGGGGATGCGCAGAACGTTCGAGCACTCTGCCGACTGCCATATCCGACCGCATCCCTGACGTCACTCTGCGTCTCGCCCCCTTCCGTCCTCGTCCCGGCCATATCCGGGAGTTTCTCCCACGCCCCCTCGCCTCCCGTGCGCGCCTCCTGCCATATGCGGACCCGCCCACCTCCTGCGTTGACCGCCATGCTCGCCCGCCGAGCTCTCCAGGGCCTCGCCCGCCCCCTCACCCGCCTCTCCTCGACGTCCACCCCGGTCCCGACCCACGAGGCCCCGTCTCCCACCGCCGCTGTCCCCCAGGCCCCCAACTTCCCCAACACATGGTCTACCAGCCAGCGACCTCGCCCCCAGGCCCACTCGGGGCCTCGTTTTGAGCAGACCATCATGGAGCTCCAGCCCACCCCCCTCAGTGCTATGGAGATGATAAGCAAGGAGCCTATTCGCGTTGTGCATGGCCGCAAGGCTGTCTGCGACGGTGGTACGTTTCGTTCATGCCCACTCGTGCTACCGCCCCTCATGTTACCATAGGAGGAGGCCCGCTTGGCCACCCCAAGATCTTCATCAACCTGGTTCGTGCTGCAAATCCCTTTTGACACCTGTTCATGGTTGACCTTTGCATCCGTACAGGACAAGCCCGGTCCTCGGGCGTGCGGGTATGTTCCCCTACTCATCCAGATTTGTACCCTGAAGCTTAATCGCCTTTGCGTCCAACTCTTCCCACGTATACAGCTACTGGTATGTCCTTTCCTCTGCCCACGTCCTGCCTGGCCGTGCTCATCTCACTTCTCCGGTCAGCGGCCTCCGTTACGAGCAGGCACCTCATCACTAGATGACACACGTCCTGTACGAGCCTATAGCGGACCAATATCATTTTTCTCCGTGTCTGCAGCCGTCATGCCTTCTCGCCCCTTGAGCTATCCTGCAATACCAACCTCAAGCGCCAACCTTGCTGTTTGCTGTACGCCCGGACATTCGTGAGTGTGAACAGCCGGCTGCTCCGACGGCGATCCTGGCCCTGTCAGAGCTTCTGCAAGGTACCTATCCGTCCAAGCTGAGTTGCTCGATGCTTCGTCTCTCGCGCTCATTCTGCAGAGTCTCGGCATCAGCCCTGCTCGGGTGCGATGACACACATGTCGCGTCAGTGACCATCATGCGGAGTGAAGGTTAGCATTCAGTCTTGGAACGGTCATCCCCCACCGCCTCTATGCCAGCAGTCGGACGTAGAACTCCGGCATCTGGGCAGATGCGGATTTGCCGGATAACCTTGTCCTGCGTATGGTTGTCAGTTTGTCGCAGCCGCCTGCCTCAGCCTGGACATCAGACGCGCATCGCACGACGGCAGACATGTTTCATCATATGCACGATACTGCCATGCGCGTCACAGCGGCCGCCGCACGTCTTCACCAATACTCGAGCGAGCGACAGCACCCTCCGTGCGGAGTCTGCACGGCTCTATCGAAGCCGCCGTTCAGCAGCACGCACCATTGTGTCTGTGAACGTGCCGTACAATGAGGCTTCTGTCTGCCAAGGTCCTCTCTCGATCGGCCCAGCTCGCTCCCAACGCACCATTTAGAACTCTTCTACACAGTTCTTCTCTGACACCTTATAACCGGACTCCGCGATTCGGGGGCCTCGTATGCAATCACGCCCTCACACGGCCAGCACACGCCAAGCAAGGCGTGCCCACACGCTATTGCACCGAGCTTGTTGATGTTTAACTCCTTTTGCTCCATCGACATCAACCACCTCCAGTACTGTACAAATACACATGAGCTGTAGTCTATGTATGATAAATGAGTAATCCACCCGGGGGAGACGATGGTGGATGCGATGCTGACAGCACGCGACGTCGCGCCGCCTCGGGCGCGCGCGCGTCGTCAGAATAGTTCACTAATTGTAATGTACTGTGAAAGCGAAGAGAAGCGCAAGATGCAAGTGTGGATGAGAGGGGACGATAAGGGTGAGGGAGTGTGTGGAGGGACGCCATAACCAGCGGCGACCACGCGTCGCGTCATCCGGCCGTCTTCCGTGAAGGCGTGTTGGAGAGCGACTTCGGGGGCAACTGCGATGTCCCAAAAAGAGAGTCGTGAACGTACAAGGGGGTCCAACAATGAATGAATGACGAATAAATGCAACAGATAAGTTCTGCGGAGCCAGGTATGCAGGAGCGATGGGGGAATGTATGCCGACTGGGAATATGGGCGATGGTGGGTGACGTTGGATGAGGTACGGATGGTCCGGACTATGGTGGAGATGACAGAAGGTGATAGGGAGTCAATGAGTTGTGTGCGCGAGAAGCAGATGCGCATGCAGGAGATGGAGATGAGAGCACAATCCGAGCTGTTAAATAGGAACCAAGAGCGAGCGTGATATGCGACACGAGACCCAGAATGTACAGCAGAGAGGACGAAGATAGGGGGAGAGGCGGCAATGAAGAATGGGGACCACTACCACAGGGGTTAGCTGAAGTCGTTTGCAATATCTTCTGGTGATGTGAAAGACATGGGCGACAGTGGTGGATATTCACCCTCCGCGACGGCCTCCAGCTGTGCGAATGGGGGTAACGAGCCTGGTCGCGTATGTGACGTCGTTATTGGTGGCTAAAAGAGCAAATCTCGTGAGCTGGACCGACCGTACAAGGGGGCAATGGAAACTCACCACTTTGAAGATGGGATTGATTGCAGACTTCGGTGCCATGCCCGGACTAGATGGATAGCTCCCATGAGCGGACACTCTCGGCTGCTCGTACGGACTCAATGGTCCTTGTGGCTGGAAGTTGGTCGGGTGTTTCGGTTGCGGAGGAATGGTCAATGTTGGCCTCTCTCCACCATCCGTTGTCACAACGCCGCTCCCGTTCTCCATCGTCGACTGACTCCCGTTCTCACTCCGCGCCCAAGGTATAGGTGATGAGAGAGACAGCATGTGCATGGGTGGTGCGGCGGGTGAGCCGCCATCGGATATAGACGAGGAGTCCACCGACGCGCGTAAATGGAAGTCGTTTGCAAACTGCTGCTCCACAGCCAACGACGTCGAGGAGCGCAATCGAGGCGAGAATTCGTCCGAAAGCGTTGTCCCGAGGGAAGACATGGATGTCATCCGGCTGATCCCTAGTGCGGACGGTCGATGTCGTAATCGCGCCGGACCAGGGTCGCTGTCGACCGTTGCGAACGAGATCACAGAAACGCCGCTTGGCATGTCCGTCGACGACATGGAATGATCGTCGTCGAAGTCTCTGCGGCGCGCCTTCGGTAGCCTTTCATCACGCACCCGCCAATCTCCTCGGGGATGGGTCTCGCCAGGACCACTGAAGCTTCCCCCCGCAGCGTCGACGGAGGAGACACCGTGGCTTTGAGTCTGACGGATGGGGCCAGCGGCCGCAGGTTGCTTCTGAGCGCGAGGGGCCATCATAGCGAAACTGCTCCGCCACTCGAACTCCGACGACGACGAGGGGTCGCGGAATCGCTTGCTCTTCTCCAACACTGCGCGAGCTTGCTCCCTCTGCATCTTCTCGGCGAGCAAACGACGCTGCTTCTCCGCATCTCGCTGCATGCGCGCGGCTTCCTTCTTCCGTTGCTTGGGATCCATGATGACACGGGGAGCAGCCTCCTGGATAGGGGAGAGTTCGGACAATGAGCGGCTGTCCGTACTGGAGGACTGCGTGCGCTTGAGAGATGGGGTCGAGCCAGCGGAACTGACGGGAATCTCTTGCACGGGAGGTAGGGCCTGCGAAGAGGCCTTGTCTGAGTGCCCGAACATAGTAGCGAGGCCCCATTTGCTCGTCTTCTTCCCGAAGCTGAACTTGCCCAACTTGCCGTGAGACTGCTGTTGAGCGACCTCTTGTATACTCCCGTTTGCGACCTCGTGGATGGAGTCCTCGATCGGTGGCCGAGCAGGATACTCCTGTATCATGGGCGACTGCTGAACGTCCGTTGACTGTGGGAAGCCGTCCGGTGGTATCTCGACGTGCGGGGAGATGTCCATGGGATCCCAGTGCCCCAGCGAGTCGGACGCCTGTGAAGTCCATCCATGAGACTGCTCTGAAGGTGTACGGGACCGCGCAGGCGATGCCCCGTTGGGTAGACGGATATGAACCGGATCTTGAGGGTACATCCGCTCCGAGGCCTGCGTCCTGGAGGAAGGCGAGTCGTAGAACGACGTCCGGTGAGACGAGGATGCATCTGGAATCTGAACAGTGGCAGCAGGAGGTTGCGCCTCAAACTCGGGCTTGCCAGGTACGGTGTGGTGGGAATGAGAAGGGGGAATGTTCCGGGGGGTGACGGAGGGCAGTGAACGTGCAGAGGACGCGCCGTTGATCCCGTTCCGTTGTGGTGCGCGTGCAGGCAGCTCATGTCCGTTGTAAAACGCTGTCGAGAGAGAACCAGAGGGTCCATGTGGGCTGTTCAACGACATGGTCTGCTGGAGATACGAATGCTCAAGGCATTCCTTGCTGGTCAGGCGGGCCTCAGGATCGTACTTCAACAGATCAGCAATGCATTCGACCAGCTTGATGGGCACCGAGCGGTCAAACAAAGAGTAGATGTCTTTAGGCGGGATCTAGATTGCGAACAGTCAGATACGTCGCATCAGGGTGCATATATGCGTACCTCCGGGAACGAGAACCCCACTGCCCGTGCCATCTTGACGCCACGAGGCCACTTGCCTCCACCTATGGATTTGCCCCTCGCGTCAAAACCGTAGTCCCTGCACGGGTCGCCAAGGAGTTCGCAGATCCTCGCCACTTGATCGACCTCGCCCTGACCTGGAAACAGCGGCCGAAGGTTCACCAGCTCAGCCATGATGGTACCGAGCGCCCACATGTCGACAGGGTTCGAGTAGTCGCGGCTTTTCAGGAGTACCTCGGGAGCACGGTACCATCGAGTAGATACGTACTCAGTGTACGGGGGCTTGCTCTTGGTTTCCCTAGCCAGACCGAAATCGGCGAGTTTGACGATTACGACAACGTCACTCTCCGGAGGAGATTCGGGAGTAGCGCATGGGGAGACAGAGCGGTAATCATACAACCCCGTGGTGGTAACCAGAAGGTTCTCCGGCTTCATGTCACGGTGAAAGTAGCCGGACTCGTGGATGTGATGGAGGCCGGACACGACCTGCTGGAAGATGGAGGACACCAGGCCGCCCGCCAGCGGCTTACCTTTGCGAGTCTTGATGAGTTGGTACAGGTTACCCTCCATGGATTCAAAGACAAAGTAGAGCTCCTTGGTGTCGGGAAGGAGAAAGAAGTCGTAGAGCGGGATTATGTTCGGGTGGTATGGTATCGCGCGTAGCGACTGTCATGGCGGCCGTGTCAACGACCGCACCGACGAAGAAGCAAGAGCAACGCACCTCGAGCTCCTTGAGCTTCTTGCACTCGTCCCAACCGCCTTCCCACTGCTTCTTCATTCTCTTGACGGCCACCAGTCTCTTGCCCGCATATTCCGGTCTCGCCCCCCGACCGCACTGCATGGCCGATAGTGGTGTATTGGGCGGTAGCGTCCCATGCCAATCGCACAACCAGACCGTGCCAAAGGAGCCATCTCCAACCAACTTGAGGGGTGTGTATGATCGGGTGGAACCTGGGAAAGAGGGGAATGTCGTTGCATGAGCCAAATGCGGGCGACGAGATGGCGCAAGGGAAAGAACAAGTGTAGAAATGATGCTCACTGCTTCTGGCGTCTCCAACGACGAGTTGACCGTTCTGCACGGATACCGACGGGACGGCTTGGACCGTGATGCGCTCCTTCGCGGTCGGCGCCTGGGCGCGATGGTTGGTGGGGGGAGGATGGTGCTGATGAGGGGGTTGTTGAGTGTTGTGTGTGGAATGGGAATGGCCGTTTGGCATGTGTGTCGAGTACGGGTTGTGGAGGTGGACTGGTGGATTATGGCCTTGGTGGACATGGTTTGTGTACATGATATGACTGGAACTTGCATCGCCCACGGATGAAAGGAATTAGAGGCGCAGAGAGTGGGCTGGGCGCATGGAGGAGGCAATAAAGATAGGGCGGAAGGGGCGGGGAGAGACGAGGGCGGGCGGGAGGGAGAGGGAAACGGAAGAGAGAGCGGAGGAGGGAAGGGGATGGCAGGGAGAGAGCGAGCACCGAGCGCTGGGACGCTCTCTCGCGCGGAAGACGAGAAACAGAAACCAGGCTAGCCAGCCGATCATCACCCTTTATTTTCCACATTATTTTCCCTATCCGCCGCCCACCCGGTCCCGAAAACCCGCCCGCTTTCCCTTTGGGGGCTATCCACCGACCGGGGCGGCCGCACAGACGCCCTTGACAATGGCAGCGTCTCGCTCGAGGAGGTCGTCGTCGCCCTCTCCCGCCCCCCAGACTGCGCACGACGCTCTCCCGCCTCTGCTCCCCGCCGCGCCAAGCCGACACAGGCGGTGTGCGACGCACCCCAGATGCCCGAGATCCGCTCGGTGAATCACCACGATCGAGTAAAGACCGTCTGCTCGGTAATCATCACTCTTGCCAATCGGCGGCCCCAGCAGTGCATGCACCACTGCGGCGTCTTCCATGCCGCCGTCACGCGTCAAGTCTTGATTACTTATTGTGATATCGATCCTCTCGACCGCGCCTCGTCTACATAGTCTGATGCAGAGGGCTGCACAGTGCAAGCCGAGGTAATCCCTCGGGATGCCACGGCAGGGAGTATTAGATGCGGCACCCTCCCCGCTAACGCCACAGCGTCCATAGACTTGTGAGTCTGATGGGCTGATTGGGTAGTGGTTGATGGGACGAGAAGCGGGGTTGCGCGTGGACTGGGACGCCTCTCACTTCATCGAACCTTTCTTTTTTAGCCGTCCTTCTTCTTGACGTGTGCTCCAGATGCGCCTCAGCCACGTCCTCACCCGCTCACCCTCTCTTTTCCCGCCGCCACCACCGCCCCGCTCTCTGCGACTGCATAGTCCCACTCTATCTCGCCAGCACCCCTCCCACCGCCCCAGCAACGAGCTGCACCCGGTCCGCACTGCGCACCCTGCCCGCCCAGTCTGTTCTACCTAGCTTCTACCTGTCAACGTGATTCGCCGCGATCAGCGGATGATGACCCGCAGCGCCGTACGCCCGCTTCTGAGCTCTTCCCATCTCACATCCCCACGCCGGAGACGAATGAGAACTTTGATCGCGATCCGCTTCGTCTAGTCTCCTTCGAGCATGACACATCCCCCAGCCTCGACTCTCGGACCACCGGCCTTGTCCACGAGGCCTGCCACGATTTGCACCGCCTGCGAGTACATAGCACGCTTGTTGCTTTTTCCGTGCTGCTCCTTCCTCTCACTCTTGTGGAGTAACCGCTGCTCTAGAAGCGGGGATTCTCATCCTCCGCTCTCGCTGTAAAAATTGTTTGCTCTCTGTATCCTGTTTCCACGCAGTCGGCCGTCTTCCCATAGCGGCATCGTTACCATACCCGTGCTTTGTCAATGGGAAAGACCACCGAGAGATAAACTGCGCAGATGGATGCGCCGGAGAAACTTTGTCACGCCCGAGATGGGCGTCTAGGTTGCCAGATTAAGCCGAAAGGCGCCCTCCGCACACAGGCTGCAGCCCTATCGTGAAGATGATTGAGTACCACTGGTTCTGTTGGTATCCGTTTTCAAGCTCACTAGAGGTGTGATTATACATTTGGGTACATTGTACAAGGAACACTGCGCATCTAAAATCCCACCGGCACCCAGTAAATCAGAGTCCTCGACCGACGACTGGCTGGCTCCTGCAACGCCAGGCGGCCTCTAGTACGGCACCTCGTCGAACAGCTTCGAGACGCTCTCTCCGTAATGGCTGCGTCGAATCACCTCCGCGAGCACGTTGCCGATGTCGATGACCTCGATCTTCGAGCACTTGGCGACGTTCTCCGTTTGCGGCAACGTGTTCGTCACGATGAGCTTCTCGAGTGCAGACTCTTCCACGTTCTTGAGCGCGTTGCCGCTAAGAATGCCGTGCGTGACCAAAGCATACACCTTGCTCGCGCCCGCCTCCGCGAGGTGTTGCGCAGCAAGGCAGAGCGTGCCGCAGGTGTCAGCCATGTCGTCGACAACGATGGCGATCTTCCCCTTGACCCGACCTACGAGGATCATGCGCGACACCTCGTTGGCCTTCTTGCGTTCTTTGTGAAATAGTGCGAAATCGACGCCTAACCGATCTGCTATGGACGTGGCTCTGCGAAGGATGTTAGCGCGCCAGGCCAAAGGGTGCTGAATTCACCAGAATAAACCTTTTCGCACCACCAGCATCGGGAGACACAATCGTAATGTCCGCCAAATCGAAGTTTGTGCGGATGTACTGGATGGCAGACGGTTCCGCGTACAGCTGGTAGAAGGGCAAGCGTGAGCATCAGCAGGGAGGGGGTAGACCACAGTCACTCACGCTACGTGAAGCAAGAGATGTGAGCGTCACGTCAAGCTCATCGTTATGAGTTACAAGACACCCACTTGTCTACAGGTACATCAAAGAACCCCTGGATTTGGGAGGCGTGCAAGTCCATGGTCTGGATTACGTCGCCGCCACATGTTCGTGAGGCCGCAAGTGAGGTGAATGGGTAACCGAACACTCACAATGACATGGTCACAGCCTGACTTTTGGAGCATGTTCGCCACGAGCTTGGCCGTGATGGGGGCACGGCTTTTGTCCTTCTTGTCTTGACGGGCATATGGGTAGAGGGGTAGGATGGCCGTAATGCGTTTCGCACTGGCAATCTTGCAGGCATGGATCATAATGCAAACCTCCATGAGGGCCGTGTTGATCTCGCCGCATCCAGTGTTGATGATGTAGACGTCGTCCTCGCGGACAGACTCTGTGATGCGCACATGGCTCTCCCCGATGCCGCTCTTGGTCACCTCAGCCCTTCCCAGAGGAACACCGAGCCTGGATGACACCAGCATGAACTTGCAAGTTTTGCAACATGCGAACAACGCATACGCACCTCCTGGTGATAATCTCAGCCAGCTCGGGATGGCTAGTGCCTGTGGCGAGGAACGTTGAGGCGTTGGAATAATCGATTTCTGGGCAAGGACGCACCAGTGAAGATTTTGATGCCGTTTCCAGTGAACATTGCAGACAAGTCGTTTTAGCAGAAGTCCATGAAACCAATAAAGATACAAGAGTGAGACGGTGGTGGGGAGTGAACTAGTTGGGGAGGAACGTGGAACTGAAGTGAGGCCTGCCAGTGCAAAACCCGGTGATTTCATTAGGCTCCGGTCTGCCACATTTGGCAATTTTCTTCGTCCTGTGCTGCTTATGTAATATTATGTTGTCACGTGAAGCCATCTGACGGGGTCCCGGTTTGGCAATCAACTTCAAGTACAACGAAACCTGGACCAGAACACTCACTTCGTGTACACACTCGGGCATGGGTCGCGCATAGCGGCCGCAGAGCCTGTTCTTCTGCCCCTTATAGCCTCATCAGTCTACGACGCTTCTAAAACATCGGCGCAATTAGATTCTGTATGCCGTGGGAGGCGGCACAAGAGTTCTCGGAGTATCTCAGGCCAGTGTTTTCTATCTTTCGTGAAGGTTACGCTGCCATCGCGGCACCCTGGGAGCCACTTCTCAATGCAATGTGAACTGGCAGATATAGTCGTCCCACACTGCTCTAATATACCCAGTTATACTGATTACTTTTCCGCCTAGTAGGGTCACGCTAGCTTCTTCACATCCTCGTTGCGATGCATCCGTCGTTGTGCGTGGCAGTCCTATGGGGTCAAATTATCGATGGTTGCTTGAAGAAGACTTCCACTCATTCCAAACTTACGGACATACATAGAAGCCGACCAACGCGCGGGCGTGGACTCTTCCATGTGTTCCGCTGTTAATGCGGGTCCCCGCTGTGTATCTGTTTCCAGCGAATCGGAGTGCTCCCCGTGAATCTTGCATTACAGGGTGTGGGCGAGATCAAACGTTACACTTGGTACGAGTAGTCCGGTACGTGCACAAATATCGTGCCATGGTCCTCGCAGCGTCCAACCTTCCAACTGCCACGGATACAACGTCCTGTTTCTATGTCTCCGACACCGGCCAGTCGCATTCTCTTGCTTGGGTTCTTGAACCTTCTAGCGTTTCCTCACTTTTCTGCAGCTGACATCGCGAATTCTGGTTCTAACTGCCGTTGTCTCTTTGGCGATTCCTGCTGGCCTAGTGCATCTGAATTCTCCAAACTTGCGAAGCAAGTATCGCAACCTCTCTTGAATCCCCTACCGCCCGCCTCTCCTTGTTATCCGCTCTCACGACCGTCCGGTGATTGCGACGCAGCGCAGCGCCTCTGGACGGACCCCGCATGGAGAGCGAACCAGTCTGGCGCCATGCAGTCAGCAAACTTCGAAACCTTCGTCTTCCGGAATGGCACCACGAGCGCGTGCTTCATCGATACAACGTTCGGCATACCCTGCGGTCAGGGTAGCGTACCTGTCGCTGGCGTTGATGCCCACAGCGACGCGGACATCCAGGCAGCCATCAAGTTCGCTGCGGCGCACAACCTACGCGTTGTCGTCAAGGGTAATGGGTAAGCGGGTGTTTCTCCCGTTTAGAGCCCAAACAGTTCTTGACTGCGTGATGCGCCCAGGCATGACTTGTCTGGACGAAGTACTGCGCGAGGTTCTTTCGTCATATGGACACATCACATGAAGAACATCGCCTTTCACGCCCAATTCACGCCCACAGGCGCACCTAAATCGGAGGCTGTAGCCCAAGGTAAGCGACCCTGCATGCCCATCGGTGGTCTAGATCTGATATTTGCCACACAGCGATTACGCTCGGCGCTGGCATTCAATGGCAAGAAGCATACGACGCCGTCAACATCAGGAATCGGGTCTTGGTCGGCGGTTTATCCCCCGGAGGAACTGTCGGGGCTGCGGGAGGGTGGGTACTCGGAGGGGGACACAGCGTCTTGTCTCCGACATTCGGGTTAGGTGGGAGGCTTCCTGCCATCTGCACACCGGACAGGCAACTAAACTTCTTCCGGCGATAGGTGTTGACAACGTCTTGGAATTTACGATGATAAGTTCAAACGGAACACGGCTCACTGCCAATGCGCACCGCAATACGGACCTCTTCTTTGCTCTCCGAGGTGGTGGCGGCGGCACGTACGGCGTCGTTACGTCGGTCACATATCAGACACATCCTAACCTTCCTCTCATTTCCGCGGTGTTCTCCGCAACACCAAATGGCACCCAGACGTCTGGGGTCCTTCAGACCTTATTGACGGATCTCATGAAGGCCTTGCCTGGTCTGTCCGACGCAGGCTGGGGTGGCACTGCTTTCCTCGGGGCCGACGCTACGGGCAACGTAGCGCTATCGGGCTCCTTCGTCCTATTCAACGGTACGATGGCTTCAGCAAACCAGAGCACGTCGCCCTTCTTCTCTGCCGTCAATAGACTAGCGTCTACGGGAGGCAATCTCACCTTCACAACCTCCCTCATTCCTTTCGATTCCTTCCAGACATGGTATACGGCCATGTCCGCACAAGGAGCTAACGTCGCCGGCACAAATGGCGCCCTCGGATCGTGGCTGCTCCCCCGCGACGTCATTGAGAAGCAGCCAGAGCACGTCGCTGAGACTCTGTTGCCCTTGACGGGGCTCGTAATGGGGTAGGTTCATTATTCCTTTCAACCTCGGCACAGATCACTCCCTGATAGTGCTCGCCGTAGCCTGTATGCCGGCGGCGCGGTGGCCCGAGTGGATCCGAACGCCATGGGCCTAAACCCAGCGTGGCGGACTACCCTCCTGCACACCATCTTCGCGACAGGATGGGTCGAAGGGACCCCAGTTGATGTCATCGACAGTCTCGTTGACCAGGTGAGGCAGAACATGACCAATCTCCGAGCACTCGCCCCGGACTCCGGGGCGTACTTCAACGAAGTAAGGTGGCGCAGCCTGCCCTGTCTATGACATCTCACCTTATGTTCTCTTGCAGGCATCACTTGTCGAGCCCGACCCATTGAAGGCCTTCTTTGGCGACCATCGCACCACGTTGAAGGCGATCAAACGCATCTACGACCCGATCGACATGTTCGTCGTCCCTGAGGGCATAGGGTCCGACGATTTCGATGACGCACTGGTGTGTAAGGTATGACACCAAGGGTCCTTCTCTGATCGTTGGAACGGTGACCTCCATGATTCTGTCAATTACGCACACCATTTTGTTCATCTTGTCTATCAGCCGAGAGGCCCTACTGTAAACACAACAGGTTGGATTGCGACTGTCGACGAACATAAGCAGACATTTGAGCACTACGCTACAAAACTACAGATGACTGACGCGATGGGAGACTGGGGGACTGCGACAACGATAAGGAAGAACGACGTGAACGGGACCTAAGGAGACGCACGAAAGCCGTGTAGTCTGAGAAGGGAATCGTGTAGCTATAACGTGGAAAAGAGCGTGTGGGAGGGAGAGAAGCGAGGTAGAAATCAGAATGACGAAAGATCAAAGGAGAGGACGCAAGACCATCACTGGCCGATGCGGAGCAGGGAGGACGGAGAGAAGGGGAAAAGATAAGCGAGACTGGAGATTGAGCCGAGGGATGAGAGGGAATCGCTGAGAGCTGCACTGTCCAGATAGTAAGCAGGTACGAGGAGGGTGCGAATGATGTGTAGGCGATTGATGGGTAGGGGAGGATGAGGGGAAGTGGAGATGTGTGGATATGTATGCGATAACGCGACGATGAACAAAACAAAACCAATACTATGACTAACCATATCAATACACGAAATCAGAGCGCACTGCTCGAATACCATCGACATTATCTAGGGCAGGGTACTGTTATGACTAGTTCACGCCCGGAATACGGGGTTCGGTGTGTTAAGAATAGATAGTAGCTGGGCGTTGTTCGTCGCCCGCATGGCATTATTGTGCGCTGGAAGGAAGGTTCAGTAACTACATATGCATATCATGACTGGTGAGATCCTTACCGAGGTGGGTGGGCGGGGGAACAGGGCGGAGAGGGCTGGTAGGAGCCTGCATGGGACGGGCATATGGCGGAGGGAACGCTGCAGAGACAGGTCCAGGGTACGGGCCGTTCAGAGGGAGAAGGGCGCGCAACTGGTGCTCGTTCATGCTCTGACGAGGGACAGAGGCAGGAGCGAACGGTGGAGGATGATGAGCGTGACTCGTACGCGGACGAACGATGAAAGGATCCTGAGCATGAGCCTGATACATGGGGTGGGCAGGTGGGCGTGCCATGGCGGGTTGCAGAGCAGGGGATGACGAGTAGATGAGTGACTGATCCGGCACGGGGCCAGGACGAGGCGGAACAGAAGATGCAGGAAGGGGCAGGTGCGGCACGCGCGATGGACCCCCCGTCGCAGGACGCTGCGACATACGCGAAGTGGCTCGGTCGGACTCTTGCGCGACACTCTCCAACATGGAATGGTACCGCATCGTCTTGGTGATGCTCTGCGTGTGCGATAGGTAGGGGGAGATGTCCGCAGTGGCCGCGGAGCCACGACGAGTGTGACTAGGACTACTCTGTGCGACCAGGGTAGGGGAGGTGGCGCAGGAAGAAAGGGACCCTGTCACAGACGAAGCCTCATCTGGAGCCCGCGGAGACAAACTGGGCGAGGATCTTGCTTGATGGATCCGTTCAGCGTTTCCTGCGAACCTGGCCGGTACATGGGCAGCAGACCAGTCAGGGCTCTCCGTGGGAGCAGGAACGACGGGGGTGCGCTGAGGAGCAGAGGCCACCACAGAAGCTGTCTGAGAACCCGGCTTCTGTTCATCATCCAACGCCAAGGATGCTGCCGACCGTTGTAGGCCACTGAGAAGGTTGGCCAGGTGGGAGTCGCCGGTCTCCAAGCTCGCCGTGGGACGAGCAGGGTCCGGCGTCCCGGAGCCAATGGTCGAGTCGAAGGTGGCCGAATGAACGCGAGCTGCGCTGTACTGAGGGGAGGGTGTGAGGGGCTCGGCGGAGGAAGCTTGCGAACTCAATTCCTGGGCGGTACCCACGGAGGAATGATCGTTGGCTGTGACCGAGTCTTCCTCACTAGAAGAGTGAGACTCCGCCTTAATCTCCGGGGCAGGGGTCTTGTGAATTTTGCGAGGATAAGTACGGGGTTTGCGGTCATGAATGAACTGCTTGAGGGCACTAGAAACAAACAGAACCGTCAGTCATCGCAGCAAATCAATCTAAAGCAACTGACCTCATGAACGGCGTGATCAGGTAGAATTTGCCAGGCGGGGTTCTACCGCGCTTCCAAGTAGGTAGATCGTTCAATCGGAACCAAGCGATTTTCTGATCTAGCTGTCAGATCAGTGGTTCTGGCCACATCGACAGCTCTGACTTACACTGATCTCCTTCCGTGTCTTTGTTTCGAACGGGAAGTCTTCCGGTACTCCCGGGACAATGTACAGCGAAATGGACTGCTCCCTGATGGTCATTGATATGACGTTGTCAGGATCGAGTTGCTCCTCCAGATTGTAGCCGGTCTCTTCCAACACCTGACAAGGCGAGGGTGAGCAGAGAGCCATTGAAGAACTCACTCCGAAGACGCACCTCACGGATCGCACACCGATACCTGGGCTCCTGCTCATTGATCTTGCCCTTTGGAAAGCCCCATCCTGCTGACGACTTCCAGCCCTTGACGAGTACGCACTGCGGTAGAACGGAAAGGTTTTACGTAAGCGAGAGAATTACCGCGGTATTGTACTGCACACCGACCTTATCCCACCTGCTGTTGAGCATGATCGCGCCACACACTGGTACGCGGGTCTTGTACTTCATGAAGGATTCGAAACCCCTGTCATGATCGTTTGCCCAGTGTGCGAGGAGGGGACATGCGTGGAAGAGGGCCTCGGAGAAGGTTTTCAGAGTATAGGATGGGAACTTGTGGGGGTTCTGCTCGCGGACGAAGTCTTCATAGTACCAATGACTGTGGCAAGAGGTGTTAAAAGCGATCTGATGTGAGGGGGTGGCTGCTTACGCTTGCTCGACCTGGAAGCAAACCCGCTCGACAGACGTGAGCTCCTCTTGCGGGAGGTTCAAGATGAAGCGGCTGCTGATCGTCAGTGCCGCCGACGGGGAAGAAAGAAACGAGGAGACGCACCTGGACAGATCCTCGAGGACCTCGTCTCGACTGAGGTCCGAGTAATGGACATGCGCGTATTGGGATACGGAAGCGGCGGTGGAGAGTTCTGGAGATGAGGATGATGATGAAGCCATGTTGGATGGCGGGGGAGGGGGAGGTGGGGAAGTCGAAGCTAGAGAAAAGCGAAGATATATAGGAAAGAGCGGGTCTGAGCTCGAGAGTGTGGGCAGAGACTGTATGTGGTTGGTGGTGGCTGGAGAATGAACGCCTACCAGCCGAGGCCAGTTGGGCTCCCCTTGGCGCAGCCACAATGGAAACAAGTACAAACTGTCACTCACGCGCTCCGTCTGGCCACAGCGCCCGTCCCGTGCTGCTCGCACGCCAGGGCCACGTCCTTGTCTGTCTTGTTCTCGACTCGACGCGTCCCCGGTCCTCGTTTTGAGCAAACAGTCGCACCGTCTTGCACTTACTTACCATTGATCTGAAAACATGTTCGCTACCCACATCAACCCGACAGCCGGGCAAACCCACGGTTTGACCTCAGGAGTTGAGCTGAACAACGAGGCCTTGCGACTGAAGTTGATGGGCGACCTTGAAGGAGCCGAGCGCATGCACCTGCGAGCCATTGAGGTCACGGAGGCATCATTGGGCACCGACAACTTCACGACCGCGGTCTCCTACAATGAACTGGGTGAGCTCTACCTCACAATGCAGCGTCAGGACAAAGCGGAGGAGTACCTCAATAAGGCTCTCCGTGTTCGCGAGACTCGAGTATTCGGGTGCCAAGTCTGATCTCGCCGTGACGCGTGATAACTTGGCGAGGCTATATGAGATGAAAGGCGACCTGCACGCGGCGCAAGAGATGCGCCTTCGAGGCAAAGCAGACGACAACATCGCCTGCGGGAACTACAACGTGAGCTTTCGCGTTTCGTATCCCTCTGTTCAAGGCTGACCCTCTCGCAGTGCCAAAAGTTGTCCAACAGTTCAAGCGACCTTTCCAAGTGTGCAGCCTGCAAGGTTCGCGTGACTTCCGTTTGACCCACCACATTGGCAGCTAATGGTAACCGCTTGGGCTATCTTCTACTGCTCCAGACCTTGTCAGGCGAGTGCAAAGAAACTACCCAAGATGTCTAGCTGACATCAAGGACACAACATAGGTCGCAGATTGGAAGCGGCACAAGAAGTATTGCCGCACAGCAGCCTGAAGGCACGGCAGTCAGCCTCTCGAAGTCATTCATATCTTGTGCAGGACCTTCCCGTATACGACGTCTCCATGATCAAATTGTCGGTTAGGATCAGCTCTCAATGCATGTTACTTGTAGTTTCTTTCGGTTCGCGATCAATGCGGATCACGTCCACCTTCCACTGTACTCGCAAGGGCAGAGACAGGTCTCTCTCAACTGAATCCTCAGCCACGACCTCGTCAAAGGGCTCGACGACGTCGCGGCCGAGTATCTCGTCCGGTATGTGGCTCACTAGCTCGCGGCTTGCTCCTCTCACCTGCAATCTCGGCCGCAGCGACTTGATTTCTCAGTCTGAGAGCCCTCAAGTTGTGTCATAACGACATCCAGCGGTGCTCTTCAACAACTCACGAGACCGGAACCATCTGCGCGTGCGTTGGGAGTGGTACGCACCTGCAACCACAACCACCACGCGGTGCGTACCTGCCCGGCTTTGCTCCTGCGTTGGATACTTCGCACTAGGTACATCACTATCAGACGAGTGGTTCTCGATCATGCACGACAGGGAAGCAGGACTTACCATCTCCACGATGGAGAAGCTCAACCCGTAAAGGCGCACAGGGGCATTGAAACAGGGCTTCCGAGGCAGCAAGGCGGTGGTTGATGCAGAAATGGGAATGGATGTTTCTGTCTCGCAATCCGCTGACCGAAGGCAGGAGATCGCGTTACGGGTACGAGGGATGGGTGGACGCCTTCATATGTTCAGTTCAATACTGAGGCAGCCATCTGAACAAGGATAGCTTCTTGTGTATCTTGAACGAAGGCCGTATGCATAGCTGAGAGATAAGAGGGCAACCACAAGCATAAGTAGTCGGAGAGACGAACTTGAGTATTACAGTGGTATCGCAGCCACAACTTTCGGACGCGAGGCGTGTTACTCTCATCACGTGGTCGTATATCCAGGCGCCCAACGCGACGCGCGCGCCTCCAACGCGCCTCGAGGTCTACCCTCGGCCATCGTCGGGACTCGGACGTATGCACAGTCTCTCCACAGCAACAATGCTGCCAGTGGACATTTCCGACAACTCCTGGACAACACTCTCACTGACTGTCGTTTGTGTCTGCACGCGAACCGTTTAGGTGCTGTATCGTTCCCCCGAGTGGTCCAGGCAAAGCGGAGCTAAGGCTTGGGTAAAAATACCACAATTGACATTGAAGCAAACGCCCTCCGGTTCCTGGACATCTCTTCTCTGCTGGACACTTCCTCTCCCCTCGCGCTTTCGGAGCCCATGAGCAACAGTGCTCACGAAGGCGGGCTCACGCCGCCACCCTCGCACCCTTCACGGACGCCGTCACCAGGGCCCAGCGCAAGTTACAGCAGACAACCACCACCGCTACCTCCGCGAAGCTCGCCGACGCCTGAACATGCGACTTCCACTTCTAGTGCAAGCCCGGCTCCACCGCCACCGCTCCCTCCGCGACCGAGCGAGCCGACGATATCGGTCAGTGTGGACGAAGGGTCAGGCTCAGATTCGGATTCGGACTCGGAGGGCGAAGGCGCGACGGAGATCCCTCCTACGGACCCGGGCGCATCTGCTGCAAGCTTGCCGAGCCCGAAGGAAGAGGAGGCCTTGTCGGAGGTCCAGCTGCGGGACTTGTATGATGACGAGGAGATTGACCGGTTCCTGCACCTGTTCTCTTTGGTGAGCGTGCTCTTGTCAACTCCCCGGCACCTCCGCAGGGTTCTCACAGGGTGTGCAGTATGTGCGAGAAGTGCGTGTGGCCGAGCCCGTCGCATCTCCTCGGGGTCCCAGTGTCGCCCAGGCAGCGTCTGCGAGCGCGCCCGCGATCGGGGAGCCTGCGTCCCCAGACACGCGCAACGGCGGGACGAGCTCTCCCGGTACTCCGGTATGGGATAGCTCACGCTCCCTCTCCGAAAGGATAGCGCATGTACGTACATCACACCTGAATGAAGTATTGACCATGCGCCGACCCCATACGCGAACTTGACAGGATTTTTTGTTGCCGCTGCTGCCTGCGCCGCGACCGCCACCCCCAGAGTTCACCCTTGGTCGGCTGAAGCAGACGGCGCAGCGCCTGTACGTCGCGGTCGAGCCCTTCTACAGCTGGGACATCAAACCCTTGCTGAAGCTTGCGACATGGAAGGACCCTCGACGGAGTTTTGTGTACTGCGGCGTGAGTATTGGAACGTCCAACAGGATATGCACCGTGCCTTCATCCCGTCTAACCTGGCAACCTGATAGCTCTACTGGACCCTGTGGTACCACGGCCTACTCTTCTCGGCTGCGGTCGCAATCCTGCTGTACCATCTCATCAGCCGAAAGCTGCACCCGTACCCCAGCCTGTCCGAGCTCCGGGAACACCGCAAAGCAATTGACCGGTCGCAGACGTTCGGCACGATCCTCTCAACGCGTCTCGCCACATCGCCGGCCCTCGGGCTCCGGGACATGTGGGACCTGTTTGGGGACTACAAGCACATGCGTAAGTTGAAGAAGGCAAAGAAGGAGTCGGCGGGGAAGAAGGAGCTGGATGCCGGCGGTCCTGCTAGCCTGGATGACAATGCCAGTGTACGGAGCGTGTCGTTCAGCACACCCGACTTGGGCGAGCACCAGGCCGAAGCCGGGCTGTTGGCGGACGACGAGGACAGTGCCGATTTGAAACGCTTGGGGCTGTTCATCATGAACGAGGCGGCCGACTTCCTAGAGCGGGTTAAGAAGTGAGTACTGGGCAGCTTCGTAGTATGCATTGACCGCAGCTAAGGTTGGCCTCAGTATCTTCCTGTGGCGCCAGCCGGGTGCTTCGACGTATTATGGGGTGGTAAGCGGATTGCATGTATGCGTCTTTGGGGGGGCCGTCTGCTCATCTAGAGCGGTGTAGATGCTTCTAGGGTGGTTCTTCGTGGGCTTGATTCCCGCACACTACATGATCAGGCTGGTGGGGTTCTTCGCAGGAAGCATCTTCTGGCATGTAATTCCCGTCTTGGCGGCAATACCCGAGGGTGAATGGAGCCGGTGCGTTCTCCTGGGCGTTGCTGGGAAGCATGTCGTGGTCAGCGGCGAGACTGACGTGTGTCCAGGATCCCGCCGCCGCTGCGTATGGTGCCGACGGACACCGAGTATGCGATGGAGCTTATTTCGCAGCGAGTGGCGCGGGGCCTGCCTGTGCGCCCGAAGCGAGGGAAGAAGACGGGCCGAGGTTCGTCGGAGGCGAATGTGCAGCAGGAGGAGCAGAAGGGAGAGAGCTCGTCGGTGGACTGGAACAAATGGGGCGGGAGGATAGCGTCTACAAAGGAGAAGGCAGGCGACTTGAAGCAGATGTTCCAGGATGGGCAGGTATGCATCCATCTGGGGGCGTGACGTGGACAGGACTGACGGGGCTTCTTCGCAGTGGAAGCAGGCCGACAACTGGAAGGCGCTCAACCCGCTTACAGCCAGAGTCGTCGCGCCGCAGGGAGGATCCGAGCCGCGCATCGAGACGAAGAGTGCGTCGATCTCCCGTGCTTGCACGTCTGGATGCTAGCGCTGACCCATGTACAGCCTTCCCCGCCCAACTGAAGAAGAACCCCGGGCTGATCACGCTGACGCCGACGACGCTCTTCTTCACTCCCTTGCTGTCGTCGCGTGCGACAGTCAGCATTCCGTTGGACGAGATCACAGGCGTCAAGAAGACCACATTCACCAAGGGCGTCGCTGTAAGCTACACACAGACGCGGGAGGACGGCTCGAAGGAGGCGAAGGACGCCGAGTTCATGTTCGTGGCCTCGCGGGGCGACCTGTTCGCAAGGCTTGTAAGCTGGGGAGGTCGCAGGTGGGAGAGGGTCTGAGACATTGTTGTACTCGGTAAGAAGACGTGTTCGATGCACGCCGGGCTGACGTCATGGACCTTCGATGTTGTACTTCATGTCGCTGTAGCATCCATCCATCCCTCTTGGCCGCTTTGGGAAGCCTGCTTTCTAGACGTGCGCTGCCCAACAAGTCTCAGTCAGAGCTGGTCTGCGCTGCGGTAGGCTCTTCACGCTCTTCCACCATGTTCTTCTCCCCCGACTTGCTTGAGCGCAGAGATAGCGGCTACGGTCTCCTCTGGTGCGTCCTCACCCACTTTGCCGCAGAGATCGCAGACTATATGCGCTCCATCCACACAGGCTTGCGGCCACACTCGGTGCCAAGTCCTCCTTCAAGAAACTCCCTAAACGCTCCGTCTTGACCGCAGACATCTCCGAGCTATGCAAGCTCATCGCAGAGCCTCCAGAGCCCCTCGCCTTAAGGTTGTCCAGCAACTTGATGATCGGTGCTGCGCGGTACGCCTTAGCACAGGATCCAGGCGCAATTCCACTAATCGATATCGCAGAGTCTACAAAGGTTTGCTGGTCCCTTTTCATCACCTGCCATGCTGCCTGAACAGGTCTGTGCACACACTTCTTGCAGTCAAACAGGAGATCTTCTTCACGGACGTAACCACATGCTCCAACGCTTTGAAGAAAGCTGTACAAGACCTGTCTGCTATATCGGCGAATGCTGTCGAACTTCAGATGGGCCAACCCAGTATGCGGTACGTCTGTCTCATTCCTTGCCATATACGGATATCGTCTCATGCATGTATGCGTACTAGTGCGGAAGCACTTACGCTGACCGCAGACCCTGGAGCAGCATTCGGTCTCAATTTCGACCGCATCTTTGTCGTATGTCTTCGCGTGCATCGTTTTTCACCTTTCCTCACAATACTCGTAGACATGGGACGACAGAGCGCTAGAAGGTACTTGACTCCTAACCCGAATACACATCGAAAGACTCACAGCTTGCATCCCAGATGCAGAAGAGGACGAGGAAGGCTCCGATGATGACTTCAACCCACGGTCACAGAAACCAAAGTCGAAGGGCAAGCAGAGGCAGAGCGTTCCTCCTCTGTCGGCAACCGCAGAGCACGGGAGAGCGCTACATACTCTGGATGAACATCACAACCACCTACTCGCAGCCGCCTTCGACGGTTCGTTGACCGCCAGTGTGCAAGGCGGCCCCGGCTTCGCTGCATCGTCCTCTCAGGTCGAAGGCTTCGGCTTTGACGATAACCTCTTCGAACTCCCGGAGGGTGCAGGTGGGCCCGACATTGGGGACGAGCTTGCTCGGGAGCTAGGTGAAGGCTGGGGTGCGGCCTTTGATCTCGCGCAGGAGTACGTCCGTGGTATCTCTACAAATGACGTGATCCTTACCCGTCCTTCGTCTCAGTCTTACAACGCAAGGTGGAATGGGCGACCTAGGTTATGCCCCCGGTGAGGGCCAAGGCCTGAATGGTGACTTCCAATTCGATATGCCACAAGCGGGTACTCCGGAGAACATGACAGGAAGAGGTATGTACCTACGCGAGTTCGTTGTCGTGGGCCTGATGAATAACACTGGAGTAGGGAGTCTTCCTCCGGGCGGGTCGATCATTGTTCCGTTAGCACCATTTAGTCCCCAGAGTTCGCTGCATGCAGACCCTGCGACGGAGAAGCCCGCACAGCGCAAGGGCAAGCGCGTCCGCTTGCTCCTGGACTCCAGGATTGAGTTGACGGACCAGGAGCTGAAGGTGATCCTATCAGTCCCTGTGCATGTGTGACTGGTACCATAGCTCAGTGGCCGCCGAACCAGATGGCTCGAGCAAATTACGTCCAAGAGCAGGAGGCGCTGAAACGCGAGGTAACGCAGAAGAAGGCCGAAAAGGAGAGCAGCAAGCTCATTGAAGAGATGATCTACGGTGCTCCTAGGGGCGGTGAGTGTCGACCCTGAGTTATGTGGCTCGTATGGCTGATGGCCGTTCTGTCAGTTCAAGCTCCAGTACTGGTCGACTTCTGGCTGGAGAACTTTCGCCTGCAGGTCAACGCGCATTCAGGACAGCTGCACATGTCAATGGAAGGTGGGCTCGTGAGACGGACGCGCTGGTGTTTAGGCTGCTAACTGACCTCTGCAACCTGGCAGGTGAACCCCCGAAGAAGCGACGCAAAGTGCACGATACGGAACCCGGACAGGAGGCATTCTCGCCGGTGCGCGGCGACGACCCCAGGATGGATGTGGACCAGCCTCTCAATTTCGGTGCTGAATACGGTGACTTTCGTGAGTTTGCCACGCAGCACAAGCGAAGTGTTAGGACTCACCTGCTCGTCACATTGCAGAGAATATGGGGAATGACTTTGAATTCGACTCCAGAATGCGCTCATCTGAGGAGCCCGGTCAGGCGCGCCGCGGGTCCCGTCCTCCGTCAGCAATGGGTAGTCACTTTGATTTCGACCTTCGCCCCACCCAAGACATCATCTCCGGCTCTCAACGCAGCGGGTTCTTCCCCTGGGACCATGCAGGACCAAGTTCGTCTGTCGGCGGAGCGGCTTTTGGTGTGGATGGAAGCGATGTCTTCAGCGCAATGCGCCCCGCGAGCAGGCGAGGCAGTTCTCTTGGTCGAGACAGCTTCCTGGTGCCCGGAGGTGGAACGGTTCCGCCATCCCCTATAAACTTTGGCCTAGGCAGCTCGCAGATCGGTGGAGAGGACTTCCAGTTCAATGGTAAGTACTTCACTCCACAGCAACTGTTGACCGAGACTCACCAGCACCCCTGGCAGTTCCCGCCGAGGAGACGAACGAAGAGTCACAGCAATCAGTGCTGACGCTGGAGAAGAACTCGTTCAACTTCCTCGAGTGCGTATCCGGTCCTCGAGACCTCTATGAATCCTCGCTGACCGGTTGTGAGCAGGTATGCAAAAATGCAACTGAGGGCAAGCCCGACTGCGAATGAGGAACTTGCGTTCGACGATGTTGTCCCGAAGGCTACGAGCACCCGCCGCGTCGCTGCTGCTGCGTTCTATCACTGCCTCGGTACGTCGATGGCCCTTCCCGTGGTGGTGTATAACTTGTCTGATCTGTAGGCAGTGCTGACCACGAAGGACCTGTTGAGCGTACGCCAGGAGGAGCCATACGGAGAGCTCCAGATTAGAGTAAAGTGATCGGAACCTCGGAGCGCCGAGCATCCAAGGTCGGAGTGCTGTTGATCTTTTTGTCGTGCTTTTCTCGCACCATTCACACGTTGTCGATCTGTCCTGACTTCCGGTGCTGCATCTCGCGTTGATACTGACTTTGCAATCGTTCGAGTGTTTCGTGTACAGGATGGAGGCTGTAACTAGTATTGGCGATGTAGCGTTAGTTACATAAGCACGAATAAAGCTTGAACTGAGCCGAGGATTGTTGTTCGACTGGACAATAATCTGCAAGATGGGCTGCTGTGTGGTACCACTCTGCCACTTACCCCACCCTCTGTCTATATGAGCGGCCGTCTCGCTTTCCTCCTCTCCACCACCATCCGGACTAGACCCATCCGCCCTCTCCCTCACACTCGCCTCTTTCCCCGCACCATGACCTCGCGCGCCGTCGAAGCATCCCGGACCGTGCTCAAGTCGATCGACCTCTCCGCAGGCTATGACCCGGAACAGACGCGTCTTATGGAGGAGCGATGCATCCTAGTGGACGAGCAGGACAACGCACTCGGCGCAGCGGACAAGAAAACCTGTACGTCTACCCACGTCCGCCTTCTCCGCACAGCGCAATGACCCAAGACGCTTCCCCTTGCCCATATCCGCGCGATCCGCGCTGCAGGCCACCTGATGGAGAACATCAACAAGGGCCTCCTGCACCGCGCGTTCTCCGCGTTCGTCTTCCGGCCGAGCGACGGGAAGCTGCTGCTGCAGCAGCGCGCGTCCGAGAAGATCACGTTCCCGGACATGTGGACGAACACATGCTGCTCGCACCCGCTCGACGACTTTGAGCAGGAGAAGATCGAGAAGGACCAGCTCGGCGTGCGCGTCGCCGCGTCCCGGAAGCTCGAGCACGAGCTCGGCATCCCGCAGAGCCAGACGCCGGTCGATGGGTTCCAGTATCTGACGAGAATACACTACCTCGCGCCGTCGAACGGCTTGTGGGGAGAGCACGAAGGTGCGTTCACTTAGTCTGAGCCGGTCAATGTCGGGTTGATTGACGGAGGTCTCCCTTCTAGTTGATTATATCCTGTTTTTGACTGCGGATGTTACGGTTACGCCGAACCTGAACGAGATCCGGGATTTCAAGTACGTGAGCAAGGACGAGCTGAAGGCTATGTTTGACGATGCATGTAAGACGTCATTTCTTAGCTACGGACGCGTTCGGTGCACTGACACGGCCCTGATAGCGAACTCCTTTACGCCCTGGTTCAAGCTCATCGCCCGTGACTTCCTCTTCGGGTGGTGGGACGAGCTCCTGGCCCGTAAGGATAGCCAGGGCAAGGTCCACGCGAAGAGCCTCGCGGGTCTTGTTGATGGCAGCAAGGTCGTGAAGATGGTATGAAATTCTGACGGATGGGATCTTTTGATTGCTCGATGCTTGAGTATGTATATCTACGCCAATAGACGGGGTTATTTTTGTTACACCAACAGAACTTTGGAGGGAGATCGATGGTCGTACAGTTTCTGAAGATACTTTGGTACAAGCAGGGGGTCAGCGTTATATAGGCATCAGCAAGGGTCGTCGGGTTGAACCAACTGGTAACATCAGACACAACGGGAAAGAGGAGAGACAGGATTGAAATACGAAAGGGGAAGGACGAGCCGACTTTTCTTTTCAGCGGACGTCATGCGATATGCTCGACGGCCATTGTATGGGCACCAAGTGTGTTACCCCTCGCGTGGGGGACGATATGTACGCCGCAGGTGGTCAAAAGACCTGCTACTTCTCTCCGGACGCGACCGTGAAGGCACTGCGAAGCGAGTGCTGTAACTGGCAGATCGCGATTAAGAAGATGCCCGCGAGGAAGAGGGCGGGAGCTTGGGCGATGAGCCCCGTCAGGTCGACGACGGCACTCAGCATGTGCAAAGCGAGGAAGATGATGCTCCAGAAGACGAGCGCACGGGGCAGGCTGTAAACTTGCGCCATCGGCTCGAAGCCGTGCTTGGGGCATCTGATCCGGGCGAGATGGGTAGCCTGTGGGGTGCAAGGACCGCGTCAGATGAGGATGTTCGCTCGAGCGGACAGTAACAGCAGACTCACCACGAAGGGAGCGTCGAACTTCCGGGTGTCAGCGTCTGCGTACCATTGCAGCAGGACACCGCTGGTGACCAATCCCCCTAACGCGAGTACGATAGATACGGAGCCCAGGCCGGCTGAGATGGGGTTATTGGGTCTCGAGACGGAGGTCGCCGTGATCCTGCGAACGGATAAAATCAGCGTTTGATTGTTGTATACGGCTTTAGGGACGCACATGAGCAAACCTGCGGACTGCGATGGGATACTGGTCAGAATGCCGGCTTGCTCTGCAGACGCGGAGTAAGCACACATACCAGGTACGACGAGTCGCGCCATCCTCGCAACAAAGTGACCGCGTATTCATGCCAATAGATCGCGTACGCAACATCGTCGGACGCGAGACCGTCCAGCTCCGCCGTGTGAGTCTTCGGTAAGTTAAAAAGCAATCCGGAGATAAACTTGATCGCGAATGGTCTCTCATACTTGATGACCTCGAAGCGCGTCTGCTCGCGAGACACCCTCGCATGGTCTTCACCGAAGAACGTGTGGTACCTGTGCTTGGCTACAGCGTTCCACTTATCAGAGCCCATCACAGGTTCAACAAATGACATTAGGACACTCACACATACTGGTGAAGAGACGTGCTGTTGTACGGCAATCAGATAGTGTCTGTGGTACAAGGCATCACCTGACTTACCGATGATCCATGTGAGGTACTCGTCGCATTCCGCTGGAACAGGTCATCTCCTTGGTTTCTGTGCACTGCCGGAAGGTCAGTGAAATACGCACTGTCGACGTCAATGATTTGGAGGAAGGTTTTGCATTGCTGGGCGTCGTATGGGAAGGTCGACATTGTCGAAGTGAGCTGATCTGTTTCCGCTCTGAGGTGAGCGAGAACGACGAGTTGTCGGAGCGGCAATGCTGACCGGCTCTGCCTTGACGGAATATGGCGACCAATTCCTTCCTCAATGGTGACGGCACTGGGCGGTACGGGAAGTATTCGGTGTGAAGCCAATACTGTTCCTGCAGAAGGTGTTCTTGATGATTTCATATCAACTGGTGTCCGATCATCCGGATTGGGGGAGTGGACGGCACGACCGTCGGGGTTTGCACTTCCGTAGCACCCACTTCTGACTATTCCTGAGCATCTGCCTCCAGATGACCGCTCTCAGTAATAGCCAGAAAGTCCGCGTTGCCTCCCATGAAACCTCGACAGCCGTGCCAGGTATGGCGATGATAGATGGAGCGAGATATGGAGAGAGGACGGCGTATGGAATGGCGTGTGGACGGATAGGCGGGGATGAGCGGATGTCGGACGTACTCATCTGCGCGACTGAACAAACAGGTGCCATGCCTATGTCGTGACGCTCCGGATCGAGTTCCTCCAGCCAGAAGACGGTTTGAGTAGTGTGGTCGGCGTAGTAGTACTTGCATCGATCGGATGTAGCGTCGAAAGTGATGTAACATTCATAATCGTCGGGTAATGTCAATCCTTCCGTTTCGACGAGCAGGCGGAGACGTTGTTCGCATTCCATGATTTTGTCGCAAATTCCAGCCTGTTGGATCGGATCATCGGTGATGAGATGCTTGTCGCGGTGAATGTAGAAAGGCGAGCCTTCAGGATTGACGGAGACACTCCAGCCTTGGGCGATGTAAGGGGGCCTATCGCAAAAGAGCTTTGGTGAGGAGCCATATGAACGTTCTACGATGGCTAAGCGTACTCTGCAAGCATCATAGTAGAATGTAAGCCTCTCGGTATTCTTATATACTCTGGGTTGAGCCTGGAAAGACAATGGTGAGAACGGGAAAATGGCGGTCGTTTGTGAACATACAAGGCAGGGCGGACATAACGGTCATTCTGTCGAGGAATCATAGGGACAAGGGGGCCATCTAGAGAGTATGCGGGAGGGTTTCCATGACATGTTTCGTCATTCGAATGTGAAACCGTAGAATCTGTAGGCTCGCAGATAGGATTCTCCGAGGTGAGGTCAGACATGGCGGAGGATGGAATAGGAATTATGGCCCGGAGTTATCTTATACGCCGCGCGTATAGCGCCACCCAAAGCCTAGTGAATAACCTCATGCGCGCGGCCAAAGTTCAGCAGGATTCCCATACGTGTCAACAGATGTCTTCGAGCGGGAACATGAATATTCTGCCTGACGGTCGCACGGATACAACAGCACAGTGTGACTGCGTGGTCGATCATCACATTGCATCTTTCATAAAAGGTATATCGGCCTAGAAGAGTATGTTAGCGATATATAGATCGCTCACCATACGTCAGAGAAAGAATCCAAACCTGTTCATCCACCTCTTTCAGGAGATCCATACTCTTTAGAGACGTTCCGTGGTGGTACTGCCCCGGCCGAGCCAGTCCGAGGTGAAGAACGGTGCCTATGTCACAGGTTAAGCGGGTGCCGGCGCGAAGGCAGTGAGCCAGACGGGGGTCTATATGGAAAAGGTCGTGAACAGAGGCGGAGGCGGTGGTGACGCTCTGAGGCCTTGAGGACAACGTCTGAGCTTCACCTCAAGGAAATTCCAGGATTGTTTTTCCCACAATCGGGCCGACGAATTTGCTAGGCCTGTATCGGTGCAGACTGGTGAGCATAAGCGCAAGCATCTGGAAAGACGAGTATCCGGCCTTGAGGCAGAAACGAAGGTTGATTATGGCTAAAAGTCCGCTGTCATCTCAGCTAGGATTGCCGCATCCGGACCGGATACTACCGGGAGCAATGAAGAAATATACGCCGGCAATAACCTTTGAATCTGCCCTGATTGTTGTCCACCATCGTGTCTGTTCGATGTCTGGTTCGATGTCTCTGGCGATGCTCAAAGACTGTGACTCAACCTGTGCCGTCAGTGCAACTAGGACAGAACCCAAATGTCTTCTGTACCACATTCGCCTTTGAATCGCCGACCTCATTCGGACCTTGTCACTAACGGCGCCCATCCACCACTCAGTCGCAGGGAAGGTGGCTCTTCTCGATTTCTACGATATCTGTCAGCCACTGCCTCAAGGCGTCTTCAGGCTCTTGGTTTGCACACGTGTGGCGGTATTTCTGTCCTCATGAGTACCCTGCGACTTCCATCGAAGCCATCTCGTAGCTGGTTCCTGCCGCCTTGCGATTCCTATGCCATCCGACCCTAGTCCACCACGAGGACAGCTGTGTGCATAGCATGGCTGTACTGCAGTGCGGGGTACACGCATTTTGGAAGCCAATCAAGTAACTGTCCACGGGCGCGCCCCGCAAGACATTGAACCGATTATAAGCAGTCGCGACTCCGTGCCTTTCCTTCATCCAAACAGTACGACTCTACAATGAACGACCTCCCATGCAACAACAAGATCTCGACCACCGAGGATACCGAAAGGGGGGTTGAAGACGTCCCTTGCTCGCAGGAGTCGGGCACCCTACGTCACTCCATTCTGGACAGGCTTCCGGTAGGAAGTCAGTCCGATCCTGTCAGCCCGGGTCTCTCATCCGGAGAGAACACCCCGTCCGCGTGAGTCCCGAGCAATACTGGGTGCCTATACCATAGACTTATAGTCTCGCAGCTCGCAGGAGAACTTCGAGCACGCCGATGGAGATACTAGGGTACCCCTCGCTCTCAACGAGGACGCCAAATCGTCCGGCATTGTCTGCAATGTGGCCCCTACCCTCTCGTAAGTGACTAGGCTGCATGGTGTCTAGTGACGTTAGTGACGTTAACCATCTTCACTATAGAATGGGAGCCAACGCCGTCGTGTAGGTTTCATGTGCAAGTGGCTTGCGCGTTTACTGACGGTTTATGACATTAGTCCTTTTAACCCTGACGATGAGGACGATGAAGACGAGGATGATGATGACTGGTTCAGGTCCAAAGGTCCCCAATCGGGCTCAGAGAACCAGATTTCTCGCCCTATCAAAGTCGTGATCAAGAAGTAGGCGATGCATGGCGCACGAGGGAGGGGGACGTACATAGTTACAGGCCGATGGACTTTTGCTCAGGGACGTTCTTCCAGTTTGGTTTTGTTGCTTGACATCTTGAGCGATTACTCGACGCCTGATATTGGCTTAGGGTAGTTATACGGTGTATATAGTTGTTAGCGGGTTCTCATGGCCATAGTTGTTGCGGAATGACACGAGCTAGGCGCCTGAACGGCTTTCGTGGGCTTGAACAAGTTTGAGCTTGGTCTGACCATTACTACGCACGGCTAATCACTCTCACGCGGCACCCGTACTATCTGACACTGTCCTTGGATTCTTGGACGCGATCTCTTCTCCTATGCACTCACTGAATGCGTTCTGTGTCTGTATGGATGACAGCGAACTTCCTAACTGTTCACAAAATGTCTCAGGGTGGGCCGCCATCATAGTATGCATCCTCACCAATACAGGACGCTAACAAGTTGTTCTGCGGTTTGATGCTCTTCAAGGATGACTGTGGAAGCTCCTCTGAGCCTACGTGACAGGTGCCGCATAGTATTGGCGACGCACATGCACTTTTGAGCCACGTCACTTGTCCGACAGCTTCTTCCTGCCTACTACTCACAGCCCGTTTGCAGTGTTTCGAATTCCTTTCGCTCAGCGAGCGTCTTATTGCTTCAGAAGAAGCGTCCCCACGACAATTAAGTTGCCACCGCCTCAGCAACCTGGCACTGGTGCCTCGAGCGTAGGGTGGGTCGATCGCCGCGCCAGCGATGTTACTATGATTGACTGCACCGCACAGAAAGGGGGGGGGGATGGACGATTAGATGCAATGCTTACTCGACTGGGCCCACCCTCTTGCGCACACAAGGAGAAAGCGGTACGGGGTAGACAGCCTTAACCGACGACAACCCCTCGCATCTTCACGCACTCTTACCAAGACGTCTGTTCCGTCCTCCGCTAGATCCCCAGCAGTCCATTCGGCGTGTCGGTCAACGAACAGAACGTTCTCGTCAGAATATGGGAACTCCTAGGTCACGGATTATCCCCCTTTCTCTCACCACGAGGACTCAAGACTGACATATATTCACCTTGTACCAGGCCCAGGGACCGGAGCCTCCACGTCGGTGTCCGTCTCTCCAGAGAACGCCGCTGAACCTGGGTATTCGCTGCCTAGGCTGTGGTGAGCCTCGGGCCCAACAGTTGTTAAGCAATGCACTCGAAGACGACAGCTATCTTATTGTGTTAATCAAGAAACCTAATTTTCGTCAAGAAGCTCTAGGATACCGGCCCAGTGCTGTGCAACGTCCAGCACTCGGCGAGTACCCTCATGAAACCCAGCCCCCTGTACAATCGTATCGAACGCACCGCATACGGAAGTTTCTATCTCTGAGTCTGACTGCTGCGTAGAATCTGAATGCAAGAGCCCCCTCACCCCAGTCGTGCACTTGCTGTGGAGTTCTGAACCACATGAGCGGTTGATGTCAATGTTAGTTTGAAATAATCCAAAGTCTTCATTCTGCGCCTCGTCGCAGCTTCCGACAGCCGCCGTCCAGGGTCCCGCAGGCCTGTGCCCGCGCATTGTGGTTCAGCCCGAGATGGTGCCGTTTATATAGGCGACTCGCACCACCGACCTCCTCACATCTCCCACTCAAGTCTTGCCTTTGGCTTCGGACGCTTGATAACGCCTTTCACTTCTCCAACATACCAACATACCACTGTTCACTATGATGTCTGACGCAGAAGTTGCTGTCCTCTCCCCCGCCTCCACCGACAACATGCCGACCGAGATCGCCGCATCTAACACCATCGAAGCCGAGGCTGCCGTGGTCGACCTGTATGTACCTCCTTCAACCTTGTGCCCGGTCTCAACCCATGAGGACTCAGCGGGACTCGTTGTTCAGCGCGCTCTCTCAGGCAGCGGCGACCATCACAGCTCAGGTCATGGAAGCTAGAGACAACGGCGCCGTAGGCGTCCGCGGCGCACAGAGGTGAATAGCGTGCTTTTCTACGTCCGCTAGCGACTCTATGACTGACCCCCTCATTCCCTCGTAGTACCGAAGTCATTCTCGAAGTCATGTGAGCCTCCCTCGGGTTCTCCGACTTTGATAACCTATTGAAGCACTGCGTACCCGCATAGTGAGGATGAAGATGACTTCGATGATGACTCTGTCGACGACGACGATTTTGTCCCCAAAGGTCCACAAAGCCCAGCAGAGGCATCACTGGACAAGAAGGTGTCCATCATAGTAAAGAAGGAACCAAGCGATGCGAGCAACACCTCAAAGACGCAGAGTGACCAGGATACGGATGCCAAGAAGAAAGACGACGGAAAGAAGGACGCGAAGGGCCATTAGACTACGCGTTCCACCTACCCCTGCAACCGTCGGAGTGCTGAAGGGATTGAAGGGGGGGAGGCGGGAGTGGGGGGTTTGCGGAGGAGTACACCGGACTCATGATGAACGAGAACGTATGCAGTATACGATGGACATGACACAACTTGAAGCTTTGTATGCAACGTGCTTATCTCCGTGATTCTCTCTGTATAACCACGCCATTGAGAGGCGGGTCCGTTTCACTGATGAGCAGACGCTCGAATGCTCTTCACTGTCCGTTGTTTCCTTGTAAACATTGAGATCAAGATAGTCTCAACTGGTCAGGCACCTGTCGGCGTCAGTGGGTCGTCGTCACCACTGCAGCTGCCGGACTGGACAGTAGGATTAACGGAGTATATACCAGCAGGCGCATACGCTACACTGCCCAATAGGTCAATCAATACAGACAAGGGCGATACAGATATCACAAGAACGCAGTGCTAGCGGCGAGAACCAAAGGATAAAAAATACAGCAAGTAAATGAACCCAATAGTACAAAGCGGAGTACCAGATGAGGATTCGGAACCGGAGGCATGCGTACCAGTACGTGCGCATCTATGAAACATTGCGGGGTCATCGAAACGTAAGAACGTGAGTCAATCGTCAAGCATCACGAATCGTGAAGGTAGTTGGATTATCATGCGTCGTACTCGCCGCGGCTCTGTCGGCTCTGGCGACTGGACGGCCGACGGTTGGGGTCCTTGGAGCGGGTACGCTTGATGCGGAACAGCCACAGTTCCCTGCGTTGTCCGAGACTGAACAAGCTCCGAGAACCGAGGGGTACGCTGCCACAGAGTCTGAAGCCCGCTCGGTTGAGCCAGGTGAGAACAAAAGTGGTGAGCGTATTTCTCTCCACTAGGACTGTGGCTCGGACGTTAACGGGCAATACTGACACGCATGCAAGATGCACATACCTCCGGTGGTGCCCCGCTTGATCTCAAATATGTGCAGTCCGTCTTCTGTCGCACGATCGGTGGTGACCTTTCGAGGGAAGAATTCACGAAGGGCCGTGCCTAGCGCGGTTGTGAGATCCGGAGGGCCGTCCAGGAACGTCAGTCTGCCGCCCGACTTCGAGATCATCATTGCAAAGGCAAAAGCTTCCTCATCGGGAGGTGTAGCATGGTATACCAGTTGCGGAGATGACCACTGAGTGAGTCAGAGACATCCTCAGCTGTAGAATGGTAGGGAGTAGGACTTGTCACATACCGGACTCCCAACGTTGATAGTTGACGAGTAGCTGTAGCCCTGGAATGACTCAAGGCGTCAACAGCAGGTCATGTAACAATTGAAGACAACAGACCACGCGAGCGAGACAGACAGACAGCCGGATGAGCATCTTGCCTGCCCTACCGCGATTAGTGACGTCAGTAAATAGGGGGATACGAAGAAGCGTTGATCGGGCTTACAGGATGGCGTCCAGGCCGACGGACGACCACGGACTCCCGGCAAACTGCACCTTCCATTTGCCCCTGCGGTAGCCGTGCTGGTTGACTCCATGCGGCCATATGGACAAGATATCTTCTGAGAGCTCATTGGCAATCTCAGCATCGTTGATGCCCTCGACTTGTAGCTCGTTGGTCGACCGCAGCGAGACGATGAGATGATCTAAGCGAAGGGGCATGTGGCGCAAGCCTTATGAAGATCTTCGTATAAACACGCACCAGACTCCCATCTAGGGGATGAATTAGCCCGCATACGTGATCCCGACCGTGTTCTTTGTCGTTGAATAGAGACGTTGTCGGGCGTGCGCCCTCGCACAAGCGGCGGGGCTTCTCCTACGGGCCCTCCATGGTCGGGTGTTCGTGTCCTCTTGAGCGCCGACTTAAGAGGCTTCATACCAGGTCTCGCATGACCAGGTGTGGACGAACGCGAGGGTTCACGATCGAGTGGGCGCGGTCGCCCTGGAGCCGGGGATGGCTGTATACCCCCGGGATACATAGGAAACGGGGCCGCGATCGGAGCCCCTCCAGTCTGCGCGTAGCCATAGCCAGGGTACTGCTGGTAGTACTGCGGTGGTGGTGCATATGGCTGGCCCTTGCCTCCGTAGCCATAGACGCGTTCGCCGTTATGGTAGGCCTGCATGATCAAGCTCGTGTCGCACGCTGCCGAGGGTCACAGGGCGCAGGGAAGGAAGAAGGGGTTCAGGTGGACAAGGGGCGAACGTCGAGGGGGTGAGAAGTGCGAGGACGGGGTGGCGACTTACATTTTGCATTTAAGAGTCTAGCGCTAGCGAACCGCTGCAACGAGGCAGATACAGGCCTCGTCGCTCGAGATGGTTTGTTTCCTGCGCGATCAGCAGCATCCCAGCCAGATCCATTCGTCCTTTGTGCGTGCCGCAGCCAGATCAGTCTCTCGGCGTCGAACAAGACCGTTGCCAGATCAGGGCAGAGGAGGGGGATTGCCAGCAGCGTCGGGGTCGAGCTCGCGGTCTGCGCCTCATGGCGGGCGTGCTCACGCTGCTGCGACTCGAGGCGTCGTGCCTCCCTCCAGCTCCGACCCGAGCGGCATGTATTCCAGCCACGTGGTCCCAGCAGGCGCAGACGCTCAGCCGCACACTCGTCGCGCGTCTCATATGGGGCTCGTAAGACTCTACTCTCGTCCACCATGGCATCCACATTCGCGAACTGGCTCAGGTCTCCCGCTGCTCGCGAGTACTTCTTCAGTGCGTGCTTCTTCTGTTTTTCTCTCGTCCCTTAGCTGACTCGAGGCTTTTCAGGCACGCATTTCTGGGGACCAGTACGCACTTGACGCCCGAGGGTTGGGATGAGTCGACTGACCTATCGCACCAGGTCGCGAACTGGGGTCTCCCGCTCGCCGCTCTTGCGGACTTGAGGAAGGATGAGGAGGTCATCTCTGGACCGATGACCACCGCGTTGGCATCCTACTCGTGAGTACAGCCAGTACCCCGCACTCACCCCAAGATGTTGATATCGTGCGACGGCGTACACTTGCTACCCCAGCATGGTCTTTATGCGCTTTGGTACGTGGCACTATGCTCTTTTGCCTAACATGACCCATACCGACCCTCAATTCAGCATGGCGCGTACAACCACGGAACTACCTCCTCTTCGCCTGCCACGCGACGAACGCAACCGCGCAATCCATCCAGGCCGGCCGTTTCGTCAACTACTGGTATCTGGGTGGCAGGGAGAAGCAGGAGGCGAACAAGCCGATTGCGCAAAAGGCGGAGGATACAGTTCAGGATGCCGCGAAGGCAGTCGCCTCAAAATGACATCCCGTTCTCCTTGCGCTCTTACACGGTCCGGACACTTTGCGCGGACGCTCTTCCGATGTTACCCCTTTGATAGATTGCTTACACTTATAGTAGTAGATTTATACAGTGCGACGACAAAGCACAAACGACCAGGCAGAGAGCACACAAATAATGGTACGGAACGAAACTGCTGAATATGAGAGAAACCTATCCAAAGGGGGGGCTACCAGAAGCCATCGTCCGCGTCCCCGCCCCTACCCTTCTTGCCACCCTTCGTCTGCGCGAGAGCTTGTCGCTGATACATCTCCGCAATCTGGTGGGGGCGGCATAAGCTACATGACGGGATATCATCAACTGAAAACGCACCTGCTCCGGCCCCGTCGCGTCATCTGCGCTTTTGTCATCCCGAATTCTGATGAACCGGGGAAACCGCAGGGAAATACCACGCTCCTCGACCTATAGAGAGACTGGCGTCAGCGAGGCTCCTGATTGACCCGACGTGTGTTACGTACCAAGCCCTGTGCCGCAGTGTAAATCGGACTGAGACTCAGGTCTGCCGTGAGGACCTCCCAGACGACCTTGGGTTCAAACCAGACGTCGGGCTTTGCGCCTCCGATCTTGATATCACCGCGAGGGGTCTGCATCTCGAGTGGCTTGAGCGACTCGTAGTGCGCCTGGAGCGCCTCGTCGCTGAAGCCGGTGCCAATCTTGCAAATGGTTTGATATTCTTCCGAATCCGAGTCATAACAAGCGAGCAAGAACGCGCCATAGACGTTTGTCCGCTTGCCCTTGCCGTAGTAGCCACCGACGACCACGAGGTCGAGCGAGTCGCCTACGCCCGCAAGGTAGTCCTTCTTGAGCTGCAGACCGCGAAGTCCCGTCATGCGCCTATTCATGCAGAACGAACCAAGAAGACGTACCTTGAGCCAGTTCACAGTCCGCCGACTAGGCTCGTAGTGGCTGAGCTCGCCTTCAAGCATCTTGACCATGAGTCCCTCGCATCCGTCCTTTACACTTTCCTCGAGGAAGCTCTGGATATCGTCCGTCGCATGCGCGTCTGACGCCTTCGCGAACTGGAATTCGAGGTCCACAGGCTGGAAGTGCTCTTTTAGCAGTTCCCTCCGCTCCGTGAAGTCCTTCTGCAGCAACGGCTGTGTACAGGCACGGGAGCGATCCGAGCACAGTCAAGTGTGTCGTGGTGGAGATAGGAGATCGTCAATTGGATGCCTTCGGGCTGTATTGGGTCTCCACGCACCTCGCCGTTCAAGTAGAGCAGGTCAAATGCGAAGAGACAGACGCGAACTTTGATGTCCTCGACCTTGACATCCTTCCGTTTTCGTCTGCTCAGCTCCTGGAACGGAAGCAGCTTCGCGGAATCCTTGTCGATGGCCACCGCCTCGGCATCGAACACGAACGTCTTCGTGCCCTCTTTGACGCACTGTCGAACATGCCGTCAGCCACGCCATTCCGCGAGTGGAACACTGACATGAGGATGGGAAAAGCAAGACGTACACGCGGAAGCTGTTCCATAAGGTCGGGGTACTTCTTGCTCATGTCCTCGGAATTGCGGCTGAAGACGGCAATGGTGCCATCCTCGAGCTTGTGGACCTGACGTTCGTGGACCCATGCAGTGAGACGTGGATTCTTCTGCACTGCCATATTTCATACCTGTGCGCGCTCGCCATCGTACTTGTACTCGCAAGTGAACTTCTTGCCCTCGAACTTGTCGAGCACCTCGCCGATGGCCTTTGTTGGCTTGGCCAACATAGGCTTCAGGGGCACGCCCGGTGTAAGCTTGCACTCGTTGCGAAGCTTATCAATGCCAACGTTGAGCAATGCGGGAATGACGAGGTCGTAACTGGGAAGTTCGCTGGATAGCAGGCGTCATGCATGGACTGTTGTTCTCCCAGATATGTCGTGACATACCTGTACACCTGTTTGATGACATTTGTGGCTTCCTCAAGCCGGGCAGCGAGCTTATCTTTACTGAGCCTCTTGTTCGCTGATCATGTGCTTATGTTAGCACACAGCAACACGACGGCATGGAAGCAGACTCACAACTCTCTTGTTCCGCAAGGACGGTGGCATGCGCCAGTGCAACCAATACAGTGCGTTCGGCGTTGCCTATCCGAAGCTTGCCTTCCAAACTGCGGACGATATATTTGGCCTCCTGACCTTGGCAGGAGGCAAGCAGCTTCGTGATAATTGAGACTTTCTTGTTTTGTGACTAACGGCTGTGTTATTCATGTGGATATCCTCAGAACGGAGAGGATCGTACCGAGTGGCCACTACTCAAGGCGATCTCCTTCAAGTTCTTGAAGACTACAGGCAGCGTTAGAGGTTTCGGCTTGAAGAGAGTCTTCTGACTGTTCTTGGAGTTCTGCAAAACACGTTGGAACGGAGCATCAACGACCGTAATGACCAATCACTGACCATCGCCACGAGGCCTAGGTCGCCTTCCTTCTTGAGGTCCGCCTTCACAATGGCCATGCTGCGACCGGTGGACTCGCTGATGGCCTTGATGAGCAGACTCTCGCCGATTCCAAGCTCAATGCCAACATAGTCTGGACACAGCTAGTCTAGGTTCAGCAATGCCCACAACAGCAGTAAGTGAGGCCAGATGCGTACTCGGTTGATGCAGAGATACACAGCCTGAAGAAGAGACTGGGTATCTGCCTTTGCCCTCCGGCGAATCACCAGCAATAGAAACGAGGTCAACAGAGAAGTCTTCTCAATCCGCTTCGTGGTAGCCTCGATGAGGGAGAACACCTTCGCCAATGCCGCGTAGGGAACCCTGCATGTGGTGTTGGATTCACATAAAGCCAGTTAAGTATTGAAACACGCACGGATCTCCAACCTCCCAGCCTCCGGGGATATCGACCTCTTGTGTGCGGGACAATGCTGCTTCAGCGCTGCATGAGAGCCGGTTAAGTTCGTCGAGAACTCGTCTGAGATGCGAGCGTACTTGGTGGTAGCCGTGTCCTCTTCTTCCTCTAGCTCCTCATCTGCGTCGATCTCCTCCTCTCCTTCATCCGCATCATCCTCATGGCTTGAAGAAGTGGCAGCCTCATCTTCATCCATTGGTTCATCTTCAGCGGCGGGCTCCGGGTTCTTGGCTTTCGCCTTGGTGAGGACACTGGAGCCGTCAGTCACAACCTTAGATGGCTGTGTTTCAGGAGCGAGACATTGTGGCTTCTTCACGGTGGATGGGCCCGCTGCAGGGAGGTGGTTGCGCACGATACATAGACATAACGTCACCAACGAACGTACGTTCAGGAGCGTCTTCATCGTCGGACTCGACGACTCGTCGTCTCTTAGCCGCAGGGAATTGTTCCTTCACTGATTCGCCACAGTAAACATCTATAGTAGTGAGCTTATCCTGAACCTTACCGTTCTTCGCGGGTGAGGGAGAGCGCGTGGCTACGAGCATGGTCATCATCAATAGCTAAAGGCACACCATCATATGCAACGCACATTTTCCCTGCTCATCTATCTCCTCGTCATCCACCTTCTTGTCCGCCTTCGATTCCGGCTTTGAAACGCGTTTCCTCTTAATGCCGGACGCGTCGTCTAGCTTGGTTTGGACAGGGGGATCTCCGGTCTTCCCGAAGAACTTGCCTGGAAGACGCGTCAGCGTCGCCGCAGTTCCATTGTTCAGGCCACTTGCCAAGAGTTTGCTGGCGTCCCATAGTAGCGTAGAAGGAGATGTGGATGTGGTGATGAGGTGGAAGGCGGTACAGACGCGACTGGACGCGGAGCGCGGCTTTGACGCGTACCGTGACCGTGACGAGCATGAGTTACCCCACGCGAAATGGCGGGGTCTGGAGCCCTGAGACCCTCTTGCTGGTCCCTTGACACTCTATATACGTGCTTGAGGTGGTTCAATATAATGCCATGCAATTCGGGACTGAGGTGGTGGAGGGACAGGAGCAAGGGGTTGTTGTTGGAGGGCTGGAGGCCATGACACAGTCGCCGGGAGAGAGACCTGTGACATGACGCGCGGCGGAAGGCCGGCGGCTGTGTGCGCAGCCGCTCATCCACGAGATTGACTCGGACGCTAACGATCGTGTCGAGGATGTGCAGCGCTGCGACTCATATCTCATCTCAGTACTCAGTCTCTACATGCCTCGGACACACAGGTACCGGCGCCGGTCGTCTTGGCCACATCTTTGCAGCTGTTGGTCACACGGGTCGATGAGATCTTGTAGCGTGTTCTGCGACACACGCTCTCACCTCCTCGCCTCAATTCCGGGGAGGTCAAAGGTACCAACTATCCATCCTGCACCTGTGGTACAGGGACCCGCAACTGGCTATCTGGGTAGCTGACGCACAGCATCTCTCGATATCCAGTCAAACCATATCATCCCGCTGCCTTCCGTGCTTCTTGGACAGATTTCTCATGCCGCGCCCCAAATACGTTGTACTGTATGCGGAACACATGCTGCTGCCTTAAATCAATCAGCATCTGAGCTCTTTCATGATGAGATATAATACGTTGTCTTCCGCAGGTCGTCCCTCGAACGACGCCTTCCCACCCACCCTTTGGTTCGCTCCGGCCTGGCTCTGTGCGGGTGGATCCTCAGTAATGTCTGCCATCGACTCCCTTACGTCCACGGTTATTGCTCTCGAGGTGTGTTTCCTAGTCTCTGGAGTATTGCGCATTACTGACATGATTCGTAGTGCTGTAACATATCCCTCTTCGCGCTTCTGCTTGTGACCCCTGCACCGAAACATTCTATGGTTAAAACGCTCATCGCATCATGCCTCTTTCGCTCCGTCTTGGATATTCTGCCTCCCAGTGTCCACAAGGCGGCTCGTATGGAGCTCGACGGCGCTGTCAGCAATAATGGCATGATAAGTTTCTGCATTGCGGACTCTATCTTGTAAGTAGTAGCCTCGGGATACGCGTCACCACAATATTCACCCAACCCACAGGCTGCGCTACGTGACCGTCGTAAAGGCGGCTTTCGCGGTCAGCTTCACATTGGTGGAGTCATAATCTCTCAAATTCGTGGGCATGCATTGACGTCGTCACCTAGCCTTGTCTCTACCTTGCAATTGTTCAATTGCAACCAAAGCGTAGTGCTGACGACTATCCTCGGCTGACGAGGCACACAGTGCTGACTTTGTGTGGAGCACCATTTGGTAAGCACAACTCATGACCAACTTCCTCGCGATCGCTCACAAGAGTCGCAGTATGGGCACTGCCTGTATTGATCACACCACTTGTACCCATCATACGACGGCAAGGTCAGGGACAGCCTACCACAGTGGCGTTCAACATCGTGAGTCCGCCCTAACGGTATATCTATAGCTCTCACGTTCTCTACAGAACTCTTGTTACTTCGATGACCCGGCGTTCACTGTTGTCTCTCTCATCTTCACTCTGATTCCTCTCGCAATAGCAGTCTTGATCACCCTCATCATGGGCATTGTCATATGGCGCTTTTCACACACTATGCTCGACCACACCGGATGGCTCTTTGTGAAGACTAAACGATTTGCTCGGTTCGCCGCACTTGTCTTCGTGACCATGATCTCCGCCGCCCTGTATACAGTGGTTTTATCTCTCTGGATGGTCGCACACAAGGCGTGGATGAGCCCTCAGGACCCAGTGGGCTCAGACCTATGGCGGGATCAGCATCCAATGCTGACCAGGATGGTCCGCACAAGTGCTCTCTGGGAAGGTCGGTCGCCCTACCTCGTATAATGCCAGAATAGCAATTTCTGATAATTCTCTGGCAGCCATAACACCATTGTTATTCTTCATCATCTTCGCTGCCCAGGAAGAGATATATGAGACGTGGCGGGGCTGGCTTTCCCTCATTATCACCCTTCCCGGCAGGAAGCATGATGGTCGCCTTGCGGATGGCCTGCGAACGTCACAGCTGGGTAAGTCCCAATCAGTACTGACAGCGGCACGTCAGACGAACGAACATGTACGCTTACCCTGTGTCTATTGGCGCAGCAACGCAAGACATGCAGTCTTCGCGGACGAACCAGCTGCGTAGCTTCGCTCGCGACAGAAGTGACTTGACACTACCTACCTTCAAGCAACCCACGCTTCCCGGCAAGATCGCGACCCGTCCGCTGTCGAGTCCTCGTCGCGTCTCATACAGCGAGGGCCGGAGAGGACCGACTTCTGGCCAGGGCTTAAATCCGCCCCCACGCCGCGGACGTCAGAAGTCTGTCAGCACGGACGAGCAGTCGCGGTCGTCACCGCGCTACCGCTTGCCGTTCATGAAGGCCCCGTCAATGACAACTTTCGGAAGTCAGTTCTCAGCAGGCAGCCGGAGCCACAGGTACACCAGTTCGTACGGAGACTTCACGACAGAGAGCGGTGGCCCGTCTAGCACGGTGGAGGTACCGTTCACTGAATGGCCTTCGAGGAACAGCTACCATCGCCCGGAGACGCCGGGATCATCGAGGACCTTCGGACGCGGCGGAGCAGCGAAGCGTTGAATCCAATGAATGGAAGTGCAGATTTCCCATTTGAACAACCTTGATCCCCATCCTATGTATCATCTGTACCCATCTTGTAACATCAGCTATGCTCACGGATCGCTTCTAGACTGTACTAGTACTGTAGCCTCAACCTCCCACCTGTGTCCTTGATGAACGCCGTTGTCATGTACTGCTGGAAGCTTGAATGATAGTCATGTCGTAACGAACTCCTGGAGAGCAGCAACTCCTGGACCTTGTGCAGACCTGCGCAGAGGTAACCGCTGGCCCTAAGTACCATAAAGGGCATGCAGGGAGACTAGCAGTCTAATCGGCTATCACCGAACTATACAGTTCTTGATGGTGGCTTGCCGGCTCGGCCTAAGCGCCCATTATCCCCGAATCTTCAGAGGTAGCTTAGCCTTACCCGCCGGACCCCACCGCTTCCATCCTCAAGACCCCAGCCATGGCCGAACAGGTCAGTGCATGAAAGAGCCCTGGTTGTAGGGATTTTCCAATTGATCCTGCTGGTTAGATCGAGAAAGCTTTCCAGAAGCAGCCCATCTTCCAAAACACCAAGGCCCGCGGTATGTCTGAGGCGGGAAAGGGCTCTGAGGGCAGGACGCTTATGGATGGATGATTGTAGGCGGCAAGAAGATCTCTACCAAGGAGAAGCGGTGGTACAAGGATGTTGGTCTTGGTTTCAAGACCCCCGCCGAGGCGATTAACGGCTCTTACGTTGGTGCGTCTTCTCCTTACATTTTGACCGTATATGCAGAGACCAACCTCTGTCGCTTCAAGACAAGAAGTGCCCATTCACGGGTGAGGTCTCCATCCGCGGCCGCATTCTGACCGGTCGTGTCGTGTCGACGAAGATGACCCGCACTATCATTATTCGTCGGGATTACCTCCACTACATCCCCAAGTACAGTGCGTTCCATTTACTCGTTGTGTCCACCCTTGCGCCTTAACCCAAATCTACTCATAACAGACCGTTACGAGAAGCGTCACAAGAACCTTGCTGCACACGTATCACCAGCTTTCCGTGTAGATGTTGGAGACGTGGTCACCGTCGGTAAGTGCTTCACCTGAGCACGCTTCTTCCGGTCTGAATGTCTCAATCTCGTCGATATAGGTCAGTGCCGGCCGCTGTCGAAAACTGTTCGTTTCAACGTCGTCCGCGTGTCGAAGAACAAGGCGGCTGCGAAGTCGTTTGGCAAGTTCTGAGTTGCAGGCACGCTGTGCTGCGACGGAGCTGTGACTGGGGACGTAGGCTATGGTTTTATTGCTTTCTCATGTGCTATGACTGCATCAAAATGACACTGCACTATGCGAGGACGATGTGTTCTTTTGTGTGCAGCGAGTGTATGTTCGATACTGTATATGATGGCCTGAGCGATGCGACATGCGTGCGAGAAAGCAAGGAGTCTGCGCAGATGTGCCAAGGCTAGTGCGAGGGGCGTGATAAACGGGAGCGGTGCATGCAGCAAACAATTCCCAAACAAGGCGCTGGCCCGTATCCGAGGGCTGAGGCGGCAGTTGGCCTGCTGTTGGCTCTGGCTCTCGCGTCGACCCCATCTCCTCCTCGTCCATCCCCGGCCTCCTCCCTGTCTCTCATCCTGGCGATTGTGTATCATATATTCACGTTTTAACTACGCCTGCATACCCGGATCCGCCAACACCCGCCGCTTCCCACCCGAACACCATCCAAACTGGCGCCAACACTCCTCTCCGTATTCACCTCTCGGCTCTCGAGGACCAGGTCCCAGTCACCTCAGCCCGGCTCTCCTTCTGCAGCCTCCTCCGCGCTTCCTATGGGTCAGCAGCAGTCCAAAAAGTCAAAGAAGGGCGGCAAGGATAAGGAGAAGGATGCCAACGGCGACGCAGCTCCTGATGCCCAGGCTGCCGACGCCAACGACACGCCCCAGAGCAGCCTCTCCCGCGCAACGGCGCCGCTCGATCCCTCTGGTCAAGGGAACGGCCACGATGCGTGCGCATCCACTCCAGGTACACCTGCTATGACTATCACAAGTCCCGAGGGCGGCACTGTCGTCTCAAACGGAAGTGGTTCACGTCCGCCAGGCTCCCCGGGCTCCTCCCCGAGCGACGCACTATCCGGAACCTCCCCTAAGCCCTCGTCGCCCCAGTCCTCGCCTCCAGTGCATGGCAAACCTGCTCCGCTTGACATCCCTATCACGCACACCATCCTCTCCACTTCCCCGGGCTACCCCACACCCGGGTCCGCGGCAAGTTTCTCCGTTGGAGACCCCTCGAGTCTGACGAAGGGCAATACGAAGGAGGGTATGAAGCAGATGGACATCGACGATATGATCCAGAGGCTGCTCGACGTTGGATATACGGGCAAGGTCAGCAAGTCGCTCTGTCTCAAGAACGCCGAGATTGTCGCTATATGCCAGGCCGCGCGTGAAGTCTTCCTCAGCCAGCCGACCCTCATTGAGCTCTCGCCACCGGTCAAGATCGTTGGCGACGTGCACGGACAGTACTCGGACCTCATCCGGCTGTTCGAGATGTGCGGGTTCCCGCCCGCGGCGAACTACCTCTTCCTGGGCGACTACGTCGACCGGGGCAAGCAGAGTCTGGAAACGATTCTCCTCCTTCTCTGTTACAAGATCAAGTACCCCGAGAATTTCTTCTTGCTCCGAGGCAATCACGAGTGCGCAAACGTCACGCGAGGTACGTCCCGTGTCCATGTCAGCGTGCTAGCTTGTTCATCTGACGCCTCCAGTCTACGGCTTTTACGACGAATGCAAACGGAGGTGTAACTTGAAGACGTGGAAGACGTTCATTGATGTCTTCAACTGCCTCCCCATTGCCGCTATCGTCGCGTCGAAGATCTTCTGTGTGCATGGTGGCCTCTCACCGTCACTACACTCCATGGAGGAGATCAAGCGGATACAGCGGCCGACAGACGTCCCTGACTACGGTCTGCTGAACGATCTGCTCTGGTCAGACCCGTCTGACACTGCAGTGGACTGGGAGGACAATGAGCGTGGAGTCAGTTACTGCTTCGGGAAGGCCGTAATCAACGACTTCCTCGTGCGATATGACATGGACCTCATCTGCCGAGCGCACATGGTGGTAGAGGATGGATACGAGTTCTGGAACGACAGAACATTGGTCACCGTCTTCAGCGCACCCAATTATTGCGGCGGTGAGTCATTTTTTGTTTCGCTTTGTCACCATGCTTCTTTGTTCTGAATGCAACCCCCTATAGAGTTCGATAACTACGGCGCGTGCATGAGGTCAGTATCGCTCCATCGTCTTCTGGTCAGCGGAACTTTCTCACCTTCGACAATAGCGTCTCGGAAGAACTGCTCTGCGCATTCGAACTCTTGAAGCCGTTAGATGGACCCGCGCTACGAAAAGAAATGACCAAGGCCAAGCGGAAGAGGTGAGGGCATTATTGTGTCGTGTCTCCTCAGTGTACTCACACGCACCCGTCCCAGCATGATGGCCACTACGACTTGATCTGCGTTATGACATATCATCGCGCTTGGAGGAGGTCTATACGAGTATAATCATTGCTGAAGTGCTTCGCGGCCGTCCGCCACTCGGACATTTGCGGCCTCCCTCGAGGGTGCGGGCCTCGGGTTAAGCCTCGCTACTCATTGCCCGCCGAGTTATCGGTAGTGCTCTTGGAGAAGGGAAGGTCAGGACGATTGTCGGTGTGCGCACGACGCCATTGATATCGGCCGTCTCCTTAACTTAAAGTATCTTTCATTCATCACATCGTTGTGTCTCTCTTACGTGCTGTTGGCAATGTTCTCTGGGATTACGGACTGTCCTTTGTGTACACGCGCTGCTCTTGCATCTCCATCGTTACGTTCCCTTCCCGTCTCCTAGTACGTACGCCATCACCGTTCCTTTGTCTGTTCATGTCTCCTCTGCCCCATTCATCTCACCTCTCGCTCGTTCATTCGGTCGCGTTATAACCCTCGTCTGTGCTATAGCCATCATCGATTCATCTCTCACCTTCCAAAATCGGATGTCGACTTCGGTGTTGCCGGACTCGGGCCGCGGGCCGCGTGTGCATGGTGCCTAACGGGAGTCGCGGGATACGAGAGCGTTGTGGATCTTCGCTCGTATATTACACAAGGTGTGTCATGTGAACTGCTTGCTATACGGGAGTCCGGCGGAGTGAATGGTCATACTCTGGTATTAACTCGACCTCTTCCCGGAGAAAAGGGCTTCGGCTTGGGCGGAGCGAGGTTTAAGGGTGCATCGACAGTCCTCAGGATATCTACATACGTATCGCAAGCATCCTCAGCTTATCATCGTTTGCGAATATTAAGTCCGAGCACACTCACAACAAGAAGGTGCCTCCTACTCTGGGCTCGATGTCGATGGGATGTCCGTGCTCGTCGAGCGGCGGGGTGATCTCGAACACATGGAGGACCATGGCGATGATGTCGAACATCTGAGCCTCGGCGAAGGCTCGCCCCGGGCATATCCTCCTGCCAAACCCGAAGACGAAGTCGCTTGGGTCGCGAACTTCGAGATCAAGCTTGCCGTCGCGGATGAATCGATCAGGCAGGAAGCGATCAGGATTGGCGTACACTTCCGGATCATGCATACAGGCCCTGGCAGTGGCAGATAGTTCAGGCCATGATGAAGGTGCTGGAACCGGAGGTACGTACCACACGTTGCTCATAAAGGTGGTTCCTTTCGGTATGAAGTAGCCGCGGTACTCAACGTCTTCCCCGGCACAGTGCAGCAGGCCGAACGGTGCGACGTTGTGCCAGCGCAGAGACTCCTTGAGGACAGCATCCACGTATGGGAGAGAGGCTCTGTCCCGGTATTCGGGCAAACGATGTGGGCCGACCACAGAGTTGAGCTCCACTTGCGCCTTCTTCTGCACGTCCCGGTTCAGAGACATGGCCAAGAAGAATCCTTGGATAGTGGAAAACGTCTGCGAGCGAGATAAAGGATATCGTTGGATTGGGCGATTGTTACTCGTGTACTCACCGTTTCCGCCGCGCCTTCGAATGCGGTGATGCAGGTGTTCATCGCTACGAGATGTTCCTCGGCCAAATCAACGTCTCCCTTTTTCTCGTCCAGCTCCTGCAGACTTCTCCCGAGAACAGACGTGTTTTCGCGGCCTTGAACCTGGAATCTGGTATGTCAGTCCCAGGAGTCTATTATCGCTCGCGACGCCAACAGATACTGGCCAGATCATCTTGAGTCTTACTGAACAAGACTTGCTTCACCTCATCCGCAGCGGCCCGCCATTCGGCAAGTTGTCGCAACTGGGTGCCCAAGACTGGTACCCACATTGGCACATGCCGTAGGATGGGGAGGTATTGCACGAGCATTTGACCAGAGAGTAATGCCTTCAAACCATCGAGTGTCCGGATTATAAGGGCAACGCTGGGGTCATCGTCGTTAGCCACCTGAACACCATACATAATCTTAACTATGGTCGCAGAGAAGACACTTTATTTGTATGGATGCTCAGCACAGAGTAGTAAGCATGGTTAAAACCAAGCACTTACTAGCGGATATGGTCGCAGAGAGCTACGGGATCAGTCAATAGCTTCCGGAGGAAGAGGGTCGCATATTCGTGTTGAATCAGGAGCTGTTCTTCGGGAACAGTCAGGGGAATATACTGCGAGAACACGCGACGGTGACGCCGCCACCACTGGCCGTACGGGTAGAGCCCGAAGTTGAACCCTTGACCACACCTGCATGAGGGAGACTTAGTAACGGCATCGATCATGCGCACGCGGGGGGAGAAACGCACAATTTGATGAGGGGATTCTGTGGCCTATCTGACGTAGCTGCAGATTGCTTATCCAAAAGGTCGAAGATCGCTTGTTGACTCCCCAGGACAATGAAGTGCTCGCCGAACATGGACAAGTGAACGACATCGCCTAGGTGTTCAGCAGGACTTGTAAGTCATTGCAAGATTGGAAGGCATCATAACAGGACTCACCATAAGTTTCACAAAGCCTCCGGTGAGCTCTCCATAGCTCAGGCTGTCGCATGTGGAAGATATTGCCCAGGAGTGGGAGGCTTCTGGGCCCCGGAGGCAGGGGTCGTCCCTGACTACGAGCTCGCCATTTGATCAACCCTGCCAGGTATACCACGACACAATAGCAGAGGAGACCCGTAGCTAGCCGTGGCAAAAGATCGTTCGCGGTCATTGGTAGCGAGGATACGGGGGGGAGGAAGGGGCAGGGGGTAGGCTTATATTTATGCTTGTTAGTAAGTGGGGAGAGTTACGCCCAATGCTTCGAACGGCAGGAAGCGTTCCCCGGGTGCTGATACCAACTATGTACAGGTCGTTCTAGGTCGGTGCTCTGAGGCTGACCGTCTCGGTAGGGTCTCTTATGGCATGAATAGCAAGGCGCATGTACTCACAGGTACTCATACGCCGTTTGAGGCCCGCCGTTCGGTGTGGATTTCAATCGGCGAATGCCTATGTTTGAGGAGGCGCCATCCAAACAGAATATGGAATCATCTGATAACGGAAAAGGTGGTACATGGACGACCGGTACCTATATCTAAGCGTCAATGGAGGAGACTTCAGAATTCACTCAAAGGCTGAGGCAGGCGAGTAGCAACATACAACGATCGTCACTTGTGAGCTATCTCCTCACCATGTCATACGCCAGGATGCCGAAGGCGAGGACAATGGCGCTGCATCCAAGAATGCTCCAGAGTGTGACTGTGTCCACAGCGTTCCCGAATATAGCGTCCGAAATGAACACGAGCACGATAGTGAGCAAGCTTCCGACGGAGGTCACGATGGGCCCCCATACACCCATGAGGACCTAATGGGCCGGTTTGTGACATCAGTCATGACGCGCTCGCATCAGTGAGGGACTCACCATGAAGCCTGCGTTGAAGATCGAACCCGACAGCGCAATGCCGGCTATCACGGCATATGTTATTGCTCGGTGTGGGAGTGCGAAGTGTTCGATGTCCAAGAAGTGCAGCACCGGGATGGGGATCCATAGGGTAAGCAAGGTGCATACGCCAATTCCGGACGTCAGCATGTTAGGGTAGAGGCCAAAGGGAGGAGGATCACTGGTCCCGTCGTTACCCAGAAGGGGCGAGGCTGGACCATCTTCGATACCAGCCGTCTCTTCAGGAGAGGCAGCCAGCGGTGCGTAATGGGCGTCGGTCTGTACCTCAGGGTCGTCGGGTAAGGCGGCGTACATCTTGTAGAGTACCTGATAGGCACCGTAGATGATGGATGCGGTGAGGGTGAGGAGATCGCCCACGAGGGGGGCCTTGGCTCCCTCACGCGACGATGTCACCGTAGGTTGATGCGATGACGAACCACTGTCATCTACCACGGCGGTGGATTCACCATAAACGACAGCAAGAGCTCCTGTTGTAGCGACGAGCACCGCGACGAGGCGCCGAACATCCCACTTGACTCCGGATATGAGGCATGCGAACACATACGCGAAGAATGCGTTGGTGTTCCACAAGGCAGTCACATCGGTAACTCTGAAGATGGCAGAGTCAGAACACGCACCACACAACTGAGCTCTTTACTCACGGTGCCAATACAACGGCGATGAACCAGAATAGAGACGGCAAGGTCATCCCGAGGGTGAGAAGCAGGCAGAGACGCAGCAACTTCCATATTGGAAACTCTCGTGCGCCGGGCTCGTCCGAACCAAGTTTGGGAGATAAGTGTTGTTGAACGGCGACGTTCAGACTCTTGTACAGCGAACGGATGGAATGATGGGTCGTTACAGACAGATAAAGGATGTGCAAGGGGAGTGATATGGCGAACGTGGAGTGTACGATATAGCTATGCATATGGCGTCATGAGCAATTCAGTTGCGGCCGGAAGAAACCATCACTCACAAGAGCAAGTACGGTTGACGGAAGCCTAGATCTGCTTGCACATACTGAGAAGAGAGTTGATCGTTTGTGCACCAATCAATTCGGTGCTTAACGAACACGCACCTGGGACAGCTGGGTCTCCGCTACGAATGCGAAAAGGCAGACCACGAAGAGGCCGACGGCTTGTTTGCCTCCAAGCTGGACAAGGGCGCGGTGTCCGGTGGTCATCTAGAGATCGTTGCAAGGAAGAGATTATCGCTGAGGCGGCATGAAGATAGGAGATCTATATCGTCGTCTGGACGAAAGAAGTGCGGTGAAGCTGTAAGAGGTGCTGACCATGGCCATGCTACTGCCCAAGACGCAGTGGCCACATTTGGGGTGCCGCCGGCCGTGTGACCCTCCCGGTCAATTGCCGTCCAATCACATGCCTCCCTTTGACGTATGTCGGCCCGAGACTCCCAAACAGGGCAAGCGGCCGGCCAACGCCGCACACTTGCAAGTCGAGTCGCGCGAGCTGGACGAATTGCTTGACCGTTGGCTTGACCGTCATGTTGCGCGCATTCCTCGCCTCCAGCCGTCCTCTCCTGTCCCGCTTCAGGCCGGCAACTCTCCCCCACACCCACCTCCACCACCATCCACACCATGGGCTCACCGCGCAACCGTCCGCAAACGTCGTTCTCTCGAGGGGGATGAAGGTCCGGGCATCCGTCAAGGTCATGTGCGATGGGTGCAGCGTGGTGAAGAGGAAGGGGAGGATATACATCATCTGCTCGAAGAACCCCAAACATAAACAGGTATGTGGCACATCGCTCGTTGGTTGGCTTTCGCTGACGTCTCGAGCAGCGGCAAGGCTGAGATGAAGCTGGGATCCCATCACGCTCTTACCCTGCTCGAGGGTCCCACACCACTTATTGCTTAGCACCATATAATACCTTGGCACGCACAGAAGGGGTCTACGCTGTCACCGCACCCACATCTGAAACTCGTATTGTACCCCGTTCTCTTCCTGCGTCCCTGCAGCGACCTCGAACCCAGCCCACTCCTGCAACTCTTCATGCGAGGCTTGCCTCCACGGTTTCCCCTCCCGCTCTCCGTCCGCGATGAAGTCCGGCATGAAGACGTCACATTCCTCGAATGCTGGCGAGAGTACTCGTGTGAGAAGCACTCTGTCCACGAAGGACTGCGAGGTAGGCGGCAGAGCTAATGTTTCGCGGTATAGAGAGGCGCCTCCAATCACGAACGACCGGTGGATTGGGCACTCCAAGAACTGAGGTTGCGATAGCCTCTCCATTGTCGAGTCCAAGTTGGTGTGGAGGTAGACAGGTGCGCAGGGCGTGACCGTGTCTGGAGGCAACCTGCGCATCCATGAGCGAAAGTTGTACTTGGCGGAAAACTGCTACCCCACTCACAGCTCGTAGTGCTTGTTGCTGCTGATCACAATGTTGAGCCGCTTGTTCAGTGGCCTGAACTTCTGTGGTATGCTTTCCCAAGTGTTTCTTCCCATTACTACCGCGTTCATCGATCCTTCGGGCGCGCTGGTCGTGACGCGCTTGAAGTACGCCATCTCTTTTGCGAGTCTCCATGGCAGCTGTCCCCCTTGTCCAATGCCATTGTTGCGCGTAGCAGCGACGATGAGAGTGAGACGGGTCATGGTTCGGGGAGGAGGTATCAAATGGGGTGCGAAGCTCAGAAACGTTCTATATTGCCAACTACGTAACCCTATAGACTATTCTGACATAGAACTAGCGCCGATATCCATTCTAGTGTCCGCGTTGTAAGTAAAGTATATGAACCGTCCATGCGTCAGGGGGAGAAATAGCGAGATATATCATGCATCACAGGGAAGATACGAAGAAGGAAAAGTGGTCCAGCCCAAAGACCCAGCCGACAAAGATGTACCCCCATGACCACGGTCCCTCAGTACGACTCAGTTCGACTATTGAGGGGATAGCTCTGCATTTGCTGTGTCGCAAGCAGGAGCATGCCAGGATGCATGAAATTGAGGGTGTACATCGCAAGCGTGACCAACATGCCGTCGAAGACGTCTGTGCGTTCCAGTCGTCAGCGCCGTTCATCGCAAGGTGCGATGCTGGTCCCATTGACTTACTGAAAAGCACTTGGGTGTGGGCAATGGATCCATCGAAACCGTCCGCGAACTCGATGATACGGTAGATAGACCTGGATATTATGGCCGTGAGTATGGTCGTCCTTGCATGAGAGGGCAGCGAAGCCGTACCGGATATAGATGAGCACGGTGCTGATGGTGATACCAGCCAGAAGCATCTTCATGTGGCGGTCCATGCGATTCCGCTCAGCTGCTTCCGAGTAAGCCAGCTTGTGGAACGGCCTGTCGTTGATGCGACGCCAGACATATTCTCCCATGAAGAAGCAGAAGACGGACATCGAAACTAGAGGTGTCGGATCGTCAGACTTGGATTATCCGGTAGGCATCCCACATAGACTCACAGAGCTGGACGACAAGACCAGCAATGATGATGTTGCTTCCCTATAACAATACAGCTTGAGCAGGAATGGTGGTACGAATAACCATGATCACACACCAGGCGGACTTTGTCGGCGTCGTTCGAGCCCGAGGAGGCGATGCCACCGCCGCCACCTTGTACGAAAAGAGAAACAATGTCCTACTGCACGTCAGACACGAGAGTCGTAATTCCGAGCAGGGCGATAACTCACGGCTGTCAGGAAGATCTTCGAATCTGGGAAAGAGGCTTTTGTCAAAACGATAGAGGATGGCTGCAAGCGGCGAGGAACGTACACAACGCTGGACTTAGCCGACTGTACTGGGCACCCAGTCGCCCAGTTATCCGACCGAAGCCAATGAAGAGCGCGGCAACAAAGGGTGTCGGCGCAAGCACCAAGATGGATGTTCTGTGCGGAGGTCAGGATGAGCACACCGCATACATGAGAGGTGTGACGCACTGGATGACGAAAGGCATCCGCTGGAGGGGATCATAACTGGACTTTGTCCGCGCCACCCAACCGACGACCTCCGCGGTGCCCGCTAGGACTACGGTTGGTAGCAGCCACAATGCACGTGAACGGACAGACTGGTAACCATGAAGGACTGTTCAGGGCAGTGAGAAAGAGGTAGTCTAACTAGATCACAGGGGAAGACCTACGAGTGCTGACAGCGTAGAGGATCACGAAGATGATACAGACGCTTCTTGTAGGCGTGTAGCCGTATAAATTCTGGTTGTCGTCTGGGGAGGAATTAGTGCGAGTCGAGCATGGGTAGGACGGAAACAACGTACCAGTCGAATTCATATCCAGGAAAAGAAGAAGCTGAATGGACGCAGGCGGGAAGAGAAGAGAAGAGCGCGGAGTGTTGGTGAGACGGTCACTCAGGGAGCGGAAGTCTTTATACCACCCATCGCGTACTCCTTTTCATTACACGTTCCTGACAAGGAGCAGGTACGCAGCAGCGAAGGACCGAACACCGAGTCTGCAAAGCGCGGGGTACAAGGCCATGAGCAAGAGCCATGCGTAATAAGACGCGGAGACAGCACCGAGGTATGTTGCGGAGTGTCCACCCGCCCGTGGCCGTGCACTATCTTCCAGCACAGCTCCCCCGCTTCGATTGACAGATCTACCACAGTCGAGCGGCAGAAAGGTTCGTGAGTATCCATGGGAGCCTCCCTTGTTCATCCTGAGCCAATGGGAGACAATGTCGTCCATGCCGACACAACTGTATTATTTGGATTTGCCTCTTGCGGGCTCATTGGCAGGCCCATTGCAGCTGCAAGGAGTTCCCCACGAGCATCGCCGCTGTGTGCGACATGAAGGTTTGGAGGCGCAGGTGGCAGGTGCGCAGCCTATCTACCAACCTTTGGACGGTACCGCGCCGCAGTTGCCATGCTGGTGGAGGACATCAGAGGTGTCAGCATGATTAGACGCGTCCACAGCTTTTACGCGGAGCGATTAGCCACTTTTCGGTCCGTCCCCCGAGAGAGCCTCCAAGGCTCTCTCCAGGCCCTCCAGCCAACTTATTCTACCTCTACGATACCATCAGGACTGACCTGAGACTCTGAAGTTGTCAATTGCGTTCCAGAAGGCTCATGAAGCCCTCATATTGTCAAGCGCTCGTCACTTCCTGGCGCCAAAGTTGATTCGTCACCCGTTAACGTTCAGTACGGTCAGTATCACTTCCAAGTTCCTCTCGTCAGGCACGCGAACGGCATCACATGGTCTGCCCTCATGGTTTACAGAGTGCTGGTGAAGTCGCGGATGCTTGAAGTTCAGTGGTAGATCATTGGCAACACGGCAGAACAAGCACAACTAATGCAATCATTTGTGTGCTAACTACAGGAGGTTACTATGATCATATAGCATCGTCAAGTCCGTTGGAGAGCGAATGGGTGTAGAAGCATGTCCGTAGAGTAGAAGAAATGTGATGCAAATGGGATACGGAAAGATGGATCGACCGCTCAAACGTTCAAAGTCGCATTGCTAGCGGCGACGTTCAAGCTCTTCATCTCGTTGACGGAATGTGGGCGCTGCGAGTCGTACTGGTGGAGGAGACACGCTGGGTGAAGAACGTTCAGCGTGTACATCGCAAGGACCACCATCGCGCCATCGAGAACGTCTACAAGTGCGCGAAATCAATGATAAATTCGCCTGGACAGGAAAAGGCGTGACGTACTGAAGTAGACTTCAGTTTGAATGATGCGTCCATCGAAGCCGTCTGCCAATTCGATAGTACGATAGATTGCACTGTGATCATTTGGTCACTGGAAGAGCCGAAAAGTAATGCGAAGAACATACCGAACGTAGAGGAACAACGTCTCGAGACAGGTACCCAGTACCAACAACTTCATGGGGCTGGCCATAGGTCGCTTCTCCGTGTAGACGTCGGTCACCGTCATCTCGCTGGAGTTATTCAACATAACGAGAGGCTTGACAGGAGCCTCTCGGACATAGCGGACCAGGTACTCGGTCATGAGGATGGTGAACACTGAGAGCGAGACTGTACCGGGCAACCACAATGTCAGCATTTGAACTGGACGAGATTAGTATCACCTTACCGAGTTGAACGATGATGCCGGCTAACATGATATTTGACCCCTACGGCGACAGGTGAGTGAACAATAAGACCGTCGGCGACTTCGCGTAGCTCACCAATTGGGCAAGATCGTGGTCATCCGTGCTGGCCGCGATACCACCTCCTGCAGATTGAATGACGAGGGATATTATATCCTGCCCGAAGTTAAGCGACAAGCAGTCAGGTGTAACCACCAGATTGTACTCACGCATGTCAGAAACACCCTCGAGTCTACGTCGGTGTTCAGCTCAGCAATTTCGGCCCATATGCAATGCGGTACTCACAAAGTCTCGCACCGAGCCGGCTGTATTGCTCGCCCAGACGTTCAGACATCCGGCCGAAGGTGATGAACAGTGCAGCAACAAGAGGCGTAGGTGCGATGATTGTGCACACAATCCTACACGAATAATATGAACACGGAGCGGGTATGAATGCAAGCGACGGACAACTTACTGCATCATATATGGATCGTCCGCGAGAGGTTGGTAGCTGGACCAAAGACGTCCACCCCATCCGATCATTTCACCAATCCCTGCAAGGACAGCCGTTGGAAGTAGGAACCATGCGCGGCGATGGATAGCTTGTCCGAAGTGAAGGACTGTACATGCTATCGGTGGGTACAGCATTCATCGGGGTTGAGAGCAAAACGCACCTGTAGAGACGGTGTACAGGACAGCGAAAATATAGCACACATATCTCGTTGGTATGTACCCGTAGGGCGACAAGGAAACATCAAGGGGGACCTCTGCAACTCGGAGATTAGTGTGTTATAAGCAAGGATCCAATAAAACCAGTGCTCACCGCTTGTGCTCATGATGAAGAGAAGGAAGATTGAAAAGAAGAAGCGAGGCCGAACGAGAAAAGGAAGAAGAAAATGGGTGGGTGGTGGATGACTCGGGAACGGTCGTGATCTTCTTATACCTCCGTTCGATGCAGCGTGCCTGCCAACCCTGCTGCGAGCTAATCGAGACGAGCTGCGGTATGCACTGCAATGAGACCGATCACTGTGAGCGCGAACATGCTGCAAACGAATACGTCGTATGTCGTGCACTTTGCAGAGCCATATTAGTTCGTAACTTCTGGACCCAAAGGCGTACCACACCTGGTCCAATAGACCAGTTCCTTGACATGGCCAACTCCCAGGTGGACACATTGGGACACCAACGATGGGATCGCAGACGGGGGTCCACCACGCTGCTTATTCATGGAAGTATAGCGCTGCATTTGATGGCGCGTATGACGCAGCAGCCCGATGGGTAGTATGCGACGTGCGTAGTCTCGATCGAACAGCCTGCCAGCTATACGGTAGTTGTGTCAACCGGCCCGAGTGAATGTGCCGATGAACCGGCGCAATTTGAGGCTCGTATCCGTGTTTGAGGAGCTTGCGGTTGGACAGCGGAGGCAGTGGCGGCGGGGGCGCCGACTGTCAACTGCGCATCACTACCAGTGCAGTGACCTTGTGTACCTCCCCGGTACTCTCGACAGCACACAGCAGCACAGACTGTATGGCTGCGACGTGGGCTAGTAAAAGCGATATCTTGTTGAGAATACTACGAAGCAAAAGTGAGCGCGAAGGCATTGCACTGTGTGTCACCGTACTCACTATGTGCTACATGCATTATGATCTCAGCACGGGCATCGCATCCCTGGTTCATCGGGTTTGTCGTTTATCCATGCTCGGAGATAGCACTTCACTTGGCACGCAATGCGCAGAGGCTCTTATGGGGAGATAGCATACAATGTGGGTCAAGTAGTGTTCCAAGCATTCGCACACTGGCCGGAAGGCCGCAGTGCGTCAGTTCAAATAATTTGATGGGACCTTGAAGCGGGACATCACAGGCCGGTAATGTGTTGCGCGGCTGCGTAGACTAGTGGAGTCCCAACAACGCTGTTCACAAGGACGGTGAAGCAAGGAGTGCAAGATCGAGCTAGTAGAGAAAGGTGAAACTTTGTCTATTCGTCAGCGACGACAACCGGTATTCATATTGGGCGCCTAAATTAAGGCGCAATCTAGATAGTAGATGTACCATTCGCCTAGGCGCTTATCAAGTGATCCCCGTACCCCATCGGGCGTTCTCGGGCGTCCGTGGGTCACTGTTCAGCATAGACGACCACATTGTATTCACGCCGTAATGTAGCTACTGTAAATATTGTGTCCGACATGGAGCTCGACCCTTACGGGACAATCAATGGGAAAGGAAAGGAAAGTGATCCCCGTCCCCCCCACGTGTCACAGTACCAGAAAAAGCAGTTTCTATTGTATACACGACAAAGTACTGAACCAGCATAACGACAGTCGCGTTCTCAAAATGAGTGATGTGGGAGCAGTGCATGTATCCGGACACTGGCATAGCTCCCGAGGTGTTTGTTCACTTGAGCATTAAAGGGATCGATCCCGGATAGACTGCGATAGCGTCCAAGAGACGAGCTGGATGCAGTATACTGAGTGTGTACATCGCTAGTACCACCATGGCGCCGTCAAGTACGTCTTAATGCGTACTAGGTGAGGGAAAATCAAGCTGCGCATATAGCCTCTACACTCACTGAAGTAAACTTGCGTCTGTATGATACGTCCCGAGAATCCGTCAGCCAGCTCAATGGTCCGGTAGATAGCCCTTGATGCCGGTAAGTAACGATTGATAGCAAAAACAATGAAGCACTGCACCTGATGTACAGAAACAAGGTTTCGAGGCAAATCCCGAGGACGAGGAGTTTGACCTGCTTCGACAGGGGTTGTCTGATCCAAATACTGGAGGCGATGGTCTCACTGGAGCTGGTCCCGAGCAGCGAGCTGGACTGACTCCGCCGTGAATCCTGCCGGTAGCGCCAGAAATATTGGGCAGCAAGCACACAGAACACCGTCAAGGATGCTAGGATGATGGTTGAATATGCACACACTGGCAGAGAAGATGGATTCGGTCATTGACGTACCGAGTTGGAAGACTATACCGCTCAGCATGATGTTTGAACCCTAAATCGACCACTAGCATGTCAGATGAGAAAGTACAGATCATTGTCTCGGAGTTGCATACATACCAGTCTACCAATCTCAGGGTGCGCCTCAGGAGCACTAGCTGCAATGCCGCCTCCGACGGACTGAACGAGGAATCCGACCACGTCCTATGCGTCCGAACATGAGGGATCGTCCTCGCAACATCAGTGTTAGAAACTCACGCATGTCAGGAAGATTCGCGAGTCTGCGCATTTAGTACGTCCGTTGATTAATCATTGTCACGAGGCAAACTTGGCATCCACTCACAAAGTCGTGCGTTCAAACGACTGTACTTGAGACCAATCTGTTTGATAACTCTCCCAAACGTGATGAAGATGGCTCCGATAAGCGGCGTAGGAGCGACGATAGTGCAGACAATCCTGTTGAAGTAATTGCGATGAGCAGCAGCCGGTGACACTCTCGAATCCGCGTACTGGATGAAGAATGGAGTCTGGTTAAGAGGAGCGTAGCTGGACCACAGTCGTCCGGACCAGCCGAGTGTTTCTCCAAGTGTTGCAAGGACAGCGGTCGGCAAAAGCCACCATGCACGATACTTCAGAGCCTGCCCAAGGTGAAGGACTGTACAGATCTCAATTGCAACGCAAAGGCAAGCAATACGAGCGCCCTTACCCATGGAGATGCCGAACAAAGTGAGGAAGAGGTAACAGATACTCTTCGTCGGTAGATAGCCATAAAATGGGGAAGTGAGGTTTCCCGCAGCGTCACGATCGGAGGGTTGATCTAGGTGGGCAGTCTGAGCGGGTCTCTGAAGGCGTAATGGGCAGAAATGTCCTCACCACTAGTAGAATTCATAGTAAGTGGACAAATAACCTGGTCAGGAAGGACGAGAGTATGCGGGCATCTCGCCGTGGTGACTGCCTTTTGAACCACACTCATGACGCTCTCGCGGCGCTGCGTGAGAGGCTGCGAATCAATTTGTGACCAGTACGTGCTCAGTACATGACAGACTGCGCTGTCTTCTATTTGACGCACCGTCAGTTTTAGATATGATGTAGGAATATTCAGAACGAGAAGTAACCCGTGACGCACCAACTCTCTCCCATACTTGACGCACCAAATCGCTTCCATACTAATGTGGTTCGAGCATGCAGCCGCAAGGTAGCGATCTCTAACAGAGCTCTCTTTGATACACGGATTGCAGTGAGCGAACTTGCGAGAACTGTTCACGGTGTCGGCGGTTACAGAGTGCTGCTATTGAGAAGGAAGTACACCCACGCGGCGGACACAGCCTCACTGCGGGGGGCGTTGAGTACACAGACGCAGCACCTGCGACGCAGTCTCGTCGTCGACGTGCATGGTTGATGCCATCAATATGGCGGCGAAGCGCGGCGGAGTATGATGCAAGTTACTGCTGCCTTCCAACTCAAGCGAGAGACTGGTCTGTATGGTGCCCAATTGCATCGGTTGTGTCTCCCGGAGCCAACCCCAAATTAGACTGCTAAACAGACTCTGAACGGCGAAGCAAGCGTGTCAAACTTTAATCTGTGCAGGGAGAATTACTAACCTTACCTTTTGGATGGTAGTAGCAGGACTTGAGCGGACTGAGGGACCTCGGCGATTCTTGACAATCCGGTGCTCGTCTACTGCGGTCGGGTTTCGCGCAGCATAGGCCATGCCAGTGTATTACATTGATGCCGCGGAAGTTATTGCGGAAAATCTGGAGCATGGACATTGGTCAATATGACAACCCGACGTCGCCGGCCGAGTCTAGGAAGTCTAGCACCCGACGGCGACCGCAGACACCTGCTTGTGCAACACCCGCAGGGTGCGAGGCGCAGGACGGTGGTCTGCGACCTATGTGAGAGTTATGAGGGGATTGGATGGGTATCCATGAGTGGGTTCTGGTAGTGTTTCAAGACGATTGACGTACTACCTGCAGACTCCTGGTGGTCGCAGGCTTGAAGGTTCGGCGCCTGTCATAAAAAGTAGTGTCGGCATCTCCGGCTAAATACCAGGATTTACATTGTGACGAAGACATACGTACCACACTCCACCAGCGAACGCGATGAACATCGGTTCTGCAGTCTTGAAGATCATGTACAGGTGAGCACAAGCTGCATTCGCCTATCTATGGTCGGACGTTCGGAGACGCTCTCAACGCTAACTTGCGGATTCGTGCTTTCGCGAGCTGAACGGTCATGTCAGTAGCGGCGGAAGTATTCGGCGATGAGGATGACGAAGACGGTGAAAGACGCTGTATTAGGGAGATCAATGGTGCTTCGCGATTCGTCGGCAGACACTATTCTACGCACTCAGCTGGAAGATGATAATCCTGCCTAGCATGATATGGCCGCCCTGAAAGAAAAGGAGGTCGGCGGTAGGGAATATGACTGGAGCAGGAGGCTTCACTGGATCTATTTGATGTTTCTCATTATCGTCTGTAGTACCGGCGATGCCGGGGCCGCTTACACCCTGGACGACGAAAGAGATGATATGTTCGCTACACCAGTCGCTCCGAAGGAGTGCAGGCTGCGTGCGTGCACGCATACACTGCACAGTCATTGTTAGGTGATAGCAAAGACGAAAAGAAGGCGCGCACCATTGCCACGAGCACAACACAAGAAACGCTCAGTTAATCCGTTCAACCGAAATTGAACGGACAGCCGAATACGTTGCGAGGGGAATTTGCAAGATGAGTAGAGTCTAGAGCTCAACTGGTAGGACCATACAGCAAATTCAGTACACCATCCGAAAGAGCCATTTGACCTACCCTAGCGCATCTTCCCATAGTCGCAAAACACTGCCGTCACGTCCACGGTTCCGGTGAGGCTTGTGAACAGTCCATGACCAGGCGGGTACTGGTCGTACTCTAGGCTTGGAGGACGTGATTCCCGCGGAAACACAAGCAGACCTATTACGACAGCGATCGATGTTCGACATAACCGCTATCCCGTCGAAGACATCTGATCGAGCGGCTCGTCAGAAGCTGTGAACAAGTAGTCACTGGTCAAGCAAGAGACGTCGAGTTCAGCTGCAGGGACGCATGTGAATTGCATCCATACCAGATTCAGTAGATCCTGGTTATCTTTTGTAGCAGGCCCAGCTCGAGCCGACGTCCTTCCGCAGTGAGCTAAACGTCTATCGCAGCAAACGTCACTCGCGACCAAGGGGAGTTCAATCACATTCAGGCGCGCATACACTGCAGTCTCCGATCAGCAGGGAAGTCAAGGGAGCCTGGGGAGGACGCACCATTATACACCATGCGCAACACGCAGGATCCCGTCCATGCCCGATCATCCGCAAGAGTAATCACATTGGAATGAGAAGTGTGCAAATGTGTACAATCGATAGCTCAGCGCAAATGATACAGCAATTTCAATACAACGTTTCACAGAGAACTCAGCGTATTTGACCCAAGATGTGAAGCTCCCCCAATGACCCAATCGCGCGCGAGTTGCAAATCAGGCGGCCCACTTCTTCCACTCGCTGCCCTCCGGAGGCTTGACCTCGACGGTGCCCTTCTTGACCTCGTCCCAGTTCGTGCTGAGCGTGGTCCCGCCGCTCTCCGAGTAGCTCTTCATCATCGCCCGCCTGGTATCCTCGTCTGCATCCGCATACAGCTTCTGGAAGAACTCATTCACGGCCGCGTCGCCGCCCGCGTTTGGGTCCTGATCGCTCGTGACGCCCTTCTCTTGGTTCAGGATCTCCTTGGTGATGCCGTCCCAATTCTTGTGCTTGCGCACCTTCGTCGTCGTTGGTGCGGCGCTGGTGGGGAACGAAGAGAGCGCTGTGAATGCGATAGGGTACAGATATTAGACTGATGCGTCAGAATTGTGGACGCGCGTGGGTACGCACGATCTGGGGCATCGCCGACGAGCGCGCCCCATCGGCCTTGGGCCATCTTGATGAGGCGCACCTCAACCTTGACCTTGCCGACGGTGTAGTCACTCTTGGCGGGATCGATCTGACCCTTGAGAGGCTCAAGGACGAGTGTCTTGTCGCCGTGCGAGTACGTGAACTGTCGCGCCACAGTTGTCAGTCAAGCGTGTGGAGGGCAAGGGTAGAGCGCATATAGCTCACCTTCCTGGGCTCAAAGGAGACCTTCACCTGCTCCGGATCAGCACCCTTGTCGAAGATGGAAAGGGTGAGCTTGTCGTCGGTCTCGTAGAACTCATGTCTGGGTGTGGCGGCGTTCCCCCTCAGTCGCGTTTCCTCGCCTAGAGCGATCGCAAACGTACCTCGGGGTTGTCATCTTTCAGGCTGTCTAGCTCAAGTGGCAAGGGTATAGCGGAATGCGCAGGTGCGGGTAGGAAGACAAGGAGAGGGGTGCATGGACCGGGCATAGCAGTAGCAATTATGAGGACGAAGAAGGCAAGAGGACGAATATTCTAGAAGCACGTGACACGCGACGCGACGCGACGTGCGGGGAGAGGACGGGCTGCTGGGATTGGTGGAGGGGAAACGACGGAGATGGGATCGGGGGCAATATCGTCCGCGACGTCATCCAGCCAACTCCAGACAGTGGCGGGCCCAACAAGCACTGCAGATCTCTCGTCCAATGGCGTCTGGGCGTGTCCGTCTCCACACTCCGCCTGCCGCTGCGCTGTTCTTAAGCCTGCTCGTCTGCAGACTGCCCCGGCTCTCTCTCTCCCTCGTCGTGAACAGCGTCCAGCATGTCTCAGCCAGTCCCCAAGGCCGCGCTCTACTACAGCCCCGCATCGATCTGGGCCTCTGTCCGTGAGTGGCGTCCATATCTCGCGCGCGTCGACCGTGATTGAACGCGTCTCGCAGCTCTCCTCGCGCTGTAAGTGATCGGATCGGTTTTGTAGCAATCGGGCCTGACGCGATACTTCCGCCTCCAGCGAGGAGAAGGGCTATGGAAGCGATGAGGTCGACCTCAAGGAGGTCAATCTCGGTGAGCAGTCTCGTCCATCAGACTAGATGTCTTGCATATCGATGAGGTACCGGACCGCGTCAGCAACGGGCGAGAACTTTCGACCCTCCTACCTCCGCCTCAACCCAGCAGGTACGTCCTCTCCGCAAAGCGCAGTCTGCCGTCTATTGAGTCTGTCATCGCGCCCCAGGCACCGTGCCAACCCTTGTCGTGCCTCTCCAGAAGACTCTCTCACCAGAGATAGAGTCACGCTACAAGGCCATCCAGGACACGAAGGCATGTCAGAGCCATCCGAACTCAACGCATATATTGACGCACCATCAGGCCATCGTAGAGTTCCTGGACAAGTCGCGCTCTGCGCAGTCGCGAACCCACACCACATCGACTGCGCCATCCCCATCCCTTGCGCCTGCGACCATCGCGTTCAACGTTGTGTCCGGTCAGATCATCGAGCTTCTTCACAGCCACGGCGCGGACCCCAATGCACTCTTCTACATGAACGCGCGCACCGAGGGCGAGCTGAAGGAGCTTGCTAAGACGCTCCTTCCGTTTGTCTCTGGTAGACGTGAGACACTCTCCAAGCTTCTCGCCGATAGCGACTCTGGCGCACTCCATGTGTCAGAGAAGACGAAGGCGTTCTGGCAGGTGAAGCTCATAGCCACGGACAAGTTCGTCCAGGTCTACCAGGACGCGGAGAAGAGTGAGGGTGACCTTTCGGACGAAGCACGGCAAGCTCGCCAGGAGTACTTGAGGTCTGCCAAGGCTGCGTGGATTGCGCTGAAGGACGTCTTGAGCGCATTGAACAAGGAGGTGATCGGCCCCTTTGTCCTCGGTGAGTGTCCTCAACTGTACGGTATTGGTACACCGTTTTGATTTCGAGCTTCTTTGCAGGTGACCAGCTATCGGTCGCAGATTTGCATCTGGCGGCGTGGCTGGCCCGTATAGCCAGCTTGTCTGGAGCAAGCGCGTCCGATGACGGCAACGCTGCTGTGGCGAAGATCGAGGCTCATGTTGGTGACGGTTTCAGCCTTGACCGGGAATTCTCCGTTGCGGAGGCACGTCGACGAGCCGGGATCCCAGTAACGGGCGTCGAGCCCACGGAACGCCAAAGCAAACTCGCTGCGTTCTGGGATGCAGTGAAGGAGCGGCCCAGCTGGAAGAAGGTGTACGGCGAGGGTCTGCACTGAAGCTTGAAGGATGGTCACGACGTAATGATGATGCTATTGACCTGGGTCCGGACACTATCAAAGGAAGACGGACGGAAGCAGTCTGTACGAGTACCTGTCTACATATCGGGGACGATGACGGAAGCAGTGGCCATGAACCCGACGCTCTTGTATGTCGGACCTGTGATGAAGTTAGTACGTGATCGTCGATCGTGTTAGCATGTCGGGAGTAGTTGAGAGGCTCTGAGGGGTAGACTCGTAGGGTGATAGACCTTCGGACGTGCTCCCGAAAGAAGGCTGAGAGGAGGCAATGCTTGCGCTGGACTGCGCAGCTGGCGCAGCGTGGCTGATAGCGTGACGACGGCTTGTGACAGTCATTTTGAGGTGGCTGTCTTCGCGGGGGAGGCGAGGAGGCGCCGGTGGAAGCGGACGAATTGGCGGAGGAGAGACGCCGTGTGCAGTATCCCTCTACACTGCACACCCGCTCCCTTATCCTCTCTCACTCTCTCCGTACCCTTCCTCCCTCTCGCGCTAATCGCTATTCATCCTGGCCGCCGTTCAGTAATTGCCTCGCTCCGTCCAGGCCAGCCGTCCGCCCCATAGGCGTCGCCCCATATACCTACTGCCGACCGTGACAGCCAAGCTGGTTTTTGGCGTCCCTCGATCTCCCAAAAGCCCTCAAGCTTGGCCATGTCATTCCCCCGCGACATCTTCTCCCCCGCACCACGAACTAATGTTCCCCTCACCGTTGTAACGACCCCGCAAGAGCACAACTACGTTCATCACGACGGCTCCACCGAACCAGGACCCTCTTCCACGCATCCACTTGCCCGACCTATCCCCCGTCGGACGCACTCCCTCCCTGACGCCCCCGTGCCGCCATACGATGAGGATGAGGAGGACGACTTCAACGCGTGCGCCGTCCCGCGGAGATCCGCAGACCGTTCCCGTCTCTATCCCCCAAGCGCCGGTGAGGCAACGCACTCGGTTTGTTCATCCGCGACGAACACGCCTGCGCCGTCGCGTTCGTCCTCCCCCTTCCCGTTCTACTACTCTGGCGCGTCCTCGTGCAGCTCCGACAGCGAGAGTGAGCCCGAGTCGCCGCTCCTCAGCCGGTCACGGCGACCGACGTTGCCCTGGCGCAACGGCGAGCGCCCGCGCTGGTGGCGGCTCCGACTTGGCTCGGGAAGCAGCTCGGCTGGGAGCAACGACCCATGGCGGCGAAGACGGCGGTGGAGGGACGTCTCCTGGGGCCTCCGCTCGTGCAAACGTCTGCTCCGTAGGCTGGTCCGACATCCGTTCTTTCCAAAGACGCCCGTCACGATCGTGAGTCCAGTCCGTTCTCTCTTATTCCTTTCTGCATCCGGGCATGGCGCGAGCCGGCTCGGTCGTGCGCCGCGACGGAAGTTACTGGGAATGCTCGGGTATGTGGTCTGGTCGGGGAGCTTGGAGTATCTGGACCCGTTGTTGCGCGCTGTACTGCATCCGTACTGCGTACCACCGCCGGTATCGGATGAGCGGCGTTGCGATACGTGACCCGGGGCACAGTCAAACTAATCATGTTCGAGTTTTTGGGTGTCAGATACTGATTAAGTTCTGTCTGCCAGCTGCTCACGCTCCTTTTCCTCACCATCTTTGGTGTGTCCCTCACCTTCCTCCTCATTTACATCCTCAACCCGGACAAGGAGCCATTGCCATGGCGTGGGTACTGCACTCTGCCACAACATTCTGGCGGGCCACCATCAGTGTCCTTGTCACCCACAGCACTACTCCAGACACCTTTACCGACGAACATCACTTATCCATCGTTTCCGCCACCTGATTTCGACACGTTAGCGCCTGCGGGCGTGTTTATTGGTGTGTTCTCCATGGATACAAGTGTTGAGCGTCGGATGTTGGTGCGGTCAACATGGGCGAGGCATATGAGGAGCAGAGAGGGGGCGGCTACGGGTGATGACGGTGTCGCGACTTCGCGAACGATCGTACGCTTCATCCTGGGGCAGCCCAGCAAGGATTGGGAACGGCGTGTGAAGTTGGAGATGGAGAGTGAGTTTGCAACGCGTCTTCTCTCCCGCATCATCGCTGACATGTTCGTTAGCGTACAAGGACATGGTGATTCTGCCTATCACGGAGAGCATGAACCGCGGCAAGACACATGCTTTCTTCTCTTGGGCTGCCAACCACTCCTGGGTCCCTCCACTCTACTACGACGATTTCATTCAGGTGCCGACGAACTTCACATATCTTAATGCGTCTATCCCGGCCCCGTCACTTGCCAGCCACGACCCTCTCCCTGCCCATCGAGATCAAATGTTGAACTCCCCGGCAAAGCCATGGGTAAGGCCAGACTTCGTGGTCAAGGCGGATGACGACTCCTTTGTCATGCTCGCGGAGCTCGAAGCGCGGTTACGCGTCGAGCTTCACAAGGAGCCTCTTCCGCCCCCTCCGCCTCCGCAGAGCAAGATCGCGCAGCCGCAAGTACAGCCGCGGGGTGATAACGACGAAGCACGCGTTCTCGACTACAATCAGATCGCTTCCTACTTCGACTTCTCGCTTCCGTCGTACATGACACGCACGCCCTCCACGCTCGCTGTGGTGCCGACTGTTCCAGAGGAGCCGCCGCTATCACCTGATCCCCTCGTCTTCTGGGGATACCTCGTGAAGAACCGGTTTATGGCTGGGGAGCTGTACGCGCTCAGCTTCGCGCTTGTGGATTGGGTTGCGAACGACCCCGTGGTCAAGACTATGACGCGCGGTGCCGAGGACAAGCAGACGTCGAAATGGATTCGCGCACATCCACGTGCGGAGCAGGTCCGGTGGACAAGTGAGCGGTGCTGGATTTATGACCATCCCCGCGCTGGGACCGTGTGCGTGGTTATTGCCTCTCGACGCGCTCTGTCACGTCACACTGACATCCGAAATTTGACAACAATCTGACAGTTATTCGCACGGCTTCCTGTTCCCGTCGGAAGTCAAGCGCGTGCAGGAGGGCGCCGTCCGTGATATTCAACGGCTCGCGCAGCAGGCCGCCAAGACGGACCTGTCCACTTCAACGTACGCAACGCCGCCGGGGCAGTGGGTCGCTCCCCCTGAGAAGTGGCGTCACTCAACGGTGTCGAAGTTTGGCGTGCACTATTCACCACCTGTCGGGGATCTGAACCTTGACCACAGTGTGGAGGCGCTTGTTGAAGGCAGTGATATGTCGATGGTCCATGAAGGTGCGTTCCATCATCCTGTTTGCCAAGCTCATCCGCTTAACTGCTCTGCTTCCCTAATCTGCGACTTGATCGCTGTTTTACCTTGGTACATTGCATGTTCGCATTGTGCAGATGGCTCAATGACCCCAGATCTGGCGTGGAAGTACCGAGAGGGCCGCCGGAGACGCTACGAGGGCAAGCGCTTAGGCGGCACGGTGGTCGTGCACTTCATCAAGAAGAACATGTGGTTCCTCGAAACCGCCGCGGCGCTGCTGCACGGGGACGATGTAACGCCCCTCGAGCAGGCTCTGGAGCAGGTACACGGGAACATGTTCCCCAAAGACGGAAACGCGGACACCGACGATGCGCATTCGGAGCTTGAGCCGGAGTCCTCTGCGGGCTCAGGTCCCAGCGCGGACGCGGATGCGGATGCTGACGTCGGTGTGGATATGGATTCGGACTCGATTTTGACTTTGGCTCGTACACATACAAAGTCGCGGACAATGGTTCGTAGATCTCGTAGGAGACTGGGGTAATAGCGGCGGTTATCTCAATATTCGCTATCCTTCATGTTATCGTTCGGGCGGTCGGTTCTTTGCTCGTTCATCCCCTTCCCTTCCCTCTCTTCAACCTGTCACTACTTTGCCATAACTTGAGCTCTTGGAATTCTTATGCAACCGCCGACCGCCCCCGACATTATATACCGCTTGACCTCTTTGCTAGTCTGCCCTTGTCTCCAGGCTTCCTCGATGTACCACTCTCATCTAATCATCTTAGTACCCTCCCCCACAAGCACGTTTACTGCTCGCCTGTGTAAATTATCCCGCATTAACCGTTGATTGAAAACAAAGGGCGTTTACATTGTTTTCCCATTCAATTTCACTCACGTCTTGAGCACGCCGCGCGACGCAACCTGTCTCCAGCGCGACCAGCGTTGGGCATGGCTCCGGCTCCGGCGTGTCTGCATTCATTGTACTGCAGAATACTGCAGCGCTTCGTGGGCTACTACGCTTACTGCGCACGCACAATCACCTGCCGGTATTGTGCGCATGAGGACACGCAATCTCGGCAGGGGGAGTAGCACACTGCGTGCAAAGACAGTGACATGCACATGGATACCCCATGTCCCCCACAATACAACAACTACTATACAGGTACAAAACGTACCGAGACCTCCGAGGGAATTCGGAAACTCTTGATACACATCAAGGCCAGGCAAGGTATATGGGACGCGGTCAGCGAGGAATCGGAGGAGAGACGTAAGGCAATGCCGGTCGGAAGCCGTCCAGGATCATGGCCTGCGGAGAAACGTAAGTTCCGCACTGGAGTGGGACACTCGTCTGGACCCTCCTCCCTACCGCGTCGCGGATAGTGCCCTCCCATCGCTGGAACCACTCGCCCTCGCGCTCCCCGATAAGGTGCACGACCCCGTCGTGAGTCTGCTGCCAGCGACCGTCGTTGGTGTACATTGGTATCTGCGTCCCCGGAGGCTGTATCTGCCAGGTCTTCAAGGCATACGCTCCGCCGCATACCTCCCAGCGTCCACCGCCGCGGTGGTTGAAGCGCTTATAGAGCCAGATGAAAGGGTATATGAGGAGGATCCAGAGGAGGAACTTGATCCACACACTGGAGAGCATGCGGGAGAAATTGTTGTCGGGGCGGATGCGGATCTTGTCGTGCGACATGTCGAAGGAGACGGTGATGTCATGGTTGTAGACCGAACGGATTGCAGCGATGACAGCCTCACGCAGGTTGACGGTATTCCAGCCGTAGACGATCTATGATGATGTTCAAGTTCAGTAACACTGAAGCTGGTTCCATGCATACAAGTAAGGCAAGCATACCTTGGTGTACGTGAACTCTTTGAGCAGCTTATCGCTTGCACAGTACTCGTCCGCCCATTGCCGTAGTGACTTTGACGATTCCAGCACAACAGCACGTTCCGGCGTCTGCTGCTGGAACCACGATTCGGGCCCGACCGCGACCCAAGGAGGAAGACCACAAGCTCTGCGGATCTCTTTACGCTCCTTCGCCGCCTTGATCTCCTCCTTGGTGGCCTTGCGCCGTCCCGACGGCAGCGCCATCTCGGGGTCTCGGGTGACGAGATCGTTAGAGTCAACCTGCTTGACCATCGCTCCGCGGTAAGCTGGTTCCGCATCCGGGAGACTCCAGTGCACTGGGCCATGGACAATGTTCGGGGTAAGGTCGATATAGAAGTCGAAGTCTAGCAAGCGGACAGTCTTCAGTTCATCTGGCAGCCATACTCGAGCCGTAGCGTACCGGTGACCGTTTCCGTGTAGTGTTCTGTAGTGGTGGTGGGGTTCCCTTTCGAATCTGTCCCGGACACGAACCGTGTTCGATGTTCGGTATGCGTGCCTCGTAGATGCATCCGGTATTCGGGAGGTGAGGTAGACTGGGAGAGAAGGAAACGATACAATGCCTCGCCTGTCAATTGCGTCAGCATTACGTCTCGAGGAACTAGCATCCTGGCAAATGCTCTGCGAACACTGCCCAGAAGGACGCACCATCCTCGTTCAAGTGAGGGTCATGGGAGACGACCTCCCTTCCAGAGATAAAGTACTCTGCCTCATATGGAGTGAACTCCGGGGGAGGTTCCTCCCCGCCTGGAGGGATGTAAACGTTCTCGAATGCCCGTTCGGTATACTTGGGTGCCTCGCCATCTGGCGGTGGCGCGAGGTCATCGAGCACATGCGAGGAAGAGGCGCCTGCCACGTCAACCTGACCTGCAAGCTCATCGTCCAGCGGATGTTTCTTGTCGACGTCTGTGATGATCATGGTGGTAGCAGAGAGAGAACACAAAAGACCTTATGGATCAATCATGCACAGGTCTTGTTGGGCCACGTTCGCGGTTGGCCGTAGGCAGTGCACAAACGCGCGTGTGGCTGTGTTTGACTACGTGGTTCGAGGCGCGGACGCCCGGACGGCGACACGGTCTGGTGACACTTGCCTGTATACGCCTAATATGCCAGGGCAACCTCCCTAAGACCCTTTCAGCGAGTGGTAGACTAACTTCAGTGATGCATCTCCCGCGCACACGGTCCCGTCCCCGACGAACCATGTATTGGTGGCTAACGACTCAGATACGCTGCTCTGAGTAGAGCGTGACGTCATGAGTCTACGGTGGTGTTTACTGAAGTCAATGCTGATGCACACCCCGTATCATTCCCAGCAGACGTAACCATGAAACCTTTCCCTACCCGCTGAGTACCATGGCATGCCCTATGGCATAGATGCTTGATACAGTACTTCATTTTCCGTCCGTGTGAGGCCACAGTGCCCGCGGTCAAAACATCTGCAAGCCCTGGTCACATGACCATACGAGGAGAAACACGACGTCGACGATGACTCACGTTACGGCACAACTGCAAGAATTGAGCTGGGTAAGCGGGGTCATAAAGAGGACTGACTTCCTGCGCTCCCCAACAGGCACAGCGGAGCAGATAGCCGGAAAGCGGACCGGAAAGGAAGTACTAGTAGTAGCTAGCGGAGAAGCACGCAAGGTGAGAGCGGTCGTCGCCCATCTACCACTTGAATGGCGTGAAAAAAATCCTAAATATATCCTGCCTCTAACTACAGTAAGTATCTAGAGGCACAATCTGCCATCCCCATCAGCGCTCGAGGCGGAGGACCCGTTCGAGAACGTGCTCGCATGCACGTCAGGAACTGCGCAACCAGCCCAGATGCGCCCGGTGGTCAACCTCGCTCCAAGGTGCGCACACGAGACCTCACAACGCCTGCTACGCCGGTCAAAAGCCACGATGAAGCCGCGCGCTCCCTACAGACTTGGTACTGTACACGAATAACTCTCACCGTCATGGAGGAGCGATGAGGTCAACACGACCTCACCGTTCCTGCGAGCATATAAGAAATGGGCAACGTCCGCACCAAGCACAGAACCACCCCGAACTTCCAATAACGACCATGTCCGGCACTGAACACAACCCGCAAAACTCTCAGAACCAGGGCTCCTGGCAGAACGACCTGCAATCGCAGAATCAGAGCTGGGACCGTAGCGAAGGCGAAGGCCAACAGGGCATGCAAGGTACGCAGCGCCGTCCCCTCGACATCGTCGACCTGTCCTAACCGGCTCAACAGGTAATCGTTTTGATCCCGCCTTCGCTGGCAGCGGCGGGCAGTCCGCTATGCCCGTGCAGGATCGCGACCCCTGGGATGCTCCTGGACAACTTCACGGGACGCAGGGTGGCTACGCCGGAACCGGCGCAGGTGAGTCCGCTCTTGCCCAAAGGCACACACTCAACAACTCACCGAGCGCGATCGTGACTCGCCCAGACTTCGACCCTGGCAATCTGCCTGGGGGCCAAGGTGGCTACGCTGGGCCGGGTTCAAGTGAGTCCACTCCTGTATCCTGCGACTCGACGTCTCACTGAGCGTAATCCAGATGCCGTCCCCGGTAACTTGCCTGGTGGACAGGGCGGATATGCAGGGAGAGGCGCCGGAGGCGGAGGTACGTCTTCGCCACTAGTCATCTGTAGAGCATCGAGTCATTGACCACTCACCAATCCAAACCAGGTGCCGGTTTAGGCGCGATGGCCGGGGACCCGAGCGGCCGGTTTCCAGAGCGCGAACTGGGACAGAACGCAGCCTCGTACGGCGGAGGACCCGGTTCCGCTGCTGCTCCCGCTGGGGGACGCACTAATCGGACTGGAGCCAACACCGGCGAGAAGCTCGTAGGTGAGCGGTCTTCCTCCCGTCGGTTCGAGATCAAGATTCCAACGCTGACACGCTTGACATGATGCAGGCGAATTCGAGAAAGCAGCAGGCAAGTTGACCGGTAACCCGGGGATGGTGGCGCGGGGTGAAACTCGCAAGGTAAGTCAAGCGGTGGCGGCGTTCACATGTCGTCTTCAGAGGAACTTATGTTGACAGTTGCACCTATAACAGATGGGCCAGACAGGCCGTGAGCCTACCCCACCGTACTAAGAAGACTGAAGCTTAACTCACCATGAGATGTGGCTCCCGGAACTCCTGTACTGTAGTGATAGCCCACGCTTTGTCCTTGTATGTACTAGTATATAATGAACCTTGAGCACAGCTGGTCCGTGACATGCAGATCGGACGTAGACCTAAGGCTAAAATCGGGGAAATGTTTCTATCCATGTGATGAATGATACTACGTCTACGGAGGATGGAGGCGTTCAGAAACGTCCTCGGGGAAGGTCGACGTGCACGCGGCAGATCGCCCGGCGATGGCGGGCAGTAATGGGGTGAACAAGGCACAGATCAAAGTTGTATAGAGTACACAGGAGTCCATCGTCGCGACACGGAAAAATGCGTGCGATGTGGAAGAGTCCGTGATCGTGAACAACTTGGAAAAAATGGGGAGGTCCTAGCGAACAGCTGTATGATGCTATGTACTACTGGTAATGGTGTGAGATTATTCGGGAAGATGCGACAAATTGTGCGACCGGAACCATGCGAGAGACAGACGAGATATGTAAAGCGTATGACAGTAGGAGAACTAGGGGATGGGGAGAATATAGATGTGCAGCATTTGTCAGCCCAAGAGCAACGGAGATGGTCGTTACATCATGTTTAAGGTCATCCGCGGCGCGAATTCTCCCTCGAGATATCGCCCAGCGTTACACCCTCTGGGAGGTTCCGTACCTATGCAGGAAGTCAGGTTGATGCCCGCCACCTCGTACACAATCGCACGTACCTCCAACTTCGGCCTCGTCTCCGGCGCAGGCTCCTCATCTGCCGAATACACGCTACTTGTCGTCGTCGGAGTACTCGACTGACGAGCTCCCGACTGCCTCTCTGTCTCATCATTCCCACCTGCCAGATTCAACGTTGGACCCATCGCAGGCGTTGACGGTTCCGTTGGAGACCCGCTATGATAGCCTGACAATAGGGGTTCCGTACTTCCGACGCTCGCCTTCGCAGCATGTCCGTAGCCCATTGAGCTGCCAGTTGATGTGCTGTATGTATGCTGTCTTTGCCACGCACCAGGTGGTGGGCTAGTTGTCCGTGCAGGAGTATAGCCATCTCTGCGCGCCGGGTTCGGGAAGACCGCAGCCGGTGGAGGGTGAACGGTACCAACGGCTGCGTACGGGTCAAAGTCGGGTCCAGTGCCTGGGGTAGATGGAGCAGTGTTCCCCTCCGCAGTAGGCGGACGGACGATAGGGGCACCCCCCACGAGCATGGCCCCGGAGCTGTAGCTGGAATTCGGGTGCGTCAGCGCGGAGGGTGTTGACACGCGCCGGTTACCCTTCTCGTCATCATCATCGCCATCGAGTGGCCGGCGATTGTATCCCGCAGCAGCCAGGGTAGAAGCAACGGCCGTGTCATGTTCGAGCCGTTGGGTTCGTCTTCGCCGACGGACATAAAAGATGATGAACAGCACGATCGACGCTGCGGCGAGACCGACGATGAGGAAGACGCCGGCGACCGCGCCCTTATTCCGGAAGAATCTACGCGCGACGTTTTGGTGAGTCTGGCTTCACATGAGGACGCGCAGCGCCGGCACACTCACTGTGACGTTTGAGTCGCATTGTCATTGGTCCCGATGGGCGTGGGGTTCCCTGCGACGATGGTCACAACAGTGGGCGAACCGTCACTGTTGGTGCTGGTCAGAGTCTGTGTCACGGCCAAAGGAGCACTGGTAATAGTCGATCCAGCACTGTTCGTAGTTGTAATGTAAACCGTCGACTGCAGTGTGGTGCTATGCATATATGCACACCGAATGTCAGTGATACCTTCCTCCGTCATGACCATACAAGACATACGTGACAGCAACACCAGCGGTGATTGAGCTGGGCAAGGTAGTTGTTCCTTCTGTAACCGTGTTCGTTACGGTGTCCGTTGACGAAGTGGTAGATGAGGTAGAATCACCCGATGAAGTATCGGTCACAACAGCGGTTGTGGTAGTCGTGGGCGGATCTGATGTTGTAGTGGGAGCCGAAGTTGTGGAGGACGTCGTGGTAGATGTGGTCGTCGTAGTCGGAGGGGTGGTGGTGGTGGTGGTAGATGTAGATGAGGAGGTCGTAGTTGAGGTGGTGGTCGTGGTGGGAGGCGTAGTGGTAATGGTCGAAGAGGTGGTCGTGGTTGTCGGTGGATCTGTGGAGGTGGAGGTGGTCGACACCGACGTCGCATCATCCGTGGACGGCGATGTCGTGGGGGACGACATGGTGGTCGAACTGGGAGGGCGCGTGTGAGTGAGCTATGAGAGAATCGAGACGGATCTACGGGGACCCTAACCGGGACTCACGGAGGATCAGAAGATGCCGGGGCAGAATTCCCAGTCGAAGTCTGGATTGTAGAGGACGTAGGGGAATTTTCGGAGCTTGAGAGAGTGGCAGAAGGCGAGCCTTGTGACGAGGTCGTCGGCGCGGCCGAAGCAGAGGTTTGCGGGGATGCGGTAGTTGTGGTGGGCGTGTCGTCGGACGTCGAGGTTGGGGTGGGGGTGGACGGCGTTTGTGATTGTGATTCGCCGGTGGACATGGACGTGTCGCCGGTTTGTGAAGGCGGGGCGGTGGAGGTTGCAGGGGAAGTAGAAGCAGCGGACGTACCAGAAGTGGAGTCAGTGGCAGGCAGAGAATCAGAGACAGAAGTGGCAGGAGGGGAAGAACCTGGAACAGTGGACGACATGAATAGGTGTAGGGGACTGGGCAGTACAGGAATAAGGTTGAAGCAGAAAACGGAGTCGGATGCCCTAGCGGCCGACAAGTGGAACGAGGTCACTGTCAGTCAAGGATTGGCGGTGGAGAGACGCGAGCAACTCACCAGACACGCGCTGTCCGCATACACACAAGTGCGATACGGCGCAAGAGATATGAAGGGTGTGCGGGGAACGGAACACGCTGATTGGAGAGCAAAGGTCTGAAAGAGGCTCACCTGTGCCAGAGTCTTGTCTTTTGTTGCGGGGCCTGTACAAGGGCATGGTCGCGCTCAACGGCGAAGAGGCATGGCTCGCTGTGCTCGTGATGGCGCGCGGCCGGGGAGGAATGGGCGTATGGGAAGGAGGCTCCAGGGGAACGTGGAGGAGAAGGAGGCGGCTGCGTGCGCTCCCTCGTCTTTATTATCCGGCGGCGCAAGGCAGGCCTCTCGAAGTCCATGCGGAAATAGACGACCACAGCCGAGACGTCATTTCCTGTAATTGCCGCCTGCCGCGTCTACCGTTCACCCGTTCTGCAGTGCTTCCCTCCCGACATGCACACCTGCCCCATCCTCGTCTCCGCCAGCGACGTTCGCCGCACTGCTGGCAGCGACGACCGGCACGAGGACGACGTTCGCAGCCCGAATGGCAGCCCCGGGCATCCTTTCGGCCACGACTCACCGCGCGCCTCGCATGCCAGACAGCCTGCCGCCTCCTCCGTGCCCGGCATGCTGCGCCACGCATCCAGCGCATTCCGCTCCTCCTCTTCCGGCAACACCTCAGCCCCTACCCATCTACTCCGACCTATCCAAGGCCCCCTTGGCTCACCCAAGCAGGCAGATCTCTTCCATCTATGCCCCTCTTCCTCTTACCTTTGCTAGCCCTCCTGCCTCCATCTCCGGCGCGTCTAGATAGTCTCCCGCGGACGCCGTCTGTCGTGCTTGTCCGTTTCGTCTACGCCACCAGCCGCACAGCACGTCTGGCGGACACAGACACGCTCGAGAGCCTGCCATATATCAGGAAATAATGCATCGATATCCCTTCAAGCATTCCGACCGTACCGCCTTGGCCCTCGTGTCGATCGCAAACGGCATCCAGACAAACAGAGATCGCGACATGAGGCTTGTTGTCGGGCCGACCTGGAGCAACTTCAAGCATTCGCTGCAGTGGTGGCAATCTACAGAACAACCTTCAAAGTTTTCCTGAGCATGTCACTTAACCGCGACGTACCGACTCCGAGAATGCATTCCACGCCGCCCATGACCTGCCTCGTTTCCTTCGTGTTCCTTGATAACGGGCCCTACGTCCGCTTCTCCGACTTCGTGCAACTTCTCCCTGCGCTCCGGTCGCGATGACCTACTAGCGAACGCCAACGCCAACTTCCGAGCAGCGCACGCGAGCACTGGAACGTACTCCACTCCACGCCTGGTGGCCTGTCTTCTTTGACGTTTCTGATGGAGAGTATGCTCCAAGGTTCGTATAGCCAGTCGCGGCGATGTTCCTGAGACCAGTGGGAAGAGAGGGCGAGGGGAGTTGGGGCCTGCGTGGGCGTTGCCAAGTTCGTGGTTGCGCATTGCGCAACATCATGCATATGTATGCATCAGCACCGGTGCCGGACGATGACGATAGTGCGACCGCAAGTCGCTTGACATGTCTACACAACACATATCAAGTCTGGCAAGTCTCTGGCGCACGAGCGAACGAACCAACGGTGGTACAGGAACAGGACTGGCTTCACACGTAGCAGATACGAACAGTACTTACTGCGCGCGTTCGAAAAGGTCGACGCGTACAGTCGCGCGATCGCCCGCGGCCACCTCTCTATGTTGGTCATTCACCAGCTTGATATCGGTACACACTGCCATAGCGACGCGTCCTCTACCACGGCGAATAGCGCATACGCGTACACATCATCTTTGTGCTGCGCAAGCAGTTCTAGTATATAACGCAATCCACGCGAGAGCTGTGAACTTGAAACTAGGTCGAATCCAGAACAATCCCAGGCTTCTTTTTTCCTCGCCCTCTCGGCTACATTGCTCTGCTCTGCTCCTCCACAACGCGAGACCGATACCTGCCGAAAGCTTCAACAACAAACGCCAAACCACAATGGCATCCGAGACACCCGCTGTGACAAGTGAGACGGCTTCGAAGATCCCCGCAACGCAGAAGTCGTGGCGCGCTGTGCGCTCGGGCGAGCCCGCGAAGGCGCTCGCCTTGACCGACAGCACCCCCGTCCCCGTCAAGCTCAAGAAGGGCGAGATCCTCGTCAAGGTGCAGGCTGCTGCCTTGAACCCTGTGTGCGCGCTTTCACTGTGGTGAGGGGTTGCTGTATGCGCTGACCGGGCGTGTGTGCAGCGGATACAAGACCCTCGGCCTCATACCGAGCTTCGTGGCGAAGCGCGTGAACGCGTACGAGTTCGATTATGCGGGTACTGTGGTGGATGCGAATGGGTCAGAATTCAAGGATGGTGATGAGATAGTCGGCACTGTGCCAGTTGGTGAGTCTATCACTTGTTGAATGAACGCCGTCGACGCGACGCTAAATGAAGCTTTTCCTCCCTCCCCACACTTTCCGTTGCTGCGCCGTCCACTACCCCGGTGCACACATTACCTTTCACCCCGCTTCGCGACTCTATGAAGTCCGCGCATTCACGAGCGGCTGGGGTGCACTTGCTCAATACACCAAGGCCCTCGCTTCCGAAGCTGTCCTGCGCCCGAAGAACGTTACGCCGACGCAGGCGGCTGGATTCGGCATTGCGGGCCTGACGGCATACCAGGCTCTCGAGGACATCGCAAAGCTTGAGGAAGGCCAGTCGGTGTTCATCAACGGGGGCAGCACGACGGTCGGCTCGTTTGCGATCCAGCTAGCCAAGGCAAAGGGCGCGAAGGTGGCTGCGAGCGCGTCGGGGAAGAACGAGGAGTATGTTAGGAACTTGGGCGCGGATGAGGTGCGTGTGTCTCGAATGAAGAATCAAAGCGAGGCGATTGATGGGGCTTGGGTGCGCGCAGTTCTTCGATTATACGAAGGCACCGCTGCATGAACAGCTCATCGCCGCGGACCCGAACCCGAAGTACCATGTCTTCTTCGAGACGGTCGGTATCATGGACCCTACGCTGTTCGTGAAGAGTCCTGCGTACCTTGCCCCTGGCGGTGTGTTCATCTCGGTCGGACCGCAGGGGAAGGGCATCGGCAACATCGCGAACTTCGCGTGGAAGATCTTGCTGCAGCCGTCTTTCTTGGGCGGGACGAAGCGCAAGTGGAAGCTGGTCTCTGTGAATGTCAACAAGAAGGACTTGGGGGCATTCACCAAGCTGGTCGAAGAAGGTGTGTGGACGGTTATGTACGCACGTGCCGAGCTGCGCTGACATTGGCTGGCGTGGGCGCAGGGAAGGTGAAGCCGCTCGTTGACTCTGTGTTCGCGTTCGAGGATACGCTGAAGGCGTACGAGCGCGTCCAGACGGGCAGGGCGACTGGGAAGGTGGTCGTGAAGGTGGACCCGAACGCGGAGTGAGTGTGAAGTCGCTCGCCATGCGCCTGTTTTGTTGTGTACTCGTACTCTTGTCGCCGAGCTATTTATTAGTCATCTGCTCGGGTGTAGTATACCTTGGAATGTGATACCTGTGACTGTGTTGAGGGCTGGACTGTCGCGATCAGGTGAACGCGTCGCGTCGCGCGGCCGACGCGTCTGTCGATCGTCGGGCGCGCGCGACTGGCTTGACGTCAGACACTGGCTGTGAGAGCAAGTCACGGTTGTCTCGCAGCCTGAGCACGACTCGAATAGCTCTCACCCTTATCTCTACTTCCTCCGCCGGGCACCCGGTCGCTGCACACGGTCAGTCCTTCTAATGGCCTCACGATTTCCCGTCCTATGCCCCATCGTCTTCGCGAGCTCTCTCCCCTCGCTTCGCCTCGAAACGCCCTAAGTACTAATTAGCCATGGGCAACGCGCAGCCTCCCAGCTCAGACGCACCCACATCCGACAATAACACCACCACCACCACCACCACCACCACAGGCACTCCCAAGCACGACACTCCCATCCTCGGCATGGTCAAGCGTCCCAGAATCCCTGTCGCAACCGAGTACGGCAACGCCGCGGCCTGGTGGGTCGAGTATCCGACCGGGCTCATCGATGTAACACGCACGACGCACCTCCCGAAGGGCCCGCTCCCCAACGGCGACGTCGCACAGGACCAGCCCACCCATGAGGTTCCTATCCCGCCCCTCGTGAAGGAGTCCCAGTTAGACATCGGGGTAGATGGCGATAGGACTGTGCGGATTGCAACCAAGAACAGCGCGATCGTCATCATCGACATGCAGAAGTCTGTCCGCCTCCTCCTGCTCCTCTCGCGATCGAGATGCTCATGGCGCGTCTTCATGACAGCTTCTTCTTACATCCTGACTTGCGCGACCACCCAACAGGCCTTGCCTGCGTGATACCTATCATGAACTCTGTCCGGGCACTCCGAACGCACGGCGTGAAGATCCTCTGGGTGTAAGCATCCCAGTCCTTACGATACCCGTGGTCTGACACCAGCTCCTCCAGAAACTGGGGCCTCACCGAACACGAACTGACGACAATACCGCCTTCCCTCGTCCGCGGCTTCATGAAGGGTGGCCACGGCGGATTCGGCGCAGAGCTCACAGGCGGCTTCGGTCGCCTCCTCATGCGCGGTGAGTTCAATTCGGAATTGTACGGTCCGCTCCAGGGCCTGTACGAGGAGGGCCGCGATGCGGGCACGGACGTCTGGATTCACAAGAATAGGTAAGCTTTCGGCATCCCTCCATATGCTGCCACGCCGTGCATTCGCGAAGCGGCGGAACCATGCGCGCAGTGGCGACCGGCGCGAGGTCTGCGGTCTGATAACATCTGACGTGCTGCTGTTACTCTACGCAGGATGAGCGGCATCTGGGGCGGTCAGACGGCGCTCGATCTGTACCTCCAGGAGCAGGGAATCACGACGCTGTTCTTTGCGGGCGTGAACGCGGATCAGGTCAGTTCGGCCCGCCTCCCTTCTCGTTCGCAGTTGGACTGTGACACTGACAGCAATCACGGATTCTAGTGTGTGCTGGGAACGTTGGTCGACGCGTACTTCCGTGGATATGACTGCATAACGGTGGAAGACTGCGTCGCGACGACTTCCCCTCCCGGTGCTCTCGAGAGCGTCCTCTACAACGCCGGCGGGGTAAGTATGATCACCACACGTTCCATACCTTCTTGGGCCGGTCCGTTGACATTGATGGCAGAGCTATGGGTTCGTGACGGACTCCGAGCGGATCATCGCCGCAGCGGAGGCAAGTCCTTGACGGCACGTCGGGAAGACCTCGACGATTTAGCGGGGCACGGCGTGGAGCTGCAGCTACACACGGATATCTTCATGGCAACGAGAAGCAAGCAGTTCTTGGGTAACTTGATGTGTAATATACAGTGCTATTGGAATGGGATACATATGTATGTACATGCATGGATGCACGCAGTGGGTACAGAAGGCGAGTCGTCAAGAAGTCGTGTAATGGGGGCGTCTCCGAGTGGTGGGGCGTGCGTTCGTGTGTGCTTCTATACCTATGCGTACACGGGATACAATAAAGATCGAATCATCGATAGGTGGGGATGCGTTAAAGGTGTATGATACATGGCGGGAACCAAGAATGCGGAGAGGAGGGGTGGTATGGGAAGCAAGCGAGTGTCTGTCCATGCATGATATAAGATCGGACGCTCCGAGACACGTCCGGTCAATCATCTAGGTGCGCGGTGCTTCAGTTCCGCCACTCCACGCTAGGACGCCGCTGGGACGTGTGCACATGGTCAGCGTCCTTCCACTTGAACAACTATGCGAATTATCAGGAACATACCTGCTTTCCGTTGAGCCTGGTATAGAAAGTCTCCTTCTTGCCCCTGACCATCTCATGGCCAGGCGGAATACTGACATCCACGAGCTGGTGCTCCTGCGGGTCCGCAAACGGGTTCGGGTTCGCACTCGCCGCAGTGCTCAACCCCGGGCTCGGTGGCTCGTGTCCCGAGTGAGACCCAGACGGCGACACGGACACGGACGCGAACGACGCCGGGGGTGTCAGCGGCTCGTATGACTTCATGATAGCCTCGGGCTTCTGGAGCTGCGTCTGGATGCTGTCCAGCGCTGGGGGCGGCGAGCGCGACAGCGAGTGTGCTGTCGCCGTACTGCTGCGTCGGAGCGGGCTCCGGGGAGGGATGACGGGCGGCTTCGTCTGTTGTGCGCTATGCTGCTGAGGTGTGCGTGGGGTGGGTGCGACTGGCTTCAGCGGCGGAAGGTCTGTGTGCACCGGGACAGGCTTGCGCGTGGTGGGGGAAGAGACACGTGCGGCGCTGCTCGTGCTGCCGGGCGAGGGCAGGGCGCCGACGAGCGTGGTGCTGTTGTTCGCACTGAGCGGGATGTCGATGAGGCTTCGGTTGTCTTCGCCCGGGAGCGTCGGGAGCGTGGGCGGGTAGAGCGACGGCGACGAGCGCGCAGACGAGGGTTCTAGCCTGTGCGGGAGGGAGGGATCGATGCGGTGGTCGCTCGTGACTGCCACGCCAACAGAGCTGCCTCCGCTTGGCTTGCGAGCGCGGCTTTCTGCGGACGAAGACGAAGTTCCGTCGCTGTACCTGCGGCCGTTCGCGCCTATGCCAGCCAGACCGAGGCCGTTGAGATGCTCGTTGCTGCCAGTGTGATGACCGAAGGAACCATGCACGATCGAACCTTGCTCCATTTCGTCGTCGAAGGGGCTACGAGAGGGAACAGCGCCGTCCTTGCCTGCGATGACGAGCGTACGGTCGGTGTAGCCCGACGCGTAGCGCATCTGCGGCTGCGGAGAGAGGGCGCGTGGGTCCTCGAACGGGTTGTCGGGCATGGGCAGCGGGCGCGAGATCGAGTTCATGAAGCGTGGTGTGCGGCGACGGCGGCGGCGCAGTATGAAGCATATCCCGAGGCCTATCGCCGTTATGACGATACCGATAGCGAGGAAGACACCGGCGACGGCCTTGGTGTCGGAGAAGAACCTGCAAGGGGATTCCATGCGTCAGTCGGAAAGACTCGCGGGCACATGTACGGAACCTTACCCTGACTTCCCAGAGTCCTCGTTGACGCCCCAGATACCCGTCGGGTTCGCAATGACGTGCGTGACACTGACGAGCTGGCCGTCCGACAGCGTCGACACACCGACGCTCGTGAAGACCGGTGGTTCTGATATGATGGTATGCTTCTTGGCGTCGGTTGTGGTGACGAAGACCGGCGAAGAGAGCGTCGTCTCCGGTTGGTCAGTGATTGTGCTCGTAGTCGTCGGGGTCTTGGCGTTAGCCTGCTGAATGCCAGATGCGCTTTTAGAACCATTATCACTCGCATCAGAAACAGGAGAAGGAGCAGAGGGAGGCGCGGGTATAACGGAAGTGGACTGAGGGAGAGGGGAGGTAGGGGGCGCCGCGGGGGCTTGCGAGGCCGCGTGGGTCTGGGGAAGCGATGTCAGAACGGGTTGCGATTCGACGGAGACCTCCTCAGTCGCGGGGGGCCTGACAATAACGACATGCGTGGATTGGGTGGTGGCGGGTGCAGTCGGAACCGAAGGGGCGACAGGTACAGAAGTGGAGACAGGGAGGGGTGTAGGTATCACGGAGAGAGAATGGGTCTGCGCATGGGAAGTGATCAAAGAAGAGGAACTCGAACTGACCCCCTGAGCTTGCCCCGTACCGGTAGCTATCGGGCTACTTGCGCTGCCGGTATCAGAAGGTGAATCGGGACCTACGGGTCTCGCAGGACCCGTAGGTGTATCTGGCGCGCTGAAGGTAGGCGAGGACACCGCTGCGGGTTCTGACTTGGATGCGGATGTGGTGGGTGCAACCGAGGAAGACTTGGCTGGCGAGGAAACCGAGGACGGAGCGGCCTCGGTCTTCGACGACGCTGAAGTCGGCGGTGCTGTGTCCTGACCTGGTGCAGCGGTCGTGGACGGCGTGGAGGTTGAAGGCGCCGCAGAAGACCCTGACGTTTCGGATACTTGCGTAGTAGCAATAGAAGTGGAAGTGCCTGTAGACGACGCGTCTGGTCCAGCCATCTTCCCACTGCTGCTGTTAAGGCCGTGATCAGCGCCATGACATTGAAGCCATGGGAAGACACAAACCTTGATTTTACGTTAGTTGCGACGGCCGTCACAGATGTTCGCACCGCAGAGTGTAGCGAAACAGAAGAGGGGGTGTTTGCTGCGGACGAGGTGGGAACCTGGTCAGGAAGAGTGTCCGAAGTAGAAGGAGCGGATACGACAGGAAGAGCAGCTGATCTGCTCGGCTTCACGCTCGTCTGAATGGACGAGAATGACGATACGGAAAACGAGATGGGTGACGCGGAAGTGGAGGATAACGCAGAAGGGACAAAAACCGACGAAGCGGCAGATGACGAGGAGGCGACCGCGGAAGATGGGGTCGCAACTGCTGTCGACGACGCAGATTCCGGAGAATCTGGAGCAGTCGGAGGAGCAGCTGAGCGTATTAACGTTGCGCTCGACGATAACCCCGAGGATACGGCGCTGGAAGTAGCCGACGATGTAGCGGCAACGGAGCTATCCACTCCACCAGTCGACGACAAAGGCGAGCTTGTAGCACTGTCGGAGGAGAGCGACAGCGACAGGCTCACACTTGTACCTGCTGGTGTGAGTCAGCTATCTCGTCCCTGTGTACTGGTATACGGGTGCCAATGCCTGTTTGCCAAGACACCACGATACGAACGCAGAGCAACAGAGCGCAAATGAAGATAGGAAAGACGGCGTCAAAAGAGGGTGAACGAAGGAGGGCAGGTGGAATGGCCACGTCAGCTAGGCGTACGTCCTGCATGTAAATACGTCCCCAGGTAATCCGGCTGCAGTCCGCTTGCATCGAGCCCGGTCCCTTGCCCCGTATATGGAAGAACAGGGAGCGTCAGGGGATCAATGTCATGATGGCAGCGCTACAGCCGCCACTTCGACGGGCGGACTGCGGCCCTTCGAGAGCGGCTCGAAGCTGCAGATAGCACTCTGGCGCATTCTACTGCCTCTGTAGCTGCGAGCGCTTCGTACAAACCCCGACCGTCCGCCGCGGGTCATGACACCGAACACATGAACGCCGACGGAATGCACTATAACGCCAATTTAATGCATAGCATGGCGTTCTTGATGATGAAACGCAGTCAGCGTTGTCCGCCGTCGTCGCGCGATGTCCGGCACTAGCACGGAAAACATGGGAAGCATCAAGCATAGGGATAAGCACAAGAGACTCACCAGAGGAAGCCATGACCAACGTGATATTTTACAGTCCCACGGACACTGTACCAATCAGGTCCAAGGGGCGGGCGCGTTACCGCAAGGGGGCCGGGGCCTGAGGCACACGGGCGTGCGGGCAGAGGTGCAGCAGCAGCAGCGGGAACTCCTGGGCATCCACACATCCCGGTCTTATGTATATCAACAGACGACACGAGCCGCCCGGTGGCGGGGTGCGACCTTGTGCGACATGGTTCGTGAGATCGGTAAAATCTCGAGTGTAGTACGGGTGTGTACGTCGCTCCCGCCCCGACCTCCGGCAGCCTGCCGTGCTTCTCACATCGTCAGTTGACTGAATCACGCTCGGGAGACCACGCACCCGCGCACTGCTTATCGCGCTTACACGCCGTGGATCTTCATGGGGACGTTCCCAGAACAGAGGGAAGCTCATAATTATCGCTCGGGATGGCGGCGGTTGTCAGCCCGGAAGAGGCGAGGACAGTTCTAGTGGTGATTAGCAGACGCATTTTGCCGCCCTATGTCGCGTATCCTTGTGGTTGCAAACTTAAGAAGCATGTCAGCATTCAGAGTACATGCACATGTGGGGCTACGACTTACGGCAAGAGGCATGCTCTCTCGTTGGACGAGGAGCGAATATGATAGCCTGCTGACTTGTCCCTCGTGAACGAAGGTTAAAAGGAGAAAGACAGCATATGGACAGATGCACGCGAGACTGGTCTAATCATCGTGGACGCCGAGAGTCACACGGTCTGTCCCGCTGCACAGTCCGCATATCCCATGGTGATCAGCATCAACAAATGGGTCAACTCTACTACGAAAGGCATGAGGTAATAGTACAGATGATCCGATACATAAGGTAGACCGAGGAAAGCCGCCAGAACATTAAAAACGATTACTACAAGATACTATCCCGGCGTGTCCCACATTTGCTACATAGCGTGTAGATGGTGATGCTGCGTGTCTACTCCCACACTATCGGGAGACGGACGTGGGCGACATTCACAAGCGGAGTGAGAGTCCTGATCCAAGAGGTATAGAGGCTGGGAAGGGGTATGCGGCGACGGTGACGATCACCGGAACGAGTGGGAAGGAGAGTATGGACAATGGTACAGTGTCCGGACAGTACAGCAAAGCTCGAGCCCTGCCGCCATCAACTGTCATAACATGAGAACGCGAGGCGCAAGGAACTAACGGTGCGTACTCACGCGCGAATCATTCTAGAGAAAGAGAGACCGTCTCCGCAGCAACTAACAGCAGCGTACGCCGGTTCCAGGGATCTTGAGTCTGACGATGCTCTTCCGACGAGAGCCGCTCAAGCTTCCGAAGCTCAGTCGACTCGAGCTGTTGACTCTGCGGAGTGCACGATCTCCATAACTGACGCCGCTGCCCGCCTTCTCTGGATCAAGCTGGCCAGACTCGATGGCGAGCAATATTGACCGGGCGCAGAGGAGGAACGGCGCCTCGACATTGTCACCTGTCAGCGACGATGCCTCCAAGAAGTGGACGTCTTCGCAATGCGTTATCAAGGTCATCGCTGGTAAGCCGTCACGCTCCGAGAGAGTGTTCTTATGAGCTCACCATGTTCTGCCGCCCATCGACTCGCCTCCGACCACTCCACCTCTCGCTCTTCTTCCCTATCCGACTTGTTGCCGACGAGCACCGTGACCAAGTGCGGGCTCCCCAAGGCACGTGCGTCCTCGAGCCACCGAGAAAGCTTCGAGAAAGAAGCGCGGCTGTGCGTACGAACATGATGCGTTTCAGTATACCTGCAGGTGGAGTAGGGTCGACATAGCAGCAAACCTGGTGATATCATACACAAGAATAGCCCCTGCTGCACCTCGGTAGTAGCTTCGCGTCACTGAACTGGGATGGAATTGGCCTGGATGTCGGAGACGCAGGAAATGTGGGGCACTCACCGAAATCGTTCCTGTCCCGCGGTATCCCAGAGCTTTCCACCGGGTCCATTCCTTCCTCAGACATTGTGCGAACAGTCCAATATGACAAAGACTCACCTGCAGCTTGATGCGCTTCTCACCCAACTTCACTGTTCGGCTGGAGAATTCCACTCCGATCGTATGTTGTGAGTGTTCCTTGACTGGCCAGTATTCAGATAAAGATGGTAAACGAGATCCGAGACAAGCCCTACTCACATGAGTTGTGCGTGAAGTGATGGAGCAAGCAGGTCTTTCCTGTCCCTGCCTCGCCTGATATTCCGCCAGATTAGTCTCCGCCCTCATCGACCAGCGAGCACGCTGCACACCGATGATGATGAACTTCATGAGGAAATCTGCTCGCTTGTGGTCAGTTCCATGCCAGCAACAGCGCCATTACTGCTACGCACCGTAAGTCTCGAGCAATTCTGTCGCGTCTGCGTCGTAGTCTGCGTATGCCATGACGGTAAGGAAGTGGTCAAAGGGTGAGGATGATGAGCTCAGCGGCGGAGGAGGTCCGGCCACTGCCGCAGAGCACGACGACTGTGGCTCCGAGCGTCCGAACGCGGATCGAGCCCACGTGGTTATCGCCCATAAGCGTCTATCTAGCACTGATTGGCTCATATTAGTTATTGTCGCGAACCAGCGCAGTGAGCAGGCTACTTATATGAATCTACCTCTCTCTGCTTAATTCGCTGGTCCTGTCGTCACCCGACACGTCCTCGGAGGTTCGCTAGGCTGCAAGTAGCCAGCTCAATGTTATGGTTGCTGCTTATGTGTACAAGTTTATCCTACGTTCTTCCTGCTAAGATATGTATGTATATCCACCGAGCCGATGCGCGCGGTCACCAACCCTTCCAGGGAACCCACACATCCACCACAACGTTTCCATCGCTGACACCGGAGTCGACAACGTAGTACCAAGGGTACCCCGCAAGGATGAGACACGCATGTTGCCCCACGATCTGCACCATATCGCCGAGCTTCAGGCTGCCATCACCCTGGATAGGACCGAGCTGGAAGGCCTCAGGCGACATCTGGGTCATGATACCGTGCTCTTGCGAACACCGAATCATTCTCCATGGCTTGCCGATGACATCACCATATCCGGGTCGCGGGCCAGTGTCCTTGCTCATGGCAATGGCACCGGCGTCGCACGTAGCCTCGTCCGAGCCGTTCTCGCCGCGGCCGGGGTAATACGAGATGATGGTGGCGAGGACACGCTGCGCGATGTCGCGGTGAGTGATCAAGCCGGTGTTGAGCTGTTGAAGATCGAGGAGAGGGTAGTTGCCTATCGGCAGGTGTGAGCATCTCGCAGACAGCGGAGGATAATGGAGACATACCCGCATGAAGCTCCAAAACACCATTCAATACAGGCGCAAGCTTCGCCTTCAGCTCTAGTGTCGCGGCATGGGCTGTAGGAGTCGCACCAACGGAAAGGACGAATGGCTCCTTTGGTGGGGCCAAACCAGGTGTGCTAGCGATCAGCTGGAGCGCAAGTGCGGCCGCCGTGTTGACTGCCGTGACCTCGGAAAGGAGGAAATCCTGCGCTTCGTCGAACGTCGTTGACGCATAGGAGTTGCCGGCATGAGTGTAGAAGCCGTATACGGAGATGTGGGGCGAAGCCAAGACTGCACTCAGCAGCGCGGCGAACGTCGGCGAGTCGGGCCTAAGTCCAGCGCGTCTGCTAGGGATTCGTCTCATGGACTACGCGAAAGTTGAGAAAGGACACGCACTGGTTGCCGCAGTCGACCTTCATGAATACGGACCATCTCCTGTGATGGGCCTTGGTGGACTCCCATGCTTCGATGACCTTGACCTGATCGGGGTGATCAACGAGAATACGCATGTTCGCGCCCACGGCGGCGAGCTCGTCGGTCAATGCAGAAAGATCGGCGATCTTGTTCGGAGCCATAGGGAGGCCATAGAGAACCTGTTATGCGCCAATATGAGCACTCGAACACAACGTACTCTGACCTAGAGAGGGACATACATCCTTCACGGTCCCATCAGCCATCAAGCCCGCACGGAAGACCTCGCAGACTTCCATCACGGTCGAGACAACGATGGAGTGGGTCTCATCTGCGGTAGACAGAAGCTGGAGTCGCGTGCCCTCAGGAGTCTAGGGAGAAGTTAGCATGGTTAAGTAGGAGAAACGCGTAAGGAAACGCGCCTTGTGGGACTTGACATGGGCGCGGAACCTGGCGCCGAGGGACTTTGCGAGTTCGTGCATCTTGGCGCAGTTGCGCGCGAAGACGGCGCGGTCAATGATGAGGGCAGGGGTCCTGAGCGCATCGAGGTTCTTGCCCTTGTACTCGTCGACGAGATCCTGCTTCTCGGGCTTGCCACTGATGTGGTACGGGGTGCGGGACTGCTTGGGGATGAGCGGGTTCGGCTGGGGGTGTTCCTCGGCACTCATGGTGGGCGTGAAGACTGAATGAGGACGGTGTGGAGGTGCGAGTACTTATAGGCGGCGAGCGATCGGAGGACGTGGAGGAGAGACTGGGAGAGACTTGGAGGAGACCTGGCAGAAACGATCGAGTACCATACAGGCACAGCTGCTGGTATAGAGGTTATCGTGATTGATACCAATCTGCCGCCCGTTCATGTTCCTAAACGGATGCCGGGCCGCCCCCCTGCCCGCCCGTTGCCGGCCCTCGAGAGCCAGGGCAAGCGTCCGCAAGCCCATATCGAGCCACCGCCCGTTGGCCGAGAGGACGGGGACCGAGTCAGGACCAAGTCAGGACACATGCTCACACACGCCTATCGCACTCACCGGGCCTGCAAGCGGCCCGCCCCCTCCGCCGCCACCCTCTAATCGTCAGACTCGTATATATCCTGGCCAAACTCGGCCGAGGGCAGTATCATAGCCTACACTTGCACACCATGTCCGACCGCCCCGTCCTCCAGCCCATCCACCCCGAGATCGGTGAGAAGCTCCTCGACGAGTATGCCGCCTTCCATCGCGAGCATCTCATGCACACCCCGCCCCTCCATGAGATTCCCTGGACCCCCGCCATCCGCCAGCAGCCCGCCGTCCTTGGGGGCTCCGAGCCGCTCCCTGTCGGCAAGGTCCAGGACTTCTCCCTTAGCCACTGCATGATGCGCACCTTCACCCCCGAGGGTGACGCTCCGGAGGGAGGCTGGCCCGTCTTCATCTTCTTCCATGGAGGTGCGTCTCTCTCTCCGCTCCGCTGCATTCCATTCCCGATCCAAACCTGATCCGCGCATCCTACTTCCCAGGCGGATGGACTCTGGGGCGCATTGACACCGAGAACGCCTTCTCGTCCAACATGTGCAAGCGTACGTGTCCGCACTAGTCCCACCACCATCGTCCTGACGCTTGCCTCGCAGGGGCAAACTGTGTCGTCGTCTCCGTCGACTACCGTCTCGGCCCGGAGAAGCCGTACCCCGCTGCCGTGGAGGATGCAGTTGAGGCACTCCAATGGACTCACAGCAAGGCACCAGAGGCCCTCGGCATTAACCCGTCCCGCATCGCCGTAGGCGGTTCGTCAAGGTCAGTCGCTCACATCTTCCCTTGCCATGCATCATCTCAAGTTCATACTTGTGCAGTGGTGGCAACCTCGCGGCGATCATCACGCACAAGGCTGTCGAGCTCGACATCCCCCTCGTCTTCCAACTCCTCGTCGTGCCCGTGACCGACAACACCGCCAAGGTCGGCGACGAGCGATACCCATCATGGACGCAGAACGCCCGCACGGTCTCCCTCGTTCCCGACAAGATGCTCTGGTTCCGCAACAACTACTCCCCAAACCCCGCCGACTGGACAAAGTGGGATAACTCCCCCATCTTCGCGCCCGAGGAGCTCTTCAAGAAGTCGCCACCAGCCTGGATCGGGGTCGCCGAGCTCGACGTACTCCGCGACGAGGGCATCGCATATGGTGAGAAGCTAACGAAGGCCGGTGTCAACGCCGAAGTCAAGGTGTACAAGGGCGCACCTCATCCAATCATGGCCATGGACGGTACGAGCGCACAATACTGGGTTGCGTATCGCATTTCTTATGGAACTTGTACATTCAGGTGCTCTTGACGTTGGCAGGGAACTGGTCAGCGATGCTGCTGCTGCGTTGAAGAAAGCCTTCTACCCGGCATGACATCGACAAGGGTATATTGGGGTAGTAGCAGTAATAGAAGTCCACAAACAAAAGCGATTCAGTGACTTGTCAGCACGCTGGACAGCGGTCGCGATGCATAATTCGCGGACCGACGATTTCAGAACGGACCGGAGGAAAACTATCGTCCGAACGATCGAACATACGTTAATCTTGGAAGCAGTGCTCGATATGATGTATACCACCCTATGATAGTGGGCTCTTGTTTATCCGCGCGAGGGGAGGTGCCAAAAGCGGATGGCATACGCTATGACTCCATCGCGTCGGGAAGCGGGTTATGCGGTCTAGGCAAGCACTCAGGCAATGGCGATGTAAGATAACTGTGTGTGAGAATATCACCTGCGATGGTAGGCATGGACACTTCGTCCTGATCACGTCGCAGTGCTTGCAAAGTGGCGGGCGGGGCGGGCAGGCAGAAGGTTGACCTACGCATACTCATCAGTCATGTCATGCAGCATACCATGATTGCGGCGGCGGCGGGGTAGAATAGATGGCACATCTATTGCAGAAGGAACGTTTGAGAGACAGAAGAGATGCGCGGTTTGGATGTCAGCAATAAACCTGCCTATATCGTATGAATAGGACGGCCGAGGGAGGCGTCCGTGCCGTAGCATAGAGACGACCCATATGTGAATCTGCCTAACGAATAATAACTTTGAGAAAGAGCACCATATAGAGAAGGACGTGGCACGAGAATACAATGTCGTCTTTTCTTGACCGCACGTAGCGGGTTCCTGGGATGATGAGTTCAGAAGCATACATTGGGACCAACCGACACGGTCACTGGTGAGCCTGCATGATAGCATCCGATATGAATGCAGCGGAAATCTGGCGGCCACCGAACCAGCGACCGTTGAGACCGTCGATGGCGCCCTTGGCCGCTTCAACGGTGTCGAATTTGACGTAGATCTCGCCCTGGACCTGGTTAGCCTAGCTGTGCCGTTGCGGGAATGCACACACACCTGTGACTCCTTCTCAACTTTGATGGCCAGAACCTTGCCGTACTTGGACTCGACTTCTCCTTTGACGTCTTCAGCGAGGTCCTTGTCCCAATCACGTTCAGTCTCCCTGTAATGTACAATGAGTAGCGCTTTGGCGTGTAGCTGGACATGGCATACTCCTCTGGGTTGAACATGTTCTTCAGCAGGACAGACTTCGATTGCATCGTCTGAGGAATGTTGGGTCGTGCGCTACAGGGGGAACTCAATGTTGGGCAAAATGGGGCTGATGATGGAACTGACATTGGCTCTAGCTTGACGGGTGCAGGGTCAATTCTGGCAAGTTTCTGCATCAGCGCTTGACGTGAAGCTGCGTTCAGATTACCGCCTGTGATATGAAGTGAGTACTGCTGTTCAGCGATGCAGAGCATATCGAAACATACCGCCAGCTTCATCCAGAGACTCCTGCTGGGCATAACGGGCATTCCCCTTCTCGTGGACGGTGTTGACTCGAAGCTATTATACAATAAGCCGCCTTCGAAGAATCTAACATGACGCATCACATACCGTTCTGCCAGCCAACTCAAATCCGTCCATCTGTTCGAGAGCCATCTTGGCGTCTTCCGAGCGCTTGTACCTAGTGACGGTCAGTCAATTTCCACCTCGATAGCGACGAATACTCTGCTCACTGTACGAATGCATAGCCTTTGCTACGCCCCGTCATCGGATCGCGGTGAAGATCGACAAACTCAAGTTCACCAAATGGCTCGAAGACCTGTTTTATGTCGGACTCTGTGAGGTTAAAATGAAGGGAGCCAACGTATAGCCTGTCGACTGTTAGCAGTGGCAATTAGGTGAAGGTCCGAAAGACTCACTGCATGCCACCGTGAGGCGCGCTCACGCCGGGAGGTAGGTTGAGATTGCTGCGGAACATCAGCAAACGCTTGTCAGAAGGCACGAGTACACTCACCCGTCGCCAGCATGAAGTCTATTCCTCTCGGCTTCCGTGTGCTGAATCTGGATAGGCAGACCCATCACTACAGTTCCACTCAGTCCAATAGCCTTGTCAACGAGTTCAACAGAGCGGAACTCGACGTAACCGATACTGTGCATGGGTGAGTCAAACGTCAGATAAGTGGGCAACCGTCGCCTTACCCCTTGGAGCGCCTCGAGATCCTGTCAGTGACAATTCTAGAATCCATGACGGTGTTCTCGCCAAGCTTGTCCTCGAAGAAGTACCCCAAGTCGCGTGCTGTAAGTCGTGCTGCAAGTTGAGAGACAAAGACAGACCGAGCCTCGGAATCGTCCGGACTGGGCTCCTCGTTCATGGGATCGTCTGGAGGTGGCTCGTACGAGGGCGAAGGGCGTCTTCAGGAAGAGATGAGTGAATAGCGCATACAAGCACACGATACACGCACTTTGTGGGAGGGCTCAACGGACGGCTACGCTCCCGCTCTCGACGATAGCGAGGGTCCTCGATGTCATCCCTCGGGTCGCGAGAACGCCTAGGTGGCCTGTCGCCGTACCTGCGGTCAGGTTCACGAGAACGAGTTCTGCGACCTGGGCTGTCAGCGAGAGGTGGTGGGGGTGCAGGCAAGCCAGCGGAGGGTGGCGGGGCTGGGAGAGACGATTCTTCAGCACCTTCGTCAGGTCGCTTCCTTTTGCTGCGCTCATCCCCAGGGACATCCTCGTCTTCTCCACGCTTCCTGCGTCGATCCTTCTGGTCCCGGTCGTCCCTGTCGCGGTCCCTGTCCCTGTCCCTCTCGCGGTCTCGATGGCTATGTCTATCGTCGGCTCTGTCTCTTTCACTGCGACGGCGCTCACCATCACGATCCCTCCGCCGCTCTCTGTCCCTGTCCCGCTCTCTGTCCCGCTCCCTGTCGCGGTCATGGTCTCTGTCGCGGTGGGACCTTTCGCGGGACCGGTCCCTGCGGTCGCGACTCCGGCGTCGGTCGTCGTATTCGTCACGATCCCTGTGACGGCGTTCCCTGTCCCTATCACTCTCGCGAACCCGAGAGCGGGAACGATGAGAGCGTCGGGTGCGGTGGGTCTCGGTGGAAAGGTCGCGGGATCTGTGGAAGAAGTCCAGTGACGAACGGTGAAATGAACGGGTATTGCGTACACTTTAGATCGCCTGTCTGGAGACTTTGGTCGGTCGACATCCATCTTTTCTGCTTTTCCGTTCGGCGAGGACATGTCTGGCAGCAGGATAGCGGAAGTCTGCCGGTGGGTTAACTGAATGAAGTCTGCACGGCGGTCGTCTCGGTCAGAGTCGTGCGTTCGGTGAGCAGACTCCTTCCCAGCCTGGACAAATCGAGACAATTTCTCACGAATGGGCGTCTTTCGCAGCAATCCAATTGTCCAAATGGTTTGGGTCCGTTTCGGAATCTATTAGACGTTACAAGTACAACGTATGTCTAAGAGGGATGGTTCTACACAGTATACTACTGAGCCAGGAGACCTGCAAGACGTGCCCGTACCCTCTTCTCAGCTTGGCCAAGCTCGCTTGCCTCGGACTTCTGGTACAAGATCTCGAGGGGGTTGGCGTCGCCCTCCTTCTCCAGGTCATCCTCAATCTTGCTGAATTCCTGCTGGAACTTGGCGTTCAACACCTGCCGCGCCGTCAGTCAGTACATCGATACAAGAAGCAGTCAGCTCATACATACCTGGTTGTAGAGGATGTCCTTGAAGTGTGCCCGTGCTGCCGAACCATCGAGGTTGAGAGCACCGTTCAGCTGACCATATTGCGAGACAGTGGAGTGATGCTTGAGCTGTGTTCGACGTCGCTTAAGCGAGCTTATCGTAGCAACGGTGCGAAAGACTACATACCTGACGGATGAAACCATCCTCAGCAGCACGCTCGAAGATCTCCGCCGGCTCCTTGGACATCCACCTGTAGACGGATCAGTGAGAAGACGGCCCGAGATCAAGCAAGGAGCCACTCACATCTCGTAGCAGAGGGCTTCATCTGAGCATCCGGCTTCCTTCAGGACACTGAATGCTTCCCTGAAGAGCATGATGATGTTCGGCCAGAGCGCCTGTTCGGCGAAGAGGTCCATCGCGGTCTCCTCACGCGCAGACGAGGCGATGGCACCAGCCTTCGTCGCACCAATGGCGCGGGAGAGGGCCAACGCGAGTTCAAGGGCCTTGCCCGTGCCGTCCTGTTCCGACGAAACGAAGCAGGGGAAGCCCTTGCCCTTAACATACAGACTCCTTACGGACGAGCCAATCATGCTGCGTTCGAAGTGTCATAAATCATCAACACCTGAAACGGTGAACATGAGCGTACCGAGGCGCAACCATAACGATATCCTGGGATGGCTTGAAATTCAGAAGCTTGTAGAAGACGTTATAGCCACTAGCGACAACGATGCAAGCGTCATCCTTCAAGTTCGGAGCGATCTCGTTGTTGAAGACACGAGGCTGAACCTGGTCAGGAATGAGCAGGAAGATGACTAGAAATCGCATGTGCATGAGCTTGCTGTGCATGCTATTTGGCACAGACACTTACTGTCTGCCTGCTTCGCCGCCTTGGCGAAGTCATGCTCGACGTTGAAGCCCTTCGACTTGGCGTCCTCTGCGTAGTGATCGGGCCGGTTTGCGATGATAATCTTCTCGTTCGGGATCCCGGAATCGCGAAGATTTTGCGCCTGAGCAGCACCCTGGTTCCCGAAGCTGCACCGCAAACACAGTGAGTTAATCACCCCAGATCGTCAGGCGCGCACGCGAGATATGACCCGTACCCGAGGAACACGATGGTCTTGTCCTTCAGGAGATCAAGGTTCGCGTCGGAGTCGTAGTAGCTGTGGAAGCCCCTCGTCAGCTACTCGGATCATGGTCAAATGTGGGAGCAAACTGCATACATCTTCGCAGACATCGTGATAGAGGGGTGGGGTGAGCGGCTGAGAACGGTGAGATGGCTTCGATTGTCCTCATCGCAGACGAAGGCGTCCCTCTTAAATACAGCAGGGCTTCGCGACGCTTGGCCCTGGGCCGGCCCTCCGCCTGAGTATATTTCCGTTTTCCGGGGTGTCCTGACTGACCGCGGACCGTATGACTGCTGTTAGTTCGCAGCGAAGGTGAGAACGGTATCCCTGTGACTGCCCAGTTAAGGTGTCCTGTGACAGCGGTGCGTCGGGTTCGCCGGACCGCACCCCACGGGGCACCCTGCCGATCCCCGGTTTTGCGCACCCTCGCAGAAGTCGATGATGCGAAGAAGCGTACAAAAGGGGTCTGGATGCCCTGAAGGATGTGTCTGATATCTCCTCTCGCACCTGTGAAGTCATGGAAAGCCCTGCACTCCTCGCGAAGAAGATCGTATGCATCACCGGCGCTTCCAGGGGCATCGGGCGGGCTTGTGCCCTTGAGTGCGCGCGGCATGGCGCGACGGGGCTCATCCTGCATTACTACGGCGATGAGGCTACGACGAAGGAGATTCAGTCCCTGAAAGATGAGATTGAGAGTCTGCACACACATTCAAAAGTGGTTGCCGTCCCGGGCGATATAGCTCATCGCGAAACATCACAGAAGGTACAGACGTTCATGTCTATCAATGCCCAAGAGAGACTCACAGAAGCTCGCAGATCGTTCTGGAAGGAGTGAAGGTCTTCAATAGAATAGGTGATCTTGTGGAAGCCCCATCGTTGGCATGGTGAAAGACTCAGTTGTCTGTGACAGACGTACTTGTCAGCAACGCCGGTATCTGTCCCTTCTCGGAATTCTTGTCCATGCCGGCGGAGGTATGGGAGAGAACACGTCAAGTCAACCTTGACGGTTCATTCTACATCACACAAGGTCAGTAGTCGCAGCACATGACAAGGACAAGGACTCACCGTCGTGTCTGCCAATAGCCGTCGCCAACCAAATGAAGGACCAGACCCCGCAGGGCGGGTCAATCATCGGCATCTCGTCCATCTCAGCACTCGTAGGCGGAGAATACCAAGTGTAAGTCGCATGGCACATAATCGTATGGCAGCAAGACTCATCGCGAATTGAAGGCACTATACACCCACGAAGGCCGGTATCCTCTCGCTCATGCAGAGCGCGGCAGTTGCACTCGGAAAGTACAACATCCGCGCGAACGCAGTACTCCCAGGCACGATAGAGACGGACATCAACAAAGATGACCTTGCGGATGCAGCCAAGCGAGAAGGCATGGTGAAACGCACCGCACTGGGGAGGCTAGGGAGTAAGTCCCATCACGTGTGGTCTGAGCATGAACTAACCGGTAATCAGAACCGGACGACATCGCAGGGCCAGTGGTATTCCTTGCGAGCGACCTGTCAAGATATGTGACCGGAGGGCAGGTTCTGGTCGATGGTGGTCTTTTTGTTAATCTGCAATGATGTGTCTTCTCTGGCTAAGGAACAAGGTCTCCGATCTATCAACCAAGTTTCTATCGTCAGCATGTTACATGTCGCCGGAGCTCATACGTATTTGATGCACCTTACTCAACATACGGATCGAGGGCAACATCGTTGACCACGGCTGGCTGCGCATCGTAAACAACCGTAATCCATCGAACCCATTCTGGCCCAGGGTTCCGCCACGCATGCATTGTTCCCCTCTGGACGACTACGTCGCCCGGATTTTCGAATACGGTCTCCGATCCGTCCTCCATTATGAGGATTACCTTGCCGCTGACTTCTCGCAATCAGCGTGGTAAGGAATTGAAGAGACATGAGATACTCACTTAGGATATTGTGGTCGAGCGAGGATGTCCGATGCTGTCCCATTGCTCAAGATTGGCGGTGAGAGGTACGGGAGCGATACATCAACCTACCATGGAAGCCGTCGCTCCGGGAGCGAGGTCGGTGAACAGGAGGTTTGTTCCCCCCTTTACGACGAGACCAAGGTCTCCGGTCGCTTCCCGAGTCGCACCATCTGTCCTGCGAAAGGAGCATTACATCAAATTGGTTGGGATCGAAGAAACGTCCTTACTCACTCGTCATTGTTGTCGTTCACTGGCAACGAACCAGTCCTCCATATCGGTCCCGCACTCACGCCTTGAAACTTCCGGTTTGCCTGCTGCAACCGTCTTAATGCATGCCGTTGAATGTCGACATACAACGCACACACTCACATATGATTCCATCACCTTGTCGCTCTTCACCACCGCAACTCCGTCTCCACGGTGCCCGGTGACGACGCGCCGTAAGCCGGATAAAGGGTTCGCTACAGAATCAGCAGCCATTCTGAACTCTTCGATCTTGAGCGCGAAAGCAAGTTGCGTGATGCGATGATGGTGGACGAACCTTGACTTCGCCAGTCCCTTATAGCTTTATCCGAAGCTATCGATTTGCACTAGGGAGGGTCAGATGTCCTGGGAACGGGCCGGTCGCCTGTCTCTTCTCATATACAACTGTGCAATCGGACGGAGCTGCGGGTCGCATACGCGAGAAAGTCCAGAACTGTCTCAACCCCACGATGAATGTCGTCATCTACCCTCATGGTCGATCGTCGCGAGAGATGAACAGGAGTAATGCGCTCGACGAGCGGGCCACAATAGTACATGTATATATGTGCAAGAACAGCGAGATGGCATCCGTATCACAAACCTCAGCACTATGGAGCAGTATCTGCGGGCAGAAGGTGAATAATAACGCATGTCATCGGAACAGGATGGACGCACAATAATAATACTCGTCGATCAAGGGGATCCAATCCTTCACAAAGGCGCTGAAGATACCGACGAACGGTGTATGTGCAGTCTTGTTGGCGAAACTCTCCAACTTCGGGCTGTAGTAGGCATCCAACGTGAGCACACGGGCGCGAATCGCGATAACTGGGTACAGACCGTGTCCAAGTATCCCAGATAGAACCTCTCAACAGGTACCAAGTGATATCGCGGTCACGTCGGGCATATTCCGAGCGTTCTAGAGCAGAAGACGGGCTCGGGACCCGACGGAGGTTAAGCGCGAGAAGCTCGAGTGCCAGTGCAGTCATCAGGGGCTTGTTGTCCTTTCGTCCAGAGGATAACATGACAGCTGAGCAGGACTATCAGAATATACTCTGGGTGAATACTAGCTTGACAGAAACATACCATACACCAGCGGGCGGATGGTGTAGATGACTTCGGATAGCCATTCCTTCGGGCTCGAGAGAGGCTTGATAAGAGAAGTCGGCGCCTTGACCGAGGACGTGGTCAATGCTTTCGGCAGCAGGTACTCTTCCACTGGCATGGGAGAGTGGGTTGGGGGTGGTGGAGTTAAGAGAGGGTGTGTGGGTAACGCGATGTGGTTGTTCTTCAGATGTTCCGGAGTGGAAAGCACAGACGATGGTGGCGACGTTGCTGCCAGCGTGGGCGACGAAGTATCCGAGCCTGCAGGGATGTTTTCGGGGTCGAACTCGCGCTCGGGGATAGGAGGTGCTACCAAGGGACGACGCGTGATACGCAACAAAGCGAGACGGAGCAATACTCTAAATAGGTTGTTGGTATTTGTCACTGGCTCAGAAAGACAGCACGCACTTGAGAACTTCGAGCATGACAATGCCCCTCCACCGCGTCTTACGCGACACCTTCCTACGAAGCCCCATCTCGAGGAGGAGCTCGGTGAACCGGATCAACTCAAGAGCACGAGCAGCCCATTTGTAGCGGGTATCCTTGTCGCACCACGCGCGGGTGTAGCGAGTATGCGGAGAAGAGGGAATGAGGGGCTTGTACTTGGGATCCGTCTGGGCGACCTTTGCGAGAAGAGTATCATGGTACATGCTCATGACATTGAGTATGGCCGAGACTACACGTGCTAGGATCAACGCGAGGTTCAGTAACCACGATGGCAACACAACTGACGAGCTTCTGAGGCGAGTTCCGCATCCTTGAACCTGCCGGGAAGGATCCACGTAATTGACCTCAAGGTCGATTCGAGACTGGATATGGTGGAGACATGGGCGACGAGGAAGGATTCATAGTGCGCAAGAGCCGAGGACATTGAAAAGTAAGGACAGAAGAAAGAGAGCCGGAGAGGGGGCGAGTCGGTGACCGACCCGCAGGGGACGTTGCGGGGATAAGTTGAGGTACAAATCGCTGCAGGCCAACGCGGGGCACCGTGCTAAGCTGTGGGAACCCGGCCACTAAAGCGTACCGGCTATACTTGCCTGATTAGGGAGCCACTCGTACCATGTGGAAAACAGGTGCGACTCGCCCTTGCCCAGCCACTCTCTTCGCCGTTCTCGCTCACGCATCGCGGGATGTCGGTGACACGGCGGACTCAACGCTGCGAACGCCGAGGACGTGCGTATATGTCGCCAGTTCACTCAGTGGCCACATCTGTACTGCTCGTGGACAAACACGCGCTGTTTGGGCAGCACCTCGCGTTACCGCTTACCACGACGACCTCGCCGCCGACGCTCGTCGCCTGGTTCTTCGACATCCCAGGACCGCTCGCCGAGGGCACTCGTTACGTTCGCGATGGCCCTCCGAAGTCCGCGCGGGACATATCGATGGTGTGAATCGAGAAGCCGGAGACGCACGCAGATAGGCAGGTTGAAAGGACGTGCACAGCCTGGACGCGTTCTGCGTCCGTGGACAGGATTCCTGAGCCCAAGTTGCCTGGGATGTCCAGTTCGCATGGGCCAGCATGGGGAACGAGGTGCGACACGCGCCGCACGGCGCACGCCTCGGGGCGCACGCAATTGGTGCGCAGAGCCCAGCAGCCTGAGCTGCAGCAAGCGCGTTGATACCAGATCACTCCTCCGGGGGCGTGCCTCGCTTATATTTTCGCAGGCCCGTCGGTCCCTCTCTCCTCCCTTTTGTCCCCGCCCGCTGTCCCCGCTCTCTCTGCGCTGCGCTGCATTGATTCTTGTGGTTCATATAGCCTCGATCCGCCTCCCGGCATATCTATGGCTTCCTCCCGACCCGCCAACCCGAGGCTCAACTACTACCAGCAGAGTCCGGTGCGCGGTCAGTTGGAGAACCCAGATGGGACAACCAGGTCGGGCTGGCGATACGTACAATGCACAGACACTCCTAATGAGCTGCGGGTGCGTTCTGTCCCATAACACTCGTGGCACCCATACTCACTGCTGCCTACCACAAGGTCCTCATCCCGCCCCGGACGGCGCTCATCTACAGTCACCTCCTCAAAGCAGAGGTTGCGGAGTTAGGCAAGGATCATGCTGCCAACTGGGAGCGTATCGTTGAGATTCGGCATCTCAAGGACCGCATGATTCGCAAGTGTACCCGCCTCAGTCGCGAGACAACGTCCAAGGACAAGGCTGCTGCCCACCGCGTCATGTTCCAGACAGTTCATGCGCCTCCCGACTTCCGGCTAAAGGAGATGGAGCGATGGTTCAAGCTGCAGGGCGGAGAGGTAGCGAAGGCGGCACCGGAGCCAGCAGCAGGGACATATTGCCGCGATTGTAAGGAATGCATGGCGCACCAGGCGCGCATGCAGGCGTACGCGCACAACCAGGCTTCGGTGCGTCGTGTCCCGTCATCGAGCAAACAGGTCCCGCCCGCCGAACGAACGGCAAGGCGACAGCCTGCACCCTCAAATCCATACGCACAACTCGGCCCCGTCCACCCCTCGCAGAGCCAGCGTGCGCGCGGTCCTGCTCCCCCGCGCGGACATGTACGTCAAGCATCCATGCCTGCCGCGCCCGGCTATCATCCTCCTGGCTCGCACACTGCAGAGGGTCGGAAGTCGTCCGAATACTTGCGTGTAGAGCACGCCGCGCGGCCATACGTACGCTCTCCGGACCCTCTACCCATCCCGTACCGCACACGCGCCCGTTCTGCTTCGCCGGACCGCGCATTGTCCACGCCCACCGAGCTGGGTGACTCGCCTGTGCACCAAGTGCTTGAATTGCCTCTATCCAGCAGTCCGGTCCCCGCTCCGTCGCCGTCGCCTCGCGAATCCCCTTCGATCACCCCACCAAAGGTGTCGACTCCTCCAAATGGACTTCCCACCATCCACGAAGACCAGGAGCACGAGGGGCATCGTCCCATCGTCCGTCGGCGCAGTAGCCTGAAGAAACGGGACAGCATGAGCCGGATCAGTGTTGCGAGTCAGTCGAAGTCCGTTGCGTGGGCGATGGACCGCGACTGGGTCGACCAGATGTCCCAGTATATCAAGACGTCGAACGAGGCGGAGGTTTTGAGTGAGTCATGTGTGGCGTTCGTCTCTGTCGGCGTAATGTTGAATGGTCCTTGTTTGCAGGCGCGGAACTAGAGAAGCTGCGTGTGGAGTACCACGACGAGATAGAGGCCATGCGTGCTCTGTGTTTACGTGTGGAGGAATCTCAGGAGCGCGTCCGCCTCGAGACGGACAACCTGCGTCGGAACGAGCAGGCTGTCAAGTTGCAGGAGAACAAGATTCTCGCAAGCAGCGAGCAGATCGAGTTGAAGCAAGCAGAGTTCCAGGCGAAGGGTGCGTACATCACCTATTCTCCTTCTGCACCGACGATCTGACCTGGGTACATGGCGTGTTCAGTGCTCTCCGTACTGGAGGAGAGCAAACGCGTCGTACAACTTTGTGACAAGAAACGCGACATGCACGATTCTTCATGACCGACTTCCGAAGAGCCATGGCTATTCTATGCACCTCTATTCCTTCGTATGATTGCATGGCATCTTTGTTTGGATTACGATATCTATGGGACACTGCTGACCTTCCGCTTCTATGATATGGAAACCCCGCAGTCGTCCTTTATCTACTTACTCTGGATTTGTAACATATGTAGCATAGTAGTCCCCCCGCTTCCTGCCTGACAGGGAGCGGCCTTCCCGCAGGGGAAGAATCGCGTCCTCGCCTCAGCAGCGCAGTCGACGCCGTATGTCCTGGATAACATAACCTAGAGATGATATCCCACCTCAGTCATCGGAGTGTGTTGTTGTACACGCGAATCAACTCCAGTTGCAAACAACACTAGTGATAGATATAGCGGTATACAACAGCACGATTATATCTACATAAAGCCCAATAAACAGAACGCACGACGAATCCCCGCATCAGCACTCTCCGAGGAACTTATTCTTCGGTATGGTCTGCTTGTAGTCGTCAACCCATGTCGTCAAATTCGGGTTCGCATACGCTTCCTTGTACCTGCCAGCATTTGAAAGGTTAGCAGCTGCGGGCCTGGAAGTAGAGCTGATGCACAGACGTTTCGATGTACGACTTGGTCGGGAACCCGTCTGGATCGCAGCCAATGTTGATGTTGTTCGGGTCCTGGTAGACGCGGATCCAGTCGACACGCAAGGTTGACGGGAAGACGAGATTCTTGTAGTCGACGAAGCCGAAATTCTCGGATATACCCAAGTTCATGATCAAGTACTGCAGGATCGTGCGCGAGGCGGTCAGTCGTGCCTTGTGGTTCAGGAGCAGCTAGAGGACTCGGCACGTACCATAGGCTCTTGAGGCACTGGTCGGTCGCTGATCTCCGAGATGGGGTCAGGACCCATGCCGGCTTGGTGGAGGGTCCACGCGAGTTGACCGTCAGTGATCCACGAGATGTACTGCATAATGTATGTGGTGAGCACGCCGAGCTAGTTCAATCACAGAGGGTCTTACTGCATCACCGAAGCCTGGCTTGTATTGGAACCCGTAAACGGAGTATTGCGCCCCTGAGAACTCGTACGCCTCTTGATCTGCAGGAGAGTTAGTCGACCAATCAAGGAATAAATCGCGGGACTGTACACACTCGTCTTCGTGACAACCGAAGTAGCCTGCTGGTAGACACCACCCTTGTACGAGTTGAGCTTACTCTTCGTGTCATCACCGAGAATTAAGTTGTCCGTCGTGTTCAGCCAGGTGTACTGATAGTTGTACGGCTGTACCACTTGTCAGCCCCGCTGGACGCATTCGCCACATGGAACATCCACATACCGCCCATTGGCCAGACTGCGACACGGCGCCGACTTCACCGCCGCCGGGGACACCGCCGATCTATGCCAAGCGAATTAATACAAATAAGATGCTTGTGAGTCCTGCTGGGACTGACCTGCGCTTCGAACATATCAATTTCTGGCGCAGAACGGCCGACGTACTCGCCGTTCTCGTGGGCAGGTCCGGGATGAGACTCCCCTGGGCAAGTACACCGCGATAGCCTTTGACCGGGTTGATACGAGAGGGCACCGTCGTGTCCATCATCGTTATCCGACAGAGCTGCAACAGGGAGCCCATTCAGCGTCTGGTTCGGTGCAGTGCCGACGTCGCAGGCATCGTAGGTATACGGCCACTGTACGAGGAACGATCAGAAGTTATCAGGAGAGGCTAGAGCGCGTCACCTACCATGCCGTCGAGGGAGGCACCATAGCCAGCACGGCCCAGGTTGCCCATTGCCCAGATAGCAGGCCACAGACCGCGGATGTTATTGAATCCCGGTAACATGACCGAGGTCTCGACCAGGCCACCGGTGAAGCAGAACTTGTTCCAAGTCTGCATCATGCCACCCGTGTAATCGAGGCCGTGGTTAGGCTTATCGGAAAGTGTGATCTCGAGGGAGCCATTGCGAGTGGTGATCGCCTCAGGGTCATACCATTCCTTGTTGCCTGTAGCCCAGTAGTGCAGATCCACAGCCTCCCAGTACGGGTCGTCGCCGGGGTAGAAGGTGCGCCCCTCGGTGTTAAATTCATCGCTGAAGATGAGTTGCCACTTCTGTCCAGTAACGTAATCCTCCTTCCACTTGACCTCCTCGGGGGTATCCTTGTCGACGAGGCCCCAATTGCCAGGAATCTCTGGAACTTGCCCAGATGCGTTGATGCCGCCGAAGTTGAACCCGCCCATGGTTGTCAGCTTCGGTTTGGTAAAGTAGGTAATAACAGGGTATCCTCCACTGTAGGTGGTGACCATCAGCAAATTGTGAGCACTGTTCGGGATGACGCTGTTGGACATACAAAAGGGCCACGATACCAGCAGCAAGAATGAATATACATCCCAGGTTCATGAGACCGCGACCGGTCACTATGCTTCCGCCCTTGTCGCTCTTGCGATCCCTCGCTGGATCTGGGTTATGCAGCTTGTCGTCGGCCTCGGGACCATCGGTGTAGTCGGCGTCGAGCGGCAAGACGTACTGTGTGGTACAAATTGGCCTGCTTATTTCAGGGAACCATGAACAAAAGCGAACCCACCTTGTCGGAAATGGAGGGATGTGACGAATCATTGACAGAAGCCTGCGGTACGGTTTGATGGTCAGATGGGGATTGGCGGGATGTCTCGACACTCACGAGCGAAGAGTGACTGCTCTGCGCACGCAGGAACCTCGGTTGGGGTCCCCGAGCATAAGGAGGTGGTGGAGGGAGGCCCTTCCGCTCCGGTTGGGGAGCAAGGAGGTTGGTAGAAGAGTTCATGGGACAAGATCGCTAGGTTGAGCGAAGCGATTCTTAAGTGTAAGAGAGGAAGGGGGTAAACACTGCCCGAGAAGCCCAAGAACCTAGTAAAGACAGAAAATCTGTAAAGAATGGGGATGCGCTGTGTGGCAGTTCAGAGTTCAGAGAGTTCTCAACGTGAGCATTCGGAGCGGAGCCCTGGAGGCTCGTCGTCGTCGTCGCCTGAGAGTAGGGAGCGATGCAGACGGGGTGCCAACCTGACCAGACACTTCAGACTCATCTGTACATGGTCTCCATCAAAAGATGGGGACAATTGACCGAAGCGTTGCCTGGAGCGTCTTCTCCCATCCGGCGCCGTGCCAGATCCGTGTCGGACTTGCTGATGATCTCAGGTCTAATCCACCACATCCCGGGATCGAGATGTTGACCACTGCCAGCGCCGCTGCCTGATTATACGACAACCTGGAACACCAAACGAAGGTCAACAAATGAGATAGAACGTGAGTGGGCTGCAGATGCAACGACTCTACGACAATTGATGCATCATGCATTCTGTCCGCCCACTATACAAAGTCAGGTTGATGGGTGCCGGCCTCTACCGTGAAGGCGTACGCTGTGCGTGTTCTGCATGGTAACGAGACATCAATACAAACGACATACTAGAAGAAGCGGTTGTTCCCGCTGACATCGGGCAAATGCGACCGAGTGGGACCAGACTTTCTTCGGGTGGCGATAGCATGGGGAATAGATTGGCCCAAAGGAACGCAATCCGCCTCGTGAACGTTAGCATGTACCAAACGGCAACGTGGAGTTGTGAAGCTCACCAGGAATTACTAGCATACTCTGGTCGGTGTTAGCCAGCCTTTCAGTAGTATATAGTGACCATCCAAGTCCGGACTCAGACAGACTCGACCATGTTGCGATGTTGATGATCGCGATACGCTCCAGGTCAGCGTCCACGTGGCACGCGTTTTGATCGAGGCACAGGGCAGATCTGCAGATTCTGTTATTGTTATGCGGTGGGCACAGCTTCGGAGAGGCGCAAACGAACGCTACATAGATCTGTGAGCTTTGTATTATGAGTGTGTACGCCGTACGGGCTTGTACCTATGGCTAATAACGCTACACGAAAACAGTGAAACACAGCAAGGCGGGAAAGTTTCAAGAGACGGACGAATGACTACGAACAGAGCACGAACGCGATAGTCCATAACAGAAAGGGCGAAGATCGTGTTGAGGAAAGTAAACACTGACATCCTATAGAGGAAGTCGCCGTCGTTTAGCTTGCTTCCACCACTGCCGAACGATATAGGAATAGATAACGATGACCACCGCCGCGATCGAGATAACAATGGCGAACATGTTGTAGCGATTCCCTTGCAGGTCGTTGTGCGGAACTTCGCAGTTCATCGAGAACCAGCCTGTGTCGTCGTCAGATGCGCACCTACTGCACGAAAGTGCGGAAAAAGCGTACCGATGAGGGTCTGCAAACAGAGCACTCCAAGCGAGATGGCGGTAAGCGACACCACGGCCTTGTCACTCCCTGACTTCGCCTTGCTAACCGACGTCCGTAGATGCGCCAGGTACGTCGGATGCGACTGGCTCAGCATACGCTCGTAATGCGCTAGCGACTGCTGCAGCGTCAAGATGTGATCTGCATGCGGAACCAACACTTATCAGCGCCGAGAGTCTTTGCCCAGAGCCAAGCCAGACAGTATTACCTTGGACATCGCCCATATACACAAACACATCCAAATCGTCCTCCGTACCCGTGCCCAGGCTCCACTCGCCCTTGGCAAGCAACCGCTTCCTAACTTGGGCAACGACCTCGGACTTCACTGCCAAGAACCGCGTCAACGATGTGACGAGCCGCCGGATGCGGGCCATACGGTGCACTGTGGTTAGTGGATGGTAGTCATCCGTTGAATGGGTATCGACAGCTTTGAACCGGGGTATAGAAGTGAGGGTCTCGCGTATTGTTCGTCGAACACGCCGTACCAGGAAAGGAAAGCTAGTGGGGGGAGAGAAGCGTGGCTTTGCGACTATCGACTTCGCTTTGCCGAGGTCGAAGGAACTCTTCTCAACCACTGCTACGGCGATCTCCTCCTTTAGGTCGGGACCGTCAGATCTCAAGGTCTGCTGAGACTCAGTAGTAAAGGTGTCTTTCTTTGGGACAGCGGTCCCATCGCCAGCGGAAAAGACGAGCCTGTCGATGTCTAGTGCCTCCCTCTCTATGATATCCAGGTAAGGGAAAAAGGAGTCGACGATGGAATCCATGAGACCGTGCGCAATCCATTCTGCACGGTATGATCAGTTGGTGCTGTTCCGTTGAAAATGCAACGATGCACTCACCAGAAGATGTGTTCGCGTTATCACCGAGTAACATAATCCTATGCCTCACTCTATCCACGTGTTCTGCAGGAATCATGAGCCTCGAAAGGACTTTTCAATGGACTGAAATCGACAAACCGTCAAGATCGGCAAAGTGGAACTACAGATCTATGAGCAAGCAAAACTAAGCGACAGGGGTAGGTACTTACCGAACAAATGCCATCGCGGAAGACCACCAGGTACATATTAACTTCCGCAACTATACCCTCGTCTTGAGTGTTAAGATCTTCCGAGTCCAAAAGATTCCGGATACGCTCCCGTGTCTTCTGGCTTTCGATGGCCCGGAACGAGACGAAATAGTAACCCAATCTAGGAAAGAGTTCTAACTTCTCTCGAGGGTCTTGCGTCAAGATATCTTCGAGCGTCAGCGGATGCAAGTGCAGCAGCTATAAGTATAATGTTAGGATTGTCAGCATCGCCGCGCAACCCCGTTATGCACGCATGTACCTTTCCAATGGCACACATGTCTTCCCAAGTAGGGGAGGTCACGTCCAGCCACCAGGCTTTCGGAGCGCGAAGAGGCTCCACTGCTATGGATGGCGGCGGGCTGGCAGTCGGAATGACCGGCGGCGACGGGGGTATCTGTATTGTCGAGGCCCGCTGTTTTCCCTTGCCGTCTTTGCGGCGAGCACCATCTCCAGGAATAGATGCACTGGACCGCGCCACATCGGATTCGTCCAACAGCATGTAGTCCTGGTGCAGTGGCGAGAGAGGACGAGAAGGTGGGCTCAAAGTGATAGTAGGGGGTGTAGCTCGAAGGGGTGTCTGGGTCTGCGGGGGCTCCATCCGCGCACGGCGCGCCTTCGCACGCTCTCGAAGAACGGCGTTCAACCGGTTCAATACGACGTCCAAGGAGGTCGAGCGCAAGATAGGTTCTTGCAACGCCGCACGCGCTGCCTTGCGTTCGGCTGCCGCCTGCGACTTCGCCCCGACAATGGGCAGCTTCGGGGCATAGAGCACGAAGCCTCGAGGGATGGTGCGCAAGTCCTCGCGGGCTCGAATACGTGCAGCTACCTCGCGCTCAGAGCGCGCGTTGTGGATTGTTGCGATGCTCCGTGGTCTCCGCTTACGCCTCCGGGTGGTGTGCGACTTCGACTGTGATGCGACGGAGGCAGAGGACGATGAGGAAGACGACAAACTAGAGCTTGACACCCATGCGCGAGCCCACCGGGAGATAGCGTTCTCCACTCCCGCCGATATCGCGCCTATACGACCACCGAACACCGACAGCCCCGAGCTCGAGCTCGAGGAGGAGGACGATGAGGACGACATTGGGGATAGAGATCTGGGCGGTGTCGGAGGAGTTCCACGGTAGATATCATGGTCCTCATCTTCATCTTCTGACGGGTCTGTGAGGTCCGCGGGATTGTGCACGTAGCCATAGATTTCGGCGGGAGGAGGAACTTGGAAGAAGGATCCGGGTTCGCCGTCTTGCTGGTGATGGGGCATGCCGGAGAGACGCACTTTCCGCCTGAGTAAATGAGAGATCGGGTCGCCAGCATCGACGCCGCGCCGCCAGGAGGATGCAGCCGCGAGGAGTCTACATGGACGTTGTTGAGGTACAAGTTTGCGGTGGCGTCCACACGCCAGAAAACCCTCGCATGTGCGTCCACAGGCGCCCGTGCGGGTGATGCCGCAGCCTGTTACTGTATGCACGTCATATATACTTCTCGCCAGCCTATGGCACGTTTGCCATATCCAACCGAGTATACAAGGGAGATTACATGTGCGGGTGAGGCAAGATACAGCAGGCGTAACATGCTATGTATTTCTCGGACGCTTCCTCGAACCGCCTTCGGCTGCAGACTGTGAACGCTTGCGGGAGGGACCACCTTCGCCTCCCAGCGGTCCATTTCTTGGAGCTTGTCCGGCAGCGAACGGCCTCTTCTTCTTCTCCTTCTGGTTCACCTTCTTCTGCTTTTTCTCGATAGCCTTCCGCACCGCACCCTTTCCACCTGCTGCAGCCAATGCGTCATACTTTGCACGCAGGAGCAACGCCTTCTTGTCCGCTACACGATGGTAGAGGGCGTCGGCGTAAGTTCTTGTTAGTACCATGGCAGGAATGAGCACGTACCATCCTTCATGTACCAAGCCTTCTTGCCTTGATTCTGCTTCTCTCGCTCCTCCTTCGCGGCCTTACTGAGAGCGTCCATCTCAACCTTCTCCCGTCGATCCTTGTTCACCGCGCTTTCTGCACGTTTCACCGCACGTTCCAATCGCTCAACCTCCGTTTCTCTCTCCGGGCGCAGATCTCGCGGAGAGTTGGCCAGCAATTTGCGGGCACGTTTCAAGTTCTCCCTCAGCGTCTTCAGTTCATCCACGTGCATAGTCGAGAGGAAACCATATTGTGTCTGAAATCGCTTCGGATCGTATTCCCCAGTGACAGACAAGAAGCGTGGGTCGCGAGGGGCCTGAAGATACTATGAGCATATGCACCATGCATGAACGGAGGACAGTCACGCACAGGTTTCTCCTCTCCAACGAGCCTGGCCCGCGGCACTGGCCTCCTTGATGACATCTCGAGTGGTCTACAGGACGCAAGTTAGATATAGGAGTTGTCGTTGATTCACAACACCGAATCACTTACGCATGTTTATGCTTGCGCTTCGGTATCTCTTTTTTGTCTCGGACAGGAACTTCCCTCTCCTTGCCCTTCTCTGAACGATATATCGAAGCAGCAGGCTGTTCTTCCGGTTCAGACTCATCCGAAGCATCTTCATCCTCAGAACCACTCATGACCTGCGCCTTTGCCAACGCGTTCTTCGCCTTGCGCAGAGCACCGAATGAGAGCGATTGCAAGTCCGCTTGCTACACATACACAGTTAAACCCCTGGGACGATATGCGAAGTGAGGGAACGTACCAGACGTGATTTATCTGCGCTCTCGTCACCTGTACTGTCCTCCTCTTCCGATAGGTCGTCCAGCTCCTCCTCGTCCACCCACTGTGCAACTCGCGCGGTGTCCGGCTCATCATCCATATCGAGTTCACCCTCTTCGGCCTCTGACCTGGACAGATCCTCGTCCAAATTTTCATCTTCCTCAAAGGAGTCCTCAGACCCTGATTCGGAGACCGATGAGTCCACCTCTGAGTTCTCTTTCTGTGGTTGAGACCTCCTCTCCGTGGCCGCAGATTTTGCACGGGAGGCACTCGCAGCAGGCTTGAACTTTTCTGGAGATTCCCCTTGTTGCGGGCGACGCCTCGTTGCGGGGCGGGGTCTTCGAGGCATGGAGGGGAATGATCTGAAGCGTGAAACGGCACAGAAACTAAGCAGATGCGAACACACAGGTGATAGAGGAGAGACAATGCTGCAACTGGGATGGTACTCGTTAAGCGTCGACAGCAGCCTGAGGAAGGCCAAGCATCTTATCAGATAAGATGGCTTGGAGATGCGCACCGTGACCGTGTTCCGATCGCGCGTCGACCGTCGCATGTCCTTCGATTGCCCTCTCCTCCCACCTATCTTCCGTGCCAGTCTCGAGTCGTAAACTACGCTTCTGTCTTGGAAGGCACCCCGCGATCAAATTCACCCACTGTAAGCCCCTGCCCACGTTGCGAATCATAGCCATCCAATGGCGACATGAAACCCCACCACCGGCTCACCTGAGCCAGCTATATAGAGCCGAAGCCACTTAAGTTCACCCCCCACGCCCGTCCTCCTCTTGATACCGCAGCCATGTCCAAAGTTGCGCTCATCCTTGGGAGCCTGCGCAGGCCCGGCCAGGGCATCGGCATCGCGAACTGGCTCACCCCCGTCCTCCGCCAAGCACTCAACAACCCGAACTCGAGACATCCATCCTCGTCTCAGATGGACGTTGTGTTCGTTGACCCTACCAAGCCGCCTCTCCCTCTCGGTGCTATCACGGACGGTACCCACGTTCCCGCCGACATCCGCGATCCTGCGAAACACCCCAACCCAGCCGTGCGCGAGTGGGCCACGTTCGTCTCCTCTTGCAGCGGTTTCGTCGTGCTCTCTCCAGAGTACAATGGCTCGTATCCCGGCGAGCTGAAGAACGCGTTAGATCATCTGTACTGGGAATGGAGGAACAAGCCTGTTGTCGTCGTAACATACGGCAGCAGTGGAGGCAAGCGGTGTGCGACTCTCCTCAGGTCGCTGTTGGGAGGCGCGTTCAAAATGCAACTCGCGCAGAAGGAAGTCGCTATCAAGTGGCCCAAGGGCTCAGCGAACGTGCCCACCGAAGGCGAACCCCCAGAATGGCTGAAGGCATTCGAGCCGGACGTCTTGGAGGCGATAGAGGAAATGAAGAGGCTCATGGCGAAGCCACAGCCATAAAGGAAGAGAAGATTCCTGTACGTAGATACTGTTTTCATTCGCAGCGACGCGTCTTGACTCTTCTAACATGTGTATAAGGTCTCTCGATCTCCGAACTCATGCGATGGTATATAGAGTACAGTGCTATGTATCGTGACAGTCATGAGGTCATTAGATGGTATGCTAGATGAATTTCCCCTCCACCCCCTTGCCCTTTCCCAAATTCCGACCGTTCGCGGTCGCGACACTCTCCAGTAAGACGTACTTGCCATTCTCCAACCGGACGTCCAACGAGAGACCTTTAGATGGTTCGCCAGTGCGCCACAAAGGGCTGATTCCAAACCACACTGCGAGTTTAGAGAGGAACCGTCTACGATGGGTCTTCCGCTTCCTGAGGGGATCATTGAGGATACCTTCCCAACGGTACGCGGGGCGCGCACGGATCGACTCGTCGTCGTACTCCGTGCCGCCACCTGTACCTAGCGTAGACGGACGAGGAAGCGTCTGCAGGTCGATCTCCTCCATGTCTAGCTCCGACGCGTCGTCGCCCAGGTGGAAGATTATGGCCTATGACCCCGTCCTGTCAGCAATAGGGAGGATCCGAGTGTTCGTGGAACAGCTTACCCTGTCCATTCCGTGGAAGACGACGTCGTTCATCCGCAAGTACATCTTGTTCAAAAAGCCTGCATGGAAGAAGTCGAAGATTTTGGGCTTCTTGTGCAACAGACCGCGTTGCGTGAGGAAGTTCTCGAGCGCGGCCCTCGGCAGAGGAGTATAGGCAATGGACGTCGGATAATGCGGGTTGAAGTCCGTTGCGTACTTCTCGAACGCGCCGATTGTTTCCCAGTTCCTTCGCCAGAGGTCGTCCTGTCGCACGGTTAGTCCGGCGTCCCGAGACTCACTTTATAAGCACTCACCCAGAAGATGTACCACCAAGTCGCGAGCTCAGAGCTCGACACTGCAGTCATGCGTTCGTATGTGATCCCGAAGACATCGACACTACCAGCCATGAGCTTCCGAACACGCGGATCGCTCTCCATCTCCACCGCACTCTCGGAGAGACCCCGTGGCTCACGCGGGTAATGATCATAGACCTCGCTGAGAAAGCGGTAAGAAAGTGTACGTTTCTTCCACTCGAACTCCTTCTGATAGTGATGGCGATAGTTGTGGATGACTGCCTCGATGTACGACAAGCGGCTCGGGACCAAGTTTTCGTTCAATGACAGGAAGTGGGCGAGCAGCTGGTTGAGGTCGTAGTCCTCCGTGAGTCCGATGACGTTCCCGCCTACTTGTACGTCCTTGGCATACGTGAGCTGGACGTCGAACCCGCTGCCCAGGTCAAGTCCCTCCCACTCGATGTGTCCGTTACGTTTGAGTTCGAACTTGGCTGCTTGGTAGTGGATGGTCGTTTTGGCTCCATAGCGCTTCCCGCAACAGCAGAACTTGCCGCGATCACCAACGTACTGCACATGAAGCTTGAATAGCAATATAGATGATGTTATGCTACTTCACGTACCTCGACATGATCGTATGGCCACCGAACATACTGGCCATCCAATGCGCGCAGCGCCATACGAACTTGTCGCTTGCGCACGATGTCCTCACTGGAGTTCTGTTCCAGATACTGCTCGAAGTCCTTCACTTCGCTCAGAACTAGTTCCGGGCCATCGTCGTACTGGATCACCTAGAAGGAATTCAGCTACTCGTTCTACGCGTGATTGTGCAGCGGCGAACTCACCAGGGTCGGCGGGAAGGGAATCCACCAAGCATTACCGAAGAATTTCGTACATCCCCGCGGTTTTGTCCCGTGCGGCTTCCAATAACAATCTGGACCAACGAAGTGCTTCTGGATGGTTTCCTCCATATAACGAAACCACTCGTAGTCTGGCCCCGAAACGAGCTTTACCGCCTTGTGGTACGCAAGGGAGCCAACTTCTCTCAGGATCTGTGTGACGTCAGCTAAGACGATACACCTCGGGTGTAGTACGAACCTTCAGGTTCTCAACATGTCTTTCGCCGGGACTACCTTGGAAGCCCACAAGATAAGGTGGATACTCATCATTACGTGCCTGCTTGAACTCCATCCTCTGATCCTTGGGTATATGACAATGGTCGTCCGTGAGAAGCAGCGTGGTGATGGCCTCCTGCCATATGCGACGTTTGGTATGTGGCGAGTGAGACGAGAGATCCAGCCTTGACGTGTGCTGAGCGATACCGCCGAACTTCCATCAACGTGAACATACCTTGGCGAAAATATATCAATGCCTGCAAAGGAAAATCAGCATGGGGGCTTGCAACATCCGAATGCAGGACATACTGAAGTCAATGCGACGCGCAAGCCCTGTTAGTGGTAGAATCAGCTTATATTCTGGCGTAGTGTAGACAAATCTTACTCTTAACCCAGCGTCGCGCGCGAGACATGTTGATGAAGATGAAGTCTGCAAGTCAAGTCAGGACGGTGCATGGCGTCGAAAGACATGGAGATGCTTGCAGAAACTTAGTCCATAAGTTACGACATAGATTCTGTAAATGAGGTTCAACATCTGGTCGGAACCTCAACGAGAGCGGATACCCACATGTAGAGCACTGGTCCATTGAGAATGTCTTGTCCGGGCACGTTGAATGCGACAGCAAGCGACACAGCAGATGTCAAGACGTAGTTGAGGCGGGAAAACCATTCGCTGGCATTGTTGACTGGATCCAAGAAAGGCGCGAAGACGCATTGTACCCCAAAGAAGATGAGCATGGCGATGAGCAGCAATATTTGACGTGCAACGTTGACTTTGTCGCGCGAAGCGTTACGGAAGACGCAGTTGTCGGGACTGATGACGGCAGTCAGCAGCAAGGTCGTCAGCTTGGCGAAGAGGTATGTCGACTCGTAGGTAGCCCATCCTCTCCGGAACCCTGGAATGGAAATGAATATACACATCCATTTAAAGCAGTACGTGTCACGTACCTCCGTACAGGAAAGACAACGGGTTTTTGTCGCGACTAAGAAGTCGTTGGTATTCGCGGTCCATATCGCTCTGACTGCGAAGTGTTCCTAGTTCTGTGTAGTGATCGACCTTGGGGGTAATGCGACGGATTGTCCGGTGCAGATGGATTGGATACCAAATAGTCAACTGCGGGACCGTCAGCACAAGCTTCGAGCGAGCATGGAGAGCGCACTCACCGCAAGGAAGCATATGATAGCGATAACAACCACTACTGGTGCGTAGTTGATCTCATTACGGAGCATGGTAGTTGTATAGCAGAAGTCCAATGGAGCGCGAAACTCGTCCGGAGGACCAAACGGCTTCACCTCGATTGTCGTGTTGGTATAGGGGTTCGGAACGACCCAAAGGTCATCCGACCACACAAGGACATGGACGGCCATTGTGCTCAACGGTAGGTATATCACTGTCAAGACAAAACTGCAGAGGAGCACCGACCATGAATGTTTGAGGTAAGTAGTTGACTGGAGCCCTTCTGGGACGATTACGGAACAGCAAGCAGCCGTCATCCTCATGAAGAAGTAGAGGAGGACGCCGGCGATGATCATGAAAACAACCAGCAGAATCAATGATTGAAGGAGCGTAGAAGCGAAGTTAAATGCAAGAACGTTCGGCCTGGGGCTTCATGTGAGTTCTCGCCAGCATGCAGGATACGCGTACTTACACTTTCTGTAGAAAGAATGTCCGTAACTGATCCTCTGGCTTCGTTCCATGAGAGACTACATAGTGCAACGTTTAGTTTATTTGAACGATTGGCTAGGTCATCACGTACAGAATGTACTGAGAAGTAATGCAAATATCTGCAGTGTATCCACTAGGCCTTCAATGCTATAGAATGACGCAATAGCACTGGAGCCCTGGAACAAAACCCATAAGTCAATAATGTGTGGGACTCTTAACGAAGAAGGACGCGTACTGTCACACCGAGCGCGACGTTTAGAAGACTGGAGAAGATGGTGTCGCGATTTCGCCAGGCGGGGGGGATTTTTGAGTTGTTCTCGAGATCCACGATGGTTGTCCCTTTCAGACGTTCAAGCGGTGGGAACATCGCGACGTCGGAGACCTTGTCTTTCCCTCTGCCCTTCTCCCTGCTCGTGACATAAGTTACAGGGAACTTCGGCATGTCCAACGACGATATGTACTCGTCCAGCTTGGGCAGAGAAACTGGTGCAGCATTCCTGGCTAAAATCTGCGAAAGAGGGATCGGAGTGTGTGAACCAAGGACCCGCGATGGTTGCACCAGCGTGACGGTAGATGAAGAGAGTGGAGGATTCTTGTAGCCAGTGGAGGCAAACGAGACCGTCTCTGCATGATACAACCGTAACGAGTCCCGCCGAGATTGTGACGCAGGAAGTAGAGCGGTCTGTGACGAGCCCGTCGTGCCAGGGAGTAAGCTTTGGAGCTCAATGGCTGATTCTTCGTCTGTCGCTGCGGCAGGTTCCACCCATCCTGACATGTGCGAGCCTTCAAGGGGAAACATACTTCGTTGACGCCCTGAAACAGAGAGAAGTTCGTCCGTGACATCGCCATCTACCACCCCCTTCACTATCTCCTCGTCATCGTCCTCTGTATACAAGGGAGCATAAGCAGCTGCAGAGCCATGTGAAGGAAGTGGGGTCGGGACGACAGAGTCGTCATCCTGGTCGGCCGTGCTGGGCTCCCGCCGCCGCAGGAGAGGATGCGCAATGAACCTCGCGGGTGACGGCGCAGGCACGTCCGGAGCTTGTGAAGGTCCCAGGCCGGTGAGTGCTGAAGAGGTAGATTCAAGATTCAGCGACTTTCGACGGGCTTGTCCGGACTTGGCGCGAGTCGGGGGTGGGGAAGATGTGGTAGTGTCCGGTCGCGCCTCATAGAGGCCGACCAAGTCCTTCACTGTCATCCTCTGTGCCTTCTGTGAGGTCCTGGGTAGACGGTGTCGTGTAGAGTGTGTCAAGAAAGCATCACAAGCAGAGCACGGCTGTCGTGGAGGGCAGAAAGGCGAGCGTGTCGCTGGGTGTGGGAGGTAAGTAGTACTGTTACGCGACGCATCTTCGCGCGCACGTGGTCAGGCTCGTTCGCCTACGTTTCCTCATATAGTATGATCGTGGTTTGAAGCCTTCGAAGGACGGAACAACCATGCCTGCATAATGGCGCGGTTCACATGGCACCATGCACATACTACATGTCAGATCACAAGAATGCACGATCTAAGCTCCCCCTCCCTCCCCCCTCCCAATAACGTGCCTACTTCAAGAGTTCCTGCATCACGGGCCCGATACTGCTCTGAAGCCATGAGTTATGGATCCGACTGCTGTGAAAGTCATCCGTCCCGGCCGCGTCATCCTCGTGCTTGAGATGTTTGAGCTTTTCCACAGCTATATGGGTAAAACTTGAGCTATGGTTGTGATGGTGTTGGGACGAACTGGAGACATCGGCGAGTACATGGGGGCGGAACGACTCGGATTGTAGTTTGGCATCCCAGACTTCCTTCACCTTGATTTCCCATGGCAAGAGCTGGTGCAAGATGGATGGGTGACTATCCAGTGCATGTTTCACTTCTGTACTGAGATTCGGTTGTGCCATGACAGATGGGTGGATCGTTTCATGCGTGACTTCGTCGGTCTCGCTCGGAGGCTGTCGTCGGCTGACTTTCGCAACCTTGTAGATTCCAGTTAGAGGACTACTGGGAATCAGTATCCCGCGTAAAATGCGAGTGACAAAAGAACGAACTCGTGTGGAGGTTGTGTCCCCCAAGGCGCATCTGGTTGCGGGAGGGATGTGACGTAGTCATAGTTGAACGATAGGGCGTCCTCAATGTTCGCCTAGCAACAGTGTTTGTCAACGTACAGTGACCGAGAAATGCGAGGAATATTCGCCTACAATCAACCAGTTCAAAGTCAGATCGGATAGGTCGTGTTCTTCGAAGCCCCCTCCAATCTGTCGGTCAGGCTCGTCAAAGTTTGATCACATCCGTTGAAGGCTCTCTCCACTCACATCACAATGGGACCCTGCAGTTACCAGACAGACCATGCAACGGGATGGGTACAGGCAATCCATACCCATATTATTGTGGCTTACCTGTGAACCAACACTATCGATACTCGGGCGGTTAGCTTGGGATATCGCAATGGTCTACACGGGACTTGCCTGCTTCAAGACCTGCCCACTCTCTCGACCCATTTGGGTCTGCTCGAATTTGGCACACGTCTATGCAATGCCTTGTGAATACCAAAAGTTGAAAGTGCTGAGACTCACACTCACAAAATCAGCTCGTGTTTCATCAAGAGCAAGGGCTTGGTACGCCCGTTTGATGTGGTGCCCGAGACGATGATTGGGGAAACCAAAGATATTTTTGATCTTCTGGCTTGTGAGGGTGAGCTCTTCGGGCATTCCGACGGACCCGACAGTATCAAACACTCCGATAACCCTGTCTATAGTCAGTAGAAATCTCAATGCATATAGTGAGTGATGTTACTTGATGGAAAAATGCCCTGGTCCAGCCTTGACACGCATCTTGCCAGACGCGCTTGAGCTGGTCCATGGCTCAAGTTCCTCATCCAGCAGACGCTTCTCTGCTAAGGGAGTCAGGGATATCCACAGCATAGCAACTCATTGATATTGGGTACCTTCTTCATCTTCCGCTTTCCCGCGTTTCTGGTATGCGAGGAAAATGGACGCGAAGTGATCCATCTGCGTTCTGTCTAAAACGCCGATAGCCCCCTAATGAAATCGTGAGCATCCACTATTTGGCAGGTATGATTAACTCACGATGAACATGGCGACCATTCGAGCGGTGTATGCACCCTATGTGGAGAGGATCAATGCACCTTCTAGTCGTATCTATTGATCCCTTACCCTAGAGAATCCGAACAGGAATATCTACGAAACTGATTGTCAGCATGCAATCTACAGGCCTCACCTAGAAATTGACAAACCTCGTCGCCGGGCCGGTAGTTGCTGCAGAGGTTTAGTATAATTTCCTATGAGGATGCTAAGTGGGGCGTACTGAGCGACGAAACCATATGCTTCTTCAACCTTGTTTGCTGAGCGCCCAGTCAGTTTAGGCGTACTCAAGGACCATGGGTTATGTTGGCACCGCGCATACCTAATGATGCACCGGTCACACCTATCACCACGGGCTGTTCAGCATGAGATGCGGGAAGGATTCCTAACAGACTGTCTCACCGTCAATGATCTTGTCATAGAGATTCTCCGTGCCAATGCCGTTTTGGTAGAACACGACTTGATGGACGGGCGGGTCGCTGCGGCGCAGGACGTCACGAGAGATCGTATAAGTTTCTGAGCAAGGACACTCTTCCACTTACAAACGATCGTCTACATGGTTGATGGAACGCGCAAGCCTCTGCAGTGCAAAGTCGCAAATGAACTCATAGGGCTACTGATGCATTGGGTGAGCACCATACCAAGATATTGGTATACTTCCATTTCTGTCTTGCGTCAAGACCATCCTGCCAAGTGCTATCATATGGGCAAGTCAGCTAACCATCCAACACGATGCGTGACGAACATAACCTCACCCATCGCAACAGACGATGATTCTTTTGTAGGTATCGCTCGGCTGCTGCGGAGGGACGCCAGCATCGTACTTCCCGTCGTCGAACATGGCAGCACAGGTCAAGAGTCAACAAATTCCGAGGTGGGGCTCGTCAAAAGGGGGTTGCATTTATATGATGGGGTCGGCCTGCGTGTACATATACTGCCTCCCGAATCCCACCGCCCAGATTCATGGGCGTGGACGCATAAGCTGATCCGGGCTGGATGTCAGCAATCCTTGTCACGATGGGAGGTGATAAGACTGAAATTCAAAACGTGCCTCGAACTGATCACGGACCAACAAGCCGCAGACGGAGGACAGCCCGAAGAGCTATTCTGGTAGATGTCAGTATGCGACAGGTAGGCTGTGGCCTGACAGCTAGTAGTTGGTGTAATCATATCAAACAGGTAAGGATAGCTCCTCTGAGCATCCAGACAATGTCAAATTATCCTAGTGACCCAATAATATACTATGCAACAGTCCCTCGTAGTCCATCCAACGCACATCAAGTCGCTACTTGCCGAGACGCATCTCAGCATCGGCGAACTCATCTAACGCTCTCCTGAACTCGGCTTCCTTGATGGAAGACGGCTCTACCCTAGATGAGCTACCAACCCACCATGAAGTGGCCCTAGGATAGGGATCGCAGCTGTGCATATCGGATGAGCGAATGCAGAGGGTATTTTCATATACCGGACTTACAAGATTTCCGTGAGCCTCGTCTGCCATGGAGGGAAGCCGCCGAGTTCCACCGGTGAGCGCATCTGTCCAACAGGTGGCTTGCGGTGCACAATCATCAGATCCGGCGAAGGGAATCCATGCTCGCCTGTCCATGGCGATACGTGAGACCTCGAGACTCCTTGTATTGCCAAGGCTCACCTTCTAGTATCGCATTAAGATTCTGAATTGAGGTGTCTATGGATATACAGGTAGAGACGTCGCTAGTCTTGCGGTGTATATGGTCGCGTAGGAGAGTGGTGGCCGTTGCCGCTACGGCGGGTTTGCCAGACTTGTAGGAGACTACATGCAAGGTCAGTGGGGACTCCTCCGCATGCTCGTCGTTGCCTAAGTACGTTTCAGATGCATTGCAGATAGGATTTGTGGCATATTAACTCACGAGCGACGCGTCGGCGCTTCAGAGTTGTTCTACTGACGCTTGCTCTACGTTTTGACCTCGAGGAAGGCATGGGGAAGCGGATAGTAGTGACACACAGTTTTGGAACTATGGGATGCGCGTGAGGGGAGAGTGGTCTGGACTCTGCATCATCGGAGGGTGGGGGTGTAAGGGGATAGCGTATATCGCATTCAACGGGGGAGTCATCTGCTTCCTCTGCTTGGGCAGGTAGTATTCGTCTGCGGATGTCCAATGAACTGTTCACAAGGACACCTATGAGACTGTTAGTGTGCGCTCCAGGATCGCATAAAGCTTCGGCGCACCTTCGCGGTCGTATACGGTGAGCCGTCGTATCCCTAGGACCTGGCACCAGCCAGCCACTTTCTCCACGCTGTCGAGCATGTACTTCTCATTGCTCTCCTCGCCCGCCGCCAGATTTGGTGAAAGAGAGAGAGCAAGATGGGATGGTAATTTTGACCGTTCCGCGGTCAGAGGACTGGGTTGGGCGCGGAAACGAGTGGAGAGGCTCTTGAATACAAGAACTAGTCGATACACAACGTGCAGGACTGCAAGTATCAGGCGAGCAAACCAAGACATCAGGTTTGTCGCGTCAAGCGCGTCCTGCGACGTGTCCGCTACGATTGAGCGTGCGGCGAGAGTGCAGAGAGGGGAAGAGAGAGGTACTATGCGGCGGGGAGCAAGCAACTTCACCAAGCTCCGGAGGTGTTCGGGATCACGTGAAAGCTGTCGTCGACGTGTCCGGACTTCAAAGCTTCAAAGATGTCCTCATCGTCGATGTCCGGCGCGAATGAGCAGACTACGGACATGCTATTTCGGAGATGTATCCAGAAAACAAGGACGATATCCAGCGGTACTGGTAATGGTACAGTGTATCGTAGTGTACACGGCGAGCATCGGTCACGGTAGCCTGCAAGCCTACAGAATGATGTCCGAATCTATTCCTTTCTTGATCTTCAAGAGTATGCTAGTCTTCCAATTGTCCAGCTTCGTAACCTGGTCGAACTCGAAGACTGCCGCAGTGAACGCCTCGATGTCACCGCCCTCGATAGCTTCCACGAGGATGTTCACGAACTTCGCTTCCCGAGTAGAGGTGAAGGTGGTGTCAAGAGACCCATACTTAGACAGATTCCGTTTGGCAGTGACAGTATCCTAAGACTACGTCAGTCCAACGCCAGCTAGCGGAAGACCAATCGGATGCGTACCTTCATCGCCAGAGCGCAGAGACTAGCACGCAACCAGTACTCCTTGACACTGTACTTTGTAAGAGCGGACGACAGAGAACCGTTCGCTACTTGTTCGTAGAGAGCGATTGCTTGCGGGAAATCCTCAAGCTCAGCATGCAGATCGGCGGCATCTTTGTAGCATGCGTTGGCCGTCCTGGATACACGCATTAGGAACTTATCACCAAAGAGATCACTGCTATACGTACGCAGTAGCATCCTCCTGCGAGTACCACTCTGCCGCCCGCTCAAAGCTCTCGCAAGCTTTGCGGAGGTCGTTCAACTCCTGGAGGTATATCTGCCCAATCTCCTTCTCGCGATCCGCAGCTTGCCTGAAGCGGCCAGCCTTAGTTAGATGGGTGATCGTCTGCGAGAGAGCTTGCACCGCAACTGAGTCGCTAATGTGTTAGAAGTGTGGTTGTACAGCAACAAATGGACTTACGACTGGGATCGATTCTCTTGTACGCCTTGGCGGCATTCCACCAAGCATTCGCAGCTTCGTTGCCCTCCTGGCACTTCTCCCTACACTCGGCTTCGCGCGCATGAGCATCGCCTGCTTCCTTGAACTGCTTGTCAATCTTGAAAGCATTCGCGGCCTGCTGGTAGAGGTCGCCAGCTTCCTCATACTTGGTAGATGCCGAGGAGAACCATCCGGTGGAAGAGTTAGCCTTCTTGTCGGCCTTCTCGAGTAGGGTTTGACCCTGAGACTTGGCTGGCATAGTGGTATCGAGCAGGTGGACTGGCTGCGGTACAGACGACGAACAGAGGAGTCTGTGCGATGAAGTAGCGAAGACGGAGGCTGAGCTTGGCGGTGAGAGACAAGACTTAGATGTGTGCATGCATCATCATGCATCGCGTCGCACGTGCTCAGCGCGCCGTCGCGATCGAGATCCAGAGAGGACCGCACCGCGCATGAGCGCGCATGTAACGCCTTCCAGACCGCGAGGATATATAGTCCTCAGGTCGTCCACCCTTCCCGCCCACCTCTTCATCGCAACCATCATGACCTCGCTACCTGTAGACGCCATCAGGGCTCTTGCAGCCCAGCACCCCAAGCCGCCCAATGTGACGTTCCAGTACGGTACGGCCGGCTTCAGAACCCTGTACGTCTCCCACTCCGATGAAGTCGATCCATATGCTGATCAGTGCATCAGTGGGAATGCCTTGGACCCCGTCATGTTCCGTGTGGGGATCTTGGCCGCCTTGAGGAGTAAAAGGCTGGATGGGAAGACCATTGGTGTCATGGTCACCGCGTCTCATAACCCAGAGCCTGTGAGTACGCCATGCATCGCCTTACTGTTCGATGCTTGTGCTTACTTCCAACTAGGATAACGGAGTCAAGTTGGTGGACCCTCGTGGTGAAATGCTTGAAGCCTCATGGGAAGCCTATGCTACTAAGTTAGCCAACGCACCCACCACGGATGTGCTCATCTCCGTGCTCGAGACACTTGTTCAGAACCTGAAGATTGACCTGTCCAAGCCCGCACGGGTGGTCTACGCTCGTGACACGCGTCCATCGGGAGCCGCTCTAATCGCCTCTGTGGAGGATGGTTTCAAGGCTATGGGTGTCGAAGCCCGGAACGCCGGAGTAACGACGACCCCAGTACTGCACTACCTTGTCAAGGCGATTAACACCAAGGGCACCAAGGATTCGTACGGCGACGACTCAGAAGAAGGATACTTGCAGAAATTGAGCACCTCCTTTAAGAAACTGGTGGTACGTGTCTTTCGTCAAAGAGATCGACGGTCACTTATATGTCGTAATAGGCTGGCAAGCCTGCCATTCCTCCTCTGATCATCGACTGCGCAAACGGCGTGGGTGCCATAGTGGCTGAGAAGCTGGCTAAGCACCTCGGTGACACCCTTCCGATCATCCTCCAGAACACGGCCATCGATACCATTGGTGCGCTGAACAACGCTTGCGGCGCCGACTACGTGAAGACCTCACAGAGACTGCCACCTTCTCTGTCTTCCGTACTCAAGCCTGGTCAAAGAGCATGCAGCCTTGACGGTGACGCGGACCGTCTCATCTATTACTACCTCGACGACCGCAGTCAGTTCCACATGCTCGACGGAGATAAGATTGCCGCACTTGTGGCAGCATTCATCGTCGAGCTTACTAAGTCCGCGGGCTTGGATAGTCAGATCCAGGTTGGCATCGTCCAGACGGCGTATGCCAACGGAGGTTCCACGAAGTACCTATCCGAGGTAACTCTTCCCATTCATGCCCTTGGGCAACATCACTCATGTCTATACCTAGCGCCTGCCAGTCAAGTGCGTCCCAACTGGTGTCAAGCACCTCCACCACGCCGCAGAGCACTACGATATTGGCGTCTACTTCGAGGCAAATGGTCACGGCACAGTTTTGTTCTCCCCCGACACCCTTGAGAAGCTCTCCACGTATCAACCGTCCACCCCAGCACAGCATACAGCGCTCAACCACCTCATCAACCTTACGAATGTGATCAACCAGACTGTAGGCGATGCGCTTTCCGACATGCTCCTTGTGGAAGTCGTATTGGCCCACAAGTCCTACAGCGGCATTGAGTGGAACTCCCTGTACGTCGACCTACCCAACCGGCTCGTGAAGGTTGTCGTCGCGGACAGACATCTTTTCAAGACCGAAGATGCTGAGAGGCGGCTAGTAAGCCCACCCGGGCTGCAAGCGAAGATCGACGAGCTCGTCCGGCGGTATGAGGGCGGTCGTTCTTTCGTCCGCCCGAGCGGCACGGAGGATGTTGTCCGCGTCTACGCTGAAGCCGCTGTAAGAGCGCAAGCAGACGGTGCGTTCCAGCTACGTTCCCCGGTTTCGGTCGGAGCTGATTGGTCCACGTTTTCTGTAGAGCTGGCATTCCGTGTCGCGGGACTGGTGTACGACGAGGTCGGCGGCGATCCGGCGAAACGCCCGTCCGAATTCTTGTAGATGTCCGACCGCAGATTGGCCGAGACGGTGGGAAAAGACCAGCATCGGAGCAGTGTATTCTGTCTGTACTTTACGTGTGGAATTCTCAGAGTTTGGAATCGTTGGAGAACCGTTGGGTGAATTTGAGTCATCGGCCGTTGCCGGGGCGTTAGCGGCTGTTAGCGGACGGACTGCTTGCATGCAAGCGGCGAGGCTATAGCTATAGATGAGCCACTATGTCGCCATGTCTCGTGTCGGTCGACCATCGCCTTTCCCCGCTACTTGTCTCGTCCGCTGCTGGAATTGACTCCCTGGTCTGAAGTCTTTCGCCGCCACCAATGTGTCGGTTCGTCATATACAAAGGCACCAAGCCTGTGCAGCTCTCGCACCTCCTCACCCGCCCATGCCACTCGATCATAAACCAAGCTTATGACTCGCGGTTACGCTTGGACCACCGTCGACCTATTAACGGAGATGGCTTCGGAGTGGGTGAGTACTCTCTGATGCTCTGCTCGTCAGACTTACTATGAAGGGCGACTCACAACTAACCGATTCGCGTGCACAGGCTGGTATGACTCGGTTTACGACGAAGAGTTGGGCAACCAGCCGTGCATCTTCACCTCAGTTACTCCGGTATGTACCCTGATTGTCCGGAATTGTGTCCGCCTGAACTCCGTCGAACAGGCATGGAACAACGTGAACCTGGTTCGTCTAGCAGAGAAGATCAAGTCTCCATTGGTCTTGTGAGCATCTTTCTTGGGTTCGCAGTGCAGGGAAGCTCATTCGTGGCGTCCTCTAGTGCCCACGTTCGCGCCACCACGGCTGGGACTTTGAGCCTCGACAACTGTCATCCGTGGTCCTACGGGAAGCTCATGGTAAGCCCACCTCCTCGACTCGTCTTCTATGAGGTTCTTGACGCTTCTTCCAGTTCATGCACAATGGCGGTATCGCGGAATTTGGCAAAATCAAACGCAAGCTGATGATGAGCGTACCCGATGACATATTCAATTGGGTTAGCGGCAACACTGGTGAGTCGTGTGAGCACATGCGATGACGACGCACTGGACTGACAGTGTGCAGACTCTCAATGGGCATTCGCTCTCTTGCTGTCGAAGGTAGACATGTCGTTGCCACATATGCAGCTGGGTCGACTGACGCGTCACCCAAACAGTTGCCCAATCCTGAAGCGAAGCGTTTTAGCCCTGCTGTCCTCCAGCGCGCCATGCAAGAAACGATAGCACATATTAACGCGTTGTCCGAAGAGTTCGGCATTACAGAGGTGAGTGCATTGTCCTGCGATGCTTCTGCTCATGTAATGATTTCCTTCGTAGCCTAGCTTGATGAACTTTTGTGTCACTGACGGCGAGACGGTGGTTGCGACTCGATATATCACGTCACGCACTGACGAAGCCGCGTCTCTGGTGAGCCGATCCGAGTCTGTACCGTGGATACCTTGCTTATGTCTCTGCAGTGGTTCTCTTCTGGGAGTACCTTCAGTGAGTACGCCGAAGGTGGCCATTACAAGATGTCTAAAACCGACAAGCGGGAGAACATCATCATGGTACCATTTCCCGCCATACTTCCGTTCAGCACCGGTCATTTACTGAACGAAACGCATACAGATTGCGAGCGAGCCACTCACGTTCGAGAAAGGTGCGTTGCTTTAGTTGAATGGCCGCCCGTGAAATACTAGATTGACCTTCACTGCAGCGGACTGGATGGAGATTCGAACCAACCATATGGTGGTCATCACCCCCAAGATGAACCTCTTGCAGATTCCTATAGTCGACAAGTTCTACGTTGCCCCTTCAGACCCTACTGCCACTAGCAGAGGGACGGAGTTCGCGGCAGCTAAAGGTTTCTTGAGCCCTAGGCGGGACTCGGTTCATGCTCACTGACGATGCACTGGGCTGCTTCACGATGGGACATTTTTCGTAGGATGTAAAATATCTATCTTGTACATCAGCTAGAGTATACCTGCATCTAAAGTATACATACGTTATTGCACTTTGGGGTGACACCATGCGAGCTGGGTGCAGCTACGTCTGTGGCGGCAGCTGCCCTGCCGCACGTGTCCATTGAAGTGTGCGCAGAGAAGGCGACTAACTTGTCTTCACGCCATCGCAGGCGTCCCGACTCTGGCCACAGGCCAACATCTGAAGCTTTCCCGTATCGCCCGCTGGTGATACTGGTTGGCTATGGCTCCCTGGTTTCTGTGGCACGCGCTCTCCAGTACGGCGAGGTGAGTCCGCCATGTCCACACCCTCGGACGCAGAGGCACTGACATATACCCGCCACCCAGGCTCTCGACCGTCTTCCAGATATTGATTTTCCTCCCGCTCACACTCTCGACGCTATCGAAGTCCGCTTTTCTTCTTCTCTCGCTGCTTCTCTTCATCCACTCGCTCATCCATGGCACGCTCGTGCTCTTCTGGGGCTCGCCCGCGCTGAGCATCATGCAGGTGCCGATGCACCCATTCCTCCTCCTCGTCTGCTTCAACGCGTTCTCCGAGGGTGTCCACCCGTGGCTCACGCTCGCCGCCTCCTGGTGGGGCAAGATTTTGCAATGGTCCAGTCCAGGTTTTATCGTGATGGAGGGCATGTCTAGTCTTCTGGTGGCGCAGCGTCTCGGACAGGTCGGAAAGGAGCTCGTTGATGAGGGGGAAGGGTATCAATTTGGTTTGCTTGTTGGCGCAGCGGCAGCATATGTGGCTTCGGCGTGGTGGGTCGTCGTGGTGAGTACCTTAATTGCCGTAGAATCTGGGGCAAACAAATCAATGCGCTCTTCAGTCTTACCCTGCTACGGCCGACTCTCCTCTTTCCTCAACCCTGCTCGGGGTCGCATTGACCACCTTGATCTTTCTGACGTTCATCGGGTTCGCCCTTCGTCGCACGAACGTGATTGAGACGAGCTGCCTCGCCCTCATTGTCGCGTATAACGTATGGTTGTGCGGTGTGGATGATGCTCTTGTACTAGACCCAGCACTCTCCTAGTGCGTCCTCTCCTCCTTCTTTCCTAGCGACATAATCTCATGTTCTGCGGTATAGCACTCCGTTGGTCTCCAACATTCTCCCACATCTACAGACCCTGGTGAACTTTGTCTCCAATACGCTGCCGAAGCCTGTCCTTTTCGCATTGGTGTACCGACTGATCGTGCTGCACTTCGCCTCACGCATCCTTCCTACCATTGGTGCCGATAGCTGGGAGAGCGAAAGCGGCGTTGACGATGGATGGGAGGGTCGTCCGGTACGGTTGAACTCGGTGAAGATCCATTGCTCCTTGACTGACCAGGGCGTACAGACTTCGAAGCTCACCTACTTGCTGTTGACTTACCGCCAGTCTATCTTTGTGACTGTCTACTCACATCTGCTTAGTAAGTCTCTACGTTCATGCGATGTTCCATTGCTAAAGCGAGTATGTCCCTAGTGTTGGATCATTCCTCGCAGGTCTGGTGGAGGTGGATGAACATCTTCTTCACGTTGGCTATCTGGTCTGTTGAGCTCCTTGTGAGCAATGAGGACGATGCTGTTACGAAGGAATGGAAAGTGGATTGAACTGCTGCGATTACTCGCCGAGCCTCCCCATCCACGCTCCTGCCATGACGATGTGAGTCCTCGCATGCATACACCGAACGTAGGAGCGTACTCCATTCCTGACACTGGTTCTAGTACACGGCTATTCAACTCACATGTATTAATCCGTCACCACAATCAATGGCCAACGTTCGCCTTCCACTCGGCGTCTTCTTCCCTCTCACCCTCGTAGAACTCCCTCTTCCATATCTGGGCATTCAACTTCACCTCCTCCAGAATCCGCTCGCATGCCATGAACGCCTCCTTCCGATGTGGTGATGAAACTGCGATTACTATGGAGGGCTCTCCGACTGGGACGGTCCCCAAACGGTGGTGCACCGTGGATCGAATCAAGGACTGTGGGGGTGGTCCCGTCAGCGCGGTGTGGTGCTCAGAGCGGGTGTATGCGCTGTGTGCATTCTGAATGATATCCGCCATGGTCTTGATGGCCAGTTTGCTATATGCCTGGTAGTCCAACCGCGTGACCACCTTCCCTGTGAACGATGAGGAGGAGGACCAGAACACGGAAGAGGCATCCCCACCCTTGAATGAGTTTCGCGTCGTTCCGATGAATACTGCGGTGGCTCCGGCAGCATCGTCTGTGACTGAGTTGATTATAGCTTGCACGTCGAGAGGTTCGTATGTTAGAGCGCATGTGCCTTCGGGGATGTCGAGACGCGCCTCGACAGAAGCGGGGGGTGTGGAAGCCATGTAGCGGTGACTATGCAAACGAGAATGGGGTTGAATGAGTATGCCGGTGGGGTTTAGTCTGAGCACGGGAGGTTCGCATGGTGCCCGCGACGCTCCTGGGATCGCGCGGCTCAGGCCCGACTTCCGAGCTTTCGCTTGACCGCCGGTCCACACCCACCTTGCGCTGGCTTCCTTTCATGTATCTCCTCCAACGGCGCGCTACCCCTTTGCTCAGACCTACCTCAGCGTCCTTGCAATGCATTAAGCGACCTGTCTCTTCGCTTTCTGCGGCCCTCAAACAGTTTGCTCCCATCGACGTCCACCCCGAAGTGCAGGATGCTCTTGCTCACAGCCGGCCAGTGGTCGCGCTTGAAACCACGATAGTCACGCATGGGATGCCGTATCCCACCAACAGGGAGACTGCAGAGTCAGTGGAGAATAATGTCCGCAAGGCTGGAGCCGTCCCCGCTACCATTGGGCTTATCGAAGGACGGGTCAAGATCGGGCTCGAGCCTCGCGAGCTTGAACATCTTGCGGATGTGGCGAAGAATCCTGGCGTCGTGAAGCTGTCTAGAAGAGACCTTGGTGCGGCTATTTCTCTCAAGAAGGACGGGGTGAGTGGCATGCATCTGCGGTTCATTCTTGGTAAACGAACTCCCGAGCAGGGAACAACTTGCAGCACGACCCTGATATTGGCTGCACTTGCTGGAATTAAGGTGAAGTAGTCTGTTTAATGTTCGTAAGGCGGAGAACTGACTGTGAGTTATATTAGGTCTTTGCTACCGGAGGGTAATGTGCTTTCATCGCCTCCCATGAGTCCGACCTCACACATGGGAGTAGGCTCGGAGGTGTCCATAGGGGTGCAGAGTCAAGTAAGTAGCAGGAGTTTGTTTCAGAATTATTCTGATCAGACCTATAGCCATGGATATATCCGCCGACCTTCATGAGCTCACCCGCTGTCCCTTGGGCCTGGTTTCGGCCGGGGTGAAGTCCATTTTGGATATTGGAAGGTGAAACCCTGCATATGCATATCATTGAATGATATCTCACCTGTTCAACAGGACATTGGAGTACTTGGTCTGTTTGAAGTTCTGGTCACGTAGGCCAGCTATTGACGGAATGTCGTACTTAGGAAACGTTAGGCGTGCCGGTTGTATCCTACGGTCCGACTGATGATTTTCCCGCCTTCTACTCAAGACGGAGCGGGTTCAAGGTATTGTTCTCTCCACTGTTACAACGCCACATCACTTAGATGTCACCTGCAGAGTCCTTGGCGCATCGATGACCCAGTATCGGCGGCGAAGATTCTCTGTTCGTGCCATGGTTCCGCTCGTGATGGTGCACTATGCTCATGCAATTCCCTAGACACGCACGAACAGCTGGGGATGTCGAACGGCGCGTTGTTTGCGGTCCCGATCCCCGAACAGTACGAGTCTGTTGGTGAACAACTTCAGCGTGCTGTGGAGCAAGCCGTCAAAGAGTCCGAAGAGAATGGCGTGAGCCGACGAGGCAAGGAGGCAACGCCTTGGCTCCTGAAACGCGTGGGCGAACTGACTGCCGGCAAGTCGCTAGCGAGTAGTCAGTGTCTTCGACGGTATACTTGGTCATGTCTTGTTAACAACGTTTGTCAGATATTGCGCTCATTCAGAATACAGCGACTGTTGGTGAGTCGCGAACAATTTAGGGATGGGTCATTGCTAATTTCTTACCATTAGGTGGGCAGATTGCCGTAGCGTACGCGCAGCTGGCGAGCGAAGCTACTGGAAAAGCATCGCATCCTCATGTCGTGCACCAAGCTGCTGGGTTCAATCCAGACCCTGGCCACAAGAAGTCAACTCATCTGGTAATTTTCTTGCTACGCTTGCCCTGACTTCATCGTCATTCATGCTATCTCAGCCTCCGGCGAAGTTGGTTGTCATAGGATCGGCTGCTGTGGATATCACCGCACGCGCAGACCCCGTACCGGGAACGACCACTGTTCACAACAATCTACAGACGACGACACCAGGAGTTATTTCGCTGACGTCAGGCGGCGTTGGTCGCAACGTTGCCGAGGCTGCCCATCGGATCCTGTCATCACACTCAAAGGAATTCGCACATACTACGGTCCTGCTGTCTCCGGTTGGCGACGATGTATTCGGGCAGCTGCTTGTGTCGGAATCCGAGAATATTGGGATGCGAACAGATGGCCTGATCAAGGTCCCAGCTGCACGCACCGCGGTCTGCAACATGGTGCTCGATAGTGCTGGTGGTCTTACGGGTGGTGTCGCTGATATGGAGATCATACGGAGTCTGGAGGTGTCGAAGGTCAGTAGCTCAAACTCTTGATTTCGTGGGGGGAACGGACGGTCACGGTGCCTGCTAGATTACAGAGATAATCGACAAGCATCACCCTACGATCATGGCAATGGATGCAAATATGTCGCAGGAGACCCTGAAGTCACTAGTCAAATATGCCAACAAGCGGCATATCCCCAGTACGTTACCTCACTTTTTGAACGTGCATACTTAGTCTTACTGACCTGCGCGATAGCATTCTTGTCCGTGTCATACTACCTTCTCTCGACTACTGACTGACATAATGTTACCCCAGCGAACCTACCTCTGTACCCAAGTCTACCGTGATATTCCCTGCAGTCGCAGCGGCGCTGAACACGGCCAGCATCCCCCGCGCTCCAGTAACCTTCGCGACGCCCAACGTGCTCGAGCTCGCTCATATGTACCAGGAAGCTTGCGCGTCTCCCCTGGAGCTCACTGCACACAAGTACTGGTGGAAAGTCGTGGACGACATGGGCCTCGGTTCGGACTTCCGCATGGAGCTTGAACGATTGTCCCGCCGGAGTGCAGTCGGAGACGAGCCCGCCCCTACAGGCAACCTGTCTTTCCTGGTCGACAACGGCATCGCCCAGATGGCGATCAACCTGCTGCCATTCTTCCAACACCTCATCATCAAGTGCGGCGAGCGCGGCCTCATTGCTGCTTTCCGCGTCTCTGGCGAGCAGGCGCACAACTCCGCATGGGCCACACAGAGCAGCAACATCTTCGCGCGCCAGATTGTCGCTCGCCACAAATCTAGATCAAGCGTTGTCGTTCTGAAACATTTCCCTCCCATCCAGGTGCCCGAGGAGAAGATTGTCAATGTGACGGGCGCGGGCGACTCGCTCGTCGGATCCATGCTGGCCACGCTGTCGCAAACGCCTGATGCATTTGACAACCCTGAGTCTCTCGACCAGCTTGTTGAGCAGGCACAGCTAGCGGCGGTCTACACATTGCAGAGCGAACATGCAGTCTCTCCCAGACTGTCGACCCTGTCGAGCAATGAGTCATTGCATTAGGTTTAGCGATGTACTATATGGCATCCAAAACAATCTACGCTGATCATGCCGCTAGTGGACCAACTTTGACAACCTCCCTCGCCTTGCGCGCCTTTTCCTTCTCCACAGCGAGGACCGTACGCAATCTCTCCTTTTTAATCTTCTCGTACCGCGCCTAGGGACCAGTGTCAGCAGTCATTCAAGTAAAGTGCATGCGATTCCAGCATACCTGAGCCCCATGCTTCAAACGAGTGATGATGTTAGCTGCCTCCCCCTTCCTCAAATCCTTGAGACCCTCCTCTGTAGCAGGCCTCGACCTGCCCTCCCCGTCCGCGGCTGCTATCACCTTTCTAGCTTTCCACCGCTTGATGATGAATTGCTTCTGGGACTCGGAGGCTGGCTCCCACCGCCACTTCGCTGTGCGTAGCAGTCCGAGACCGACCTGTCCGGGTAATACCTCCTTTTGAGCGTAGGTGTCGCAGCCTCGGATCGCATCTGCCAACGTCGTCGCCGTCAGGATCTTCTTGCTCCGTCGGAATGGCGAGATCTTGAGCATGAAAGCCGTCGCCTGGTGCATAGTCGGCGATGTGTAGTGCGCCACATACTTCGCGTCTGCGTATTCATCAGGAAGAGTTCAGACTTTGTAAACGGTGCATGGACTGCCTACCACCATGATCACCTTCCGCTGGTGCGACACGAATGTAGCCCTTTCCGAGACATTCCAAAACATAGACATCGTCACCACAACAGACCCAACCGTTACGGGTCATAGTCCGTATGTTCGGATCTCCAGAGGCCTGATCCGCAAGGACGAAGGGATCGTCGTGGTCGATGTATGTTACCGACTTCGGTTGTGGTACAGGACCGGATGGACCATATTTGGGGGTGTCAATTCCATCGCCCTCCTCCACCGCGGCCCTACGTTCTTCGAGGCTCTCAATGGTCTCGTCTGACGTGATCGTCAGTATACGGTGCAACTGATAAGAGCGGATACCCACCATCGCTCAATTCCGCAGGATCAAGACCGAAAAGCGTGGGTGCAGATACCACCCCGCCAACCCTGTCATACGAGTCGACGAAGTCTATGATACGACAATCTTCCTTTCCAGTGGTTGGAGACAGCCTCATGCCACGACCGATCTGTCCCCGCTGTCAGCTAGCGAGCCTCTTCGCATAGGTCGACACACTCACCATCTGTGCAAAGATGTTGCGAGACCTCGTTGGCCGAGCGACCATTACACAGTCGATATTGGGTATGTCCGCGCCCTCAGTTAGGACAGCTGTATGCGCGTAAATATGGAAATCACTGTGCCTCGAAGGTCACCACCCACCGCAATTGACCAAGACGGGGTATTCTCCAGCTTTGAAAGCCGCGACCAGTGCCTTGCGCTCAGCTGCAGGAGTATGCGAATGCAAGTACCGTGCATCTATCCCCGCTGCGCGGAACGCCGCCGTGACCCTGGAGACATGGGAGAGGTTGACGCAGAAGATGAGCGTAGACTTGCGGTCCGCTGTAATGAGCGGTCAGGTCAGGACGATTTGGGCGAGGGACAGAACGAACCAGCTTTGTCCAGCCAAGTGCGCACAATCAACTCGTTCACAGTGTCGGTGGTGACAACGTGAGCCAGACTTGTGGGATTGAAGTCGCCAGTCCGCGAGTTGACTGTGACCTCGCTGAGGTCAATGTTCGCCCGAACCGTAGTGAATCGCACATTACAGAGCCTGACGCGGGGAATGAGGGGGACACCTAGGGAAAAACCAAGACACACACCATTGCTCCTTAATCATCTCCAAGAAGTCTCGGTGATAGACTATCTCCTCGAAGACAGACCCTAAGGCAAGCCCGTCATGGCGACTGAACGTCGCGGAGAATCCGAGAATGGGTATTTTGTGAGATAGCTCCGGAGGCTCGAAGTCTTCGTCTGGGTTCTTGATCCCAGCATCGAAATGGGACAAGATGCGACGATATCTTTGCAAACTTTGAGACGGTTTCAGGAATACAACAACAGTACTGGACTCACGAAGGCGCTGCGGCGTGGTGGGCTTCGTCGACTATAAGAGCCTTCAGGTACTGAGCACGGAACTTTTCCAGCCTCTGCGCCCGCAACAGTGTCTGAAAGGTTGCGACAGTGCTAGAGAATCACAACTCACACCTCGATAATCAGCGTTCACTGACGTGCAGCACTCACAGGTCAGCCAATCCCGAAGCATGATGCTTGCCCTGCTCTATCTCCACACTCCAGTCAGGGAAGAGTCTTCTCGCTTGATCTGCGGTCTGCTGAGCAAGTTCAACGCTGTTGACGATGACGAGTGCCCGGGAAGCTTCAGGAGCATGCGCCGGTGCCGCCAATTTCGACAGAAGGGATATGAAGACTGTGGTCTTGCCTGCCCCTGTAGGGAGCGAAACGCCAATCCGTGTCGCACCTTTCTTCAACGCATCAAGACAGGTCTCCAGACAAGACTCTTGATAGGGTCGCAGAGTAACAAGGCAATGACTGCTGGCACTAAACCGTCGCGAAGTGTTAGAGGCGGAAAACAGTGGCCGCCATAGACATCGCATGGAACGAGCGTAAGGAGTATTCACCGTAGCCGACTCGGTGTCTAAGCGACGATCGCGCAGTCCCACTGGCGCTTACTCGGATAATGGGTGGTATCAGAAATGCTTCGATTTCGAGTCTACGTGTACTTAGAGGATGATAATATGTCCAACCCCATGCGATACCGGAGAAATAACGACAGTATCTATTGCGGAAAGTCGTATAGCGTGCAAGGTAAACGATAGTACTATGAGGCTGATACAGTGTAAAATGTCCGAGACATATACGCTTAGCCAGAGCCTAAAGGTAGTAACGGGTCAGCGTCGCGTCGGGCACCAAGCCAATGAAATAACACGTACCACCAGAGTAGACCTTGCCGAACATGACCTCCTGGAGCTTGTCGTAGAGCGACAACACACCGGCACCCGCAATACCACGGAGGATGTTGGCACCAGCACCCTTGAAGAGCGACTTGGCACCCTCCTTGGCGACAATCTGCGAACCGGCATCGAACATGGACTTGTAGTGGACAGCACCGCCAGAAGTCATCATCATGCGACGACTGCAAATATGTCAGCAAGAGCAGCAGAGTATCGTTGAGGGAACCACTAACCGAATCGTGTCGAGAGGGTACGAAGCAAGACCAGCACCAATCGTGACACCCCAGCCGAGCAAGAAGGACGCGAAGAACGAACCCTGGAGGGCACCGACGAGAACAACGGGCTCTGCAGGAGAGGTGAGCGATCAGGAAATATTATCAAACAGGCATGATACGCACTAAGGGAGTCGTAGACACCGAAGTAGAGACCACGGTAGACGATGATACCGACGACGGAGGGGACGAATCCACGGTAGAGACCGGCAATACCGTCCGAGGCAAGCGTCTTCTTGTAAACGTCAACGAGACCGTTGAACTGACGGGCTCCTCCACCCTTGGCGGACTTCGCGTCGTTGGCGAGACGCGTACGGGCGTAGTCAAGCGAGTAGACGAAGAGGAGGGAGGCAGCACCAGCAGCACCACCAGACGCGACGTTGCCAGCGAACCACTTCCAGTAACCATCCTGCTTCTTGAAACCGAACAAGGACTTGAAGTAGTCCTCTGCATGCCACGTCAGTAACGACCAGTTACCATATTAGGGTAGATTGACGCACTGAAGGCGAAGTTCAAAGCTTGCGTGGGGAAGTACCGGATGACGTTGGCGGTGTTACCTCTCCACAGAGAGAGAAGACCCTCGTCACGGTAGGTACGGCTGAAGCAGTCGCCGATGCCCTTGTAGGGCTCCGCGAGACGGCCCTGCTTGATCTGGAGGAAAAGACGTTCAGAAGAGACGCACTGTGCAGGCAGCAGACTAACAGACCATCTCGTCCTGGTTTTGAATCAGGAGCTTGATACGCTCGATGGGGGCAGCGGAGGTCTTCGCAACAGCCTGGAGAGCACAGGATCAGCTGAATGACACGTCGGAGAAGCCAAAGGACGCGAAACGTACGGCAGACACACCACCCATCATGAAGTCAACTGCACACGGACGCCAGGTCAGCACTCATATCCTGCAGCAGACACCGCACGCGGCGGGGCAGCGGCGCGGAAACAGCATATACCCACCAAAGAACTCCTGGGGAGTCTTGCCCTTCTTGACGTCGGCCATTTTGACGGAGGTAAAACCGAAAGGAGAGGAGACTGAGTGGAGGGGGAGGACAAGGTGGAGATGCAAAAACGCTCGCGTGCGAACGTCTAAGTACGTTTTCGGATAGCGCCGGGATTTCCGACTCCGAGTCCGGCCGACCTGCCGGGCCGTCAAATTTTTGCTGGACCAATCATATCCCTTCCGAAGTTGCGAGTACCTCACCGGAGCGCCCGGCCTTCGGTTGGCCGAAGGACATCTCGCATCATCCACAGCGCACGCTGCACAGGGCCACAGGCGCAACGCGTCCGACGGAACAGCACACCGACAGAGCTCTCTCATTCCAGTCCACGTATGATACCCCTTACAACCAAGCTCCAATAGCATGTCAAATAGCGAACACAAAACGAACTTCTTCCTGGACATTACATCGACCATAGAGAGACTACTGCACTACGATATATTCTAAGTTACCCATGGTACAACCTGGTGCCGACGACCACGCAAGATACTCATCAAACAATGTCAACCACCTCGTCACCGCCAATGCTGAGGTGAAGAGCTTCCCGCCCCGTTCCCGCGTTGTGATACGGATGGTTGAAGCGGCGGCAACGTGTTTCGGTACGCATCGTGCGACGACGTCGCCGGACGTTGAGGAAGAGAGGGCCCGCTGGGGGGCTGCGGAAGCGGGGCACTTCCTGTGCTGTATGAGTGCGACCCAGAGCTAGCACCGCGATACGATCCCGGCTGCGACGAAGACGGATAGCGTGGCTGTGATGAGGATGGGAGAGGTGCCAATCTGCGAGAGGCTGCCACTTCGTCGACCATACGGAGCGTGCTGCTGTTGACGAGGTCGCTGAACGCAGACGAGGGTGAAGAGCCGCTGTCAGTACGAGACTTCTTCCATATCTGCTCCGTAGGCGACGGCAGGTCATGCGTTTCCTTCCGCTTTGCGGCGGTGGGTGCGGCAGGCACCGAAGGTCGTGGTGGTGGCGGAGGTTCGTCGTCGTCGCTCAGCGTCAGGTCAATGATGTCAGGAGCCTCCGTATGGGAGCGTGTTGGCTGAGAGCCTCCTGCAGAGCGGCTCGCACGAGGGATCAAACCATCAGTGGATGGAGAGAGTTCCCTCTTGACCCGACCCTCGTCCTCATCCTCGTCGTCCGATATCTCAATCGGTGTGGTTAGCCTAGGTTTGTCCTTCCCGTCAACCCCGTTCGCGGCAGGTTTCATAGGAGAGGGAGCACGTTTGGCAGGAGAAGCTGGCTTCGGTGGCGGCCCAACTGGATGGGCAGCTTTCCACTCCGCCGACCCATACTTGTTGTCCTCAGTATGCCACTGTCCGTCCGCTTCCACGATGACGTCCTCAACATCTTCGGGCGTCTGTTTCAGGATATCGTCAAAGTAACTGCGGTACAAACGTCAGTAATCCCGCAGACATACGCAGAACATTCGAGGTTGCTAACCCGTCGATCATCAAGTCTTCCACATTGAGGACTTTCTCGCATACAGGACACATCCATGTCGTAGTCTGTTCCATGACGGAGAACCACGACATCGCATCGAAGCATTGAGGATGCACGCAACTGCTTGAGCGGCAAGGTGTTTGGATCCGCATGTAACTCAACTACACGGTCGGTCAGACGAGGCCCACAGCCAGTCTAGACGCCGTCACTCACTGGACACTTTAGGGACATCTTCTGGTGTCCCGCGACGATGTCGTCGTCTTCGGACGCGCTCTTGTTCACTTATTGAACGGACTCAGCCAAAACTGTAAGATCTCATATGAGATATACTTACTGTCCGCCAAGATGTCTTCTCGCCGCTTGTACTTGCCCTTCCGAAGTCGATCAACCAGCTGATCTACCGTGGTAACCTCGACTAGCATGACCACCAGATAGTATTTCTGAGCACGACTGTCAGTTCGGCTTCACATAGTACTTCAAAGAACAAGTACCAACCTTCGGAGGTGTGGGCTGCTGGCTGTTGACATAGATGATCTCAACTCGGTTCGTCGAGCTCTGGGTCATGCGAACGACCTTCGCCAAGTCAGGCGGTGGCGCGGTCCCGGGCTTCTTCTTTAGACCCTTGAGGTTTGCATTGAGCTGTGTACCGTTGACTCGCACTTCACAGGTCGGCGGGAACTCAATCGGACAGGCAGTTGATGTCGGACTGATGAATTGCCCCGGAGGTGTATAGTATGTAGAAGACGTGCAATATAGCCGCAGCTGATACCTCGGACTGCACCACCAATATCAGCATAGGCTCAATAGAGTTTAAAGCGGACGTACGTCTGGCTGTTCAGCTTGTTCAATATGTCGCTGGTCATAACAAAGGTCACTGATTGCGACCGACGATCCATCGAGGTCGTGGATTCTGCGAGCACTGTGAGCCAAAGTCAACAAATTCGTATGCTAGACGCACCTGGACACTCCACAACTTTGGAAACAAGGCTGTCAGCTTTGAAGAAAGGAGAGTACTTGAACCGGATGAGGGGCATTGGAGCGGATGGGGCGGCGGAAGAGGAAGAGGATGCAGCAGGGGTGGACTGCGTCGGTCGTCGTGGAGGGGCGTAAGGGTTGTAGCGTGGGATGAGATAACCAGGTGAATAGGGAACAGCAGGATCTATGGGCTGGTAACTGCGAGGTGGGGGAGGCTCCGCGACCAACACGGTAAAGCTGTGCGAAAGCGGTCAGTAAGGATCAATAACATGGCGTCTGCTCAGCCGCCTGGGCGCATTGCAGCGATCAGACCCAGACGAAAACAAGGCAGCAAGACAAAGGACGAGATGTGGGCAGAGGGGTGCAGCATAGATCGAGTTCTACTCACGTTCCTGTCCGGCGCACGCGCTCAGCGAGGGCCTTTCCTTTCAACCACCGATCGACTTCGTTCCTCAGTCGCCAACTCCGCAGCTCGTTGTAAATCCTGTCGATAAGATCGGCCTTCTTGCCGGACTTGGTGAGGTTGCTGCCGCAATCTTCGTTGAAGCCGGCGACAACTTGCTTCAGATGGTCGACTTTGAAGTACTTCAAGTTATGTCGGAACGTCTGTTGCCGGGTTCGCGCACGCCCGTCTAAATAAACAATGACGCTGGTTCATGCGCATGATGCTCACCTCAAAGTCATCCCACACATCGTTGTTCGCCATAGGAAGGGTCGGCACACCGGATGGGTAGGAGATGATGAGAGGAACGGCCGCGACGCTGTGGTGGACGACAGAAACGGGGCTTAGGCGAGCTGGTCGTGAGAAACGCCGGAGAAAGCCTAGTGTCACATGGGCCATGACGCGCTGTCTAGGCGCGCGCATTCGAGAGCGTCTCCGAACCAAGCTTAAGACCCGCTTAAAGGTGTTTTATTAGCTTCCCGCTACAACTTCCCTCACGGTCTCGAATTCATCTCTGCGAGCACGCATCGCTCGTGATGTCCTCCAACGACGACTACGACAAGCTCTCTCCCGAAGAGAGGGAAGCACGCGACAAGGCCGATCGTGCACGCGAAGCGGCCGAACAGGCTGGTGCGGTCCTCCGATCGAGCATTTGAGTACGCACTGTATAGACTGGACGGTTTGTTCCACAGCCCTACCATACAAGTGGACCCAGCAGCTTGGGGATGTTGACGTTACAGTGTCGGTACCTAAGGGCACTCGAGGGCGCGACCTCAATGTTGTAATCCAGAAGAAGAAGCTCAGCGTAGGGCTCAAGGGGAAGGAGCCCATCATGGCTGGAGAGCTCTGCAAGGAAATCAAGGTCGATGACAGCACCTGGACGCTCGGTACGTATATGGCATGATGCTATATATTAAATTATGTGCTCATCCGATCTTTAGAGGACCAGGAGACTGTCCTCGTCCATCTTGAGAAGCTCAACCAGCAGCAGTGGTGGGAGAACGTCTTAACCCACCATCCGAAGATAGACACGACGAAGATTCAACCGGAGAACAGCAAGCTCAGCGACCTAGACGGAGAGACGAGGTATGTGGTTCGTGCTCAGAGTCGCAGGTAGAACTCATCTTCTTCCTCAAGAGCGATGGTGGAGAAGATGATGGTGAGTCTAGCTACGCTGTATAGCCGGAATCACAGTGTTGACGCTCCTTTCAGTTCGACAATCAGCAGAAGGTGCGGTGGCCCCATCCAGGTACAAATAATGTACTCATGTCCCCCAGCAAATGGGCAAGCCCACGTCCGATGAACTCAAGAAGGCGGAAGCCCTCAAGAAGTTCCAAGCGGCGCATCCGGAGTTGGACTTCTCGCAGGCGAAGATCTCATAAACTATGTGGAAGATGAAACAAAATGTTGTATCTACTCACAAACGTTGTATATAACACACACACCCTCTGTATCCTTTGCTCTACGGCGTGCCAAGATACGTCTCACAGTCGGAAGGATCTTCAAGATGCAACCGCTAGTTCCCGATCTCGAACCAATCATGGATTCCAGAATGAACGTAACTCCTCCGCAAGCGAAGGATGGGGCTATGGGCAGGATACAAAGTACGCAAATCTAATACAGCCAGTAGCACATAGCACATCGTCCGTGTCCGTGCGAAACCAAGTACTATCCGACTTGCACCCCGCCAGACCGCACACTGTCGACTGTGAACATCAATAAGGCCAGCGAATGAAGACGTGATGCAGAGCTCGTACCTTAGTTGCCCTTGTTCTCGAAAAGAACGATGTTACCATCCGGAGCCATAGTGGGGACGTCAACGGGCATCGTGTTGATTGCAGGCTGAGCGCGCCTCTGCTTGGCAGCCTTGTTCTCGAAGAGAACGATGTTACCGTCGGGTGCCATAGTGGGGACGTCGACGGGCATAGTGTTGATAGCGGGCGCACGTTTCTGCTTGGCAGCCTTGTTCTCGAACAGGACGATGTTACCGTCGGGTGCCATAGTGGGGACGTCGACGGGCATAGTGTTGATAGCGGGCGCACGTTTCTGCTTGGCAGCCTTGTTCTCGAACAGAACAATGTTGCCGTCGGGTGCCATGGTAGGGACATCGACGGGCATGGTGTTAATTGCAGGCTGAGCACGCTTCTGCTTGGCCTCCGGGTTCTTGAAGAGTACGATCGTACCATCCTGCGACATCGTAGGGACGTCAACCGGCATGGTGTTGACCTCTGGGAGAGGCTCGCGCTTCTGCTTGGCTTCGGGGTTGTTGAAAAGGACAATCTTGCCGTCCTGGGACATCGTCGGCACATCGACCGGCATGGTGTTCACCTCAGGCTCGGGGGAACGTTTCTGCTTAGCTTCGGGGTTCTTGAAAAGGACGATGGTACCGTCCTGAGACATCGTGGGCACGTCAACAGGCATGGTGTTAACCGCAGGAGCAGGAGCCCGCCTGTACGCCTGGATGGTCTCGAACGAGCCGACCTGGCGGCTGTCGAGTTCGCGCTGGAGATACGCCTCAATCAACCGTCCACAGATGTCGATCAAAAGCTGTACTTACACGCAAAGGCATGGGCATAGGGCGGGCAACGGTCTGGCCAACGAAGGCCACCGCGACGGCGACGGTGAGAAGCTGGGAGAACATGTCGACGTGAACGAAGTACGAGTGCTGAAGGAAGGTGCTCTGGCGTGGATTCGGTTCAACCGATGAAATGCGTCGTCCTGCGGCCTAGCGCGAGGTGGAATCTGTTCGGAAACATGGATGCAATGAGAGCGGGGCGGCCTGGGGCATACGGGCGTACTCACGAGAAGGGAACGAGAAAGGGGAATGAAGGAGGAGAGAGAGGAGGGCGTATACTTAAGAGAGCCTGGACACCCCGAACGCTGTGCCTGTCAGCGTCCATCTGGCGTCCTGCCGTATCAATTGATACGCCCCGTCTCCAGGCAACTCTCCGGCCTCTCTCCCGGTCTATTTACGACCTCCCATATACGGCAGCGTGTCACGGTCACACCCTCTCATCGTGCGTCACGCTCCCAGAATTTGCCCATCGCCCGCGCTGATTGGCTGCAGGATACCGTCCTGCTCTCTGCCTCCACCATGTCCGACCCCCGTTTCGCCCGTCTGAAGACAGACCCCCGCTTCAGGCGCATCAAGAAGGACAAGAACAAGGTCGTTGTTGACGAGCGATTCAAGGACATCTTCGACGACAAGCCCAAGAAGAAGGGCAAGAAGGACAGAGGTACGCCGACCAGCCCGCGCGGCGTTCACACTGCCCACACTGTCTCGCTCACGCACGGAAATGATCAGCCCGTGTTGACAAGTATGGCCGCCCCCTCGCGGACGATCACGAGCAAGAAAGCCTGAAGAGGTTCTACCGCCTCGAGGAAGAAGAGGAAGCTCAACTAGAGTTCAAGCCCGGACCAGACTACGCTCGCGGTGAAGTCCTCCTCGAGTCCTCGGACGAGGAAGACGATCGTCCTGCGGGCGCCCAGAGCGATGATGACAGTGACACCGGTGGAATCATCACTCTTGGGCGCGATGTCACCCAACCTATACCTGTGCCTGATGAGACGGCGGAAGTTGACCTTGACGAAGATACATACGCCGACTTGGATGCACAGGCTGCGGCATATGCCAAGGCCAATCCGGAGGCAGATCAAGACTCTCAGGTTCAGCGCACTCGCCGCATCGCCGTCGTCAATCTTGACTGGGATCATGTACGTGCCATCCATCTGTACAAAATCTTCTCGTCCCTCGTCTCCCCAACCGGCGTGCCTGTTGCATCAGACTCGAAGGATAGCGGCACTTCCAAGAGCCGGTCCGTTCCGCAAGTGCGCGGCAAGGTCCTCAGTGTCCGAGTCTACCCCAGCGAGTTCGGGAAGGAGCGGATGGCGAGGGAGGAGAAGGAGGGGCCGCCTCCTGAGGTCTTCAAGAAGCGGGACTTGAATCCAGAGGAGATCAACGAGCGGACGGTCTACGAGGTCGGGGAAGGCGAAGACTACGATGAAGAGGCACTTCGGAAGTATCAGCTCGAGCGACTACGGTATGTTAGCCTCTCCCGAGTCGGGAACACTCCTCATTTAGACCTCTGTAGATACTACTACGCTATCGTCGAATGTGATTCTGTCGAAGCCGCATCGCATCTCTTCAATGAGTTGGACGGAACGGAATTGGAGCGATCAGCGAACGTTTTCGACCTGAGTTTCGTCCCGGATGACATGACCTTCGACGACGACTTCCGGTGCGCGCCCTCGTTGTCCTGCTTCTCACCATTGATTGACCCCGCTGTGCAGAGATGAAGCCACAGATCACCTAAGCGCACCTTACACGCCTCTGGAGTTCGTGACGGACGTGAGTCTTGCTAGTGTTCGCTCTCCTCTCAGCACACATCTCACAACGCCGTACAGGCACTGCGTAACTCGAAGGTCAAACTGACTTGGGACGAAGATGAACCTGAGCGCAGCCAGGTGACTCGCCGTGTTCTCACTCGGAAAGAGATCGAGGAGAACGACTTCCGCGCGTACATTGCCTCGTCTTCCGATTCAGACGAAGGAGACACAGGCCCATCCACGAGCAAGAGCAAGAAGGCTGCCGAACGCGACAAGCTCCGCGCCCTTCTCCTCGGCGGCGGGGACGACGCGATGCCGGAAGGCTGGGGACAGGGCAAGGCTGACGACGACGACGACGACGTCGACATGGAAATCACGTTCACCCCAGGGCTGAGTGCGGCCAAGGACGGGCAGGACGAGACGACGCTCGAGACGTACCAGCGGAAAATGCGCGAGAAGAAGAAAAAGCGTAAGCAGGAACTACGCGAGCGGGCACAGGAGGACAAGTTGGAGAAGCCGACGGAGAAGGGTCTCGACGATGACTTCTTCGACGCGGACAGCGAGGACGACGGCAGTGCTGGCGACACGGAGGAGGAAGTGCCGAAGGGGAAGAAAAGAAAGGGTAAAGGCAGGAAGGATAAAGGCAAGGGCCGTAAGGCGGACGACGATGACGAGGAGAGGTCCGCTCGTGTCGAGTCGACTGCGGAGGAGCTCGCGCTCCTGGCCGCCTCCGACAATCCGAATGGAGAGGTGAAGCACTTCGACATGAAGGCGGTCTTGCGTGCAGAAAAGAAGAAGGGTAAAAACAAGAAGGGCAAGAAGGGCAACCACGGAGTGGATGAAGGCGAGAACGAAGTGCAAGAGGACTTCTCGATCGACGTCAAAGACGATCGGTTCAAGGCCGTCCTGGAGGATCATACCTTTGCCATCGATCCAAGCAACCCTCAGTACGCGCTTCGCTCGTATGATCTTGCTAAGAGCTTCTCTAACGCGTGGCCCACAGCTTCAAGAAGACGAAGAGCATGGCTGCACTGTTGAACGAGCGCTCTCGTCGACAGCAGGAGAAAGCATCGAAGAACCGCGAAACTACCACCACGAAGCGCAGCGACACCGATTCTCAGCAGCCCAACTTGAAGAGTCTCGTCGAGAGTGTCAAGCGCAAGAGCGCAGTTATGGACGAGCCTGGGATTGGAAAGCGACGGAAAATGGCATAGACTTGCCACCATATCCATAAAAGTACACGCATTGTACGTTAATCCCTGGCAATTGGCGGCCATATGATAGAGTGTGGCGCATCGTTGTTAGGTTACGAGATTATGAGAGAAATTGCTCTCGCAGTTTCCATACAAATAGCGTGCCGTTCTGACCAATCCCAACAATCCTCAGCCCTTCGAAACCCATGGCGCACATGGTGATATCGGGCAACTCGGCAGGTCCTTCACGTCGTTGCAACTCCGCAGTGACCTCCCATCCTTCCACGCTCTCGAACAACGCATCTAATGGTGCCGGCGGGGGATACTTCGCTGGGCTATTGCGTGCATTCGGTTGTCTTTCTCCATCACCGTCGCCTGCGTGAGTTGAGGCACCGTCGCCACCAACATCGACGTCCTTTGTTGTAGTAGACTCGTGTGCAGGACTTCCCGGTGCGGGCCCATGGAGGTTGTCGTCGCCAAGGGTCATCTGCGTAGTCAACATTAAGGAAAGGTCGTCGAGCGGGAACCTCGGCGGCGCGCGTGGTTTGAACAGCGAGATATTGAATATCCGGATGGTCTTGCCTATCGGTATCAGGAGCATTGGATCGTGTGTGAGCGAACGATAAATATGTACGTTTCTGACGATTGTGGGCAAATGGTATGCGGCCAAAGTTTTGAAGGATTCTGAACCCTTAGGTTAGACGTTTTAAGGTAATGCGGCATGCGCGTTCGCTCACCGCTGTTACGCCAGTCCTACGACGAGTCAGTTGGGATAGTATAGAAGATAGACTGCTGACATACACTGGCAGTTCCCCTCATCACCTTCTGCGGTATTTTGTCAGGCGGGAAGAAACGATTGAACCCAAGCCATTGCCATACAACGACTGAGATCCCTTCTTCGTCAAGTCGGCCTATTACCAGATCGGCGTACACTAACCTGTTCCATCTTCCCAATACGTATCTTCTGGCTCGTCTGGAGTCCGTCGCATCAACGCTGGTGCGCTGCAGGATGCCAAGATATCGTCTGCTAACCTGTGTAGGGTCATCCTCAATAACAAGCTGTGTCACGGCGCCGCAATGCGCACCAGTTGACTGCCCACACTCGAGCCTTGTGCAATAGATCCGTGCTGAATAAAGGTTTGTCTTCCCTTGCCATTTGGGGATTCTTAGGAGGGTCGAACACAGATGGCGGTATGCGCCAAATCTTGACAGCACGGTCCATCTGAAGCGTACTTTAGTCTTGTGGCGACTGCGATACACGGGCAGACTCACGCCTCCGGTTGCAATCAAAGGCTGGGAAGGGTGGAACGCCTGTAGACATGTTCGTTAGCTTTTCGACTGCTTCTGGCGGCACGAACGGGCTCACACAACATAGTACGGGTCCTTGATGCCCTCCAGAGCGCCCGCCAACCATGACGGCTACGCATTGGCCTATCCCCTCGCCCTCAGACTCGTTCATATGGAGGCCATGGGCAGGGCCAGCCAAACTTGGTGTCGTATTGGGAAGCCAACAAGGGTTGTTCGGACTTTGTACAGGCTGCAGGGAGAGATCGTAGATGCGCGCAGTGAAGTCCCTCGAAGTTGTACAGAAAAGATGGGGTTGACTGGGATGCACGGCTAGAGAAGTGATAGGCTGGAGAGCAATCATGAGAGACTTATGATATTAGATTGGAGATATGAGAGCTTACTCCTCCGTGTCCTCGGAGCCTCCCTACAATGGAGCCACTGGTAACGTCGAAAATCACGATTACACTAGCAACAGTGAGCACGAGCAGAGGTTTGGCAGGATCATTGGACTTGATGGCCCATGCAATGTTCTGAACATCTAAGTCGCACTGCGAGTTGGTGTCTTTAGCATCGTACAAGAACAGCGTGTGAGAGCTTACATCGGGCAGAAGGACATGCAGAGGTTTTGCCGTCCCGAGTTTGGGGAGAATATAGAAGGACCCGTGGCCACCGACAGCAATGGTTCCTATCCATTGCTGAATCATGGTATCCCACTTGGCTCTCAGTTCTGGGTTAGTGGAGGGGTAACCGTACACCCAGAGTGAATTCCACGATTCAACTGTCCACGGGAAACAGGCCATAGAATGGAATGTAGTGCCACTCTATGAATCTTTTTTCAGTACTTTAACATAAAGTTCGAGAGAGAGATGCAACAGACACTGAAGGCCATTCTCGACAATATGAACGGTTCGCTTGCCGGCCTGCGGAACCAAGGCTCGCGTTGACCGTCAGTATTCATGGCTTAAGAGCGTTCGACCGGCGCAATGAGAAGACGATCACAGAAGGCTTCAGATGAACAACACGGATCTCTGTTTGCATATCGTCGACGACGCGAGAGGCGTCGTGGACGTCAGCGAGGACGATGAGGAAAAGCGCACGGGCGATTGGTCGGAGCCTCGCGCGCCGGCGTCCGCCATGGCAAGTGACGCCGGGAGAGAACCGCGTCCAACTCTCACTCATACTCGACATTGCCCCGGTCACCTCCGACCATGGCTGCCTCCGAGCACATCGACACTGCAGCTGGTGCAACACCGGAGACACCATCATACGACCCCAAGCCTTCCCTTCAGTACGCGTCGGCCGTCGGCCTCCAGGCTGCTGGCGTCGGTGCACTGGTCAGCGCCGTCCAAAATGCCCTGGGCACGCATACGAGCGGTGCGGCTGGTTTCCTCACCCGTACAGGCGGCACGATTGGGTTCTTCGGTATGTTTGCTGCTGCGTGCTGGATGCATCTTGCATGTGGCTGAGTTCTGCACTACCCCTTAGCTGCCATGGGCGCGACCTTCGCGTTGACTGAGTCGGTCGTGGCAAACCAACGTCAGGTTGACGATCCCTTGAACGGTGCTGCAGGAGGTTGCGCGGCGGGCTTCTTGGCTGGAATCCGAGGTGCGTACGTTCCTCGTCCACGTAGAATATGCTGGTTGAAGTGCGGGGGTAGCGCGCTCCTTGCCCATTGCGCTCGCCTCTTGCGCTGTCTTGGGAACAGCTGTTGGAACGTTCGACTACAACGGCAGAAGTCTAGCACCCGAAGAGGCGGAATCCTTAGAAGAGAGGAGAAAACGATTTTTCAAGCAGCCCCGGCCATCTCCCTCTACTACATCCACAGAACCCGCAGATTAGATCATGTAAAGTCATCCTGCTGGCTCCTCGTATAGACCCTGCGCGTGCTGCATGTCTGGCCGATCCACCGTACTAATGGAAAGAGGTAAGAGAGATTCGAAGTGACGACGTGCCATACAATATGTACACCGAAAACGAAGACGCATATCGTGAGCAGCTTGCTAGAGACCATGCGACAAAGTGCTATGAGGATGAATTCCGAAACTACGCAGAGTCAATTATTCTGGTTCCGCCTTCGGTCCTTCGCCATTCCAGTCGGACGATTGTAAACCGGCCAACCGAGCGACCTCCGTCGCAATGCTGTCGTTGTGTTTACTCCAATAGTCCTCCCATCCTTGGGCATCAAGTTCCGGGTGCTACGTTCAAATGAATCAGTACTGATTTTCTCCTTCAAAAACCCCAAAGACGACGACGAACCTCCTGAGCCATTACCTGCCATACAGCCGCGTCTTCCAGATTATCCGCGCGCCCGTTCGCGAAGAACTCCGCCATGGTTTTGTGAGGGTTCACAAGGACTGAGTCCGAGGCTCCTAAACGACCAGCAGTGGGTGTAGACACAGCAAGCGGTTGTTGACTCGTAGTAGATGGAGGGCGAGAGGCATGACTGGTCGACGGCTGTCCGTTTGCTTGGGCGGCTACTTTGCGGTGCTGGATCTCCGCTCGTCGTCTCAGCTGCGCAAGCTTCTCCCGGCGGGAGGTAGAAGAGAGGTGGGTCATCCACGAAGCCACACTATGATGAGGCATCTACAATATATCATTTAATTTGGGATGCATGTGTATTCATGCGAGTGGCTCACCTTAGCGTGCAACTTCTCTGCAATGGTGCTGTTGCTCATGGTGTAATCACGGGCCAGCAAGATTGGGATGTACTCGTCGCAATAATCGCAATCTTCCTTTGTGTAGAAGTGCTTGCCCGTGGAATGCGCGACGATGATCGTAGGTGGCGGCGGAGAGGGCGGGCCCCTCGGCACAGATTCTTGATTCTTGCTCATAGCCTTCGCTGGCGCCTTCCCCTTGTCTTTCAGTATCGGTTTCGTCTTGCCGTTGCTCTTGGTCGCATCCTCTTCTTGTACTGTCTTGTGGCTGGCCTTCTTCTTCGTCCCTTTCTCCTTCATCCTCTCCTTCTTGACCTTCTTTTCCTTCTTCTCATCCTGAGCCTTCCTCTTCTCAGCCTTGACTTTCACCTGCTTCACTGAATTTTCCACCTTCCGCTTCTTCTTGACCAGCCCACGCCGTTCGTGCTCGTCCTCATCTTCACTCTCTTCCGCTTCCTCTTCGTCTTCGCCTTCACCCTCACCCTCGGAACCTGACTTCACCGCAGTGACGATGTATCGTTGGCCAGTTTTAGACCGTCGCCCACGCTTTCTTTCCACCCGAAGTCCCTCGTACACGTAATCGTCGACGTCGACGATTTCCTCTTCCTCCAGGCAGTCGAATACCCACTGAGGCTTAAGTGGAAGCTTGCCATAGTATGCAGATTGCCTCAGCCATTCCTCAAAGTTTGTAGTAGCTGGATGACCCAAGATCACAAAGTCAGCCTGATTGATATCTGGCACCAGCTTTCCACCATGTTTCTATGCATATATGTGGCATTAATGGGCTGCCACCGCCAGGATTCAGAAGAGACAGCGCACCTTGATGGGATCGGCAATCTTCGCTCGGTTCCTAATCTCAACTTGGACGAAGAACAGATACGGCTCTCCAGGACGCTTCATGAACAAGCCCAGCCCGCCCGGGGTCTCACAACCGTCTCCCCGACGACGTTTGGAAGAATTTCGCTCATCTTCTCGCGCATGCGGCCTCGACGTGTGGTGTCGCCCCTCGCTCTCGGGAGTTGCGAGTCGTTCATCTTCATCCATGGGAGAGCCGCGATAGGATGCTGTAGAACATCAATTGAGGAATCTCTTAGGAATCAGAGACCACGGACCAGTTACACTGCTGCGCCTCTGCATGTCCGGAGAAGAGGAATTATGGTGACTGCTGCCTGCAACAGGCGATTCGACATCCATAGGTTGAGGAAAGGCATTCATCAGCTGGGATGCGAACGGTTGTGCCTGTTGAACCATGGGGAAACCGCCCTGAGGAAACATTCCGGGCTGAGCTATGAAGGGGATCGCCTGCGGGATGAAGCCAGGGGGGATCACTTGTCCTGCTGAAAGCATGTTCACTGGCATCTGAGGTATCTGCGCCATCCCGATGCCTGGAGGCATACCTTGTTGCTGCGTGATTCCCATCAGTTGGGCGATCATCGTTGCGGGGACCATGATGGGGTAGTTCTGAGGGATTCCTTGCATGGGGACACCACTCGGGATTTGTTGGGGGATTTGTTGTTGCTGCGGGAATTGCGACACGGGCACTGGAGATCCTGCCTGGACAAACTGCAAGAGTTCTGGATGAGGTGCCTGTTGTTGCTGCATGACTGTTTCTTGCTGCGGCTGCGAATCTGACGGAGTCTCTCGAGGGGTGGGCAGGGGACTTCTTTGTAGCATTAATGCATCTGAGAGCATAGTGCAAGAGTACGATCTTACTCACTTGTGAATTGTCGCGTTGCTACCACTCGCTCCCGCATTGGTGTTCACGTTGAAACCTCCCCAGTTCTCGTCCTCAAGATACACCCTACCCCGCCGGATCGACTCGTATGCCCAGTCCACGTCGAGAAATACTTTCTCGTTCCAACCCTCGATGAGCTCCTTCGACGACGCCGTCTCTGGTGCGACCACGATGATATCTGCTTCGGCGACGTCTTCGCAGGTGGATGCGCCCGATGTCTAATCCATAACACATCAATAACGAACAAACGTCGCCAGATTGGAGGCCTACCTTCAGCGTCCGGATGAGTTTCGTGCGGTTGGGAACCTCACTAGGCTCCACGAAGACTCTGAGAGGCTGCTGAGCGGTGTTGACGAAGATCCGCCCCTGCGTCGGTGGGGGATGGTTAGGATCCAGCTGGTTTTCCATGGCTTCGGCTGTCTCTCCGGCTAAGCCCGCGCGAGTCGATGGTCGAGATAGAGGGACGGATGACCGCCGTTGAGATAAGAGCACGAAACGGAGCAAGGTTCAGGTCACGATGTGGCAATTGGAAGAGATCACTGGTGGCCAAAGCGCAACTGCTTCGCGTTGCATTGCACATGCCCCGCATTGTCATATCCACTGCACACATGAGTCAAACTACTTAATGCTATCATCAAGGACCCTCGTCAGCTTCACTATCTGCGAGGGATCAAGTCCCTCGGGGCTGGCCACTAGTTTCCTCACTCTCTTCAAGTTCTCTTTCAGTTTCACCCTCAATCATTCATGGCGCCTAAACCGTCCAACAATGATACTTTTATACGTTACTGACCGACGATCACCAACACGAGCTCCATGCACCATGGACGGCGAGTGGCCACGGGGGAGTATTCATACAATTCATTGCACCAGCATAAGTGCCCGTCATGTGAGCTGCATGTCGCATAGCGTATGGAAGAAATAATGGAACATGACAGTGCAACGAAAACGACCAAACGAAAACGTTCACCGGTAACTGTAGGGCAAGTACCTCAGCGATACGATCACCAATATATGAGAACGCGGAAGGTACGCACGACTTCTGCCTGCGGGCACGAGCACCGTGACCACCGAACTTCTTCGGCTCTGCTCTCCTGGGGTCCGCGATCAAGAGCGTCCTGTCGTACGCAACAAGCTTCTTCTTGAGCTCAAGGGCGCTGGCAGCATCGAAGTACTTGGCATAGTACGCGACGACGGCCTTCGCGATCGCCTGCCGGATAGCGTAGACTTGCGAAGTGTGTCCACCGCCCTTCACGCGGAGACGGATGTCAATCGCGGAGAAAGCATCCTCGCCGGCAACAAGGATGGGCTCGTAGACCTTGAAGCGCAAGATCTCGGGCCTGAGGAGTGAGAGGGGGGTGCCGTTGATGTGGATAAGGCCACGACCCTCCTTAGCGTGCGCAACGGCGGTTGCGGTCTAATCCAGAGAATTAGACACCGTCGACATCTCCGCGAGCAGGATGTGCATGCAAGGTGTACATACCTTCTTTTTGCCGAAGGTCTGGACGGCCTGCGTTGCGGTAGCCATTTTAATGGAGATCGAGGTGGCCGAGTGAATGGCAGAGGCTGAGAGAGAAAGGGAAGTTGAGCTCGAGTTCCTTGGGAATTCGTCGGTGCCAGGAGGGTCATCCAACACCAATCCTTGCCATCCACCCGCGATCCGCCCATTTTCCCACAGCTCTCCCTTCGTACATCCTCTAAGATGTGCGGCAGAACCCTCCTAGAGCATCAGAACGGCATATGAGGACGAACTCACCCCTCCGGAGTTTGATGTTTGCTGAACGGCTTGTGCGTTGACCGACCGCAGGATTTCGCTCTGGCGTCTCGCGCCAGGGCGCGTCACGTACTTCCTTTCATGGTCTGTCACACGGTAACGCGTTCCCCCGCGCGACTAGACGCCCAAGACTTCTCTCGCAACTCCATGTCTGCGACAGCCATGCTGGCTACTATCAGGCGTGCACTGGGGCAGGTTTGTCGCCTCGTTTTGAACCGGCTGTGCAATAACTTACGCGGTATGGCAGACGTCCCGAATAGCTTCTCGTCGGCTTTCAACCGTAGTCGCGTCTGCTCCTCCTGAAAACGCTCTGCTGGCCAGCGAAGTCCTTCCGGCCATTTCTCAAACGTCGGCACCGTTAGTTGGGAGTGATGAGTCTGGTCCGGTTTCATTAGCTTTTGCTGGTATGTCGCCGCGCGACCTCTTGTTGTACTGGGCTAATTGTTACAGGTGCTCGTCCGCTCTACCTCCAACTGTCCTCTCTAATCCGACCTGAGGAAAATGTGGACCCCTCCGACGAGCTTGTGGAGCTCGACCCTCATGTATTCGCTCACCCCATCCGTCGTGACATTCTGCACCTCTGTGTCGTCCATCATCTCGATTGTCAACGACAAGGGAGCGCGAATACGAAGACGCGTGGCGAAGTCCGGGGATCCGGCCACAAGATACGGCCCCAGAAGGGCTCTGGCCGGGCACGTCTTGGAGATGCTCAAAGCCCAATGCTACGTGGCGGAGGTGTAGCGTTTGGTCCGAAGCCTCGAGACTTCGCTACCAAGCTCAACCGCAAGGTCATCCAGATGGGCATGAGGGTTGCACTGAGTGCGAGGTTGAAGGAGCACTCGCTCGGTGTCGTCAAAAGCTTGGAATGGCCTGGCTTCAAGACATCCGAGCTTCAGAGACGTATCGAGGAGCTGGGGTGGAAGAGGACGTTGTTTGTCACCGGGCAGGAGGAAATACCGGACGGCTTAAGGAGGGCCGGCAGCAACTTACTCGGGGTGGACATGGTGACTGCCGAGGAGCTGAACGTATACAGTGCACTCAAATGGCCTCGGCTTGTACTTGACCTCCAGGCCGTGGAGTGGTTTGAGCGTGCGTTGGGCCGGCCGTCCTCGGTACCCCCGCACGAGTACGGGCTGTAACTACTTTATGTTCGCATTCTAATTGACTGAATACCGCCCGAGAGTATTTACGCTATACTAGGCCTGCCTTCCGATTTCCAGACACATCCCTCCGAGTAAGACTTTCACTGGAGGGTGCAATCAGTTACTACCTGTTAGTGCTGTGTTTTGACCTTGCTTACGGACTGGCACTGACCGAAATAGAAGTTAACACGCGTTCACGTGATGGGACGCGTGGGGTGTGTAGACTAAGATTGCGACGCGCTGAGGCCGACCTTGACTCTTGCCTCCACCGCCCTGACCTGCCCGCCGCGTTCGACCCTCGGTCCCCTCTCCCTTTTTCACTTCTTCATTCCACAAAGCATTTACTATGAGCTCGCCTTCTCCGTCCCAAGAGCAAGAAGAGCAGGAGAACCAGGTTTCCGGACCACTCCTAGTCGAGAAGCTTGCGGAGTGCGGCATCACCGCACAGGACATCAAGAAACTCACGGAGGCTGGTCTTCACACTGTAGAGGCGGTTGCATATACTCCGAAGAAGAACTTGATGACCATTAAGGGCATATCAGAGCAGAAAGCCGAGAAGATCCTGGCGGAAGGTGCGTCCCCCATCTACTCGCTATTGCCTTGACTTGTTATATCGACGCTTTGCAATAGCCATGAAGATCATCCCCCTTGGATTCCAGAGCGCCACCGAGGTACATGCCCGCCGTGCAGAACTGGTGCATATAACCACCGGGTCGAAAAACCTTGATGCACTGTTCGGAGGCGGGATCGAGACGGGTGCGATCACAGAGTTCTTTGGCGAATTCCGTACCGGGAAGTCGCAAATCTGCCACACGCTCGCCGTGACTTGCCAGCTTCCTGTCGACATGGGTGGTGGGGAGGGGAAGTGTCTGTATATTGATACAGAGGGGACTTTCCGTCCAGTCCGACTGTTGGCGGTCGCAGAGAGGTTGGGTCTGAGTGGGGAGGAAGTCCTTGACAACGTAGCATACGCCCGCGCATACAACGCCGACCACCAGAACCAACTGCTTACTGCGGCGAGCGCCCTTATGTCAGAGTCTCGGTGAGTTGAATCGTTGACTGTATGCACGAACTTAGCATCGCTGATGGGGACATCTTCTCAGGTTCTGCCTCCTGATTGTGGATTCTGCTACCGCCCTATACCGAACGGACTTCAATGGACGTGGAGAGCTCTCGGCCAGGCAAGCGCACTTAGGCAAGTTCCTGCGCACGTTACAACGTCTCGCAGACGAGGTTTGTCATGCTCGACACGGAATTGATGTCGAACTCACACCGCATACAGTTTGGTATCGCAGTCGTTATCACGAATCAAGTTATGTCCAATCCGGATGGCGCTGCCGGACCTTATGCTGCAAACGAGAAGAAGCCCGTCGGAGGAAACATTCTAGCACATGCCTCGACGACTCGGTATGATCCTTGTATATTCATGACTGCCCTAAACACTCACAGTTCCATCTTACAGTGTGCAGCTCAAGAAGGGCAGGGGAGCAAATCGCCAGGCGAAGATATATGACTCTCCCTGCCTTCCAGAGTCGGAGACAACGTTCGCCATTCTTAATAGTGGCATCGGCGACCCTGAGGAGGAATAGTTGACGATGGATCGGTCGTCTCCTGCGTTATTCAGCTGTATTCTGAAGGATTTCATCTGTCGCCACCTGTGTCTACTACTACCCTACTGTATGCTTAACCCTCGGATTTCGGACTCATTGATCACGAATCACTTTAATACATTATTCGATTTGCTTCCATCCCTACGCAGCTATTACTACAACGAGCTTACATGTGCTATAATCTACAGTGGTTGAACGACGGGAGCCAGTTGAATGGGAAGGGCAGGACCAGTTGAGTGGTCCACCATTGGCGTGCAAGATGGAAGCAGGAGGTTCCTACATGTCTATGCAAAGGGCAATAAGATGCACCGTCCATGACCGGGCTTTTGAGGCGAGAGAGCCGCGTGGGGGACAAGAGATGAATGGTGAATACAGTGGGGAGGATACACGAGATGATGGCCATTAAGCGAGAAGGCGTGTGAGGATATTCGCCTTCGTTTTGCTAATCTGGTGCTTCAGCGAATTGACGTCGGAGGGGCTGACATCCGCGATGTCCGCCATGAGGTACGCGATCTCGCCTTTCGAATCCGTGTACTGCTTCGAGACGTTGTATGGCGAGAGAACCTCGTTGACCTTGCGTAGGACGCCGGGAATGTTGTTGTGCACGTAGCACACACGAACGTGGTTCGGCTCCTCGAGAGTGATCGCGCGAAGGTCGACCTCTGGGAAGTTGACAGCACCCAAAGTCGCGCCATAGTTGAGGTAGCGCGTGAGGGCCAACGAAACCTCCTGTCCAATCATGCGCTGAGCCTCCTCCGTCGAACCGCCGATGTGCGGCGTGAGAATGACGTTGGGAATAGAGCGAAGGGTACTGGCCCAGGAGTTGAGCTGGTCATCAAAAGGCGCGCCGTTAGCCCCTGGCTCTGCGGGATAGACATCGAGGGCTGCACCAGCGAGGTGGCCGGACTTCAGAGCCTCGACGAGCGCGGGGATATCCACGCATTTGCCACGCGCGTTGTTGATGAGGTACGAGCCCTTCTTCATCTCCGCCAGCTGCTCGGTCGAGATCATGTTCATCGTCTCCGGCAGCTCCGGGACATGCAGCGTCACGAAGTCCGACTCGGAAAGAAGGGTAGAGAGCGAATCGACCTGGTGAGCAGAACCAAGGGGCATGATGTTGACGACGTCGTGGAACAATACGCGCATGCCGAACGCCTCGGCGAGGACGGAGAGCTGCGAGCCGATGTGGCCATAGCCGACGATACCGAGCGTCTTGCCGCGCACCTCCCAGCAGCCCTTTGACTGCTTGTTCCAGATCCCCTCACGCATCTCGAATGCGCGCTGGAAGTACTGGCGCGAGAGGGCAACGATCTCGGACAGAACAAGTTCCGCGACCGAACGGGAGTTGGAGAAGGGGGAGTTGAAGACCGGTATACCGGTCTTCGCGGCGGACAGGAGGTCGACCTGGTTCGTTCCGATGCAGAAGCACCCAATAACCAAGAGCTGCCGGCATCATGTCAGAAAATGCGGCAGCCACAAGGACAACGCACTCACTTTGCTGGCAGCCTTCAACACCCTCTCGGTGATCTTGGTCTTACTACGAATACCAATGGCATGGTACGAGCCGATCTTTTGAACGAGCTCATCCTCGGACATGGCCTTGGTCGAATGATCGACATGAAAGCCCTGCTCGCGGAAAGCCCTAACAGCCTCCTGGCTGATGTTTTCGAGGAGAAGGAGCCGAAGGTCCTCGTTGTCTACAGGGTGCAGGACCTTGGGCAAACGGATGGAGGAGAAATGGAGGGAGTCCTTGCGAGGGAGCATGCGGTCATGGATGCTGGAGGTAGTCGGGGACGTTGAGGCAGCGACAGCGTTGAGGTTGGGCATTGTCCTCGGGATGGAGATGGCGGACGACATTGTAACAAGTGTGTTGAATGGCAAGTGGAGAGAGGGCGAAGGGGTGTAACGTCTGACTCTAGCAGTCCGAGTCGAGTCGAGTTATATGCAGAGTGCGCATAATTCGGAATTTGTGTTATGGCGCGGAGATGGTGCGACTTCTTTGAGATAAGATTAGATTAGATGCACTTTTATCTCTGCTTGACTCGACTTGTCTGCTCAATCTCTCCCAAAATGTGTGAATACACCAGTCTTCCCTTTGCACCGTTCTGTATCACCAGCCATGGGTCTCTACCTCCTCGATTACGGCGCGGGTAACGTGCAGAGTCTCGCAAATACCCTCAAGAAAGTCGGCCACGAATTCAAGTGGATATCCTCCCCCGCCGATTTCGAGAAAGCTACGGTGAGGTCCCTTGACTTGCAACGCACGTTCTGCTAGACTCACGTTGTGCTGGCATATCTCACCAGAGCCTCATTTTCCCTGGCGTTGGTGCCTTCGAAACTGCCATCGATGGGCTCATATCACGCGGCCTCTTCGAGCCGCTTCGCCAATACATCGCGTCGGGGAAACCGTATTTCGGCATCTGCATAGGCATGCAAGTCCTCTTCCGATCATCCCTGGAGTCCCCCTCATCCAAGGGCCTGGGGATCATTCCGAGCGACATCGGCCTCTTTAGCAACGCAGACAAGTCTGTGCCGCACATGGGTTGGAACTCCGTCGAGTTCCTCGATCCGGACGAAAGGGCCCACGAAGGGCTCGATCCGCGCTCCTCGTACTACTTCGTCCACTCATTCCGCGCGGCTTACGAGTGGGAGAACGCTGAAGTGGCTCAGTGGGCCCACACCACCACGCAATACGGCCAGGAGGTCTTCTTGGCAACCGTCCGCAAAGGCAACGTCTTCGCCTGCCAATTCCACCCAGAGAAGTCCGGACCGGCTGGTCTCACGGTACTGGATGCGTGGCTGCGACAGCCGGAGGCAGATCGTGCCACCAGTCCCCCAACACCCCGCGTCGCCAGACCTCCCAAGCCCAAGGATGGTTTCACAAAACGTATAATCGCGTGCATGGACGTCCGGTCGAACGATGATGGAGACCTCGTCGTGACGAAGGGTGACCAGTATGACGTGCGCGAGCGCGTGGATTCCTCCGATACGGCCGGCGTCGAGGGCATACAGGCACGCACCGCGGGCGCAGTGCGTAACCTCGGCAAGCCTGTCGCGCTCGCCGAGCGGTACTACGTTGAGGGCGCGGACGAGCTCTGCCTTATGAACATCACCTCATTCCGCCACTCTCCTCTCCTCGACCAGCCCATGCTCGCCGTCGTCCGCGCCGCGGCCGAGACCGTCTACGTCCCGCTCACCATCGGCGGTGGGATCAAAGACACCGTCGACCCTGATGGCACGCCCCACTCCGCCCTCGAGGTCGCCGGGGCATACTTCCGTGCCGGCGCAGACAAGGTCAGCATCGCCACCGAGGCCGTCTTTGCAGTCGAGAAGATGCGCGAGCGGCCGAGCGCAGACGGGGTCGGGGAGGGTGACGGCACGAGCGCAATCGAGACCATCGCTCATGCCTACGGCCGACAGGCCGTCGTCGTCTCGGTCGATCCACGGAGAGTGTACGTTGCGCCTGATTACGACGGCCCATACAAGGACGAGCTCGTTTACGGCAAGCCCGACGGACCAGAGAAGGAGCGGGGCAAGGCTTGGTGGTATCAGTGTACCGTGCGCGGCGGACGGGAGGATCGCCCACTGTCAGTCGTGCAACTCGTACGAGGCGTAGAAAAGTTGGGTGCGGGAGAGATTCTGCTGAACAGCATCGACCGGGACGGCACCGGCCTGGGCTACGACCTTGACCTGGTTGCGCTCGTGAGGCAAAACATCCGGATACCTGTTGTAGCCAGCAGCGGAGCGGGTAAGGCGGAGCACTTCGTCGAGGTCTTCCAAAAGACCAATGTTGAGGCTGCCCTTGCTGCCGGCATCTTCCACCGGCGCGAGGTTGGGATAGACGAGGTTAAGACGACGCTGCTAGCATCTGGTATAAATGTGCGGACGTTGTGAGGAGCGTTTGGTGGTACAACAACTTGTATAGTATACTCGACATCGCCTTATACACAGCTTGCTCTAACTTCGAGCAGATTTCGGCTATCCATTTGACACCGTTCAGCTCGGTATACATACAGGCGGTCATTGGAGATCGAGGTAGGGGGACACAGTAAGGTAAGTAGGGATGGGATCCGAGACGTGAAGCTTCGAAGAGCAATAGAAGCCGGGTGGTATGATGTTATCAACGCCGGTATCAACAAGGAATGTGTGGTCGTTATGTATAGACGAAGGAGAGGGTGCTGGGAACGGAGATGGGAGACGTTTGGGGAAACGGACTGCAGCGAACGAATCACATACATAGGTGTGAATCAATGTTGATAGGAAGGAGAAGGGATCAACTGCAAATAACAGTACGGAGAGTCTCTCTAGGGTACGACCACGTAACGACTAGTCTACATGGCGAGCAAGAAGAGATGGGCTCTGGAAGGGAAATACACCGATCAGGGAGAAGCATACAATCGCGAGATGGGTCACCAAGGGCATGAAGGTCGTGAAAGGCCGGAAACGGTTTACTTGGGCGCACGACCCTTGACCACCGTTCCGACCTTCTTGAGCAAACTCGTCTTCCTCCCCAGCCCTGAGCCACTCGCACCAACCTCGGCGCCATCGAAGTAACCATCGACGTACTCGCCGGAAGGAGACCCGTCTTTCGGCGGAGTGGGAAGAGACTTGTTCTTCTTCAGGGGCACGTGGTCGACGTACACAAATGCATCATCAGAAGGCGTGGTAGGCTGAGCGTAGTTTGCAGCACGTCCAAGACGGCCTAGAAAGGATCCTTGTGAGCGATGCGTCGGCCGGCTGGGAGAATGCGCTTGTGAAGACCAGTCGTGCGGAGCACCAAAAGTCTCACCAGAAGGGCCAGGGGAGGGTTCGCGCCTCCACCCATCTTCATCGTAATTGGCAACTGGGACGTTTGGGGAGTCGCGCATCTTGCGGATGCGCTGCATGATGGACTTGTTGCGGCGAGGGGTGTTCCCACTGGGAGTCTCAGGGCCACTGGGAGGGGAAGGGGGACCGTTGTCGAGGTCACCCTCAGGAACGAAGATGGGCTGCGGTGGAGGAATGTTGCGCTTGGTTGGGCGGCGCGCGGGAGATGGATGGTTCTCCTCGAGGTATTCGCGATAGACGTCACGAGCGTCGCGCCCATCCTTGGTCCGCCTCGTAGAGGCGTTGCCATGGGTCCTAGCGTATTCTCCAGAGGGTTGTGAGGTGGCCCCACCACCAGCAGAGAAGTCCTCAAATGGCTCTGGCTCATGTATACCCCAAGCCTCAGCTATGGCGTCGTACTTCTTCTTTGGGGCTTCATAGGGGATGAAGAGGTCAGGCGATCGGGGTTGAATCTGCTGGGCGTTGGCCAAAGCCCTCTCGTCGGCCTCTTGACCAGCGCTCCAGGCCATCATGGGCGCCTTGGTGCGGTGACGGTTGCGGGAGGGAGCACAGGCATCGAATGGCCCGTCATGGTGGAACACTGGAGGAATATGGGAGATGTCTTAGGGGGAAGTACGACGAACCACAAACCAACACGTACTGGGACCAACACCGGAGAAGTCGAGTCTATCAATGACATCAGCATGGGAGGAGCCCTTCTTCTTGGTCCGACTGGAGGATTTGCCCTTCTCCATGTTGTCCTGGGATTGAGAGCGTTTGGAAATGGGAGGGGCAGGACGAGCGAGGGTAGGACTGTGTGGGGAGAGAGATGTGGGAAGAGGAGAGAAGGAAGAGAGGAAAAGAGGCCGAGAAGCGAGCAAAGCGTTGATATCAGCACAATCGGCAACGACACAGCAACGTTGGAAACGGAGGCTCACGCAGGAAGCTCGGTTTGACTCCGACCAACCCTAGTACGCGTCGGCTGATCAGTGCTGCCGCGTACGGTGACGGTGTCTCGAACGGCGTCCATGATGTTGTTGGCGTAGGGACGGGAGTGGGGCTTGGGATACTGCTTGGGCGGGGGAGGAGGGGGTCGAGGAGAAGAGCGTGGGGCGTTCCTGGTGAGGGTTGGGACACCGTAAGCAGAGTAGGAGACGTTGGATGGGTCGGAGAACGGATCAACGGTGGCCGATCTCTGCCGTGGATGATGCTTTGAGACCTGCATGGATGCGCTCGGGCCTTGCGCGCGTTGGGCGGCAGGAACGACTTAGCGGGGGATAGAAACTGGGGACGGGGTCAGGAGGTGCGCGATCTGAGCAGATAGATCTCCCACGCCAAGGAAACGGACGGGTATGGATACAGACGTTCGAGGCACTGATACGGATACAACAGACGCAGCGGACGCGAGGAGGCTGGCAGCGGGATGCGAGACAGCGAAGAGGAAAGCAGGAAGATGGCGGCGGGAGGAGAGAGCAGCAGAGGTCAGGAATAACTGCGGCCGGAAGGGACAGGGAAAGGGCAGGGCAGCCCAGACTTGTCCGAGCCTATTACAGCTTATTATTCAACTGGTCATTCCGCGTCACCTCCCCACGCGACTCTCCATCCCCCGCTCCGCCCCCAGACGCCCGTCCCGCCCTCGCCCCGCGCCGCCGCACACGCTGCTGCCCGCCACGCCCCCTGCTCGCCCCTGCAGACCGCCCGCGAGAGATGCAGCTACGGATGATGCAGTCCAAGCAGGCAGGCGCAGATATCCCAACCATATCACCCTCGCACAGGACCCAGCCCTCCGACGCCCATCCGAATCAGCCCCAAATCTGCCGTGCTGCCTCGACCACCAACGCCAGCTTCTGCCGCTCCTCCTGTAATAGCCAACCAGTGTCAGCCCCAGTCCAGCGATCTCACACCATAACACCTGCCTCTTCCGTGATAGGGTTCCCCTCAAACACCGACGCAAACCCACACTGAGGGCTGATCCCAAGTCTGTGGCCTCCGTCAGATCCAACTCCCCCGTGCCACAAGCACGGTGCCTACTGGTTAAGTGCTTCTGCGTACGTCCGCTTCGGCTCCCCGTGCGCGATGATTTCAGCGGCACGCTGCACTCGCTCCTTGATCGTCTCCAAGTCCTCCAGCTGCCCCAATCAGGCGCCTTCAGCTCCTGCGCCCCAAAATGCATGTGCGTACTCACCGCGCCACTCTTGGTCGTAACAAGGCCCAGAACGGCATGCTTGCCCAATGGCAAGTACCGCAGAGGCTCTAGTCCTCCCGCGCGTTCCGTATCGTACTCCAACTGCCGAATAGGGTGCGTTAGATCCTATCCCGGCACTCACCGGACGAATCCCAATAAGCCATTCACTCACGTAGAACGCGTCAACGTTCAGCGTCTTGAACAGTTTCTCAGCCACACGCTCGTACCCTCCTTCTGAGAAATGCAGTCCCTGACGTGGTCCCGGTCATGAGTGATTCACGTAATCTTTGAACGTCTGTCACCAACCTTCATGTTGCCGCGACAGGTGTGCACCGAAAAAACGAGGTCGGCTGCCCAGTCCGCAGTGATTGCATTGTACACGCCGATGAGTGTGTCCACCAATCTGTCGTAGTCCTCACCCGTTGACTCCATGCCCGTGATCATATCATTAGAGCACAGGAACGCGAACCCTGGGTCGTCAAACTGAATGCGGCGACAGCCAAGGTCGTACAAGTCCTGGATCTCCTCCCTATAGGCTTTCACAACGTCCCCGAAGTACTCCGCTAGGTCTCTCATTAGCTTGACATCGCATGACACAAAGTCGCCTGAATTCCTTACCGTCGTTCTCGTAAACGGCATGGTCGTAGGTATGCTCCGAGCCATGTTGCAGATACTTCCACGTTGGTGGACACATAGTAATCTTCAGGTTCGGCACGTCCTGTAGGTACAAGCTTCCGTCAATACAGTAACTATCTGCTTGCGTATGACGTACCTCTGATGTGACGTGCTCTTTCAGCGACACAAACTCATGCGCGTAGACAGGCTTCGTGCGCCGAAGCTTACCCTGCATGCCACCGTAAGCTAGACTCGAACCACAATGGAACTGTGTTTCCCCTGACCGTGCACTTCGACGACGTAAACCCCTTGATGCCCATCGCACTGAACATAATCACGAACGGCAAGTATGGCTTATGTGTTGTTTCAGCGTCATGTAGCCATGTTCGTGTTAGTGGATACATGCCCTGAATTCCGTGAAGGGACCTGATCATTGCGTCAGCCATACTGTCACCGGTGAGGACAATACTACTTACAATCCGGTATGGCGGTCATGCCCTCTAGACTTTCAAAGATGCCGTGATTGTACACGGCCCTACCCACAGTACGCTTCTGGTCAGATCACCTGCAAACGCAGTCGGCAGCAATGTGATCGCTCACCTGCGCACCTCGCCGTCATTGATGACGGTCAAGCCCAGGTCCTTCTGCAACTGGACCATCTTCGGGACAACTTGGTCCTCGAGGGACTTCAACTCGGCCAGTGAACATTCGCCCGTATGATAGGCAGTGCGCTTCTCCACAAGATCCTTGGGACGAAGCAGGGATCCCACGTGGTCGACATGGGGGATGTATTTCGTAGTAGGGACGGATGCAGCCATGATTGATGTAGGGATTCCGAAACTGGTCAATGGGAGGACACTGTAGAAACAGACTGAATGAAACTCGGAAGGATTTGACCAACTCGCCGTCGGCCGCACACGCGACGAGGCTATTATACTGTTACAAGCCCCACCTCCGTGCGAGTCTGGTATCGATCCCTGCACCGAACAGTTGCTGATGGCCACCACTGATCGGCTAGCCCGCGAGAGGCTGCTCCGCGAAGATTTTTTCGCGACCTGCAACCGCGGAGGTCGGCTTGTCCGTTGACGTCCCGAAGGCCAGGTGTCGCGCCAGAAGGCTACCTGAGCGACATCTAACCCCCGCTCTTTTCGCATCCTCGCATGGGAAGAGTGTGTCGTACTGGTCGTGAACACCCTCTTGACTCCCGCGGAGGGGAACATGTCGTAATTTGACAGTTTGAGAGCGATCCTGCGCCGCACAACGCTAGCCCGCATGACGACGGCGATTTCATGGTGTTCGACATTGTCAACTCCATGGCATACAGCAACCTCCGCTGGTCGGACGCCTCGGAAACCGGTTGACCGCGTCTGTCCCATGGGATGCTGGGAAGCAGGGATGATATCTCGGAGTCGCCACGACCGACTCGGATGGAATCAGACTCCGACACTGCTCTTTACCCTCATGACCAGACCGCGACTGCGTCTAGTGCAAAGGAAGTCGTATTTTAGTCATGCATCAAGCAAAAGAAGTCGGTCGAATACCATAGTACGCAGTGTGTTTTCAACCGCCTGGCTTGTTGGCGTTGAATAGAATAGGTTAACCTGGTTATAATCAAGGTTTATGCGCCGGTTACAGTATGACGGCTAAAGGCGCCTAGATACCCGTCGGTGTCTCCGCCGGTTCCGGATCATATTCTCACGCTGCGAACTCCGCTTGGCTCTGAGGGCGCCTCAACCTTACAGGGCAGAATTTGTGAACGCCTCCTCAAGACCCCCCCCTCAAGGTGAGTATGCCCGTGTACGCCCTTGAAATGCCGCAGAATCGTCTCCACGGATGCCATTTGTATGGTCAAACATATCGTTTCTGCGGGATTCGCCCAGGAACCAGCTGGATTGACTAGACTCATGACGGATGTAGCGGCGACTCTCTTCTGGCAACATCTGCGTCTTCGTATCCAAACTGCGTTCTGACACTCTTCTCTGCTCCCCCAGACTAAGCCATGGGTTTCCGTGCAAACAACGGTTCGTACTACGCTCCAAACGTGCAGAACATACATCAATAGAAGGGCTCATGATTTCCCTGTAATCTGACCCACAGTCCTCCACGCCAACCACTTCCGCAAGGACTGGCAGAGCCGAGTCCGCACCTGGTTCGACCAGCCCGGCCGCAAGCTCCGCCGCCGCCAGGCCCGCCAGACGAAGGCATCCAAGCTCGGCGTTCGCCCGCTCACTCTCCTCCGCCCCGCCGTCCGTGCGCAGACGGTGCGCTACAACCGGAAAGTCCGCGAGGGCCGCGGTTTCACCCTCGCTGAGCTCAAGGAGGCTGGCATTGGCAAGAAAGAGGCTCGTGGTGTCGGCATCGTTGTCGACCACCGGAGGCGGAACCTGAGCGAGGAGGGCAAGGCGGTCAACGTGGAGCGTCTCAAGGCGTACAAGGCGCGCCTCATTGTCTTCCCCCGCAACGCTAAGAAGCCTAAGAAGGGCGACTCCACCGTGCGTATGAATCGTTTCCTTAATCCCAGCGGGGTTTTTACAGTTATGTTCAGGGCGACGACCTCGCTGCCCCTACGACCCGTGCCGCCCTCCCCCTTCCCCCTTCCGCCCTCCCCGAGGCGCCCCGCAAGATCACCGAGGAGGAGCGCGAGTTCCAAGCCTACCGCACTCTCCGCAACGAGCGTGCCACCGCCCGCAACGAGGGCAAGCGCAAGGTCCGGGAAGCGAAGGTTAGTGTCCCATCTGATAATCCATAGGCAGTCCGTATATTGAATGTCTGAAACCCTGCAGAAGGCCGAGGAGGAGGCCAACAAGAAGAAGTAAACTATTTGTCACTTGCTTCTTCTCTCCCTGTACCACGCTCGCACCATGCTACTACCTGCATCACCCATGTACTCAAAATTCGGCACGCCCGGGGTTTTATAGCATCATATGCCACATGCACGAATATGATCGTATCTTTGGTTGGGCCTCCCATCACAAGTCGTGAAGTGAGCGAAGGATATTGATAGCAATGTGAACGAGATCATGGGTATGCACATGAATGGTCGTATCCCTTGAGAGATGATGGTCTATTGTCGTACATCAAGTCGTCTAGTTTTTCATCGCTTCCCTGACCTCGCTGTCTGCAACCATACCGATAATTTTGATCTGATCTGCGACCTGCTTGAGGACGCCAGTGACCTCCCCGTTGCCCTCAACGAAGCCAAACTCGGCGTACTCGAGGCCGCGCTCCTTCGCGAACTCCTTGACAATCAAGCTCGCCTCGCGGAGGTTGTGCCTTGGCAAGCGGGGGAACAAATGGTGCGTCACCTGTAGGTGCAGCCCGCCGTGGATGAACTCGATGCGGGGCGAGCAGATCACGTCGACCGTCGTGCGGAGCTGGCGCGCAAAGAATGACTCGAGGGGGCCGAAGTCCGCCGTCGAACGCGAGAAGTGGGAGAGCACGATCTGGATGACACCGGTCAGCTTATTGCGCGTCCACTTCTCAACACGCGGCCGCATGCCGTACGCACCTGCACGTGTACGGGGCTCGCAGCGATATGGCTGATGAGCAGGTACGTGAGGATGTTGCCCCAGGAGCCGCAGCCCTTGAGGACGGCGCCGAACCACGCAAAGAAGATGCCGAGGCAGACGATCTCCGCCCACCACCACCAGCGCCCGCCGCGGTAGCGCTTGGGCTCGAAGGCGGTCTTGATGAGGTAGCCGTAGCTGTTGGCGTAGAGGTTGAAGCGGGCGAGGGAGAGGATGATGTAGAAGAGCTTGTGCTGCACGGAGATGAGGAACTTGGCGAAGATGTCGAAGGTCATTTCACGTTTGTAGTACGAGGACCAGAGGGACTTGAAGAAGACGGGGGAAATGGCGAAAAACGGGAGATGCTGGATGTCGGGGTCGCTGTGGGCGGGTGTTAGTGTCTGTATGGGACGAAGAGAGAGTGCGACGTACTGGGAGGGATGGTTAGTGACCACTCCATGCATATGCATTCGTTAATACAGCTCTCGAGGGGATCGATAGAAGACTTACAGTGATGTACATTGTGATTCTGTGTACGTTGTTAGCCTGAGAAGATTTGCACAAAACCAAAGCGACACTCACATTGACCCACCATCCGATACTCAGGCCACCGATGAGGTCTGCCACAAAGATAGAGATGACACGGTCCAGTACCCAATCATGCGTCACTCCGACGTGCCCCAGATCATGCGCGAAAAACGTGAGCTGTTGCCAGCACAGGCCAAGGAAGAGGGCACTCGGAATGAGCCAGCCCTTGTAGTAGCAAACAGCAGAGGTGACCGCGAGGAGCGTATAGCGGACGAACTCCGGGCCATACCCCGTGATGAATCGCGTCTTGTACAGGCCCGCGTCGATGACCCGCTTGTGCAGCTCCTTGTACGCGTCCGAGTGCATCTTCTCCGTCTTCAGCGACAGCTTGTTCGGCGTCGGCTGCAGTTGCGCGAGCGTCGGGCCCGCCTGCTGCGTCTCCTCCGCGCCCGTATGCGCCTTCTTGAGCAATATCTGGGACGCAGGAGAGGTCTCCGAGTCTTCCGTGCTCCTCATCGGGCGCGCCTCGTCGTACCATTCCACCTTCCCGCCGTGGGCCTTGCGCCTGATCCACCCGTTCGCGATCGGGGGCACAAAGGGCTCCCAACCGTCCTCTCCGGCCTCGACGCGGCCAATCGCGAAACCTTTCATCTTCTGCAGCGTCTCGTCCGAGTGGAACGCCTCAACCTCGTCTGTTGCATCGCGGCCAACAAAATGTAGGATAGCGAGGTTCCCACCGGGGTGCGTGGCGAGCCAGGAGGGAGGAACGCGGATGAGGGCGCCGTTCAGGACGAAGAGCGTGTCGCCGGCGAGGATCCGGGTAGCGACCTGCTCACGGGTCCATATCGTGGTTGGAGGAAGCCCCATGAGGCGAAGTGCGGCGCGTTGAATGAGAAACGAGGGGAGGGTTTTGGCAGAGTGTGAGCTGGTCGTCAGCTGAGAGTGGGACCACCGCTCGTGCTGAACAGCATAACCGTGTACGCCGTACTCTAGATTCGGCCTGTTGCCGATACACAATTAGGCGCTCTGAGTTTCGATTATGAACGGTACCCATTTAAAGGACAGATGTCCTCAATGGAATATATGGAGTCGACATAATATCCTCGTGAGCGCTGCTAAGACCAAGAAGTACCAGTACCAGCAGGGGGGTACTTGGACTCATATTGATTACAGCCGTTGGGAACACGGTACATGCGTAGGATCCAACCTTTCCGGATGAACTGGCCATAGTCATTACACCTCTACGACCATCTCGGGGTCATATCCATCATCGCCAGCAGTCCTATAACCCTTTGGGTTGCTCAGTACCCTGACGCCATTTCGCTCAAAGTCACAAGGCCAGTGTGTATGCCCGAACATCCACACCTTGATATGTGGCCACCACTCTGTCTGCGACAGCTCCGTCGAGAAGGCCGAGCCCATCTGACCTCCGCGGTACATCGGGTTGGAGGTATCGTCGACCGTGGGAGCGTGGTGGGTCATCACGATTAACTTCCGGTGCGGCTCGTCGTGAGCGATGTCCGTGACTGTACGAGAGAGCCATTCGGCATCGCGCTTGTGCAGGGACTGGTAGACGTCGGGTGTGAAGTCCTTGATCATGTGGAAGTCGTTGAGACCCAGGTGTATGAGTTCGACGTGCTTGGAGTCGAGATGAGACCAAAGGGTGCACCCGAGAACGGTTACAGTGTCGGAGAGGTCATAGCGAGTGCGGTCGAGGAGGACGAAGCGGCCGTAGTTCACATCTGGCGTGGAACTGTTGGCCTGCTTCTCCATTTCTTTGGCGAAAGCAGCAAGTCTGCTGGTGGCATCTTTCTGGGAATTACGGCATAAGGATAAGCAAGCTTACTCGGCGTAACGTACCACACACTTACAATAGACGAACGGTAGGCTTCATGGTTGCCCGAAAGGAAGAAGACGAGCTTGAACCGCTTCAATTGTGCGCGAAGCCAGTCAAAGAAGCGGTCGTCGTTGGTTGTGCCAATGTCCCCGAGTAGAGCGAGTATGTCCGCTCTTGCCGGGAAGTCGTACTCGAAGGTGGTGTATCCTCCGCCGACAGCTGGTTTACTGACTTCGAGGTGTAGGTCGCTGAGCACTTGTATGTGCATGGGTTCGCCGCTGGTTCCGAGCGGTATGTCCATAGCGCAGCCGCCGAAGCAGAGAAAAGAGACGGAACACGATCCCAATTTCAGCGGGACTTTATAGGTGTGCACTGTAGGTAGGTGAGACGAAACACAAGCGATGTGTTTGGCCTTCAGAAGGCGCCGGATAGTCCAATCGGTGGCGGTCTGTTCCCAATCGGAGGGGTTAACTGAGCATTATCAGGAATTTGGAAGTGGCACACGCCCTACCGTTGGGACGTAGCTATGCTCAGTAACAGACCATGGTTCTTTGGGCGAGAGGATTTGTGCAGACTGAGACTCGGAGGAGAAGGTGCAGCGGGAGGCGGTGCAGAGGCAGATGATCCAATGACGGGTAGTCGCGCCTAGGGCGATATGATGGCACTGACAGAGACTGACAGCGTCGATACATGTGCATGCTGGACGATTCGCTGCTTCCTGATTGCATTGCAACGCGGCCTGAGCTGCTTGCGGGGACCACGATACTATGGGCGAGAGCATGAACCCGGGAGAAAGTGCATGAGGAGGAGGTCGGGATAGGATCGATATCTCCTACGAGCGATATTCATGATGGCGGGAGCGGAGGCGTCGGGTCGGGATCGGCGACGTGCCAAGGAGGACGGACGCGTTGGCGCCGGCAGGCCTGCGTCGCGAGGCTCTGTCCCCAGGCTGTCCCCGCCATCTCCTCCTCCTCCTCCCTCTCCTCCTCCTTCTCCTTCTCAAGTTTGTGCTCCCCGCTGTGCAGAGCGTCTTGCACGCGCCCTTCCGCTCCCTTCGCCATCCAACCTCCTGCCTCCCATCTCTCCTTCCTCCCGGGCGCACGCAACTCGTCTCCCAGGCGTTCCTGCTTCGTCGCTCTGCACTGCGCCGCTTTCCTCCATGTGGACCCGTTCGTTAGGACTCCTCCAGACTATACTTCTCCTATGGCCCCTGCAGGCACACGCTGCCAACTTCACGTTCTCTTACGGCCAGGCAACCCAATGCGATGACTTCCAGGTTTCATGGACGGGTACGTCGGCTCCTTCGTGCGTATCTCTCTGAGGCTGAGCAGCCTATCCTACTAGGGGGTACTCCACCCTTCCAGCTTACCATAATTCCCGTGAGTTACCTCGAACACCTGAATCCGTCGCGTGCTCATGAGCTCGTAGTCCTTTGGCACCCCGAGAACCTCAGTGATCCCCGACAGTAGCTTCAGCAACAACCAGGGATCTTTCAGCACAACCATGAACCTGCCCAAAAAGCAGGAGATCGTTGCCGTGATGTCCGACTCCACTGGCTTCGGTTCCGGTGGAGTAACGCGTGTGATCACCGTCGGTGCCCAAGTGGGCAAGACTTCGTGCAACATCACCGATCCTGGTTAGTCCTCAGGTTTTGCTATGCTGAACGAACCCTCGTTCAAACTATCATAATTGCTCAGGAGTCGACTTCTTCTACGAGACCAATTCAGCTCTCGCTCAGTGCAGGTAAGTCTCAAAGTCTACCCCCGCGTGCTGGGCGCCTCACGAAAATGGCCAGAACGTACACGTTCAGTGGATATGACACTGCTGTACAGCCCGTACAGATCACGGTAAGCCCCTGCACCACATCTACCATGACATCTACTCATCGCAGCTGTAGGGCGTCGTGCCTGGAGGCTCCACCTTCATTCTCAACCCACCCAAGGGGGCACAATCGTTCGACTGGATTGCTGATGTCGCGGCGCGCACAGAACTCGTGTTCTTCATGGTGGATGCCAACAACCGAGCTGGAGGAAGCACAGAGTTTACGACTGTTGGCTTGTCCGACGACCAGACGTGCCTGCTTAAGGACTCACCTGCCTCTGTGTCCAAACCGCCTGTCATGACTGCTACGAGCACGCGTGCTGCTGCTACGAAGACGAGCGGGCAGACAGCTACCGGCACTGCTACTTCTACTGCTACTTCTACTTCGTCGCCGGATAGCACCGACCCTACCAAGACATCAAATGCAGGCACGGTAGCCGCCGCTATCGTCGGCACGATTGTCGCACTGCTCGTTGTCGGTACCCTCATCTGGTTCTACCTCCGTCGCCGAAACGGCGGCGCCGGTCTCTTCAATGGCGGAATATTTGGGCGCAGGTTCCGGAAGCAGTCCCTCGATCTCACGAAGGGCGATTCGAGGCTCCCTCCGCACCAGGCTCTCAACCCTTATCCTCTTTACCCTCACAACATTGGAGATGCCGCGACGCCCAACTCGACTGCCAACCTCCTCACCGGCCGACCAAGCGCGGACGGCGCTTCTACCCTGAACTTTGCGCACTTCCCAAATTCCACGACAACCGCACAGTTCCCGCCGTCTACGCGTCCAGATTCCATGCACGACCCCTCCCTCTACGGTACCCAATCGGGCTATGGCCATTCCGGGTATGGAACCGCCTCTCAGTACGGTGCTGCTGCTGGTGCTGCAGGGTACGGCGCCACGCGTCCAGAGGGCAGCGTCACGTCTTGGGACCAGAGTGTCACCTCCAGCGCGGCGCGCCGCAAGGCCGCCCAGGCCGGAGTGTCGACGTATCAGCCCCCTGCGCGTTTCATCCTGCACACGGACATCGAGGACGACATCCCACCCCCGCCCGAGGACGAGGTCATCGAGCTCCCACCACAGTACACCGAGCGACGCGCGCCGCCACCTGCACACTCAGGGTCGAGCCAGACAGGCCAGCATTCACCAAGCTCGCCGACGGGGCTACCATACGCGGACACACGCTCACCGTTCTCATAGCCTCCGTCCTTCCCGTTCCACTGCTCGCGTTCCCTCGTGTTGCATAGGGTTGTCAATGTCTGTGTGTGACAGGTCACCATGGTCTCGGTGGTTGTTGTCGTCTCTTCTCCGCGTGTGTTGTGAATGGTCGTCGGCTGTGGGCCGGAGCTGGCACATTGCTTCATTTTCGCCGCTTCGCCCGAACATTGCTTGTCTCTATATACCTGTTTTCGTGCTTCCTCCCGTCTCGCGTCATGGCCCCAGTCTGCGACGCGCTTACCCCCTGCCCTCTCGCCCCGCCTCGTGTGCTCCCCCACATTCCTCTCTTACGTCCACCCCACCTTCTCCTCGTTTCGAGTCCCGTGCCTCTCCTCCTTAGGCCGCGCGCCCTGACCTGACCTGACCTGACCCGGGAGGTCCACCTATAACGCCAGCCCGTTTTCCCTTCGTTTGTCAGGTCTGGCACCATGCAGGCCCAGCCCTCCGTTCACCTTCTTGCAAAGACTTTTAGAGTACCGTATTAAGTGTCCCGCACGCTTTGTGATATTCACATTCCTACCACTCCCTCCGGAACCCACAGCCGACGCAAGGATACCAACCAATACTGTATAGGGTAGTCAGCGGCTCTGTAGTACTCGAGTACAACGTCGACTTATTCCAAATTCGTTCGCGTCTCTCGTGCCTGAGGCTGTTTGTGTGGCACATTGTCCGAGAACAGCAGGTCAGGTCGTCGCAGTACCAATGTGTGGTGCGCCGTGCGCGAGGGCTGTGTGGGGTCGGACGACTGACGGACAATAAAGCAGGTCGCCTGACATGCACCGGTATATACGCCATGCGGAGCGGACGATTGCACATGCGACACGAATAGATCGGGGTTTATTGGAGACAGCGGTACGTGCGATAGGATAAGCAAGACGTGATGAGCGTACTAGGACAGGAGACGTGATTATACAGAAGCGACGGGGAGACAGACGGCTATGGCAGTGGCATGGAGACATCAACAACACGGCGCGGTATGGGGACCAGGCGATAGTATACATTAGCAATAACGCGTGCACTTCGAGCACCCCCTTCTCTAGTCAGATAGCGTGTATGTACTGTGCTGCTGCTGCTGCGGAGCAGCCCAAGAAGGTGCGCTACTGCTGTGGTGGATAGCCTGTAAACATGTCTCCTGGAACGGGGGCGGGTTCCGGGACAGGCATTGCCACCGGCGCAGGGATAGGCACTGGTTCCGCGGGAGGCGGGGAGCCCTGGTTGGGCTCCAAAGCTTCCTCTTCGCCGAGTCCAGTGCGTGCGAAGGCTGCAACCATGGAATCCTGATCCTTGCGTCGTTTGTGGCGACGGCGGCGGTCGTCCTTGATCACGCGCGCGACACGACGCCGGAACGCGCTATGCATAGCGGGGTCGGCCATGGCCTGCTTGCACGCGTAGCAAGCGAGCTCGATGCTAGCAAGGAGCCGGACTGTCTCGGAATTGTTCAGAGCCTTCATCCCGTAGATTCAATGTAACATGTCGCGATGTAAGAGAGCAATAGAGGATATGCGGACATGAAGGTTGACAGGGGTCCGTCGGAGAACGCGAGGAGAGGCGCAGGAGGCGTCAGTTCCGCAGTGATCGGGGTAGAATGAACGTGCTCACGTTCAGAGACCAGGAGACGACTCGACCACCCTCGACACAGCCGATTACAACGAAATTGCCCCGACGTTCCGCTTGGAGAGCAGCGCCCTGCTTTGAAGGGCTAGTTAGTAAGGCACACGAGTACGGGCACGGTGACGTACTTCTCCAAAAACAGTGAGTATCTTGTGGGATGAGGCCGCCCTCACGACTGAGGACGTGCAAATTGAGAAAAACGCGTGTATTGGGGGCAAAGTGAGGAGTGAGTACGCACCGACTCGAGAGGACTGGCCGGATATCTCTTGGGAGACGATGCCACGACCCATATACGCCCACGAGTCTCTGTCCGGGCGACGGATGTGCACCTTGACGGGTATGTCACGGAAGGGTTCTCGGTTCTGGGCGCCGACCACAACTGCTCGCATTTGTTCGTAAAGGCGATCCAATTCGGTTAGAACTGGTACAGCCAAGGGAGACTTGTGGGCAAATGCGCGAGTGACGCAGGCCGATACTCACCACTGGGTGTACTTGTGTTCGTTGCCTGGGTATTATTAACCTGTTGGAAGGTCTGGGGAGGTGGGTAGGAGGTGCCCATGTCCATGGGGGCGTCCATGACGTCTTCCATGTTCTGATCCTCCGTGTGCTGCAGCAACGATCTTGAGTGTGAGCCACAGCGGCGAAATCAAGAGGACTGACCATGTCCATTGTGTGCGGCGGAGGGTGGTTACAGACGGATATGGTGGCAGGAAGGAAGAGGTGCGTGGACAGGGTGACCGACCTCAACACAGGCAATACAATGGGGCGCTTATACCTACACGTGACACCCATTAACGCGTCCGCGACGCGTCCAGCCACCCGCGCGTCGATTGAGTCCGCCACTGGTGAACCTAGTCGTTTCCTGCTTTGTGTACTTATTCTTCTCTAACATTCAAAAAGGGCGACAATGGTGGTCTCGAAACTACTCAAGATGCTCAACGCGACCATTGGTCTTTCTATCTCCCTCTGGCCGAGTATATAATAACCCCATGTTGAAACTCCAAGTCTGCCAGCGACAACCTCCACCTCTCCACGTCGACTGCAAAATGACCGGAATCAGACCAACCAAGTACACAGCGGCTGACTTGGCTCGGGAGGACGAGCTCGAGCCCACGGAGGCCGCTATGATGGATGATGATGAGAAAGCTGAACATTGCAACCTCGAGGTCAGCTTCAAGTTCTGGTGCCGCATTCTGTTTTAAATACTGACTTCGTGCTTTCTCCGCACCAGAGAGACGAGGAGGATGAGGACTGGAGGCCTAGTCAAGGAACCGCGTATGGCTCATCCCAGTCGATGTCCGATGACATGGATGAGGGCGATTGCCTAACGATCACAGGCGGTGCGAAAGTCGCTCCCCAAGGAGACGGCGATCATACTATGGATACAAGCGACGACGACGTGGAGAATGAAGAGGAGGAGGAGGGTGATGAGGAGGAGTTGGAGGATGAAGATGACGACAATCGCTTCCCCGAGGACCTCCTGCGCAAGCTCGCCGAAGCCAGGGATGCGTGGTTCGCGGAGACTTACAGGGTCGCGGCATTTCTAGCAGCAGTGAGACCTTTCACAGGTCTAACGCGTGAGGAGTTGAATACTGCCTACGACATCGTCCGCAAGCGGTCGCGCCACGAGCCGTAGAGCTGCCATGATGACAGAATCCTCTGGGTTGCTCGAGTGAAGTGACCTGGAAAGCCGAAGTGAACTGCTTCAGTTCCATGTCAGCTTGACATACCTCCGCGTTCATTTTGGCATGTATGTGTATGATCGCATGGATATGGACTCAATGTATTCACCGTGTCTCGGGAGACAAGTATGGTCCAGCTACCAAGCACAAGTTACGAGGAGTGAACTGCACGTCAATGATGGGTGTCCGCTTCGTCGGAAATGTAGCCAAAAGATCAGTCCTGTGAAGAGTCTGTTATTCATTGAGTGAGGTAGTTGTACAGGTCACTTACGTCTCAGTACTCTCCGTCTCCTTCTCGGGTGGATGATCTTCTGACGTCCCGTTGACCATCGTACCGTTCTCTTTGACCTTTGAGGGTAATCCTCCCGCAGCCTTCACATCCCAACAGCGAACTGTCCAGTCTGCCGCACCACTGACCAGCAAGCTTGACTCGGCGCTGAACGCGAGTGAATACACAGAGGCGGTGTGTCCGGCCATCTTCTTAACGCACTTGCCCGAACCGAGGTCCCACATGCGTATCGCGAGATCCTCCCCTGTAAGGGAACCGTCAGCTCTCAACAACGAAGCTTGTCCGTAGCAGCTGACGTACCGGCAGTGGCGAGGTAGCGACCATCGGGACTGAACGCGAGAGTAGACACGATGTCATCGTGCCTATAGAAGACTCGTACACACGCTCCTCGTTGCACATCCCACAGCCTAGCAGTACAGTCGCTTGACGCCGTCCCCAGATACAATGAGTTTGGATGGAAGCCAACAGCCTACGATATACACTCCAACTGTCAACAACTGAATCGACTATACGAGCGCATGCACTTACGTTGACGTCGCTCAAGTGCCCGGCATATATACGCAGCGCCGATGTTCGGTCCGTTGACCACAGTCGAGCAGTTCGGTCTCGGGATGCGGTAGCGAAGTAGATACCCATGGGACTCCATTTGACGTCCCACACGGGATTCTGGTGCCCGCGGTAGGCAACGACATTTGTCATGGTATCGAGTGACCACAGGCGCGCCGTTGCGTCTGCGGAAGAAGATAGGAGGTATCGTGGTGGACTCCCAGAGCCACCGATGGGGTCGAAGGTAACAGAGTACACGGGCCCGCTGTGCCCGATGAGCTTGCGAGTTGTGGAACCGCCCTTCTCTCGGATTTTGTTGATTGACGAGACTGTTACGAGGCACATGAACGTGAAGTCAAAAGGGAAATCGGAGGATGCCCACCATCCCGAACATTATTCATCTGAAAGTCGCTCCGCATACCCTTCAACTTTTCTCCTTTAAGACTCCACAGTCGGATATAGCTCTCGGAGAACCCTGCGGCCAACAAAGACGTGTCTGGAGAGAACTCGCAACATGGCACGCTGGTAAGAGGTCAAGACGTGCTCGGTCGCATGACAATGTAGAGTCTACCCACCCCTCACCAACATCGTGGAAGGTATATGCACAGATGCTAGGCAACGCGCGCGCTCGTGCAGCAGCCCCTTGTGGTGTGTTCAAGCTGGCCGACGTCAGAGCCGAAGGATCTAGCCGTATGCGCTTCCTCGCATCACGAACTTTCTCTACTTCCCGCTTCACGTCTACCGTCTTGAATGATGGTGGATGTGGTGGAAGGTCCGATATTGCCGGCGACGCGAGACCTGCTGGAGGTGCTGGTCGTGCAAAGTGGAGGTCGTACTGAGCGCCGGGATCGTGGTCTACCATGGCCTGGTCACGTAATGTCCGCTCTGTTTCTGCACGTAGCTCCTCTGATATCGGCGCAGGACCAAGCTTGAGCTCGCCCTTGGACGAGTTGTACGCGCTTGCGTCCACATTGCTCCCGTTTGTCTGTGGCACAACTGCTGAGAGGAAGCCGGTTGATTCCTCCCATGTCAGAGGGGACACAGATGTGGTTGAGGATGCGGAGACTGCATTGACATGTTAGCTATGGTAGAGATAATGGACTTGGTAGGTGTACCGTCGAAGCGTAGGTGGTTGTTTACCACACGCATCACCGCTGCGCGCCCTCGCTTGCCTTTCTCCCCAGAGAAGCCATCGCCTGTTCCGGTAGGCTCGCCACCAAACCCTTCAGTCAACCAGCCTATTAACAGGCTGAAGCCCGAGCGGCTCATGCGTACGGTGTATTTCTCCGAGCGGAAGCGCTGAGCTACCTCGTCGGTCTGGACATGGTAGGGTAGTGTGATAGTGGACAGATGATGCAGTGTGGCGTGGTGGATGCTCGGAATGGATGGAGAGAAGGTAGAGTAAAAGTTCTGGGCTAAATACAAGATTTCGGTGAGTTAGAAGTTCATCCTTCCACTACTTGTCGCGCGTACCTGCTTCTCGATAGCCCTGTTGGACAAGGTCCAAGTAGAAGTGACAAAAGATGGGGAACAAGATTGGTCGAAACTCGGGCTGAACATACGTGTGAGCGACGTGCGCGCGCATGTAAGACGCGAACGTACCCTGTACATGTCCAATGAACCATCCACCCATGACTCCAGCTCCCGGAAACCTTCGTGCTTGTCCGTTGGATCAAGTGATAGGATCTCCTCCGCACCCACAGGTCCTATGCTGGAGATGAGGTTCTGGATGTTCTGGGGGTTTCCCATAGTCGAGAGCTCCTGCAGGACGCTGGAGCTGTCTTTGAACGCGTTCTCGTCTGGATTGGCGGGTTTCTGCGCGAATATTGCAAGCTGTTTGATGAGTTCCTCTTGGGAGATTGTATGCGAAGGCGCGGTCTCAGGTTGTTTGCCCTTGTCGTCCGCAGGAGCAGCGCTCTTCTCAATCTCCTCCATGGCTTTCTCGAGTTCCTTGTGCCCTCGCGAGCGCAGATACTCGAGAACCATACGATCCAGATCTGATACATTGCTGGAAGAGGACTCGCCAGCGGGAGCACCAGCAACACTAGAGGACGCTCCATCCGGAGTTGAAGCTGCAGGAGTCGCAGCGGACATGGTGGGCGATCGTACAATAGAGATTCAGTGGCTAGTGAGCAGAAGCAATCAGAAGAGAGAGTATCATGTGTTGAGCACGAGAGGAGTTGCGACGGAGACAGCAGAACAGAGCAAGCGGCAGGTGGTCGTGGTACGGAGGCAGCCACAGCGACGCGTTCGTTCGACTGCTTGCCGCGCGCGCGCGTCACGTCAACATGCTTCAGTGCGCGATCACGGTCGCGTTTGAATCGCATCTCCCTGTATCAACCAGACCATGAAGCACACAGGAATATCTATATGCAGTACGTATCATAGGACATTTGGTGTGAGTGAAATATGAGGGTATAAAATACACTACTGTGGCAACAAGAAGTGGCTCTATTGTACTACTATCTGCGGGCACGTTTGGAACCGCCGCGGCCACGACCTCCACCATAGCTGCTACCGCCGCGGTTATAGCTTCCTCGATAGCTGGATGTTGAAGTTGTCTTCGTCTGAGTGTACGAGCGTTTCTGGGATGTTCGCGGTGTCGGACCGGCTGCCTCCACTTTGGTATAGCCTGCTTTCTTACACTCGGCATCGAAGGCGACCACCAACGCGCTGAAGTCGGTATCGACCATGCAGCCGAACAGAGGGTGGGCGGTAGACCATTTGCCATACGTGAGACGCGGAGAGGTGATACCAAAGGCCATACGCGCGAGTAGACGAGGGTCGTCGCGCTCGGGGCAGGCATCGAGGATTTGCTTGATTCGGGCAGGGTCGGGGATGGAAGTGGCCACAGGCGAAAAGTCGACTCCAGCTCCATTCAAGCAAAAAGTGCATTGGCCACACATGCCGTCCGGAACGGCATCTTCATCGCCGAAATATGCTGCCAGTCCCTGAGCCATGCCTTCAAAATGTGTCAGTCAGTGCGACACGCTCAGGAGAGAGCCAACTATGATATCCACAGTCATCGTTCGTCGCAAATTCAATCACTTTGCGAATCTTCTCAATTGCTTCATCTTCACGAGCAACCATGCGCTGATACAACGCATCGGCAAGAGCCTTGATTTCTTTGGTAGACTTAGGCATGGGGTTCATCACCATGTATCGCTATCGGACATGTTAACACGGCATGTGCATCACATGAGGATATAAAGTACTCACCGCCCTGACTTGAGAAGCTTTGCTCCAGATGTGACCTGATCATTATGATTAGAGGCAGGTGAAGGCATTTGAACACCAGACCCACCATCCATTTCCCAACCATTGATCTTCTTCGCTAGCTCGCTGCGGTCGATACGAGAATGCTCCGCCGTCGACACCATGTCAACCTGTTCGAGTGAGTTGGAGGTCATCATGAAGGATCTGGGTGATCTTACTGTGTGACCATTACTCTTAGTCATCCAGTACGTCCTGATTGCCACAGCAGTAGGGGATGGATCGCTGAGGACCTTCTGCCACCCAGCGGCATTGCGCGACGATATGTCGTAGATTGAGTAGAAAGGCGTGACGGCTCTGATATAGCCATAGTCGAGTTCCAGTTGGGCGTAGAGAAGATTAAGGACATTTTGCTAAACACATGTGAGCCATGGGGGCGTTGTAGTGGATCGATTCGGTTGCTTACCCTTATATCGTACCTGCCCACTAGCTGTGAGCGGCCAGACTCTACAATAAGAAAGAAAGGCACGCACTCTTTGGCTTGCTTATAATGGTTGAAGTCTAAGGTCCCGTCAGGAGCTGGAGGCTGCAAAGCAACCTGCTGGAGCCAAAGTTCGATGCCGCACTTGGCACAGGTATCGCCTCGGGCGAACCCTTCCAAGATTGGTATATCCGGCGCGCACAGGAACATGTAGCAATCGGAATGCAAGCCGTCGCGACCCGCTCGACCAACTTCTTGACTGTAGTTCTCCAACGTCTTCGGCATATGGAAGTGAATAACCTGGGAGGCCTTAGCCCAAGTGGCAGCGAATGTACAAAAAGGCGTACCTGTCGGATGTTTGCTACGTCGGGTAATAACTTGAGTGACCGTGAGACGCGTAGTGTGAGACACTCACCTTTGTCAATACCCATTCCGAATGCGATGGTGGCTACAACTATACCTTGGTCCGAGTCCATGAACTGTTGCTGAACACGCTCGCGCTCCTCGCCCGGCAACCCAGCATGGTAAATCATGACATCCAGTTGGTGAGTCCGCAAGCCATTGGATACCTCCTCGGCGTGTTTCTGCAGGGTCACGTAGACAATGGCCGGACCAGTACGCTGTTTTAGAATGCTGGCGACACGCTTGATCTTCTGGTCCGCGTTGTCGAACACTTCGACCTTCAAAGCGAGGCTGAACCGGCGTTAATTAGAGTGCGAACCGTGAAGCAACAGAGAACAACATACTTTGGTCTGTACACTGGAATGCGGAACACGCCCGCATCGCGGTCAATGAAGAAGCTGTCGCAGATATCCTTGGCTACCGAAGGTGTAGCGGTTGCCGTGAGACAAAGAACGCGTTCCACGTCCATCTCTTCCGCAAATCGAGCTATTTTGAGGTACTCGGGACGAAAACTTGCACCCCACTGCGCAGCGTCATAATTAGATTCAGGGCGCGATAGACAGGCAGCACGATGGGTATATGCGTACCTGAGAGATACAATGCGACTCGTCAACAGCCAGGAGCGAGATCCTGACGCGCCTCATCATCGCCATGAAACCTTCGTTGTTCAGCCTGTGTAGAGGGTCGGCGGCCTGATTGACAGAGAATGTTTATGAAGGACTGACCTCTCGGGCGCGACATACAGGATCTTCATGTTCCCAGACAAGACCTCACCTTTGATCCATGCTGCCCTGTCCGCGCCTTGTGTGCTGTCTAGGTTCGCGGCCTTCACCCCTCGTGCTACAAGCGCGTCGACTTGGTCCTTCATGAGCGCAATGAGAGGAGAGATGACCAAGGTCAAGCCCTGTCGCCAGTGTCAATTGTGTAATGGCAACCGGTGCCATATGACACCTCTGCGCACCTCTAGACACAATGCCGGGATTTGGTAGGTTAAACTCTTTCCCCCTGCACAGTGGGCATCCCTTCAGGAGTCGTACATCAAACCCACGTCTCAGGGTCACACACCTCCAGTGGGAAAGAGTACGAGCGCGTTGTCATTATCCACGAGAAGTCTCCGAATCACCTGGGGCGCATACGACTGTCAAACCGCGTCGATGATGCACATTGGGGACGAAAGACGCGTACCGCTTCCTGCTCAAGGCGGAAGGAGCTAAACCCGAAAGTATTCTGCAGCACTTCGTGAGCTTTCTCCATGGTGGTTTCGCGTCGCGGGAAACGGAGACGAGAACGAGCAAGTCTCTGAAGTGGCGTATAACGCCCTGCCGAAATCAGGTAGGCTGACTAGGCCAAAAGATACTTGTGGCTTGGTGTAAGTGAGAGCAACGGGCGTCTTGGGACGTGTCTTGTTGACGCGTTGTTTGGTATGGCGTCTCTGCCATTCCCACGGTGGTAATACATGAATTCTCTCTCAACACGATGATTTAAATTAAAGCATATGCACAGCAACGGGACAGCATCCCTTCAGCGGATCGTAGATGTAGGTGATACAGCAGGAAGTAAAGCGGGCATGGGGGTCTCGGGGAGCTCGGGGATGGTGTCTTGGCATCATGGCGTTTAGAAGTGTTCCTGCGGGGAGCGCGGAGACGTGAGAAGGATGCACATTCACGTCTTCTCGGCTCGACATACCTTGGCGAAAGTGAAATCAACAGACGCGCAGTTGGCCTCCTGGCAAGCCTCCTTGATGGCCTTCGCGAGAACACCAGGACCGCAGAAGTACGTCTGTGAACATGTCTCGTGAGCCGTCCTGTCATCCCGGAAGCGCACGGGCTTGATCACTTACCCCGACCTTGGACTTGAGCTGCGCGTTCGTGCCGGGAAGGTACTGACCGCTCTGGATGGCTTGGCTCATGCGCGAGTAGATCGCCTTCCAGTCGGGACGCCCGAACATGGTGCGAGTGCGAAGGAGCGTAAGCGGGTCGTACTCAGCGCCCGCGTCGTTGACAGCGATGTTCCAGAGCATGTCCTCGGAGATCTTCTGGGTCAGGTAGATGTTGATACGAAGGAAGTTGGCTATATAATAAGGTTGTAAGACGAAGACAACAGCGCGCGCGTTGCTAGCACTTACGATCAGCCTGAGCAGCCTCGACCTCCTGGAGAAGGGTCTGGAACCAGCCGAACGAAGGAGCGTCACGGCAAACCCAGAAGAACTCGACCCGCTTGAGAGACCCAAGGGTGCCCTTCTTCTGGCGATACCAGATGTGCTTCAAAATCGAGGCGAAGGGCGTAACACCTGGTAGAACGTGTTAGTGTCGGAGTTCTTATGGAGTCATGCAGCGTCCTTACCAATACCAGCACCGATGAGGACGGCGACTTCCACGTTGAACACGTCCTCTGCCGGAGCACCGTAGGGACCATCGATACGAACATTGGGCAGAGCGCGGCCCGCGGCATCGATCTCAACGAAGTCGCCACGAGTACCATAGATGTTCTCATCCTTCTCGTTACCCTTAAGGGCAGCCTTGGTCATGGAAGCGACCACCTGAGGGCCAGCACCAACCCGCTCTCCCAATGCATAGGTCCAGTCACCAACCTGACGGATGTGGACGGAGACGTAGGGGTCCTCGGGGGCCGACGTGATAGTGAACTATCCACGGCTGTCAGAAACGCGTTACTTTGCCGCCACACCACACACGTACCGGGTGCCACTGCAAGCCAGAGATGTCAGGGACCTGGATGAACAGCCACTGACCAGCGACGTATTTGAAGCTGGGCTTGATGATTCGCAGCTCCATAGCGCCTGCATGGTATCCCGTCGTCAGCGCCCCCAGCAACGGATATTATTGGCATGAGGGAGATAATGGCTTACCACTGGGGTGAACGAGGACCTTGGACAGGCGGGTTGCGCGCCTGGCCCGGATCTCACGCCAAATCCTCTCTCCAAAGTAGATAATGCCAGGCCAAATGGTGAAGCGCCAACTCTCGTATCCCAAGCAGTGGTCTGTGGTGTAGAAGGGGAACACAGCGGTGTACGCCGGTAACGCGGAGTCGCGCACGAAGCATCCGGTGGCATGGGCGTACAGACCGATCATGAAGAAGAACGCAAGGTGGTGCGTGTACCAGAAGGCCTCGAAGCACTGGTTGCGGATCTTGTGGTGGGCCGTGGTGTACATGAGGACCATAATGAGGAGCATGAAGTGACCGGTGATGCCTCCTGCCTGCGTGTAGTGGATGTCCAGAGCGATCTCGGGCCTCACCTCTGAGAGCATAGGCAATGAGTGCCAGTCTACTGACTAGTGAAAGGTGAGGAAATCACGTACGGGTACGCTCAACGTTGAAGAAGTTCACGTAGTGAGCCGTAGTGTGAACCATGGCCCAGAAGGCCATCGAGTAGGCCACCTGCCGGTGGAACCAGATGTTCTCGTCGGCGGGGAAGAGCCAGGTGAGCTTGGGGCGGACGACACGGATGATGTTCCGCAACATGGGGACGAGGATCAAGCCACCATCGAATGCAAGGACTAAACCAGCACCCCGAGACGTCCACACCGACCATGTCAACGCATTCAGAGCCGAGAGCTTCTTGTTGGTTTCCTGAAGAGCGCGCCACTGTTCAGAGGACTGCCCTCACGAGCAGAAAGAGGCCCGCGCACCTGACTGTGCCATCCATAGGCGAAGAAGAAGAGATGCAGCCCATAGAAGATGACGTTGAAGGCGAGGCGGCGAGGCTGCAAGAACTCGCGCTGAAACCAGTTTTCGCCCATTGTGCTGAGGGATTACGCGCCGTCCCAGAGAGGATAAGATACCAAACGAGCGTCGTCCGGCCGGCCAGACAAAGGAATGGAAAATGGGAGAGAGAGAATCGGAGGGGCGGGGAGAGAGGCGGGAGGGAAGGTGGGAAGAAAAGGGCAAGAGGTTATGGGCGCCCACGCGGCTCAAGCGACCAGTATCAGAGTCCGTCCGGGTGGCATGGCGATACCAGAGACTGACGTCCGTGGCGGGCGCCGGCTGTACCTCGACTCGGCGCGATCTGTTCCCGCCCTGGGCAACGCCGGACAGGCATCGCCTGCTGCCCGCACCAACGCCAGAGCCCGCGTTGCAGATCCCGCCATGTTCTGTGCGCCCTCGGGCCTATTTACAGCTCCTAATCCGAATTCCTCAGAGTGCCCGTCTGTCTGTTAACCACGCTGCGCACCATCCTATCTTACACACGAATGCCCTCCAGTCCATTCCACAACGCCTGCCACGGCCCACGCCCGCCCCCGCATTGCCTCCTCGACCCAGCAATCTGTCACCGTGCCCCCAACAGGCGGCACTCATCAATCAACCACTCCGTCTGAATGTCCAGGCGCACGCATCCCACCCTCGGGACCCAATCCCTGGCCCCGCTTCCCACAAGTCCCAACAGGCGCATAACCAGCATCACACCCGCCGCCCTGGGTCCGGCATCCCCGTGCTCAGGCCCCTGCCATCACCGCTCCGTCTCTAGCCTTCATATCGATACGCAACCATGGCCTCGATCCGGTGCACATCTGTGGAGAAGCTCCGAAGCTTCACCTGCTGGCTCTTCGACGCTTCGATCGCAAGCGGGTCCGTATCCACCCACTCGTTGGCAGGGACGTCCGCGGACTCTTTCGTGTACGCCAGGATGTTGAACACCGTCGGCTCGTCAATCACAGGCAGAAAGGTCACTGTTGCGACAATCTGTTTCAGGATATTCCGGATCTCTGCCTGAATGTCGCTCTCGGGCTTTGCAGGGGCACTATAAACACGCATCAGCCACAACCGTTCTCGACTCTGTCGCAGCCACAAGGACACTCACGGCTGCGAGCCCTCCGTGGCCGCTGGTGGCTCGACCAGATTGATGTCGAAGACCCAGCGCTCAAGCGGTGTCCGATTCTCCTTGGAAATGATCGCGAGGACGAGTTGTGTGATTGAGCCCGTGAGAAGCCATTCTATCCAGATGAACTCAGTATGATAGGCACGCGGGGGGTAACCGGTCACTCACGGTTCACTTGCTTGAGAATCCTAGCAATGATGATGCGAGATGACTACCATGCTTGCATGGTCAGAGAAAGTATAGACGCACTTCTCGAGGTAGTTCTCAAGCGCGAGATCTTGGGTGACGAGCACAGTTTGCCCGTACTTCTTGACCATTTGGAAGTCATCAGCGGGGTATACTCCGCGTTGAAAGAGGATCCTGCGCATAAAGACACGGCAAATCCGTCAGCGAAAGACCCTCGTTGGCTGTGAATGCGTCGCGCGCCTGCGCACGTACGTGTTGGCAGCAAACTTGAAGAATTCTGTAACCAAGGCCGTCGAACCTTTGAGAGTAATTGCCTGGCGAGTGGGGGCGTGCTTCTGCTTAGTAGGTGCCATAAGTGACTGCTGTGTAGATTCTTTGTCTTGGTTGACGATGTGGATGAGGTGGCAGAGAAGGTCCGAGGGCGCAGTGGCGGTCAAGTGGTGGCTTCCAAACAAACGCGGTTCGCGTGTTGCCCCCCGCGCGTTGTCACATCCACGTGCGCGCGTCAACGCGTCTGTGAAGGCTCGAGCTGTGATACTTTCTTTGCTTCTGCGCGCAAAAATAATGTGGCATGGAGTATGGAGGAAACAACGCTCATGATGATATTCTTCGACTCCAGTGCTAGGCGAGATACTACTATGATCCTGTGGGGAGCGGAACCGTAGGCGGTCACGAGACACGACTGGGACCCGTGGAATACTACATATCGAGAGGGCATATAGGCATATAACAGTATGGAGTATGGAGTGAAGGCTGCATGAGGAGACGATAAGGTCAGCACAAAAACACGGTCCTGTGCAAGTGGGACGTAGACTGTGAGATGTCCAGTGGGACGCCACTGAAACCAGTCCGTGACAAGAGCGGCATAGGCTTCGAAGGGCTCGCGGGAGTCTCCACATCAGAAGAGCCACAGTCCATGTCAGAACCAGAGTCTGAGGCGATGAGCATACTCTCCAGCATCATCTCGTCTTCTGATTCTGACGAAGAGACCGTGCTCACGATAAGCGCAGGAGACTCAGGGAGCGAAGAGGCGAAAGTCCGAACGGGTGTCGGTCGCTTGGAGACCGAGGGAGACGGGCGTTGAATCCGTGGCGTGACGAGGGGATGGCGGACAAGCGGCTGGCAGTCGTCGTCCGAGTCCGAGCTAACCGTGAGGTCAATGAATATGGGCGCTTGCTTGACCGATTGCGTTACGTTCTTGCTCAGAGATGATTTGGACGGCTGTTTGGCAGGCGCCGCCTTTGGTTTGGCTATTCTTGCGTCAGTGTGCACCCGCTGTATGAGTGGCAATGGCGGACGTACGATTGGATGTACCTATGAGATCCTGCTTCACGCTAGGACGAGGAGACGTGCGCCCGGCGTGTGCGATGCGAACCTTCTCCACTACGCATGCTCGTTGCCTGACAGTGCCCAGTGGAACCTTCTGCTTCTTCGGCGATGGTGAGTAGCGAACCTGCCGAGGATGGACGAAGGGTCGGCTCAAAAGAGGGCCGTGCTTATAGATGAAGGGCCCCATCGTACGTTTCTTCTCGCCTGGTCCTCGGTAAGTGGCGTATGGACCATGTTGACTGGTAGAGAAAAGATGACAGAGAGGAGAGATATTCTCACTGAATGACTTACTGAGCAAAGAATGTCTCGGCCACAACTTCGATCAGGGGCGAGTAGATCTCCTCAACCCACTCGCACAACGCCTTAAACCCGTTCTCCAAGTAGTAGGCTCCGATGATAGTCTCGAACATATCCGCGGTCATCTTCACTTCAGGCTTCGACTTATTCGGAGCTAGCGCACCCTCTCCAAACGTCCGCTTCGTCAAGGCTTGCAGGACCCGATTGCTCACTGCCATGATGTCCAGCTTCTCGGCGAGTGAGGAGAAGGTGGCGTTGGAGTGTAGCACCGCACGCAAGCACTAGATGGCCATCCTTATGACTTGACCGAGGGCATATATGGAGGTGGAAGATGGCACGTACTGTGTAGAAGTGAGGAGTTCCGTTCGGATACTGGGCGTAGAGGACCGGCGCTAGTGTGGCGTACATGAGTGCGTCCCCGACGAACTCAAGCCGATCGTTCTCCGCTCGTGCTTGATGCGTGCCCTCCAAAAGTTTCTTCCATGTCACCTCAGAGAGTGGTGGGAGCGATGCCGTGTAATCGGGCTTGTTAATCGCCCTCTCGATGGCTCGTTGGAGGATGGGGTGTTGGACCATTGTTCTGCACCGGATAGCGGTCTCCAAGTCGTGGACCGGTAGGATGACTATGAGGGCTTCAGGAAGGGGCAGACTACGCGGGTAGAGCAGGGCGGCGGACACGGACAAGAAGAACGGAGGCTGGCTCGATAGCTTTCAACATATAGGTGGCTGACTGAGGGAAAGGGGCGCAGAGCCGCGCTCCATCCGGATACCATGCATTTCTAGCGCTCAGGAGGCGTGGCAGTTGCAATCGGGTTCACGCTCCGGAGTCCAAGAGGCGTATTCAATCGTATTGTGTTTGATCGCCAGTCCGTATTGGAACAACCTTTCAGTACCTATTGTAATGGTCAACAGAGCTGGAAGAAGTGAGAAATCAGACAATTTCCTAGATGCAATACGCCGATTATTCCTATTGTGATACACTGGATATTCAAGACACTCGGCATTCGCCTGCAACCAAACGCACCCCACAGTACAGGGTCAGCCAACCTCAAGAATCGCGTCCTCTGCGCGAAGGAGTATGCGCTTCGTCATCCTTTCGGTGAGCTGATACACCTTGTAAAGCGCCCTGCGAGACAATTCAAGAGGGTCAGTACCTCAGCGTCAGAGATTCCAAGAAGCAGATAATATTCCTCGCCTTGCAGCTCCCGCGAGCACGACCGCGAGAATGATCAGAGCTACCATGTCTCCTGACCGACGAGTCCCTCTCCGTGTGCGGAACCGTAGCCAGGTAAACGGCATCGGGATGGACATCAGCAGATGCGCGATGGATCCGGCGCCGACGACGGGTAGGCCGAGTAGGAAGCGCGTGAAGAGGCGTTGCAGCAAGTTGGGTGGTTTCCGCGGCTCCATGACACGAGGTATGCCAGCCTTGGAACGCATGACGTTGGCATCGAGCATCCGGTCATCGACTAGAATTCCAAGTGTCATCCTAACAAGGCCACGGAAGACCTCGTAGGGGTACCAGACAGTGTAGGTGTATTCGTCGTCGTCGCCCATGAAGTACGTGGTCACGAAGGAGCTCATGAGTACCAGGATGGTGAAGAATAAAGTTGACAGTGCGGCAATGACAACTGCGAGCTTCAGTGAGTACTGTACATGAGTGAAGAGTCATAGTGCTAACTTACCTGGATTCGTCGCTATACCCACAACACGGGTACGAGCGAAATGGTAGTGATACCCGCACTGAGGGCAAGCGTAGAACGCGCTCCGTGAAGCCGAGGTATTCCGCCATCGCTGCAGACACTTCACATGCACGTACTACGCGCGAGGGCCGAATGAGGATTGTATTCATCTTGAGCCCACCACCATGATGAAAGTGCGTACGCTGATGGATCCCTTGCAAAGACAGGGCCGAATGAGCCTGCCCAGCTCCGGGTCTTCGCCGTCGAGACAGATGCGGCACTGTTTGGTCTCTGCTCCTTCCGTCTCCGCGGGCATCGTGTGGCAGATTCAAAGACGCACAGACATGCAACAGGTGGTATAGACGTGGACGCCAATGGTATAGCGGGCTTGCTGGTGGGCTCCGCACACAGTGGGGAAGGGTAAGAGGTACTTACCACGGTGGCAAGCGCTCGGCAAAGGCTACATAACGTGTCAGATCGGGGGTGGCTGTGCAGAGCGGGCCGTGCGCCACAATGCGCGCTTCACCGAACAGTTCTCCTGAACCGCTCCTCTGATACACCAGGCGGTGCCTGGTTGGGTCGTGGCAGTGGTTCCTATCGCATGGCTTCCGAGAACAGCAACGTTCGCTTGGTGGGGGCATTCGCAGGCGTGGGGAGTGGTGAGTCTCGACTTCAGCTGAGCTAACTTGGACCTCGACCAACCCATTGATGGGGTGACTCAGGTTTGACCAAGGTGGCAGTTGGCCACGGGTGAGATCATCTGCTACACGTATGTCCTGTCAAATCATGAAGATACGAAGATGGTTCTGATCAGTGGGAGCAGCATCGGAGAACCAGTCCTAACTAACGCCTTCAAGGTTCGATACTATCAAGACACGTCTGCAGTGTTCTCCTCCGGGAACTTACAAAGGCGCTGTTGACTGTCTCTTGCAGACTGTGCGCAATGAGGTGAGGTTCCTCGTATCTCCGTCCATTGTGTGTACTTATGCCACCATCCCTTAGTCCATCTTTGCTTTGTACAAGGGTGCGACCCCGCCCGCTGTTGGATGGGCCGCTATAGACTCAGTCCTTCTGGGCTCACTACATAACTACCGCCTCTTCTTGATTAGACACGGCTTTACAGAGCACACGGTAGGATCTGATGTCAAGCGGTTGACTCTTGTTGGTCACGGCATCGCCGGCCTGTTTGCTGGATGGACGAGGTGCATACAACATTCATCTGTCACGACGCCTCACAACTGACGCCTCATCGTGTTCCAGCGCATTTCTTGCCACACCGATCGAGCAACTGAAAGGTGCTGATACAACCACAAGACTGTTCCCAACACTGTGATGAAACTGACGTCCCCTGACGGTAGTCAAGCTGCAATTGCAGTTGCAGAAGTCCACCGCCGACCGACAGTATAAGGGCCCTATTGATTGTGCGCGGCAGATAGTCCGTGCACACGGCATTCTTGGTCTCTGGACAGGTTTCACTGGTAGTTTGGCATTCCGGAGCAACTTCCTATGGATGTTCGGTTCGTTTGAAGTGCGTTAGCGTGCTCTTACTAGGAATACTGCGCTAAGCCGATTGGATACGCAGGTGCTCATGCGAGCCTTTTCAAAACTCGACGGCACGCCATATGCGGTACGTGATCAATCCATCACGTCTGCCCAGCTTCTCAATCCCTCGAGTAGATCAGCATTCCAACTGCGAACTTCCTCTCAGGAGGGCTAGCCTCGTTCGTCTACTGGATCATGGCCATACCTGCTGACAACATCAAAAAGTCAGTACAAGCACTCTGTGTCCTTCACTTATGTCGACTAACTGTTGATCTAGTCGTATGATGGCTACACCACATACAGTTTCCCGACCGTCCTTCACTGCGACTGCTCGTCAGATCCTCGCCGAAGGCGGTTATAGAGGGTTCTACCGCGGCCTTGGCCCCACCCTACTTCGTGCATTCCCGGTCAATGCATCAGCATTGTGGGTTTACGAGGGCCTGATGAGACTGTTGGGAGCCGAAAAGGTGAGCAACTATGTACGGGCAAAGCTTCTGCGCAAGGTACTTACTGATACAACGCTAGACTCGGCACTAGATTTAAATGTAGAGTACACAACATCACAATGCTTATCCACACTACTTTTGTACCTAACCCGTGACCTTCACATATCGTCTTCATTCAGCGGATGACCACACAACATTTGACATGTACCACAGAGCATACTCGAAGCATATTGCATGCGAAAACCAGACGACATCATATAACGGGCTCCAACGTCCTTCGCCTACGTACATCCCAAGCCTTCAACCCAAGGCCGACCACCACGGGAACAACACCCAACATAAACCATATTCGCCAATCACGAATGAACCTCCCACTCGACCGGCGTGATGCACCCCTCCGACCTCCGGCACCCTGAGCACCGTTACCACTCTGGTCAGAAGTATCAACAAGCCGTATAGTCCGTGCAAAGAGGTTCTCCAGCCCGGTCGGCTCCTCCGGCGCGAAGAAGCGTTGCGGGCGCAGCCAGGACCCGTCGTCATCGCGACTAGGCTTCTTCATTGGCGAAGCGGGGTCAATGTCCATTGCGTCCGGGTCTCGGTCGTCATCGTCGTCCATGTCGATGTCCATGCTCGGTGATCTCGGGGTCGCGCTGCTCGGTCTCCGGGGCGGAGATGCGGAAGGTGCTGTTGTCGTAAAGGACGGCATGCCGAAAATTGGGTTTTGTGAGGGAGCCCCTAGGACGGGGTTGTTGGACAAGGTGAGGGAGGCAAGAAGGTCGGGTTCGGGTGCGACAGGGGTGCCGTCGCGCGAGGATGGAAGTGAGGGAGTCGCGGACAGCTGTCGGAGGTGACTTTTGGAATCGACCAAGCGTACTGGTGGAGGGCGTTGGACTTTCAATACGAATATGGATGTAATAAGGATCTGGGGTACTTGTCAGCATTGTGTCGGGCCAACATGTAGACGCAACGCTCACAATGAGCTCAAAGCATAAGGTAACACCGCAGAAGATCCTGGCCGCACGGGAGTGGGGATTATCCCATAGATGTACAAGATCCAGGTCCGGTCTGTAGTATGACAATGCAAGCAAAGCTGCTGTGGTCATCCGCAAGGCCCATGCTGAGAGTTGTAAGATCTGCGAGAGGATATCTGTCAGGATTCAGCAGAGTCATGGTCGTGCATTCGCTTACGATGTACTGTTTCTTGCCATGCACGCGGACAGTCCTTCCCTGAAACTGGTATCTTCGGAACGTGGCATATGTCGGATCCCAGGCCGTCCAGAATATGGAGACGAGAACTAGGGCGGGGAGTACGGGCGGGGCGAAGGCTGGTGCTGGAAAAGGGTGGTACGATGTAGCAACTGCAACTCACGGGTAAGCGGAGATCTGTTCATGCAGAGGAAGCGCAGTACTGGTTACGTACCGGAGGTGTAGCCAGCGAGCGCACATGCGAGGCTTCCCGCCCAGAGACCCCCTCGTATCCTCCACATTCGAAGCTCAAGCTCAAGCTTGTCCTTTTCTTTCTGGGTAGCCGAGGATCGTCTTCGGGAATCTGTTCCTCTTGTGTTCTTCAAGGCGCCGCCGAGTGCGCGAACGCGGGCTTCCTGGTCCCGTTTGCGGATCTCGGCTTCGACAGTGGGTAGGCAGTTTGCACATATTGGCGGGTATCGGACGTCAATGGAGCGCTCGTACTCCGGGAGAGCCTCTAGACGACTTTCATATTCAGGATCCTGACGCGCCGAGGGGAATGGGAATGCAATTCAATAAGATAGACGTGGAGTAGAACGTACGCTAGGCGGCGGCAAGTAGTTGGACAACAGGTTATTGCGTAGCATCTGGTTCGTCTGGCAGGTGTGACAGAAGACCGTGCTTCCGTACATGGTTGGAAGCCGGTCTTTTCGTGGAGAAGCTGTGGTGGGAAGATGCGTGAGCATGCCAGTACACGGGTCCTAGCCACCGGGAGACGTACCGCGTCGCGCGAAAGAGCGAGCATTCAGGTTCTCATCGTGCATGGCAGGCTCATCGGAGACTATTTCCCCTCTGGCATCGTATTGGTTCCAACAGTCGCAGTGTGGACATCGGAAGGAACGCGGGTTGCGGGGGACGGGGGTGACGTTGGACTGGCAGTAGAAGCAGGAGACAGCACTTGGCTGCCGGAAGATGGCGGGCATGGCAGGCGCAGGCAGGACTGGCAAGCAGCAGGGGAGAGAGCAGAGCCTGGGTGGCTGAGACTCAAGAGACGAGAGTGACGAACGGTGGACCGGGCGGTTCGTTGGCTCCGGCGGCACGTGCCCCGGGACGCGTTCGCGCTGTTGTCCTCTGTTTGGCCATGTCGTCTTGACGCTCACCGTCGGCTGGCTGGCCTGGACTTGCCAGAGACCCCAAGTTAGCTATGCCAATTGCGCCAGAGCCGTCTGCATCCCGCGGAGACATCACACTCCAGCCAAGCTACTTTACTTCCTCGCTATACGTCGAGCCGTTGCGTGAAGACCTCAGAACACTCATCAAGTTGTTCTCTGAGCAGTACGCCACAGCGGAGCGTCCCTTCGAGCTGTTCAAGAAACTGTGGACAGAACAAGGATGGTGCTGGCTCCATCTGCGAGTATACGATGGGCGCGGACGACAGATGTTCCTGCGTGTCACTGAGCGCGTCTTCATTGGTATGTTGGACCAGCGTTGGACTATGTTGCCGACGCCGCGCTTACCGTCCTCTCTCTAGAATGCTTTTCATCCACCCAGCCCCTCATTGACCGAGTGGTCGCCTTGTTTGCACTATACACGTTTCACAACACCCAGCCGTCTTCTTCCGCCCCACCAATACTTGTGTCGCCGAACATTGCGATACCAATTGGTAGGTGGTGTATTGAACACAAGGTAGACGTTGTGATGTGCTCATCGCATACCCAGATATCTATGAGGAAATGGTCTCCCTACCTGTGAACCTCACAGCGCCACATCTGCTTCGTCTACGGCCCTATGTTGTGCACATCCTTACCTCGTTACTGGACGCCCGCCTCTTCGAGATTCTCCCGCATTCTTCTCTGCGCGCGCAAAACCCCTCTGTCCTACCCCGTGAGGTCTTTGTGATCGAGGGACAAGACGCTTCCACAGTCCCACAGCCTGCTGCTCACGAGGATGTAGTCGACGAAGATGGTGCCAGCTTGTCCAAGAAGCCGAAGAAAAAGAAAGGTCGCCCATCCAAGCGCGACAAGGCGCGCAAGGCCAAGGATGCACTGGCCTCCCTGGAGAAGTACGTCGACAAGAACACGGTCTATCTGATTGACGAGGCCTCCCAGCAGCCTCTGGGTCCTGGTTCAGAGCCAGAGAGTACGCACGTCGTCCTGGGGCAGGCGCCGCACACTTCTCTCGGCAACTACCTCGCACGCAAGAACGACTTATTGGCGACTGTCTCCGATGACGGAGTAGGGATGTCGGACAGACAGGTTGCTCTTCGGCGCGCTAACGAGGCAGTCCTGGAGCGCTTGCGGCAAATCGACGCGATGGCTGCGGAAAAAGGTTTGGAGGTCGGGGGCGAGGGAGGAGAGAAGACTGGTCTTAAACGTGTTGAGAGAGCAGTAGAAGAGCTTCGGCAGGGTAATGGGAGTTGTGGCATTTTAGGGCTTCTGGAAGGGGCGGGATTGGGCACGTTGAGGTGATCTGGAGGTGATCCATCTATTGCGAAGTGCTATTACTGTAGATAGTCCACGAACTCATCCCTGTTCGAATTCAGCTTCTCGATTCCAAGGCGTACGAGTTCGATAGTTGGAGGACGAGGAAGAGTCAACACAAGGCTACACCTTGCTTCTGTCTTCGAACGATGTGCTGTTGAGCACTACAAGTTTAGTGGTCAATGCATACGAGCAACATACGAGTCCGATAAGTAAATATTAAGTCGTTGGCTGTTGAGACTCTTTAGCGAACGCAGCGCCCGACGCATCGGGGCGCAGCTTGGCCTCGCTTGGCTGGAATGTGTACCTGATGCGTACTGCCGACTACCGATGATCTGTCTCTGCCTGCAATGCGATATTCATAACTCGAGCTTGATGGGATGCCAACCTGGGCAGTTCCCAGGTGCCAGTTGGCAGCGGCGTTGCTGCGAAGGTGCGAGCAGCGGTTGTGTATGTGGCGCGCGCACTGACCTGTTGTCTAGACTCCAGACCGTTCCTGCCCTGGCCGTCCTTGTCAAACTGAGTCGCCTCCGAGCCGCGCTGGTACTGGCACCTGGCAGTCCTCTACTGTTCGCGTGCGTGCAGTGGAGGCTTGCCTGGGAAGCCCGCGTTTCTGGGCTGAGATGACATCTTTGATAGGCCTTGGAGTGGGAATGAGACTAGAGATGGGATAGTGCGCGGTAACACCGTTGCTGCGCAGGCGGGCGCGGGGTGTGCCCCGGAAGAGTCGAGTTCCCAAGGCAGCGGGTGGGGCTTGTCTTTGCGCGCGCGGCATTTCGTACCTCCTCCATCTTGCCTCTGTATCACCACCACCCCTGGGGTATCCGGTCTTTTCCTCTACATACACTCCTTGACTTCACGTTCGTCCTGCTGGCATGGGCCCTCAGGCTTCGGCCCAACCAAATCGCTACCATCAGGCACCCTCTACCACCTCCCTGCTCTCGCCTCATGATGAAGTAAGGCCCGCCTTCGCACGGAATGTCCGAGCATCAGCCAGCACTAGTTCCATCGTTCGTCGCCCATCTCCTCGTGTATCTGTATATTCAATTGACACGGGCACAGAACACCGCGTCCACCTCTGTCCCCCACTCCATATCAGACAAGGTGCGTGCAGCCGCAGTAGCTGGAATATACCCCGTAGCAACTTTCCCCTGCAGTATGTCCTCCCCCTCGATCCCGCTGCGCTCGATGGCCCAGAGGCCGACGACAAGCTTCACAACCCGGATCCGTTGCGGGATCGCAAGCATGATATGGGAGGGCACATCTGGACGAGCCGTGGGTTCATGAACTTGGGATGCATATTCGTGTTGGTTGCTGGTATCATGGCACTCTTGTACGAGTTTAACCCACTCTTGTCCGTTCTGCCCTTGCGTTTTAACCATACTCCTCCCAATTTAGTGCCGGCTATCCGCTTATCACATACTTCACGAAGCCGAAACTGTCTAACCTCGGCGGCTTCAACCTCGGCGGGATCAACGCCTCCGGGCAGGTTCCAGAGATCCCCGGGAACTGGGGTCTCGTTGACAAAGACACTCCCGAAGAGTTCAAAACAAAGGTTGACTACGTCAACGGACAGACATGGCAGCTCGTCTTCAGCGACGAGTTCAACACCGACGGTCGGAGCTTCTACCCCGGCGACGACCCGTACTGGGAAGCCGTGGATTTGCACTACTGGGCAACGAACAACCTGGAGTGGTATGACCCTTCCGCCATCACGACGCGCAATGGCTCCTTGGAGATCACGCTCTCCGACAAGCCTAATCACGACCTCAAGTACACCGGTGGCATGATGTCGACCTGGAACAAGTTCTGCTTCACCGGTGGCCTCGTGGAGGCGTCCGTCATGCTCCCTGGTTTCAACAACATTCAGGGTCTCTGGCCCGCCATCTGGGCTATGGGCAACCTGGGCCGTGCGGGATACGGCGCCACACTGGACGGAACTGTAGGCGCGCCACCTCAGTTCGTTTGACAGCTATTGTTGACCGTTTTATTTTTATCCAGTGGCCGTACACATATGACGCGTGCGATGTCGGTACAGTGGCAAACCAGACACTGAACGGGCTGCCCGTCGCAGCTACACAGGACAACGACAAGACCTACGATGGCGCGCTCTCATTCCTTCCTGGTCAGAGGCTGTCCCGTTGCACGTGTGTTGGAGAATCGCACCCGGGACCCGTTCACTCAGAAGACGGGACTTATGTCGGCCGCGCAGCTCCGGAGATTGACATGTTTGAGGCCCAGGTACGAACATATGTGTATCTATTACGGACTTGATGCTGAAGCTCATCATGCTCACAGGTACAAGATGGCGACAATGGCAAGGAGGGTGCGGTCTCGCAGTCCGGCCAGTGGGCGGTACGTCAGGCGATGCTGTTTTGTCTGCTTCCCATGCCCATAAGCTGACTTCGTGCAGCCATTCAACTATCAATACACGTGGCTCAACACTACGGATAACCTGTTCATTGCCAACGATACTGTCAGTCTTCTGAACAGCTACAAGGGAGGCGTGTACCAGCAGGCTACTTCCGTCGTTTCCGTCGTTGGTAAGTGAATTTGCCCAATAAGCCGATTTTGAATTGTGGTACAACATGATCCTGACGACCATCCAGACCAGGAGGCTTATGAGTTTAGCGGTGCTAAGTACTCGACCTACGGTTTCCAGTACAAGCCCGGTTTTGGTGACGCAGTGAGTGGTTCTCAGCATGATATCAAGATACCCTTCTGAGATCCGTCGAACAGTACATGTCATGGATCTCGAACGGTCAACTCGCATGGAAGTTGGAGGCAGCAGGAATGGCCGCCGATACGACTGTGGAGATCAGCGCCAGGCCAATTCCTCAGGAGCCGATGGTGAGCTTGCTCTTGTGGACCATATCGTCCCTCAACTTCGTATTGACTTTGACTCGTCTAGTATCTCATCATGAACTTGGGTATCTCCGAGAACTTCGGATTTGTCGACTTTGACAATCTTCAGTTCCCGTCTACACTTCGTGTCGACTATATCCGCGTGTACCAAGACCCGAACAATGTTAACATTGGCTGCGATCCTCCGGATTTCCCGACTGCTGCCTATATCAACGAGTAAGGACCGTGCTGTGGACCACCGTCGAGCGCTCTACTAATTCATTCCTCAGGTACATCGAAGCGTACACAAATCCCAACTTGACCACCTGGGTGGACGACTTCAAGCAGACCATCCCGAAGAATAGTTTCCTTGGAGAGTGCTAGGCCACATCTTGCTTTACGTTCGTACGATACCTCTTCGCTAGTTTTCAGTGTCCATATTGCATCTAGTGAGTACTACGGTTACCTCGCTTGTTCATATCCGCCTCGCAGGCGAGCGGCCATCCCACCCTCGTCTGCGACACTCATAACCTTTTGACGCGCAGACCGTGTACCGCATCCGATCCTCCCAATATACTCTTACTATTGTATGTCGTCCTCGCCTGAGTGGCGTTGCGTGACGATTCTCCATGACTATCAACCAACGCTCTGCAAAGCCAAGCATGCATGACATTTCAAGCATGGGCGACACGGAAGAAGCGAGGAAGGGTCGCCGGGCGGCGAGCTGGACAGATTGCCCAGGAGACGCGCGGCCCTATAATTACGCAGTCCAAGCGATTGGTTGCTTGCCGCAAGCGCCGCTTCTCATGGCGCGCGGTGTGCTCTCTCCTGCGCTGACGGTGAGACGCCTCTCAGGCTCGCCAGCACCGACTCTCTGCGCCCCCTCCAACCTGTCCGCTCCTTACTTCAGCCTTGTTCTTTTACTTCCAAACACCCAGCCTCTACTCAGTCTTGTCCAGATACCCTGCTCTGCTCTCACCTCGCTGACATATACTAGAACACCCACATCGGCCGAACCAGGATGGCGTCCGCAATGCGCCAGAGTCCATACGACTCCGACCCTTCGCCCTCCGCTGTCAATCTCCTCACGCCCGGCGGGTCGAGCGGGCGCGGCGCAGACCCCCGCCTTCGCAGTGTCGCTAGTGACGCGTCGCTGGTGAGTAACTCGTTGCTACGCATGTTTCCTCGGTTCTCAGGCCCCACGGCAGAGTGACTCGCGGTATGCCTCTGGGCGGGTTGCGTCGATGCCCGCCTCGCTGTCTGATAAGGTATGTCTCCCGACTCGCTCATTTTGACGCTGTCTCGTAACGGCGGTCTGTACAGTATTCCCTCTCCCCCGACCCTACGTCCTGGGGCGCCGACCTGTCCGCCGACCATCCCGAAAATGATGACTTCCTACACAATCCTGATCCCCGGAGAGATTACAAGAGCGACAAGGGCGGCCACATCTTCACCTCGAGAGGTCTTGCCAACCTTGGCTGTTTGCTGATCATGGCCACTGGGATGCTCATGTTGTTGTGCGTACCCCCGGTTTTGTCTTCACACGACGCCCATATTGATCCCTTTCGTGCGCAGCGCTGGGTATCCCTTGCTTTCATACTTCACGAAGAAACCCTTGTCCACCAACGGAGGTTTCAACTTGGGCGGCGTGAATGCCTCCGGACAAGTTCCGTCAATCCCTGGGAACTGGGGTCTCATCGACTTAGCCACTCCCCAGGATGCCCATACGTACCCAGATTACGTCACCGGCAAGCAGTGGCAGCTCATCTTCTCAGACGAGTTCAACGAGGAAGGACGTTCGTTCTACCCTGGCGACGACCCGTACTGGGAGGCGGTCGACCTTCACTACTGGCAGACCAACAACATGGAATGGTATGACCCGTCCGCGATTACGACCCGGAACGGTTCGCTCGAGATCACCCTGAGCAAGAAGGAAATCCACGACCTCGACTACATGGGCGGCATGATGTCCACATGGAACAAGTTTTGCTTCACCGGCGGCATGGTCATCGCGTCTGTCGTCCTTCCCGGTGCGAACAACGTCGTCGGTCTTTGGCCTGCTATCTGGACAATGGGTAATCTCGGCCGCGCCGGCTACGGTGCCAGTCTGGAAGGCATGGTACGTGCACGGACAATACTGACTTCATGTCCGTGGCTGCTAATCCGTGCCTGTGATTGCCGTAGTGGCCGTACACCTACGACTCCTGTGACGTTGGTACTGCGGCTAACCAGACGCTGAACGGGCTCCCGATCGCTGCGACGACCACGGGCTCGAAGGACTATGACTACGCCTTGTCGTATCTCCCTGGCCAGAAGCTGTCACGTTGCACTTGCCCTGGAGAGGCTCATCCGGGACCTGTCCACAGCGATGGCACATATGTCGGACGTGCTGCACCGGAGATTGATATCTTCGAGGCGCAGGTACGTTCAACATCGGTTAGACATTCATGTCCATCACTGACTTGCGCCTTTCGCAGATTACTGGTGAGCCTCTGTCAGGCCAAGTGTCTCAGTCAGCGCAGTGGGGTGTAGGTACTGTCGCCCTGTGGATGATGCCTCGCTCATTCTCTCTTAGCCGTTCAACGAGAACTACGAATGGTTCAACACGTCAGACAATTTGATCATCCCGGACCCAACGATCAGTTACCTGAACCCGTACAAAGGTGCTGCATACCAACAAGCATCTTCGGTCGTCACACAGACTAGTATGTATCTTGCCCTGTACGCTGCTCTTGCCCTCTCTGACTGCGATTTGTAGATCAGCAGGCATATGAGTTGACCGGTAACCAGTACTCCGTGTACGGTATTCAGTACAAGCCTGGCTTTGATGGTGCAGTGAGTTTCTGCATATCTAGCCTCACATAACAGCAGTTGACTCACACGTGGACAACAGTACATCAGTTGGATTTCCGACAACAAGTTGGTATGGACACTTCACCAAGGCGGTTTCGCTGCAGACACCGTCGTCGAGATCGGTCCTCGTCCCGTCCCACAGGAACCGATGGTAGGAGACCAGCCGCAAACCCTGGTGACCTCTTCCGCTTACTGATTGCTTTTCACAGTACATCATCGCCAACTTGGGCATGTCTAGGAACTTCGGCTTCGTCGACCTCGACCACTTGACGTTCCCGGCGACCATGAAAGTGGACTGGATTCGTGTCTACCAGGATCCGGACGCCATCAACATTGGCTGTGACCCCGATGACTTCCCAACGAAAGCCTACATCGAGGAGTGAGTTACCTCCATCTTCTGTGACCTGAGCATCACTCATGCGAGGTTGTCCTGCAGGTACATTGAAGCCTACACGAACCCTAACCTCACGACGTGGCGGGATGACTTCAAGCAACCCTTCCCCAAGAGCAGCTTCTTGGGCGAATGCTGAACGTCCTCCTGCTCATACCCTTACTCTCTAACTTCTCCATTGCATTCATGTCTTGACAATACCTCTCCATGGTGTGAGATGGACTCTGGTGGCCATTCTACAACAACCTTGCAATTGTACTTGTTTCCGATGCATGCACTCCTCTTTTCGCGGTATCTGCCTTACTTAATGTTTTGCTTTCCAAGCCCGGTGCTCCTATTTCCCTCATCCGGATCATGTATATAAGTACGCACTACCCGTAGACACTATTGAACCTGTCCTCTGCCTACGTTTGGGCCTATGCTGCAATAGAATGCTCGACATGGCCGTAGAGAGTTCGCTGATCATGGAAACAAAACGGATCACGCGTGCGCCCCCCTGGCGGGGAGTTGGAGATAGTCCTTCACACATACTAATATCGTGAGCATACAAGCATACAGCAGTACTAGCAGTACATTCGTGCATCAGTGTCCAGGGATTATACGGAGAGATCAGCAGAGAAATTATCCCGTTCTGCGTCCAGTATGAAACACTACGAAGTCTGTTGAGGGGTGTGTGAGGGTGAGGAGAACGAACGACGAGGCCATTGCGCGAAGTCCTCCTTCGAGCGCACGTCTAGCGTAACAGGCAGGTTGTGGTAGCGTTGCAGGTCGATGGCTTCGGAACGCCCGATGCCACCCACGTCGTTTGGCAGCCAGATCATCGGTGGGGGTGCAAGGAGCTCGGGTGCGTACAGCACGCCCGCCATCTCCTCAGCGTGGTCCGCGAAGGAGAGAGCAGGCAGACGTGGTGGGGCGTCGGGATTCGTGCGAGCAGCGCGCTCAGTCGCGGTGAGGTCGTCCAATGTCTCGGTTTCTAGTGCGACGGTGAGTCCGAGGAAACTCGCGGCCAGAAGGAGCGAACACTTACCGAGAGGTACAGGGCCTCTATTCTCTGAGGGAGATGGAGTGACGGCCAGTGTAAGAGACATCATCTCAAGCACCGACGCGAAGGAACCCCTTGCACGAGTATTCCTCGCCGAACTGACGAGACTTGTGCTCTCCTCGTCCAGATCACGCGGCCGAGCGGGCTTGGTACTCCTCTCGAACGTGGCGAGGCAGTCCTGCGCAATGGGAGATAACGAGGAGCGGCCAGGAGGCTTCGTTCTCCAGTTGCAGAAGCCCTCCACCACGGCCACCACGAATACAGCGGCGCCACAGAGGATGCCACCTTCGACCCACAATCTTCTGGTGAGGAAGATAAGTCCAAGGACCAATGGCTGGAAGGCAAGGATGGTGCCAAGGCGACGAAGCAGCCATATCTGCAGCAGGCCACCAGTTTGTGAATGTGTCCGACCGTAAACATAACCAATGAGAAATCTATGGGCTGGTAACAAAGCAACCAATTATTACCATGATTACGCGGAAATGAAGAGCGAACTCACCAATTAGAGTGAGCAAAAGCAAGATGAGAACAGCAGGAGCGAGCAACGGGAAGATCAAAGCAAAAGCAGATGCAAAGATGACGGCGACGATACAACAGCTGATCGCATACGACGGATCGTATGTTCGAGGATATACAGCTGCAAGGGCATCGTCAGCATCGTCCTGTGAAGTAGGTGGTACATTGACGAACCTCGGAAGCGCTGGCGAGGTGTCACAGCTGCCCTCTCTGCTCGGATGACCTGCCACAACCGTATAGGCTGGAGCAAGAGCAGACCAGGGAAGATGATAGCGACGTTCAGCACGAGAGCCATAGCAAAGACGCTCATGTAGATCGCTCCATTTGCGAGAGATTTAGTGACCCCACTGTTCGTGCTCAGCGCACGCATTGAGAACAGCACAGCGCCTGCGACGAAGAGCCAAACGCCGGCAACGATCGTGAAGAGCCAAAACACGGTCTTGAACAGGATCAACTGTGACCCAGAGACGGACACAGCAATGTGGGACCGGGTTGCTTCTGAACAACGTGATGAGCTAGTGTCAACAATAATGCAGCATGTACGACTTACGGTTCAGCACGACACAGGCAATGGAAATAAAGAGGATTGCAGCGACGGCAGCTGCTAAGCACGTGGCGACACCTGCGCCGACCTGGTTCCCGGTAGTCATGGGCAAAAAGAATGGGAAGTAGTGGGCGACATCCGGAGCAGCAGCAACAGCAAGCCCAGAAACAGCGATCACTGCCATACGCGCAAGTCAGCTTCGCGGAATATGGCTGATACGCAAGATGAAACGCACATCCGACGGCGAGGAAGACGCCAACCATGATCACCGCCAACCACCAGACGACCTTCCTGAACCAGTCGTCATGGTTTTGCAGCTCGTCCCACCGGATATCTTCCTTCGCCCTTCCCTCGATGAGCTGGACACCAGGAAGATACCGCAGACCACGTCCAATCATGAGCCAGCCCTTGATCCTCGCGCCATCTGCGATGTCATTGTAGCTCTCGCGCTGCACTTCCGCAATCTCGGCGTTAATGACCTTGAGCTTCCACCGCCAGTGGTTGATGTCCGCATAAATCTCGCCCAGCTTATCGTGGTTCACGCCTGACAGCGGGCGCACGAACGGCTGTTGTGGCTGCAGTCGCAGGTGCGGCGGTGGCACATCCTCAGGCACCGTTGGGTCCCGGTTGCGCAGCGGGAACGTTTCGCGATGTTCTCCGATGGGCGTGCCTGTCCGAGCGGCGCGGTTGCGGGGCGGCCGAGGTCGTCGACGCGCTTCAGCTGGGTACTCTTCCGCATGCTCGAACGCCTCGGGGTCTTCTTGCGCGACATCATGCCAGTCTTCGTCAGGCTCCTCAGCCTCCATGATCGTCTCGGGATTGTGTTGGTGGTGGAGCCATTGCGGTTGGCCTAGGCTTTCACTGAACGCAGCAGTGTCCCATGAGGTATGCTGGTCCGGTGCGTATGGCGCCTCCATGGGCACAGGGGAGTCTGTCAGGTTAATTGGCCCGAGCTGACCGCTGTCGTCCATACGGAGGGGACTGCCGAGTGGTAACTTGCCGTATGCCATCGAGTTGCGATTGACTTCCTGGAAACGGCTGCCCACAACGCGCCTACTGACTGAGTCGGAGAAGCTGGGCTGGCTCGAACCACGTGGTGGGGTGCGTGGAAGATCCCGCTCTGGGTCCGCAAACTCGCCTCCGGTTATGCCGTCGAGTTCCGAGATCTGGTAGAACTGAGACGGCATGACGTAGGAGGTAGGTGGGAGTGAGGACGAGCCAAATGCTGGATTCCTCTTGCGTCGCCTACGTGAACCCATAAGCGGTCGAGGCCGGCTGATCTCTGGTCTGGGGGGTGTCGGTGGCTCATCATCCTTGGGAGGCGGGACAGGCGGTTCCCAGTCAACTATCGACGGATCCGGAGTGGAGAGGCGGAAACTCTGGATATACTTCGTCTCCGCGATCTCGAGGTTCTCCAGTACCTCATCTCGCTCGTCGATGAGAAGTGCGAGATGGGTGGTATCGCTAGAGTGCTGTCAGTAACGAATGACTCTGATACACAACGTAAATACACACCAAATGGAGAAGAGCGACTGGACATCGATTTCAAAGTTGCCCTTCTCTTCGTTGTTTAGCTCTTGGGCTCGTCTTCGGCGCCTCGAACGTGAATTCCCCTCGTTGACGTCCAAATTAGAACTCAGCCCAATCTTCACCAGGTAATCCTTCAGCCGCTTCTCTCCCCACCCGACGAAACCCGGCGCATGTCGGGCACTCAGCCAGCCCATCTCGAGACCCTGGCAACGGATCTCAGTCCACCGTTCTCGATACGAGACCGTGCGATTGAACTCCTTGAGAATCTTCCATAGCACGGGAAGGAGGCCAAGCACTATCGCGAGCACCGTGGCGATGATTATGCGGATGCGGGCGTTCGGCGCAGCGTCCTTCCCGTCCACAATCTCTCGGGAGGAAAGTAGGGTGGAGAAACCGGCGGTGGTGGTGACTTGGTCCGGGTCCAATAGTTGCAGGAGCCGCAGAAGGCTCAAGTCTTGTAGCGCGGAGTAGGCTCCAGTGAATTGCGGCGTGGGCGCAGAGTGTGCCAGACAAGGGGTAGACACCATGTAGAGGGGGAGGAAACCAGCAAGTGCGAGAACCGTCCATCCCGCGACGATGAGCGTGCATATCCATAGGACGCGTTGGCTCAACTGCTCGTCGGATGGGAATAGCTCTGCGTCCTTTGAAGACGAACGTCCCGCGTCAGACACGTCCGAGGGGAGCGATGGAACGATGGGAACATCTGGGAAAAGGAAAGCCCAGAACGACCGCCCCAAGGGCTTAGGCCGGAGGCTGGGAGGCGTCAGTGGCACTTGGACACCACGGAACGGAAGGTACTCACCTCTGTTGCACAAACCATTCTCTAAGACCATACACTTGACGATAACGAGGACGGAGGAAGGCAAACAATAACTGGGACACGTCAGGTTACGCGTCGCGAGCCCGGAGTCGAATGCAGAGTACCCACCCATATCAATAAACCGATAACAGATGGGATTAGAAGCGTGGATAGCAGTCCCAAAGATCCCGTGTCCACTCCGTCACCAACGCAAACAGGGTCTATGACTGCGGCGGTCTGCCCAGTCACAGTATCGGGGAACGCGGTGACAACGCGCGCAGACGTAACAATGGACTCCGTGAAGGACGTAAATGTTGTTGAGGGATTGGATACAGTGACGGGGACAGACGTAGTGAATGTCGTAAAGCTAGAGCTGAGAGAGAGGGAGGAAGAGGTGGCGCTTGCGGGTATGAGAGAAGAAGTCGTCGACGTGAGAGTGGTCGAAGCTGATGTCAACGGTGGCGAGGACGGCGAGGATAAAGAGGGTATCGCAGAGGATGGGGAGGGCGGAGATGAGGCGGTGGGGGAAGATGCGGAGGGTCCTGTAGGCAGGAAGGTGGAGCCACCGCTAGTCGTCCACCAGTCGCTTTGGGCAGAGATGGAAAACATGGAGGTATCGTCATTAGCTGTTCGTCGCAGTCGTGTAGTCGAAGGAATGGCAGAGGACGTCGGCGGGGTCGTCATGTACGCCCAGCGGGCTGGTATACACAGAACACAAGGGTCTCCAGGGCAGGAGGAGAGACTCGTCCCGGCCTTCCCTCCCACAACACCAACCTCCTGCCGCATTTGGCAATTTCGACACCCATCAACGCGCGTCATGGGCTCGCAGTCGCAGTCTTCCTGGCGGTTCTGGCGCACGCGACACTTACACATCACACAATGTCTCGCGCAGGACATAGATAGAAGAAGCTATGTAGATGATGTACAGCGGAGGCACGATGCCCAAACGAGTGTGTGTATAATTGGGTGTCCGTGGGATAGACATATGTACAAGGGCGATCTGAACGCGGACGAGTGAGCCACGGGTGTGGGACGGCGCGCACAGAAACTCACCTCCTGGACCGGTGAAGAAGAGTGCGCGCAGAACCCGTTCGCCCTAATGCGAGTGCTATGATGCTCGCTCGGTGATGACGATGCATCCGTCTTTCTCTGTCAACACTCGCGAGGGGGCCTTCACCCAAGGCGCGGCGTCCTCGCCGATGACTGGGGAATCGAGGCGTTTGTGCCCCTGCTTCCTCTCTGTCTTCGGCTTAATCCCGGCGGGCGAGTCGCCCTGGAGTACTTTCTGTTTGCTGGGGATGCAACCCATCTGGATGCGCCAGGGTCAGATACAGCAGGAGGAATGACAGGACATAGGTGCTCACCTGGGACGTCCAAGTGCCGGGAAAGAGGGAGAAAAGAGAAAGATGGGCTACGAGACACTTACAGCAGCTTATTGAGGGGACGCGATTCGTTGCGAGGGCAGCATGATCTACGATCCGAGTTCTGCTCACTGATGCAGATGGGCGTGCACCAAGGGCAGTGCGATGTCTTCCAGGGACGTGCACGCTCTATGTACTTATCGAGGCAAGCGCGGTCGGAATTGTTGGCGAGACGCGGATGCGATTGGCTCGTGGTGAATGGGCCAATCGCGGCGGGCGTCGACCGCAGCAGCCTGTCGACATCTCAAGCAACTGTGGTCTGTGGACCAGGACAACGAGCTGTCTACCGAGCGCCCGCCCGCCACGTGGCCCCACCGTCGGGCAGGCGTCTACGCGCTCTACGTCGTGTCCGTGCCGGCGCGTCACCTCAATCAATCTCACTGACACCCACTTCCGTCTGCTCGTCCGGAGCTGCTGCTCATTATATCCTCCGACTCTCCTCGTCATGGCGAGCAGCGTGCTCAAGCAGGTGTGCCTCATCCTCCATACCGGGCAGCATCAGTCCTCATTGCTTCCAGGCCACTGCTCCGCTTACTCTCCAGGAGTCCCAGACCAATGCCCTATTGACTCTCCTCAACCTCAATAACGCTCTCGATCCGCCCAGCGCGTCCGCTCAGCCAGCTGCAAAGGGCCCGTCTCTCAAAGTTGCCCCACCAAGTGGCCCGCCCGTCTGGAAGGTGTTGGTCCTTGACCAGTATACCAAAGATGTGCTTGCTACCGTCCTGCGCGTACAAGACCTCCGGGATGTCGGGGTTACACTTCATGTGTCAGTTTGTAAACGTCTCAACCAACACTGTTATTGTCTGACTCCGCGTACAGCCAGCTGCACTCCAATAGGCCTCCATTACCAGACGTACCGGCCGTGTACTTCGTCTCTCCTACCCTCACAAATATCCGACGAATAGCCCAAGACCTTGAGAAAGGACTGTACGAGTCTTACCATCTCAACTTTGTTGAACCTCTTCCTCGCGCATTGCTTGAAGAGCTGGCCGCAGCAGTCGCGCGCGACGGTACTGGAGAGTTGGTAGAGCAGGTACGTCTGAACACACGCTATCCGACCCCGGAAGGTTTTAGACGACAACATAGGTATTGGACCAATACCTCTCCTTCATCGCTCCTTCGCCTTCCCTCTTCTCCCTCCTTCCGCCTACAGGTGCCGCCCCGGCTTCCGCCACAAATGCGGCAGCTGGTCCCTCCACGCCGGCATTATCTCACTCTTCATACATGCTCCTCAATTCGCCATCGTCCACCGAGCAGCAAATCGAGGAAGAGATTGAGCGTATCGCGACCGGTCTCTTCAGTGTCGTGGTTACCATGGGTGCGTTTGAGTGCCTTGCTATCGTGTCTCCGACTAACGGTATCTGTGGTAGGCCATGTACCAATTATCAGGGCACCGCGCGGCAATGCAGCTGAGATGATCGCGAAGAAACTGGAACAGAAGATCCGTGACGCCATTCTCTCCTCTGCACGATCGCACGCCCCGTCACTATTCGCGCAAGATGCGTCCGGACTTTCGAACTTGCAGCGACCCTGTGAGCGTGCAGTCTTGTGGTATCCTCTCGTTCCGTCTATTTACCCCATTGCAGTGCTTTTGATCCTCGACCGTAATGTCGATCTCATTCCAATGCTTTCACATGGGTGGACATATCAGGCACTAGCGTCCGACTGCCTGGAGATGAAGCTGAACAGGGTGGTCGTATCTCAGCCTCAAAAGCGTTCCTACGACCTCGACTCGAAAGACTTCTTCTGGGCAAAAAATGCCGCAAACCCGTTCCCGCAGGTCGCGGAAGAAATCGACACCGAGCTGAACCGGTACAAGCAGGATGCCGCCGAGATCACGCGTTCGACGGGTGTGAGCGACGTCAACGACATTGCGCAGATGTCAGTATCCATTTCTGCGGCGTGCATACGTGCTATTGCACCCAACGGGCCTTCTGTGGTTGCTGTTGCTGTGCGTCGTTCTGTATTCAGGATCATCATTACTGACGTTAGGTCGGGTCTTCCTGCGCGGGCCTTTTGACTACAGGGATCTTTCGGCAAACGCTGCGCACCTGAAGACGGCCATCACCGCGCTCCCCGAGCTCACCGCACGCAAAGCCGTGCTCGACACGCACATGAACATTGCGACTGCGCTCCTTGAGGAAATCAAGAAGCGCGGTCTCGACGAACTCTTCAGCACCGAGGAAGCAATATCGAAACAGACAGCCCAGGCCATCCTCGAGTTCCTCCGCAACCCCAAGGGAGATGCGCATCCCACCGCGATTGACAAGCTCCGCCTTGTGATCGTATGGTACCTCTCAGCCCCGAACAACGCGGTCTCGAAGGACGACATCGCCGAGCTGGAGAAGGAGCTCAAGGCCGCTGGGGCCGACGTCGCCGCGTTCGAGTACGTTCGCCGGACGCGCGAAATCTCGCGGATGATGAACCCCAGTGCGCTTGGCGGGTCCTCGACCCCCGTACCTGGCACCAGCACGCCTGGCGGAGAGCTCTTCAAGGGCTTCAGCGCGCTCGGCAACAGGGTGAGTCCCTCCCTGGCTTATCTCCCGCACGGAGACCGATTGCTGCTGCCCTGGAGTATACTGGCGCTGACTGCGTGGTTTGCAGCTTACTGACCGTCTCAAGGACGGTGGTCTGGAGAACCTGATATCGGGCGTGAAGAACTTCCTGCCCGCAAACAAGCTTCTCCCCGTCACCCGCCTCACGGAGGCCCTCATGGACCCGTCTGCCGCGTCGAACCAGTCGCTGCAGGAGACGGACGACTACATCTTCCTTGATCCCCGGGCCCCGCGGAACCCCAATGCCGGCCTGGGCATCTCTGGCGTAGGCGCACCCGGTACCGGGGCCGCAGGTAGCGGTCGTGCAAGGAGGATGGCCTTCTCAGAGGGCGTAGTCTTCGTTGTCGGTGGCGCTGGGTACGTCGAGTACGGCAACCTGGAGGAATGGGCCAAGAAGACGGGAAAGCGCGTCACGTACGGCGGCACGGACATCGTCGACCCCGGAGGGTTCGTGCAGATCCTAGAGGATCTCGGCAAGGCTTCGTCGTAGACGCAGTGTTATTGAGGATTAGCTAGTATACATGCTCTCAATGGACACGGATAGGGTTTGTGGCACTTGGAAGGAGCTGGTGTGCGGTAGCGTGTGGATAACGTGCAGATGTGTGCGTTATACAAGTGTACGGACGGTAAGCAACAGCAACGACTCTCCTATTTCCTGCTGTTCTGGCGGTTTGCGAGGATCTGGACAAGGCGGATGCTAGGGACCGAATCAGGATGGAATGGCGCAACTAGTAGAGCAAAACTCACAATATGTTGATCATGTCCAGCTCGAGACTGATGGACTCCTTGAGCGGATCCCGAGGTATCTTGCCCGTCTCCGCTATCCTGGCGTTATGGAGGATCTTCTGAGTACTGTGGATAACATGTCAGACATTTTAGGCATGTAATTTGGAATTACTGGGACGCACTCGAAGAGAACGAAGCCGCTGAACACAGCAAGACCACCATAGAGCGAGATGGCCTCGGTGATCGCCAGGCCGCGCAAACCCAGGGGAAGCGCCATCGGAGCGAGCGAGCTGAGGGCAACCACAGTCACACCGGCAAGAAGAGGACCACCCATGTACAAGTATGTCTCATTCCTGCAGAATTCGGTCAGCATCTTCGTATGCAAGAAGACCTTCATGTAACTCACTTGGCTGTAGCACCGACATAGGCGAGCGAACCAACGACACCAGCGGTGTACAGAGCGGCGCGAGACAAGATAGCGGGGCTCAAGAAGAACAAGGGGCTGAGAGTAGCCGCTTGGCATGCATTGAAACCCTACGGACAATGAGCAACATAGGTAACGTTGACTGGTAGAATAACTCACCAGCCAGAAGGTGTGCTTCAAAACGCTGTTCTCCGGCGGCGTGTACAGCGCGCCCATCATGGTCCCGATGGACCCAACCAAGCTGACACCGAGTACAACCCATGGATTCGCGGACATAATCCTGAACGCGAAGCCATTCTTGAACATGGCGCGTGCCGCGAGGGCGGTGATCGCAAGTCCTCCGCCAGTGTATTGGAAGGCTTCATGAAGGTACGACCGCTCAGCTGGTGAGAGCGCGTCCCGGGTCTCGCGGTTGAGGAGCGCATTCACGCCAACTATGGTCCCTGCAACCGTAATCTGCGCAACAATATCAATCGCCTGCGATGCAAAGCGGGTACGCACGAAGAACACGCACCGCAGTGATTCCGAAACGCCTCCATGCCTGTTCCTGGGTCGGCCTGTATACAACAGGCTTCGCGTCGGTCAGGAATGTCCGAGACTGGCCAGAGAATGTGCGCGAGAAGGGCGAAGACTTCAGAGAGGAAAGAACGTTTGGCCGGAGGCTGCTATACAGCCGAAAGGTCTGAATCTGGGGCTGCCGAGCAGCATGCACGAAGCCGGAGGTAGCAAGGGGGCGCAGCGTAGAGACGAAGCTCGCGCGAAGCATGACGATGTCGGTCGGAAAGCTTGACAGAGAGACTATGGGAGTGGAGGGAAAGAGAGGAAAGGTGTAGAGCAGGCAGAGCTGCCGGTTCGGACATGACATATGCGCGGGCCACCGGCATGGGCTGCAGTGATTACGTCATGCTGGCGGCACGTCTCGAGCTCTCCAGAACCCAGTCGGTCTTCTTAAGGCATGCCTCGGAAACAAGAGCGATGGCACAAGGCTGATGCAAATTATAGAGAAGCATACGGTACTGTACTAATCATACTACCATATAGTAGGCGCAAGATATAGCTGAGCAATAAATACGACAATGAGCGTGAGTAGGAGGTATGGTACACAAGTCTTTTGGCCACTCAGAGCGTATCATTGCAGTTCTGGTATCCGTGTGAGGTCCACCACGCCCACCGTGCGCCTCTCCATCGCCATTGCTATCCTGTTCAGGTTACCAGACTGCTGCCAGACGATCTCGAATATGCTGGGTTGTGACGCGCCAGCGTACCACGACCAGCGTTTCTGCTTCGCCTGTAACGTTGCTGTTATCAGTGAACGTGCAACAGTGATGGCGAGCTCATACACCCACCACAACGTCATATATGTACAACCAGCCGTCAGCTCCTCCAGTAGCGAAATGTCGTCCATCCGGACTGAACGCCAGGGCGTACACGTTTGACTTGTGGTCGTGGAATGTGCACAGGCATGTCCCGGTGACACTGTCCCATAGCCGAGAGGTGCCGTCGAAGGAGGACCTGTGTATAATTGACAAGACTCTCTAAGCCATCCGAACTTTGATCCAGGTGTGCCAACCTACGTCGCAACCAAGTCGTGTTCTCCGCTGACCGTGATCGGTGCCCATGCTATGTGGCTAACCGGACCGGTATGACCGCTCAAGACTAATGGGTGATCATCGACTGCGCGAGAAGAGTCAACGTCTTCGATATTCCATATACGACCGGTCATATCGTCTGAACAAGAAGCGATGCGCGTCCGGGAAGGGTTACACTTGACTTGGTTTACTTCGTGCTCGTGGCCGCTGGAGAAACGATGAGCACGGTTATTCACTGAGTGTAGAAGAATACGTTTACTGACACTAATTGTTTGACTGGCTTTGAGGAGTCCACGCGCATGATGTTAATAACTCCGTCAGATCCACTCGTGACGAACTGCGAATCCGATAACCAGTCTACGTCCAAGCAACAATCTGGACACTGTCAGGATAACGTACTTGGGATATTCGTTGTCACACACCTTTGTGAAGATGATATTGTTCATGTAACCGCTTCTCTTTCACGTCCCATAAGCAGGCTGACCCGTCAAGACTTGCAGACAGAAGCCACCGTCCAGATGGAGAGAATCGAACAGAGAATATTGGCCCCTTCTCAACCGATAGTCAGTCAGAAGCCAAGTCACAAGCTGGAATGGACCTACCTCTTGCTGTTGTTGCACTAGATATCCCTTGCCCTGGGCGTCGTATATGCGGAGGATGCAGTCATAGCAGCCGACTGCAACGAGGGTACCATCCGGGGACCAGGTAATGGAGGTGAGGTCCCTATCGTCGCCCTTGGCAGCATATGCGCAAACGATGGGTGGATCAATGCTTGTCGGAACATTTCCATCTGCATCTGGTCCGGGAACATTCCATATATGCACAAGGCTATCCTTCGAGCTGTCGCGAACGTGAGAGACTGAGACTAATGCCACAATTGATCAGTTCAATAGGCTCACCCAGAAGCAAGAGCAGAATGGTTGACCGGATTCCATGCGCATACGAACACCTGTAATAGAGCGGATACAACATCACTGACATGATCAGGATGGCAGACATTGCACAAACCTCAGCCTTGTGCCCTCTGAGCAATCGCACGGGCGAGTCCGGATGCTCTCCAGGATCCAGCAGGGCTGAGGTGCCGTTACTCTTGACTGTGGCGAGGTCTGAACCGGTGTTCGCGTGATCTGGTGCGGAAGAAGATGCCCGAGAGGCGGATGGTCTAGCTTTGAAGAGACGTTCACGAGTTGGAATTGGGACATATATACGGGGGCAGAACACAACGTACGCTCTACAGAGGAAGTACTCCGTACATCTACCCCTCCATCACGCGTCCCATCCGTCCTTGTCTTTTTCTCCGGGGGATTGTCCTCTGATGAAGACATGCCACTGGCTTTACGCTTGAGCGAAGGGTCGGAGGATGCGCTCGCAAAACCATGCGCGTGAGCCTGCGGTTGAACACTGGCAAGAGGGATCCGTTGCGAGACGGGGGGCGGTGGCGGCGGAAGTTGAGGGTCATACGAGCACACGTGGGGCTCCAGAAGGCCAAACTTGTTGGTGCAGCTGAGGGACATGTTGTTCCCTTTCCAGTGGGCTTCGACCTCAGAGTATAACAAAGCTTTGGCAAGAAGTTCCACAAGCTCCCCCCGTGGCACCGACTTGCCGTAGAATGTGCTTCGCTCAAGCTTGCTCTCTGCGCGCAACACGAACGCGCTGTGGGAGAAGCCTTGTGAGAGAAGTCAGTGCTCGAAATCAAACTGGAAGCGCATAACGTACCAGAGTCTTTGAAGTACGCATATATGAGATAGTTTATCTCATCAGCAGAGATGCGAAAGGGATCCCGGTCAGGCATGGCTGCATGTGGCATAAGGGCGACAGAGGGGGACGTTGGTCAGTCAATAAGGGAGAGCAAAGGGTGGTCTCGCGGAGACGCCAGTGCGACGCTTTCAGTCGGAGCCTGTCGGGCTCATAAAGTGCGAATCTCGATGCGACTCCGGGCGCTCGAACATGTGCCGAACGGAGATAAGATAATGGAGGGAAGTCCGGAGCGGATTGCGGGGTCGGCGCGGCATGATGCTGTCTTTCTCAGCACCAGAGTTATTCTAGTAGGCAACTGCACGCTCTCACCGTCAGTACATTAATCTCCTCTCTCTCGCTCTCGACGGCGACGCCATGTCTGACACCGCTGGCGAAGAGCAGTCTCAGTCCGTGCTCGATTTCTTCGGAGGTGCCGGGGCCACAGGTCGCGAGAGGTTGCAGGGTATCTTGGATGGTGCGTGTCTATCCAATGCCGGTCGGACTCAGCTCGTCTGAGGTGCAATTCCAGCCATCCTTGAGCTCCAGGGCGTCTCTACGAGAGACAACAATGGCAACAGCATTTCTGCGTCGTTGACGAACGAGGACCTCCAACGGCTCCTAACGGTCTTCGCTTCACGAGACAGTGGAGGCGGCGGAGGCGGCGGAGATGGCAGCCGTAACGTTACCCTTGTCTCACAAGATGACCAAGATGACGACGACGATCCCGACTATGTCGACGAAGAGGAAGTAGAAGAGGAAGAGGAGGACGATTACTCTGGCTACTTCTATGGTTTCGGCTATCCGGCCTCCCAGCGACACTGGGATCGTTCGGGCTGGTGGCCAGAAATCACGGAACCGCAGAAGGAAGGCTTGGAACTGCTGTTTGGCGGAGAGTTTGGGAGGATCATGCACCAGATGAAGGCTCGCGACAGGAGCAAGAACATTGCGAGGAATATCCTCAACCGAGGTGCAAGCTTTCGACCGACGTGCAGAGAAGACATCGCAAGCGTGCGCCTCCTATAGTTCTATATGGGATTGATCTTCATATTTGAGTAGGAGATCCTACCGAACTCCAGCGGCACTGCTGTCGCTTCCTATGCCGCCAATGCCTACGTTGGACAGTTCTCATCCGGTGCGATCATGAGACCATGCACTTATCAATGTACACTCAATACTTGTTTCAGATTCTGCGTTCTATTATACCTGCGTCAGGAGTCAGTGTGCTCGGTCTCTGGTCTACTGCATGCATCAATGTCAGACTAATTCCTGGCTCTTTCCAGACTTTCGACTACACGTATACGATATGAAGGCTCCATTCAAGCCTCGGCCTTTGGAGTCGAGGGACGGGCATGCCACTACGATGGAAATTATCAAGACTATCCAGGCAGCTCCAGGACGTTGGACCATCACAGACTCACATCTTAGCCCTGACAACCAAAGGTTCGTGGGGTTATCTCTATGGATCGGCATTCATGACTGAGAGGTTAGAACAGGATGATCTACGCGTCGATAGCACGTCTGTTCACTTTGTTTTTCTCAACTGATTTTAACTCTCTTGTGCAGTCTAGTACGGTGCATATGACATCCACGTTGGACGCTTCCACAGAACAGATTCCAATATCGTTCAAGGATCCCGTTCCAAGAGGGTCCCGTTACGATTATTGGGAGGACGACGAGTATGGTATCTGGAGTTGTAAGTTCTCTGCCGACGGGAATGAAGTCATAGCTGGCGGGAATAAGATGATATTCGGTACGGGCGAAGCTTTTTGCTGCTACGCCTTTGGATCTTTAGATTTCCATTCATTCCAGTTTACGACCTCCTCGCCGATCGGAGAACGGTCAAGATCGAGGGTCACAGTGATGACGTCAATACTTGCTGTTGGGCCGACACTGCATCTGGCAACGTCCTCATCAGTGGCTCCGACGATACTTTTGTGAAAGTTTGGTGAGTTATCATTTACCTTGCAAGTCACGTACACCGACTCGTACTCCCGTAGGGACCGCCGTTCATTAGGTGGCACAGGCAAACCATCAGGTGTCCTTATCGGGCACACTGAAGGCATCACGTATGTCTCCGCTAAGGGAGACGGTCGGTATGTGATCTCCAATGGCAAGGACCAGATCTTGCGGCTTTGGGATCTGCGTATGATGAGGAGCAACTCGGAGTTCGAAGCCGCCGCCGGTCGAGGTCGACAGTACGGCATACCTGGCTATGACTATCGGTATATATCCGCCTCCTGCCACTTCTCGAGTCTCAGTCCATGCTGACATTGCGTGCAGAGGCGACGCATACCCCCGACCCCGTTACAAAGCGCATCCTCTCGATTGTAGTGTCATGAAGTATACTGGCCACGAGGTGTTGCGCACACTCATCCGTTGTCACTTCAGCCCTGCGGAAACGACGGGTCAGCAGTACATCTACTCTGGTTCTTCCGACGGAAAGATACACGTCAGTTTGCGCGTTACGACTCTTGGCCATATGATGCTGACGTACCATTCTAGATCTGGTCTCTAGACGGAAGAGTAGTACAAGTGCTTGATCGCTCGTACACATTACCCATGGCACTCGATCCGTCCGGTCCGGACCCACAGGACATCACCCCTGCTCGTGTTCGCCCATGTGTGCGCGATGTTAGCTGGCATTCACAAGTGAGTTTTGCGGCTACAGTATCAACCTGCACCATGATTGACGTCCATTCAGGAACCCGTCTTGATGAGTACTGGTTGGTTAGGACGCCGCTGGGGCCACACGGAAGGTAGCATCGTTGCACGTCATGAGGTGAGTGTCACCGATGAGATACGTATTAGCATGTCTTACAAGAGTTTGCGACACAGTGGAAGGGCATGTCGAAGGTCAGAGGAGGACTTGAAGACTGGGTGGAGAGGCGAAAGACAGAGCGCGCAGAACGAGCGCAGCGTCGTGCTCAGCGGCGAGACATGCCTGGCGCGTTCGCATCTTCGGATGACGATATGGGACTATGAAGCCTGTTCTTCATCAGCACATTCCTTTCATTTTGCTGGTTTGACTTCCTTCTCTCGGGCTTCGTACATGTATTCATAGGCTCTGTACTACTTACCCGCTTAACGACATGACGTCCTTATAGCGGAGACTTTCCGGTGCCGCCTTGCTGAGGCGCTCCGTAGGCCCCTGACTCGGCGCCAGCCCGACACGTCCTTTGGCATAGCTGTGGCTGTACTGCGCACCTTGCTCCTCTCTTCGATCTTACACCACTGCAACGAAAGATTGACGGCCTTCTCTGTAGCCATGCTCGTTACTTCTGACAAGGAGGCGAAGGCACTTTCTGTGCAGCCCTTGGACGCCGAGTTGACTAACTACGGCTTCCCCCAAGGGTACTTCATGCTCCGCTCCATTGGGACAGGTCGTATGCTCGACGTATGCCAGGGCTTCAAGGAAGACGGAACTGCCGTGATTTTGTGGCCTATGACGGAAAGCTCTTTCGTTGAATGTAAGCATCGACATGTCCACGAGAATGTGCGTTCATGAATACAGCTGAGAATACTCAGCTATGAGAAGACCCGAGTGCAATAACCAGGTTCGTGGATCTCCAGGTCCAATCACGTAGCACGGCCGTCTGACCCAATGGATACAGGTGTTCTTCATCGATACTAGTGGAGCTTTCTGCTCCAGGTCTGCCGGACATGCAATCGATGTAGAAGGTATGCGCTATTCATATCATCCATGCCACTCGATGCCTGATAAATACCTGCAGAAGATAACCTTGTCATCCGCCACCGGCGGCCAGTCACTCTTCCGTTTCCGAACTCTTACTCGCACGCACTTCCCCGCTTTGCGTATAATGCAGACACGAAGGAGATCACGGTGACCTTCGCATCGGACCCCTCTTATCCCGCTGCACCAGAGTCCCGGCGCGAGAGCACTTCGGCAGCGTGGAAGGAGAAGACGTACTATCTCAGCTCTATCCCCGTGCGGAAGCCTCCGACTCTCATCGACAATGCATCGGCTTTCCTCACCTCCGCGATGTCTGGACCACTCGCGCTCTTTGGCGGTCAGAAGACGAACGCCACTCCGGACATGGTCTTTGACGGAGAGATCGACTTGGCGGAGGGCGAGCTCGCGGAACAGGACCGGAACGAGGCGGAGGAGGTGGACGACTCCCCCGAGCCGCTGCGTCCGGTGAAGGTGGTCGCGCTCATGCCGGAGGAAGTGGTTGGGTCGAGTGATGCGGCGAGACTACGACGCCAGTGGGAGATCCTGCCCTTGAGAAACACGAAGAGTCGCACCGGGACGTGATTTCGCCTTGATCAGTTAGCCTCTCGGAAGTATTCCTTTAGTAGTTGGAGCAGTTCCTTCCTTACATCGTCTCGGGATCTCTGTAGTCTACATACACGAATGTACGATATGTTCCTTCGTTTCGCCACCGACGGGCGGTACCCCGCGTCCGATCAGATGACTATGCAGGCGCTGGTGTGGGAGAGGAGCATCCGCGGCTGGTCTATGCTTCCTATCGAGTAGCGACGAAACCATATGCGGGGAAGATAAGTGACCATATATCCCGCACAGTTCGCGCCTGCTGCCCGTTTCCGGGTCCCTCTCCATCGCTGCGGCTTACTGCCTCCGACGAACATAACGAGTTCCATATGTCCAGGTTCGCTTCTCTCGCAGGACTGCTCCTGCTTCTGGCAAACGTGCACTGTGTCCACTCCCACCGCGAAGGGGATGCGCACATCCACGAATTTGGGCAACTGCCTCTGGTGGATGTGGACGACTTTGCCAAGTCGAGGTCGTCCGGTTCCCAGACATGGCTCGAGAAGTATGGTCCGCAGATCGACCAGGGCTTCTCTGGGCCCTTGTCGTTCGCTCACCTCCCATACACTCGCTGTCTCGAAGATGAGAATGCGGAGTTCGACATCGCCCTCCTGGGTATGCCATTTGACACAGCGGTGACGTACCGACCGGGGGCTCGGTTCGGTCCGTACGCTATCCGCTCTGGGAGTAGAAGACAACGCGACACGCGGGGCTACACGCTCGCGTGGAAAGTGAACCCCTACGAACTGGGCTCGAAGATTATCGACTGTGGAGATGTACGTTCGCACAATAAACTTGACGTCATATACAAGCTAACAAGGGTTGCATACAGGTCCCTGTCAACCCATTTGACAATGCTCTGGCAGTGGACCAAATGGAAGTGGCATATTCGACTCTCCTTGCCCGTGCTCCAGCCAATGAAGACACGAAGAGTGTCAGCTCCGAGGTCACGCAGAAGTTTGCAAAGGACGGGAAGAAGCATCCACGGATTGTCAGGTAGCGTACAGATAAACAGAACAACATCCAAGGATTAACTCATACCTGTCTCCAGCCTTGGCGGAGACCACACCATCGTGCTGCCGATTCTCCGCTCGTTGTACAAGGTCTATGGCCCGGTGTCTGTCATTCATTTCGACGCGCACCTGGACACATGGACTTCCTACCCCGGTCCGAGCTCGGAGCAGTCTCGGGTCACGCACGGAACGTTCTTCCACCTCGCAAAAGAGGAGGGATTGATGACCAACACGAGCATTCACGCCGGAATCCGCACGAAGCTGGCTGTATGTGATCCTTATCCTGTACTGCGACTGGAGCCCAGACTCACCCCGTTCTTTGGTGGTCTAGGGTCCGAGTGACATAGAGAACGACGAGAATGTGGGCTTCCAGCTGATTTCGACGGACGACATCGACGACTACGGTATTACTGAGATCATCAAGCGCATTCGCGCACGCGTGGGCAACTCGCCCGTGTATCTGAGGTTAGTCATTGAAGCGAGCCGCCTCCTTATCGCTGCGGGCACTGAATCCACTGCACAGTCTGGACATCGATGTCATCGGTCGGCCTCCATAACCCTTGTGTCAACGCGACCATGCTGACCTATTCATCAATGGTGCAGATCCCGGCCTCGCACCTGCGACAGGAACTCCCGAAGCAGGAGGCTGGACCACCCGTGAGGTCAAGCGTATCATCCGCGGCCTCGCAGGCCTAAACTTTGTGTAAGCCCTCACCCACAGTCACTGCTGCGCAACAACATCGTGTCCACTAAAACACCGCAAATTCTATTGTATAGCGGTGCCGACATCGTGGAGGTCTCACCAGCATATGACAATGGTATGTACTTGCTTCATGGAAGTTGGGTCATGGCTAACCTCGGACCGCGGCCGCAGCCGAGATTACGGGTATCGCAGCTGCGGATATCGTACACGACTTCTTGTCTATGCTCTTGTCCACGGAGCCGCCTACGCCACACAACACCTGGCCGAAGCCTGCCAAGCACAGGAAGGAGCTGTAGGCTAAGGAAGGAAAAATGCAGAATCGCGTCACTTCCAGATACATACCGTGCTCACTGCTTTTTTCCTTGAGGCAAGGGGGGCGATATGGGGTTGAGTGCGGTCCGTTGTATTCGTGCAGCGCCTGGGAGCATCCTAGTATACATCCAGACTCGTAACGAGTGCCTGAGGTCGGATGAATAATTACGACATATACAAACTAGCCTAGTCCGCATACTGAGAAATGGTCCGTACAGCGGCCAACACAGAACAGTAATGACGGGGAAAGTAAGGGAGAAAGGTCGAAGATCGGGATACGTGGTCGTGATAAATAAAGGGAACCTAATGCTTTGCACCCCACTGCCCTGGAGGCTGAGCTGTTGCGGCATCGTACATTGGTGGACTATCGGCGTACTCCTCATGCGGAGACTCCACAATGGGTGCGGGCATGGACGGCGTGGGATCGCGCGGCCCACGTGGGCTCGTCGGTTGAGGCATGGGGGGAGGGGACACCGTAGTGTTGATGTGAGGAGGTGCCACTGAGGGTGCAGAAGACGTCGTGTATACTGATGCGGAGGGTGCTGGCGATCCACTGCCGTACTGTGGGTACGAAGTCATTGCAGGGACGACGTTGTCGCCGTACCCTCCACCGCCGAGCGTATAGCTACGGTCTGGAGGGTAGGCCGCTTGTGTAGCGCGGTAGGGATTCGTGTTTGAACCACCGCTTGGTGGTGGGGACGTCTGACCGTACATGTAGCCTGTCGTGTTGTACGTGTCATGGTTGAATGCGACCTGGGCGGGTTGTGCGGCAAATGGATCAGTCAGATTGTGGTAGTCTTGCTGCTGTTGGTAAGGGTCTTGATGAGAGACGGCCGAGTGGTCTGTGAAAGATTTAGGAAAGCGACGATTGATAGACAGCGTTATTACTCACAAGACGTGCCACGGGCAACATGACCATATGAAGCACCGCTTGGTTGCTGTTGGTGACTGTAGGAAGATGCGCTCAGGTATCCGCCCGCTGCCCCTGCAGCAGCAGCCGGCGCCGCGTTGGCATAGGGGTCGTTGTACATCGAGGGAGCCTGCGTGTGCTGACTGGCTTGCCGTGCGGGTGAGGGTTGAGAGGGCGTAGGCGAGTTGTTGTAGTATGCATCGACAGCTCGAGTACCAGGGGTAGCCTGAGCGTAACCTCCAGCGTACTGAGGCTGCTGCTGCTGCTGACCGTACGCGGCGGTTCCTGCACCCCTCCCAGCGCCCCCGGCAGATGGGGCTTGTGCATGGTAAGGCAAGACCTCGTCGCCGTCCTCCACATAGACTTCGTCGGCTTTCGACGTCAGTGGTTGCCTCTCGTACTCCTGCAATGCCGGAAGGCCAATCTCTGTCTTTCCTGCGGCCTGGCGGGCCTTCCTGTCCGCCTCGGCCTTGATAGCGTCGAGACGCATCTGCTCTGCGTACGAGTTGTCAGGGGCGGAGCGACCCATCTCTCTATCCGGACCGCGGGGGCGCCTTCTGATGCAGCACCGGCCGAGGCCGTAGAAACAGCCGGCGAAGAAGAGAAGGACCCAGGCGGCAAGGGTGAGCCAGATGGACATGCCAATAGTCGCATGGCCGCCGTCGACGGCGTTGATGCGGGACTTGGTGAGGAAGAAGAGGACAAGGTCGAAGATGAAGGCAATGAGGGCAACAGACGCGGCGAAGCCGGAGACACAGGTGCTGCAGTAGGCCATGGACATCTCGCGGACGTGAGCGAGCAATCCGAACACGGCGGAGATGCCCGCGAGTACCAGGGCGACGAGGTGGAGGACGAGGGCATAGGTCACCCACTTGACCACTACTTGCGGAATTTGGAGGACCGTGCTGTCTCCGAGAAGGGCATTCACGTCTGATGCATGCACCTTGAGCCAGCTGGAGAAAGGGTGCGAGGATCGACTCACCAAGTTGGTATCCTACAGAGGGCTTGGAACATGTCTGGTTGTTGGATATCGTCAGACAGTATCCCAAGGTGCCAAAGGTGACCTCCTCGTTTATGCTACCGCTATTGACTGCTGCCTTGAGGAAGAACATGGACTTGAGAAAGGGGACATTGAAGGAGACGACGGCGAGGAGGATGGTCGCGACAAGCGTGACAATGAAACCCGGCGTTGCGGGGCGAAGGAGACCCATCGCGAAGACAGACGCAGGGGGGGAGAAAGAGAAAGAGAAAGAGGAGAGTGAGGAGAAGGGGAAAGAGATGGATTGCTGATGGCGGCCTATGCGGATAGTAGAGCAGACAGTCGCGAATGGAGGGCTATGCCGAGAGTCCCACAAGCGGAGCAGCGTGACGACCATGGCAATACATACTGCACTCAAAACAGGCGCCTCGGCAGCCGTCCCGGCCAAAGCCTCCTCTGTACACCCGCACAGCCTGCAGCTGCTCAGCCTCGTCTTCGTCCTCCGAGTTCTTTTCTGCGCAATCCGTCACCGCCTCTTTCCTGCGAGCATGGATCCGGAATTAGTACGCCGCATCCACCACGTCGTGTGACTTTCGTAGGCACAACAGAACCGTCCAAGAACTGCACCCAGTGCTGACAGTGAGTGGTACGTGCGCTGTCCATGTCCTACTACAATCGACCCCCTTCGCCGCCCATCTGCCACCACAGTACATGAAAGCCGTCAATCTCCTCTCCTGCACTGGTCACCTTCCGTCGTCTGACCGTGTTTGCTATCCTGAACCCCAGCTTCTCCAGCACCCGTATGCTCCCCCAGTTCCCTATGATCGTCTCGACGCGTAACCGACGCGCTCCCATCCGCGGTACAACCCATGCTTCGAGAAGCGTGCGCAGTGCGCAGCTCATAAGACCGTGTCCATGAAGCGGAGTGGCGAGGTAATCTGCAGAAAGCCAAGATGCGTCTGCTGCGGAATCACCGGGTTAAGTTAAGGGGTACTTACAACCTATGCACCACACAGTCTCTGGATCGCCGCGTTTTCTACTCTCGTTCCTCGACACTATCCGCTCCCGTTCTTGTTGATTCAGGAGGTCTGGATACCCGCACCGCGTAAACTCGACCACTCCAAGGAAGACCTCCGTTCCATCTTCCTTCAACCCTCTCAGGCAGCCTACGGGACATCCTCCCACAGTTACGAGTGGCCCATACGCGTCCTCCTCGTTCGCCCGCCGCAATTCACGCATAATTGCATCCGACTGTTCTTTCGTTCGCGCAACCCAATCTTCTGCATGTTCGTCAAGGTAAGGGAATGGCGGCCCGTCCAGCCACTTCTTGATCGGGTAATCGTTCAAGATGGCAACAATGCTGGAGACGTCCTCGCGCCGTGGAGGTGTTATGATGACGCGGTCCTGAGGCGGTGGGAGACGGATGAAGGGCTCGTCTGTGTGCGGATGTCGCTCCAGTGGGCGGAACTGCGCGAAAGCCATGCTTAGAGGATGTGGGGTAAGGGGAAGAGGCCCATCCCGGCTCATTTCCCGATCACCGTTATAATCCGTGGACCTCAGTAGGTCCATGTCAGCACGCTACTCGCATCAGATTCGCAAGGCCGATGGAAGAGTCGCGTCGTCATGTGCACGACAGTAAAGAGCGTGATTGGGGTAAGAAGATGGTTCGACTAGCTTCCGAGGCACGGTGAACTTAGCAGAACATCGTCCTTTTACAGGCACACGGTGCACAGTTGTGTGAATACTATCCCGCGCCCCGCGATCCCGACACGTCATGACCCCCGAGTGCGTCCCCACCTATCCCCATTCACTCGGTGAGTAAGCGTGATAGACTCAGATAGAGCATGGATTTCTGACTTACCATTACCACGAACGCTATCCGCCACCGGGGACGTCGCATCAGGTCGTCACTGGGAAGCCTTCCACCAGAGTACGTCCATAGCGGTTATGGTCCGCCCGGAGTTCAAGACCTTGTTGACAGGCACGGTCTTTTCGTGGACGAAGCCACTCTTCTCGAAGACACGTCTACTGCCCACGTTGTCCGCAAACGTTTCCACGCGAAGCTGGCGCACCCCCATACGAGGCACGGCCCAATCACGGATGAACGTCTGCACAACGGCACTCATGATGCCTTTGCCGTGATGAGAGGCAGCAAGATAGTCTGGATTACCATTAGCCGTCATTCAGACGCGATAACCAGAGTTCCCACTATGTCTACATACCGCCGAAACACCACACAATCTCTGGATCACCAAGTTCCCTCTTCGCGTTCGCGTTCGCGAGCGCTTGCTTCGCTTCCTGGTCTTCGACGTCTGGCCACCGTTCACGCACGATCGTGATGTCGCCCAAGAAGAGCTCGCTACCGTCCTCCTGTATCTCCCTGATGGTGCGCACGGGCGATTCATTGACAAGGATTAAGGAACCATCCGGCTTTTCTACACTCGCGCGCCGGAGCTTCTCTATAGCAAGGTCCGTCTCGGCCTTGATGTTGGTGAGCCAGTAATCGGCGTCTTGGGGCAGGTAGGGGTGGGGTGGACCCTCCAGCCACACGTAGAGTCGCGGGTCCGACATGTTCGACACTATGGCAGGTGCATCGGACATGCGGGGTGGGGTTATGACAATGTTGTCATATGGAGCCGGGAGGCGGAGGTATGGTTCCCCGGTCTTCTCATCGAACTGCAGGGGGTGAAACTGTGACTTGGACATGGCGGTAGTAGTCAAAGATGTCAGTGAGCGCGACCGGTAGGCAGTGCGAGATATCGAGTCACGATGGCAGGAGTCAATCGGTGTCTTTGGGTTCAAGTTCGCTCATGATGGTGATGTCCGGTATATATGCTAGATCCAGCTATAGATCACAGTCTGAGTTTATAATTCGAAACCAACGTCGGTTCCGGGGACCCGGTCACACTGGCGGTGGCACGAAGCTCCGGGTCAGAGTACTGTTAACTGAAGTTGTGTGCGAGTGAGCTCCGTGAGTTCCATGCCACAGAGCTGTGAGGTCGAAGTCAAAGATTGTCATCACCCTCGACTCCGAGCGGGGTATGGCCGGGCCCGGGAGGATTAGAGCTGTGCTCTCGAGCAGTCGAGGCAAGAGAGCAGCGCGCTCTGCGGTTGGCCAGAGGCTGTGGCACGTGCTATAAAGGCCCCGCCCTGCCCTGAAGCGATCGATAAGCCAAAGGTCCACTCTGAAGAGAAAGTTTGCGCACCTCCTCTCAAGAGTTCTGCAGCCCCCGGCGAGCCTGCTCTACTCAACCCTTCCCTCTACTCGACGCGACATCCCCCGGGTGTCGTTCCCCATCGATTCCTCTTTTCTCTGTGTAAAATCTAGGCACCATGGTGTGAGTAGAGGCTCGTTCTCGCTTAGATATCCTGCGCTCGGTGCTCATCGAAACTTTTTTGCGAATGACAGTAACTTCACCGTCGGTATGCATGCGACGTCCTCCAGCGATGCAACCGTGTCGGAGAACTGACGATGGCAATACACAGACCAGATTCGGGCCCTTATGGACCGCCCGACCAACATCCGTAACATGAGTGTCATTGCTCATGGTACGTCCTCTTCCCAATCGGTTTAGGAGTAGGCTTCGGCTTACCTATTCCACCCCCATTCGTCATGCAGTCGACCACGGAAAGTCTACCCTCACCGACTCTCTCGTCTCAAAGGCCGGTATCATCGCCTCCGCGAAGGCAGGAGACATGCGGTTTACGGACACACGAGATGACGAAAAGGAGCGTGGTATCACGATCAAGTCCACCGCCATCTCGATGTACTTCGAGGTCGACAAGGAGGACGTGAGCGCGATCAAGCAGAAAACTGACGGTACGCATAACTCAGTCTTTGCACGGCTTGCCTCATGGATCTGATAAATCTTCGCTTACCTCGACCAGGTACCGAGTTCTTGATCAACTTGATCGATTCCCCCGGTCACGTCGACTTCTCATCCGAAGTCACTGCCGCGCTCCGTGTCACCGACGGTGCACTCGTCGTCGTCGACTGTGTTGAGGGTGTCTGCGTGCAGACCGAGACCGTGCTTCGTCAAGCGCTCACTGAGCGTATCAAACCCGTCGTCGTCATCAACAAGGTCGACCGTGCCCTGCTCGAGCTCCAGGTCTCTAAGGAGGACCTGTTCCAGTCATTCTCCCGTACCATCGAGTCCGTTAACGTCATCATCTCGACGTACAACGACGCAGCTCTCGGTGATGTCCAGGTCTACCCGGAGAAGGGTACCGTCGCCTTTGGTTCCGGTCTCCACGGCTGGGGTTTCACTCTCCGTCAGTTCGCGAACCGCTACTCGAAGAAGTTCGGTGTCGACAAGGAGAAGATGATGATCAAGCTTTGGGGCGACAACTTCTTCAACCCTGCTACGAAGAAGTGGACGACGAAGTCTACCGACGCCGACGGCAAGCAACTTGAGCGTGCCTTCAACATGTTCGTCCTCGACCCCATCTTCCGTATCTTCGACGCCGTCATGAACTTCAAGAAGGACGAAGTCACTAAGATCTGCGACAAGCTCGACGTCAAGCTCGCTCAGGATGAGCGCGACCTCGAGGGCAAGGCTCTCCTCAAGGTCGTCATGAGGAAGTTCCTGCCCGCCGGTGACTCTCTCCTGGAGATGATAGTCATCAACCTTCCCTCGCCTGCCACTGCTCAACGTTACCGTGTCGAGACCCTCTACGAGGGTCCCATGGACGATGAGTCCGCCATCGGTATCCGTGACTGTGACCCCAAGGGTCCCCTCGTCGCGTACATCTCCAAGATGGTGCCGACGTCCGACAAGGGTCGTTTCTACGCCTTCGGCCGTATCTTCTCGGGTACCATCCGTGCCGGCCCCAAGATCCGTATTCAGGGCCCCAACTACGTCCCGGGTAAGAAGGAGGACCTGTTCATCAAGTCTGTCCAGCGTACCGTGCTCATGATGGGTCGTTACGTCGAGCCCATCGAGGACTGCCCTGCCGGCAACATCATCGGTCTTGTCGGTATCGACCAGTTCCTGCTCAAGAGCGGTACCCTCACTAGCTCCGAGACGGCGCACAACATGAAGGTCATGAAGTTCTCCGTGTCCCCCGTCGTCCAGGTTGCCGTCGAGGTTAAGAACGCTGCCGATCTCCCCAAGCTTGTTGAGGGACTCAAGCGTCTCTCGAAGTCCGACCCGTGCGTGCAGACGTCGATCTCTGAGTCCGGTGAGCACATCGTCGCCGGTGCTGGTGAGCTCCACTTGGAGATCTGTTTGAAGGTTGGTGTGCGTTGTCTTATGCTATGAACAATCAGTTTACCGTACCATAGGATCTCCAAGAGGACCACGCTGGTGTCCCTCTCAAGATCTCCGACCCCGTCGTCGGCTATCGTGAGACTGTCCGAGCTGAGTCTTCGATCGTCGCACTCTCGAAGTCGCAGAACAAGCACAACCGTCTCTACGCCAAGGCTCAGCCGATCGAGGAGGAGCTCACTCTGGCCATCGAGAATGGCAAGATCAACGCTCGTGACGATTTCAAGATCCGCGCCCGTATCCTCGCTGACGAGTTCGGCTGGGACGTTACCGACGCACGTAAGATCTGGTGTTTCGGTCCCGACACCACTGGCCCCAACGTCCTCGTCGATATCACGAAGGGTGTTCAGTACCTCAACGAGATCAAGGACTCGTGCGTGGCGGCCTTCCAGTGGGCGACGAAGGAGGGTGTTCTCTGCGAAGAGAACATGCGTGGTGTCCGTGTGAACATCCTCGATGTCACGGTAAGTTTCGCGGGAGAACCCCCTCGTATGTGTCGAAGCTAATCGCATTTCTCGATAGCTCCACACCGATGCCATCCACCGTGGTGGAGGTCAGATCATCCCCACGTGCCGTCGTGTCTGCTACGCCGCGTGCTTGCTTGCGGACCCGATCCTCCAGGAGCCCATCTACCTTGGTTAGTACTACGCATAACCTCCTTCCATTCCGCAGCCGACTAACCTTCTGTGCTTCTCAGTCGAGATCCAGTGCCCGGAGACTGTGATTGGTGGTATCTACTCTTGCCTCAACAAGCGTCGTGGACAGGTCTTCAGCGAGGAGCAGCGTGTCGGCACGCCCATGTTCACGGTCAAGGCGTACTTGCCCGTCAGCGAGTCGTTCGGCTTCAACGGCGATCTCCGTGCCGCGACTGGTGGTCAGGCATTCCCTCAGTCCGTCATGGACCACTGGGAGGTCATGAGCGGCTGTAAGCTACTTTTTCCCTTGTCGTCCGTACCTTGCAAAGTGCTCACCATGCGATGACAGCGCCTCTCGAGAAGGGCAGCAAAATGGAGGACCTCGTCCAGAACATCCGCAAGCGCAAAGGTCTCAAGGTATGTTTCACCTCATGGCGAACTGGGGTGCACACGCTCACAGGAACGCGTTCTTCTAGCCCGAGATCCCGCCTCTGGATACGTACTACGACAAGCTCTAGACGGGGGGTGTACCAGTGCAGAAGTCCATCGATGTGCTAATGTGTCCCACTGTACTTGTGTTATCAGTCTACCCTGTCTTCCGCTAGCATTTTCTCGTCCTCATGTGTTGTACTCTCATCCTCGGCGATCGCGCAGCTACACGCTTACGTCTTTCACGCAATCTCACGAATTCTCTTTCATCTATTCTGCGCGCGCTCTCACAGCAAGACCATTGAGTACAAAAAATGGTGGGATCGCGACCGGTCATGTGTCTGACAGGTGAAGAAGATCTGGAAGATTTCTGGGGGCCAGGAAGGTGTCCTGCGACGTCGGAATGTATCTGCGCGCATGGGGAAGACATCCGGGGTGCAAACCTCGTTCGCTTCTGTGTCAGACGGCTCGGACGGAAGAGCGGGGCTCGAGCTGCCTCACACGGGATAGTGGGCGATACGGCGAAGCTGCGTGTGTGTTCTTGGATGTGATGGGCCACAGCGCTAGCAGCGTCCAAGTGAGTGAATGTCCAGATCTTCGACTGTCCGGCGGCAGCCGCATGTCCAGAGGCCGCGGGGGCCAGTGCCCCGTGCTGCCACGCTCCCCACGAGACCCGCTTCCGCTGCGTTCTCATCACCCGTGATGACGTCAAGACAGGGACCGCGAGATAGCCCCGGGTATCGAGCCCCCACCGACATCAGCTGTGTGCGTCATGGTCTGATATTAGGTAGATACAATAGCGAGCTAGTGACAAACAGGTGTGTACTCTATATACTACGGAAGATGGCTACGGTGCGACAGCAGTGGTACAGGAGAACAGACATCATGACAGCGATCCGAGCGCGGGACTAGAGCAAGCAATAAACAGGATGGAGGACGGGAAGAGGAAGCCCCAGGCAGCGCACACACGCTGCCATGGAAGCATACAAAGAAAGAGGGATGAGCTGCAACCAAATGCATGTCCAGCCTCGCAAGCGATAGTACTCTCCGAAGGCGCGAATCAGACCCACAAAGCAGCATACATAGGAGAAGGAAACCGATGACGAGAGAAGAGAAACGAGCACCCCGTTACGTGGTGCACAGCACCGAACTAATTCCACCGCGTGTCCCTGTCGTGGCCGCGTCCGTCAAGGAAGGCAAGGGCACCCCAGGCATCGTGTCAGGGACCGACCACTGGCATGGCGCCAGATTGGCGGCGCGCTATGCGACTCGCCAAGGCGGATGCGGCGGTGAGAGGCGATGACGGGGTGGGTAGCGCTTGCAGGGAAGGAGGCAAAGCGCCTGGTATGAACGAGGGTGGTTGCATCGTCGACGTGAGCGCGGGAGGGAGGCATAGTCGGTGGTCGGCGGTGGTTGTGGTGGTTGTGATAGAGACAGAGGAGGGTCACGATGGACCCGGACGGTGTCTCGTCGCGGGTTGATCAGGCGGAGACACCGAACGCTGCGGTGGTTCGGTGCTCATCTGCGCGCGACATATCGCCAGTAAAGCGCGTTTGGTGGCTGAAGACCGAAGGCGCGTCAAAAACGCGAAGAGGAGATGCAGACGCGAGTTGGGTACATACCTGAGTGCCGGGAGTCGAGTGGTCTAGGGGGGAGTGCGGGATGAGCAATGAGGAGGGGACAGACAGGAGGAGAGGGAACACTCACGAGCGCGAATACACTCCCAAACGTCGACACCCTTTCCTTTGGGGTCCCACACGCCGCATTGCGCCTGCACTGGCCAGTAGAGGTTGAGCTCCCAGATGCGGGTGGCATCGGCGACAAGCCCGGGCATGATGGATGTTGAGCGAGGAGAGGGGGATGAGCGGGGGAGTTGGGGAGGGGGGGCACAGGGCGTGCGGGCGAAGACTGGGCGGGTTGCTATATAGCAATCCGTTGCAGAAGGAGGTGGACGAGGAGGGAGTAGTTTATATCAGAGCGGGCGAGAGACGCCGGCCGACTTTGTGCACTTTTGCGCCATGACATAATCTTTCCTTTCGGGGACGGGCAATATTCTTTGATTTCGCTGGGCTGCACCACATTGGCCAGTCTCCGCCTCAAAGTCTGGGCGAGGCCGGTGGTGCCGGGACGAGGGACCGTGTCGGAGCTGGTGATTCCGCGCGGATTATCACGATAAGTCCAGATCTGGCGGATGGTTACGATCGATAAGAGGCGTGCAGGCGGTCGTGAAGTCATCGGACAGGGCCTGCATGCACGCGCCCGCACCGTCTCCGTCTCCGTGGTCTGCCTCGCTCGGGTGTCGGATGTGCCACCCAAATTTTATGATTGCTGACCGCCCTCTCCTTTGGCAGCCTTCATCGCCTCGCGTGCATCGTGCGCATTTGCAGTGAGTCCACGCGTCGGCGTCCATGCCAGCTCTCCTGGCCGCGGCCGAGCTCCAAAATTGGATGGGTAGTCCGCATTTCCGACGACTCGGGCCTAGGCTTCGGTCCCCACGAGTGCAGCCAATGGGCGGAGACGGTCGGCGCTGGCTTTTTCGTGCAAAAGTTGGTCCGCTTGCTGCATACGCAGGCCTCGACAGAGAAGCACCGCTCCCAGCACATGTCATACTGCAAGTACGGTATGCCCGCACATCCCTCCGTCCTTCCTCCCGAGATTGGCGCCTGTGCTCGGGACGATCGTCATTTCTGCCGTTCATTCCCGCCTCCGAATCCCAGCGCCGCGCTGGGGCTGTGTCGTTCGTAAATATCGTAAATATCACCCCCTTTCACTGCACTGCGCACGGTCGTCTCCGTGCTGGAGGCGCTACCCCAGTGCTCGTTCTCGACCGAGCCCATCCAAGGACGCAACACCGCTCCACTAGGAACTGCGACGGCCTCGGAGCCACGTCCCTCGGGAGTGTCATCACGATGAATAAATCCCAGCATGCAGCAAGGTCGAGGTCGACGCTGCTCGAAACCTCGTCAATCTCCGACCGGTCCTGCAAGTCCGTCTTGCTCCTCGCCTGGTCCGCAGTGTGGTGGCGGCGTCGCGGCCCCGTCGACCCGCGCCGATCCCTCGCGCATTATGAATAACAATATTCTCTCCCCGGGTGCGCTGGTTGTCCGTCCGCGCGCCGGCTGTCTTGCTGTCCGCCGTCGTCATGATAAGTAGACCCACTAGCATCTAGCTCCACCTCCCGCACGGTCGGGACGACTTGGTTGTAGAAACCGATCAGGTACGTGGCCCCTGCATCCACTCATCCACCGGATGGCACATGTGGTTACAGATCTTGTGGCGTTAACACGCACTTTTCGTAGAATCGGGGGTGCCGCTGCTTTGACTCATTATACGCAACCCCCAGTGCTGCGGTCGAGGTATGTATCATCGCAATTGCGTCCGTTGCAATACGCTTGTCAGCACCCTATTCAATTCTGCTCGAAAGTTGACAGATCGCCCTTGCAACTTGGAGGAGAAGGACCTCCTTGGTTACCGGTCTTTCTCCAGGCCGCGTTGGATCCTTCAATTTGCCGCCTGATGCACGGCCCAGCGCAGGGTTCTCCGGACTCACTCGATATACCGTGCAGCATGAAATGCTTTGGTCGTTTAAACATGTTCCCTTGCTCTTGAACTGCGCAGCGACACAAGGGTCCACAGGATTGAATAGCACTGCCGTGTTGATTGTAGTTCTGTCCGCACAATTTTATGAGTAGTAGAGACGTTCACATCAGCTGATGTACAGCTGGATTGGGATGATGGCGACTGACCAAGTTATCAGGCGGTATTCAGAGCAGGTACGGTAGCTTGGCGCAGCACGACGCCGATATTATCAGCGCACCGGTGCTCAGAAACCAGAAGCGTCATCGGTTGACACAGCTTCACGCGCCGTCGTATGCCCACTGAACTTCGGCATTCACTAGAAGGACGGATTACGTTCCCTCGGATTTGTGAAGGACTTTACCCTTTCTGCACTAACCGGTACCGGGGATGTGTGTGAATCTATATGTCGAACTTTCATTAGCGAAGCTCTCCCACACGAAGCTGTCTACTTCAGTGCATCCTGCGCATAAGTGACGACCCCTCCGACGTCTTCGCTGTGCTTCTGTACATGGACGGTGCTGAAGAGTCAGAGGACGTTCCCAAGGGTGGGGTGGAGCAAGCCTGCGGCAGCCGCCGCAGCTGCTGAACTAAGTCGCTTGCTATATTGAGCGTCGGGTGTTGCCGCACGTGGCTGCGCGGTTCGCGGCGGCTGAGGGAGACGGCCTTGAGACGGCCCACCAGGGCTTACCACAGTCCTCCACTCTCTGTCTGCTCGCCGCTACGTACTACTCGTGTCTCTGTCCTGAACGCCATTTATCACGCTCCTTCCACCTTAATTGCTGTATACCTCTTCTTGCTCTCACACTCACGGAAATGAGGCTCTCGCCACATCTCGCAACGCCGGTCGTTCTCTCCTTCCTCCTTCCCTTCGTCTCCGGAGTCTATGGTTCTGCTACTACGCGAAGGGCGACGACATGCAACGGTCATGCCGAAGTAAGTCCTGGCTTACCTCAATGCCGGCAGTCCGGGACAGCCCGTCTCACACTCCGGACCAGCTCTGCGACCGAAGCTTCGGAAACGTTACCTTCGTCGGTGCCCACGACTCATACGCCGTCGGGACGAACAGTCGTACGTTCTCTATTGCAGTACGGTCCCCCTCATGTGCTCAGCGGCTATACTTGGGTTCCCCGCAGTCTTCGTGAATCAGGACTATGACAGTGCGTACTCACGACGACCTTCGCCGCTCTCTGCTCGCGTTGGGCTGACAAGTAGCGTGCAGTCACCCAGCAGCTCAATGACGGGGTTCGGATGCTGCAATCACAAGCACATAACAAGAACGGCGTCATAGAGCTCTGCCATACTAGCTGCGTGCGTCTCGCTCGAATAGAAGGGAACCTTGTGCACTTGACGCTGACCTTGCCTCTTCGTGCCACAGGGCCTGCAAGACGGCGGTTCGCTCGAAGACTATTTGAAGAAAGGTTCTTCTTTTCCCGAAACGTTCGTCGTACCATGGCTGACTGTGCATTGCAGTGAAGACATGGATGGATAACAACCCAAATGACGGTGAGTGAAACAGGGTCGTTCTACTCGGTGTCTTAGTGGGTGTCTCGGTGATGCAGCGTAGCTGACAATGTGTCTCACCAGTGGTTTCGTTATTGATCGTCAACTCCGATAACATTGCCCCTTCGGAGTATGACACTGTCTTCAAGTCTGCAGGGTTGGACACACTAGCGTATGCGCCCAGCTCGGCTACGTTGGCTGCTAGCGACTGGCCGACTCTCGGAACGCTCATTGACTCTGGCAAGCGTCTGGTCGCCTTCTTGTCCACGACCGCAGACTTCACTTCCGTGCCCTACCTCATTGACGGTACGTCGACGCGCACCGGAAGCCATCGATCCATTGGCACGAGTGATCGAGATCTTACCATCCCATTTAGAGTTCACGAACGTATGGGAGACGGCATACGATGTCACCGACACGACCTTCGATTGCAACGTCAACCGGACAAACGGTGACACGAGCACGCAGATGTACCTCATCAATCATTTCTTGGATAAGCTGATCGCTGGTGTCCCCGCGCCGGACTCCAGCCGCGCGAACTCAACGAACGCCGTCAGCGGAGAGGGCTCCCTGGGAGTACAGGTGCAAACATGCGCTGCCCAGTACAGCCGGAACCCTAACTTCATGCTAGTCGATGTGAGCAGAGACGCCATTCCACCCCGTGATTCTTTAGCTGATGCATGCCACAGTTCTATGAATACGGGAACGGGTCGGTGTTCCAGGTTGCTGCCGATGCCAACGGAGTAACCTACAGTCCCACTACACCGGTCGCAACACCGGGCGGCAGCTCATCGTCTTCGAGCAGCTCGTCAAGTGGTAGCGTCACCTCTTCTCCGAACGGTGCCATGGAACTCCGAGTAGTCCCCGCACAGTTCGCTGCGTCGCTCGCGGTCGTGGGCGGTTTGGCGTTTGGCGCGTTGAGCCTCTTCTAAATGCAGAAGTAGAGGCACCATCATCAGAGACACTCGCATACTATGCCTACAATTGACTCATCGCATAATCATTGTGTACACATCGCATGGACATCCGTAGTTAGTAGGCCCTACGCCACATCGAATTGCATCTGGACTCCTCGTCTTCTCGCTTTATTCAGACTCGGACCGCGATGCACCCTTTGTTCGACGGCGGCAGAGTGAATGTCCAGAGCGCGACGGCCACGCGCCTGCCATGCACCTGGGCGTTCGGAACGACCGGTGCGAGACTGCGAGTAGCGAAGATGCAGCAGACATTGCAGACCCATCGCACCCCCTCTGCTCTGTCTTGGTCCATATCCCCATCCTCCACATGAGCTTTCAGAACTTCAGGCTACCCCCGCCAGGGGCGCAGCACGGATATGGGGAGCTCGACACACCGCCACAGTCAGCACTCTCGGCGGGGCCGTCGTCCTCGCTCTCGCCGTACGGACAGATATCGAGCGACTCCAGCACGCGTATGCAGTCGCCCTCCTCGTCACACTACACCGAGAACCAGCGCAAGGGTCTGTACGGCTCCGGAGACGCGGACGACCGATATACGCTCGTGTTCGAGTCGATGGACGCGTTCGAGGCCTGGCGTCAGCACGAAGAGGAGGAGAAGATGGTTGAATTCGTGAAAGGCGACACGCACGCGTCCAAGGCCGTTCCGCCGCGGTTCAAGGAGCACACCAAGCTCGTCTGTGGCCGCCATTCGCGTGGAGGGAGGAAGAAGTATGTGAAGAAGTATCCAGACAGGGTCAGGAAGGTGCCAAGTAGAAAGGTTCGTTCGTCGTTTCGCGTTTGCTGCTAGAGGCTGGGGTTCGTATGCCGTCAGGGCTGGGACTCATGATGTCTAGGTAGCTTGAGGGGATAGGCTGTCCTGCATCTATCAGCTACAAGACGTATTTCGACACGGAGGAAGTCCGCGCGTGCTGTGAGTGGCTCTAACTACAAACAATCATTGTACTCAATTCTAACGAGGCCATACAGACATCTCCGAGCACTCTCATGAAATCGGGCCTGCCAATCTCCCTTTCACGAAACGGGGCAGGAAGGCTCAGGCTGAAATGGAAGCCCGCGCTGCCGCAGACCGTCCGCGCGGGCGACCGAGGAAGGAACGCCAACCCGAGCCTGACCCGTCGACAAGCCCGCAATCGACTTCTTTCATGGACGATGGGCAGAACGCCGTCGCGGGGCCTTCGTCCGCCCCCGCTGGTCCACCGATGGCCCAGTCCGTTCCTCCCCCGCCTATGGGAGAGCCGCAGAGCTTCCAGTCCGCCATATCGATGCTCGCACCGCTCCCGCCGATGCCCCCGACTAGTGTCGACATGTCGCAGGAACGCTGGGACCGCATGAGCGTGCTGTTCCAGAGCATCCGGGACCATGCTCGGTCCTTCGAGTTCCCAGCGCCGTCTGTTGCGGCCCTGGAGGGCGTGCTTATCCGGCTGTACCTCGAGAGCCCCATCGGAAACACGATCGCGCAACAGACGGTTCAGCCGATGGATGGAATGCATCCTGGTGTTGGGATGGGTGGACCACCGCTGGACGGTCATGGGGCTGGGACATGATAGGGTGCAGCTGACACTGGATACTGCTTTCCATACCGTTCGTCCTCATATTTCGTATTGTCTACGATTTGTACATACATAGTCAGGTCGCGGGACTATCGAACGGCCATGTAATATTGTTTCTCCCTCTCCTCTTGCATGCCACGACTCAGAACGGAGGACCGGGCCGACGATCGAGAATTGTACCCAGGCGCCCATTGACCATTTTCGACCTTCGTCTTGAACCCACTACTGCTCTACTTTGGTGCCGCTCCCGTACCCTCCTGTCGACAGCTCGCAGCCCAGCAGACTAGGAGGTCAGCATGTCCTCATTGCGTAACTCGTTGCACCGGCGAAGCCACAAGGAGCGGTCTCAGCTCTCACATCGGAGTCGCTTGGGTATCCTCGAAAAGCACAAGGATTATGTGCTTCGTGCACGCGACTACCACTCCAAGCAGGAGCGGATTAACCGCCTACGAGAGAAGGCAGCGACCAGGAACAAGGATGAGTTCTACTTCTCTATGACGAGAGAGAGAACGGAGGTACGGGCTTCGAGCCGTCTCCAGGAACCCGTGGTGACCGTATGTGCAGGGAGGCGTACATGTGCAAGACAGAGGGAACGAAGCACTGCCCGTTGATATTGCAAAGGTCCTAAAGACACAGGATGAGAACTATCTCAGGACGATGAGAGCCGCGGGATTGAAGGTACGTCCCGAGTCCGCTCGATGCGTCCTCCGAGTCTAACGAATCGTGTCTTTGTCGGGTACGCCAGAAAATTGATAAAGTCAAGAGTCAACTGACCCAGCTCGCAAACCTCCTTTCCGGACCTTCCCCGGACGCCGGCGGCGCCGACGAGCTGGACGACCAAGAGCTCGAGGTCCTTCGCGAAGCTGGCGTCCTCCCACCTGCACCTGGATCCAAGAGAGCACGGCGCAAGACACACAGTAAGAAGGGGAAGCACATCGTCTTCGCCGAGGACCCAGAACAAGGTGCGTCCACGCTTGTCCAGCCCCCGATCGCGCGATGGGCGGTCCTTCCGCTGCGCACGAATATAGGACCCGTTGGTTGCTGACTTTTACCCCCTTCGGGCTTGCGCACAGCACACCAACACGTTGTCGCGAACCGTACGGCTTCGACATCTGACCACAACCCGGACCTTGGTACACCCATGGACGTCACCGACGACGTCAACAGCGAGCTGGGCTGGAAGTCCCCAGAAGAACCGAAGCACAAGAGACGGAGGTCTCGCCAGGGTGCTAAAGAAGAAGACTCCCAGGAGGACGATGCGGGCGAGGCGAGCGGGCCTGGCGAATCGGCGAAGGTCCGTCCTAATCCTACTGTGTTACGCTCGTTTCTGCGGACTGTCTTACGAGTGAACTTCGGGCGTTCGGCTCTTTTCTTCTTTGTTTACACAGGAACATCGCACACGGCTGCTTAAGGAGTTATCTGCTCGTCTCGTCCGTGATAGGCAACTTCGATATGCGGAGCGTGAGCTGCAGATGCAGCGGTTGCTGATGAGCAAAGGAGCCTCGCGGAAGCTGAGCGGGGTGGAGAAGGTCGAGGATAGTATGGATGACGATGAGGACGAAGACACATCGAGATCCAAGAAGGTGGACGAGAAGACCTGGAAGCCCAGGGTATACAAGTGGAGGGTCGAGCGCAAGCGGTAGCGCTGTGCGATTGTGTTTTTAGTATGCCGATGCTCTCACCTGGATCTACGTCGCTCCAGGAGTGCTCCCGCTATTCCAAGTTGACAGCGAAATCCATCAGATAGGCTCGCACAGCGAGGGCTCTGCAACGCAAGTAGTGTACAACAGTGCATACAGAGTAGATAACGGGATATATCAGGATACATCGCATGGACACGTTGGAGCCAGCAACACAAGGATATCAGTAACCAATGATACATGGTAGAGATCGCACCCGTCCCCAGCTTCGTGAAATTCTTCATCGTACACCTCAGCAGAGGAGACTTGATCTAGTCAGCGAAAGGATCTGCGAAGGGGTCCTCGTCCTGGAGCAAACCCTGCTTGGGATCGCGGCGAACATCTTGGGAAGACTCGTTATCGGAGACATCAACGTAGCCGCGACGCCGAGACTGGCCAGAGTTGGAGGGGCCTGCGCGGTTATGGGTCTCTTCGTCCGACGACTGGTAGTCGCTGAAATCAGAGAGTGAACCGCGGCGCCAGGCATCATCGCCCTCTTCCGACGAATGCCGCACACCAGTTGGTCGTATAGGTGGAGGTAGACCCCTTCGGAGTGAAGAATGCCGAATCAGTCAGCCCAGCTTGGAAGAAGAACAGGCGTACGGAGACGTACTTCTGCTCCGAGCCCAATGCGCCGAACTGAAGGTCTTGTAGATCTGGATGGACGTACGTAGGGCTCGTAGGGCTCGTTTCACCAGATCCTGGACTTGCGTAGTCATAGCTTGTAGACCCAGAGCGTCCTCTCGACCTCTCGATTGCAGCACGCTGCTTGTCCTGGAGCTTGCCTAGCTCGGTCGTAGAGAGCTTGGCTGCGGCGAGACCCTCTTGTATCTCCTTGACCTGTTCCTCAGTATTGTCCGGCTTCAGCAGCTATTACGCAGCAGGGTCAGTCGTGCCAAGCAGATGGTTTATGCAGCCGTCCTACCAGGTCGTAATGCTCTAGAGCGCCGATTATACGATCATTGGTCTCGATGAGAACGCCGATCATTTCCTCGTTTTCGACAAGCTATCCACTAAGGATCAGTACGCGTGCACGATGTATTCACGACGAACGCTGCTCACCTGAACATAACGGACAATCTGCTTGCGGGCCTGCTTGGCCTTGGCCAGACACTCCTGCACACGTTCGTTTGTCTCCAAGCTCTCCTGCTTGGTATTGACGAGCTATGGGTGGATGAGCTCCAATGTGCTTGATTGATATTATGGCAATTGCTCACCGTGATTGCATTGACAAGGTTGCTCGCAGCCTGGGACGCATTGGCGATAGAGGTCAGGATCTGAGGTTTCTCCTGTATCATAGTAAGTAACTGAGGACACAGACGTACGTAGCCTCTGCGTACCTGCTCGAAGTTGAACGGCTTTCTCTTAGTCTTCGGCTGGGAAGCCTTGCGGCGCCGCTCCTCCTCCTCTTTCTTCCGTCTCTCCTTCTCTTCCTTCGCCTTGCGCTTCTCCTCCTCTTTCTTCTTCTTGGCCTCCTCTTCCTTCTTCCTCCTCTCCATGATATAGTCAACGTCCAGACCTAGTCCGGCGTTCACATTCTCAATCGCCCTCTTGTCCGCATTTGCACGATCGGTCTGAGCGAGCTTGCACTGGTCATAGAGCTTCGCCACAAGGGCCATGGAAGGATCATCCTGGAACTGACGGCGCCACCCCGCAAGGACGGAAGCAAGCTTCTTCTTGACCTTGTGGTCCGTTGCTGGGTCTGAAGCAAGGTGCTTCAGGGCATCAGTGAGTTGGCTATCGGCGAAGGAAGCTTTTGCAGAAATGCTTGAGCTGCTATGCCTAGGGTGTGGATGCGGGGACTCACTTTGTAACTTGTGGCCACCGTTCTCAACGACGGCCTTCAGGATCTACAAGAGTCGTATGAGATGGAATGGAGATGCAGAGTGGTGCGATCGGTGCATACATGGAGAGCCCGATACTGTTGGTGTGCATTTCCATGCTTGATCTTCTTCCGAATCGCGCGTGAGGCTTCAGCAGGCCTGATCTCGCGGTTAGATGGACCTGGGGCGACAAGATACGCACTCACCCTGTAGCCTGGATGTTGATAGAGTCCACCAACTCCGGAATTCTTGCCGATGTGTTCGGAGCAGCCCAAGTAGCACCAACGATACAAGTACTCACCCATCGTATGCTTCGCCTTCATAAGTGCTCGATGTGAGGATCTCCACCCACTCCGTGATGGACGACTAGGGCACAAAGGTCGGGCGATTGCTGCAGTGAGTCTGATCGTACGTACGTGCGGCTTCTCGCGGTTGAACGCAGAGTAGGCTTGCTTGGCGAGCGACATGGCCGACATGGTGGGCAGATGGGGGAGGAGGACAAGATGTGGCTAGGGACACCGCCCGAGGGCCGAGAGACTTGAAGCACTCGAGTACTTATGACGTCTCGCCTGGCCTATAGCATAGCGCCTATTGTGGCCCTGAAAGTGGCTCTCGTCCGAGTCCTCGTCCACGCGATCCGTTCAATAGCCTCGATGATGGTCATCCGTATCATGCACACAAATTCGCCACAAACCAGCATCCGGATCCATGCCCTTCGTACCGCGTAGACGTCCTTATCGCTAGCTGTGATAACACACACTTCCTGGCTCGCCGCGCAACTTGACACTGACAGAACACAAAATCGGTCAGACACCCATCGCAAACAAGACGCAGAAAGTGACATATTGAGCTGTGGATTATTGTGATTGACGGTAGTCTGTCTGTACAGTAATAGAGAGGTCACAATAACTGTGAATCATGCCCATCGGATCAATCCCCGAGGGTTGCCCCCAACCCAGAACGGCTTCAGCGCGCTGGGCAGCTGCAGGCCGACGACTGTCCCAGACTCGTCGAACACAGCTCCGTTCTCGACCAGTGCGACAATTAACCGCGGCACTGCGGCTGCAGTCCCGTTCAGAGTGTGCGCGAACGGAACGCCTGTCTGTGACTGCTCTGCAGAAGGCGCACTCTCTGTAGGCTTGGGTGTCGGACGACGATAACGAATGTGTAGCCGGCGCGCTTGGTAGTCCGTGCAGTTGGATGTTGACGAGATTTCTCCCCAGCTGCCGCGTCCGGGCATCCATGCCTCAGCATCGTATTTCCGGTAGGCACTCGCGCCGAGCTCCTCGGTCGGCATGTCCAGCACCCTAAGGCGGAATGTAAACCCCAAGGAGTTGAAAGATATGCACAAAGGGATGGACGTACCTGAAGGAGAGTCTAAGGCCCTCGAAGATCTCCGTTTGCAGCTTCCGCATCTCCTCCATCATCTCTTCGCTAGACTCCTGGTCGGTCACCACGAACAGCTCGAGCTTCGTGAACTGGTGCACTCGGTAGAGGCCTCTCGTATCCGCGCCACGAGCACCCGCTTCGGCACGGAAAGCGTGTCCAAGTCCAACGACCTTGCGCGGCAACTCAGTGGCAGAGAGTATCTTGTTCGCGAACATGCCCGCCAATGGGATCTCAGCCGTGCCCGCGAGAACGAGCTTCGCGTGGTGGTGGTTCGGCATCTCCGCAGGGTCTGCAGTGTGCGCGATATGGTACATCTGGGACGCCGCTCCGTCCGCTGGGTCGCGAGGCTGGAACCCACACCGATGCGCGACGTCTGTGCGTACGACGTCCGGGGTGGTGACGGGTGTATATCCGTGCTTCATAGCGATGCTCAAAGCATAGTTGACCAGCGCAAGCTCCAGGAGCGCGCCCTCGTTCTTGAGGTAGTACCATGACGAACCGGTGACTAGTGCCGCAGATTCGAGATCCAGGATATCGAGCGCGCGACATATCGCGACGTGGTCACGTTGTGTAGAGGCAGTAATCGGTGGAGGACCGTGCGTAGACAGCGTCGCCGCGGCCGACTCCGGGCCTATCTGAACGTCGGGATGCGTGTCGTTTGGGAACGCGCTGGCGAGGGCGAATAGCCTCTCCTCCGTCTCCGTCAAGAGCTCTTCCAGCCGCGAGATCTCCGCCTTGAGAGCTTTCGCCTCCTTGAGCGCAGCCTGCTTCTTCTCTGGGTCCTTTGCAAGGGTGCGTATACGCTCACCGAGCAGCGACTGTTCATGACGGCGCAAATTGATATGCTGCGATACGTCCCTGTGTTCGTTATATGTGGCAGCCGTCTTGAGGTGCGCATCGTCGGGTAGGGGTGCCTTTCGGTTGCGTGCATTAGAACCATAGAAGTCGATGCGGTCCGCGAGTTTACGATAATCTAGCCTGGGCTTTGGCAGGCCAGAAGACGTCGGCGCGCGATCGGGAGTGGAGGAGAAGGCTCGTAGCCTTAGACCTCGATACGATTTGAGCTTGGGAACACAAGGAGACATGGTAGGTACTCACGACAGCATCGCCCCAGACATGCACTGCGCACCCAGCTTGCGGCGTAGGTGTTTTGCATCTTCACCGGTTCGCGTGCAACAGCGAAAGACGTCAGGACAGTGGTGGAGATAGACTGAGAAGAGAAGAGGCAAGAGACGTGTAGCCGCTGGCCTCTGTGACAGTGTGATTCGCGCGAGCGTCACCGCGAGCGTCCTGTATCGAATGCGCTCCAGACTCCATCTTAAGACAGTGCGACTCGAGACTATGTAACTCCATATTGATAGTGATGTACGATACGAACGACAAATCATCCCAGACCACGCCCTACAGTCTTCGTTTCCTCAGGACGACATCCATGTCACCTTTCGGATGCATCACACCCAACCCCATGCGCTCCAGGGTGAGCGTAGGCCGAGTCATGCAACCCTCGTCGATGTCAATTATTGCATAAGTCAACAGAATGGAGAGGAACACTCGAAGTTCCGTCAATGCGAAGTGCCTATGGAAAACTTGATGTCAACTCCGCATGTCGATGTCCGTGGACGCTAAGAACACGCACCTTCCCTCGCACATCGACGTGCCACCGCCAAATGGCATTGAATGGTTAGCCACAGCTTTCCCATCCTTAGTCGCACGGGGTGTCTCGAGGTATCGACGCATGTCGAACTCATTTGCGTGTGGGTGAACCTCGTCATCGAGGTGCGTTAACCGCGTAACACAGATGACCGTGTCTCCCGGGCGCAACTGATATCCTCCCAGCTGAACGGGGCTGACAACTTTGCGCGGGGAAAACGTCGAAGTTGTGAAGCGCAACGTCTCTTGGATAGCCGAGGACAGGAGCGGGAGAGACTTCGAGCTCGTTGCGACTTCTTCGAAAAACACCGGGCCTAAAGGTGTCGAGGGATGTGCGGCCTGCCATTGACGTCGAGCATCGTCAAGCTCGGCGACAATTGGGCCAAGCCCTTCAGACTGCTGGAGAAGAATAGCGAGGAGCCAGTAAGCGGTGAAGATGGCGTTCGCTTGAAGGGCCCAAAGCTGGCAGGCGAGGACGGTTGCGGTATCGCGGTATGTCTGCAGGAGGTGAGATCTGAGAAAGCCAGGACATCTGGGAAAGGCTGACCCATTCGCCTTGACGGTAACCATCCAGTCCTGCCATTAGGAATGGATTCAGGTCTTCTCCTTTCTCGTTTTGCTCCTTGATATAACTTTCGAACAAATCCAGGAGTCGATCCCATGCTTTCAAAGGCTTCGACAACAAGAACTTGGGTAATCCCGCTCCAAGGAGATGAAAGTCATCGTCGAATGCTTTGAAGAAAGGGTAGGACTTCTCTGCAGGGAATTCCGGACCGAAGCCCGCTACGCAGGCTGCGCGGTACGCCGAAGGAATGATGAACGTCTTCAAAGCCCCAGATGCGCCATCCATGCTGGATATCATGCTCAGGAGACTGTCGTGGGCGCTGGAAGTATATGCCTCGACCATGGGGTGAAGGCTACTTGGAAGCAGCAGATTGTGCAGCTGTCCCATGTACGAGTCCACCATGTACGGTCCGCTGGAGATGTGTTCGCGCAACTGGAAGACTTTGTAACCCATCTCCACACGAGTAGAGGTGAAGTCGAAGGTCTAACGTCCGCAATTGCTCAGGGGTTTGCGATGAGGACAAAGGTTTGTGACTGCTCACCTGTGAGTCGCGATAGACCGAGCTAATGAGCTGGTTGTGGGCTCATTCATAAACAATCAATATGTACGCAGCAGTTCATGACGTACAGATGGGGAGGTCACATAAACCATCTCCTGCCCAATAGCCTTCACGCGGAAAACAGGGCCGAGAAGTCTCCTGTTCAAGCAACAGCCGTTGGCGTCCAATTCATAGAGGAAGAACGGCGTACGCACGTCATGTTGCTGAAGAACCCGTCAGGGTCCTTGCCCATCTCCAACGCAGAACCCAGCCATGGTATCCAGTACGGTGCACGAGGGGGACGCTTCGCGTCGGATGGGCGCAGAATCTTGACTACCCAATAGAGCCCGACGAGAATAAGTGCGAACGCAAGAGGTGATTGCGTCACCAAACCAGGTGTCGACGGTCCAGCGTCATCCTCGAACATGGCGATAGCAATGTCCTATAGAATGTGTCGGCTGCGTGTCCCTGTACACTGCCGCAGTTGTGTGTGGAATTCAAAGCTCGACAGCCTGTACCATAAGCAACAATGAGGGCAATCTGGAAGAGACAGTCGCGTTAGATGAGCCGTATGAGGTTTGCAAGCTGGTAACCAAGAAAAAAGTGAGCAATCCGCTGCAAACGGGGCTGCGGGAGTGAACCAGGTTTGGAGGAACGAGCCCTGGCCACCCGATTCTGCCTCTGGCACCGCCGATCGCGTGGCGACTCGCGAGAAAACGCGCTATGTCACACTTCGTCACGGTGACTGACGCGTCGGCAACGCGTCTTGCCCAAGTCACCTCAGACGAGATGCCTGCTGACGACTTGCCACCTATCCTGCTATGTTTTTGAAGAGGTTCTCTGGAAGCACTTCAAGCTCCCGGCGACCCTTGAAATGGAGTTTAAACACAGAGCACGATAACAAGGCACCGATATACATAATAGTACTCGGTCATCATTGGCGCTTCAAATTCAGACCGTTCACCAACATGCATCTTGCCCTCCTGCCCCTAAAATGTCTCCCTGATTCTCTTGCGAGCTCATACTTCAACCGGAGAAGGAGCACTCTTTCTAACCTGCTGGATACTTGCGACGTCGGTACGCCTGTCACAAATAGTACGTGGAAGCTTCGTGGCAGATCTGCCAGGTCTGTGAGTGGTTCAATGCAGAGGTATGGACGACTCACTGCTGATTCAGACTGCTTCAGGAGATTTGCGTCAAGAGGATTCCATGCAAATAATCGGAAAAGGGCTCGCTCGGACTTTGCTGTGCGACGAGAGGATCTTGGTCATCACCGTATGGTCCAGTCCTCCTAATAACTGAGACGCTTCGCATTCAGACGCAACTTTTAAGGTCTGAAATCAACGTAAGACGTTTCCTTGTCCTGTGCTGGCAATTTCGACTAAATGTTGCGAATCTATAAGTATGTAGAGTCGCCACGACTAATAGTTCCGTCTATAAGCGCGGCTTCTTCGACCACAATGCAATTGATGATCACCCTCGCAGTGCCTAGTCCAGGCCTAATCAATCGGCGTTCCGAGGACCGGTCTAATACAAGCAGATGTGCCTCCGATTTGAAAAACAACTGCATCCTCAAGGCTGTCCAGTTCCCTCCTCCCGGTACGCCTCCGTCTGCGATCTCACGCCCAATTCAACCAGCTCTCTTACCTCGCAACTCACAGTAACTTCCCAAAGTTTGTGACTGAAACGTGCACACCTTAATACATCCTCTTACTAGTAGTAACCGGACAGCGGAGTTCCGTCCTCTACCATGGACTCAGAATCCGTCAGACTTCCTCCCGGGAATGGGAACAACGCATCGAGTCAGCGTTCCGTTGGCGGCTTGCCGACACCTCCCGTTAAGCATGGACCCACCGCCACCTTCGCGGACACCACAGCACTTGTCGATTCTGCCGATGCGCGTTTCCAGAAATATCGAGAGAAGCGCAGCGTCAAAGTTCTTAACAGCGCCGGTATGCATTCTTCAAATGCATCATCGCCGTACACTCTGGCTGATAGTTTCCTCTAAGGCGACACTTTGAGCATCATTCAAGCTGATGTCACCACAGTACAGAGCTTCACTTCTCCATTGCAGGTCGTCTTGGATAGCGACCCTGCGAAGGCACTACGGCAGACCATCACTGCCCTCGTTGATGGCATTCCTGCTCTTCTGAAGGTGCTTGATGACGTCGCGCAAATCCACCCTTTTATCAAAGGTGAGCCTGATCGATATCTTCGGCATGAAGACTCACCTATGTACTCATCCTCCCATTTTCACAGTTGCTATTGGAGCATTTCGTGTCGCGGTCGAGCTCGACTTAAAACGAAGGGACAATGACAAGAAGATTCCCCTCCTGTTCGCCGAGATGCGAGACATGATGGCAGTCCTTGTACAGTGAGTATCCTCCTGCCCAGAGTACGATTTGAGTTGACGTCCATCTACAGGCTCGGAGAGATTGCTCAGGACAAACGCGTTGGGACCGATAACAAGACTATCGAGGATCGCATGGACAACCTTGTGAAGAAGACCGAGGAAGACATCCGGAACTGCGCGAACGCGTGCAGCGCGTACTCGAAGAAGCACACGTTTTCCAAGGTTCTCCAGAGCTCGAGTTGGGATGGGACCTTCAAAGGCTACATCCAGGGGTTCACCACTCGCCGCGGCGAGTTTGAGTTCGAGCTCTCTATGTACGTGGGTAGAGCCGTCAACACTGCGAACGACCGGCTTGTCACCTTGGACGAGAAGTGAGTTAAAAACAGCTCAGTGATCACAGTATAGTGTCTGATTCAACGATCTTGTCCAGGATGGATCGCCTGCTGAACTTCTTGGAGGCGTGCGTCAGCCCCGAAGAACGCTATCTTGCCGATATGGTGAGAAACGCCGGCGGTCCGGAGGTCGTCATCAACGACGAAGCCGTCTTACGGAAATTGTACGAAGACAAAGGGCGGCCTATGGAGCATCGAACAGTCGGCCGCTATGACCCCGAGAACGACTTCCAGCAGCTGCAGGAGGAGCTGCGGGTCGACCCCGAGACTGCCATCCGCGACAACCTGGAACAATTCCAGCGCAAGTTCATGATCCAACAGAGGGAAATCGAGGAGGAGATGCGCAAGATGATGCACCGTGAAGGAGACCGTATCATCGAGTCCTACACTGCTGGTCCACATGACAAAATTCGCGACTGGGTACGTCGTTTGTGTTCACTTCGCCCGCGCATCGTTTCCGCTAAACCCTGTGATGCATAGGACATACATGAAATTTGGAAGGATATGGTCAGCGGGCTGCACTCAATGCCTGAACAAAAGTACTGATTGGTCCAATATAGCGTTGGCGAGGGAACGTGAAGGCCCGACACTTCGTGTTGGCACTCCGCGACTACTTCAGCGAAAGGTTGGACCAAGCCAAGCGTGTCAGGAACGGCCAAACATCCACAGCTCTCACACGTCCAATCAGTGAAGAGGACGAGTGGATGTTAGAGTACATCAACATCACGCGACTGCAGCCTATTGCTGAAGCTTTCGACGACGACGCGTCTGGTTTCATAACTGTGGCCGAAGTAAACGCGTTCACGCAAGCCCGTCCGGATGACTGGAGGTGAGTTGATATACCGATCCACAGGTAGCAGCCTCTCACGATTCACTTTCATAGTCTGCTACGCTGGCTGGCGTACTGGGCTGTCGGTGAGACGAGGCGGCGAGAGTTCTCTGTAGGATTCTGATATAGAGCACAGGTTATCAGATGGTTATGAGCGACTATGCTGCCAAGATCGATGTCATCCTTGCCAAGATGTTCTCCCTCAAGGCTCAAGTGCTTCCTGCGAACAGAAATGCAGTGGAACAGTACCTTGGCATAGTGTGGACCCTCGCTACTATGCTTACGTCCGCCTTCCGACGACGAACACCTATTGACGAATCGGTGATGAGCAAGTTCGAGAGCTATACGAAGCAGGAAGAGAATCGGCTGCGACAGAACCTCAAGGACGTGAAGTACGACTTCGAGGCCCGGGATACTGTCGACCTTGTGAGAGGCCCTGGCAGGATCGAGAAGGTATGGGTGGTCATATATCTTGTGGGTAGTACATGCTAACTAACAAGCGTCTAGCATGTCTTTCCGCTCCTCTATCTCCTCCTACTCCGGGACTTTGAAATTATGCGGATTGCGCGGAAGTCTCTTTTGCATGTGGACGAGTTATACGATTCCACGCATACTATCAAATATGTTTTTGATCCAGTTTGGGAACGCTGCGCAGACCTGAAAGGTAAGTACTCGCGTGTACCAGGCAACAACCAGACGCTCACTTGTCTTTGCACTAGACCTGTTCAGACAGCAGAGGCTTGATCCAAATCAGCAGTTCAAGATATTCGCCTTCGAGATGGTGAGTACCAAACAGTCCTCGATGTTGTTACGAGTAGTTGCCAATGACCGGGTAGTTCAAGTTCTTCAACGACGAAACTGAATTTACATCAGTAAAAAACCTGAAGGAGAGCAAGTTTGTTGAGCAGGAGTACCGCGACGAAGCGGAAGCTCAGGATGTCGATGCTAACAGCATCATCAACCATCCCCTCCTGAGTCCAGAGGTGCTCTTCGCTCGACGCGATCTCATCGATGATGGATCGGATGCTGATGTCGACCCGCACATCCGTCCGATGTGAGTATCTTGCTCATAAGTTGTCTCGCACGGCTGACATGACTCAACATACAGCCTCGGGCGATGGGCTGGGTTCTATATCAACAATCTTCAACTGTATCCATGCAACGACATGATTGCGCTAGACCTCCGACCCTCCTCAACTGATCCGAAGCAGTTCCAGGACTCTGGGATCGCCGCCAGTGGGACGTACTGGACCTTGACTGGAGAGTACAACATCGATCCAGAGGGCGGGAAGGTCACATACACCTTTGCGATCACCTACAAGGCTCGCTGGAGCACCGAGTCCTTCCGCGGAGAGCTACAGCCGAGTGGAACTGAGCTATCCGGGACCTACGGATACGGCGCAAAACCCACATCAATGTCGAATACCTTCGTTTTCAAGAGGCTGTCCTGCGATCTCATGCGGTTCTGGCCCTCACCAAAGGAACTTGCGGATAACAAGAATAGGGCGCTCTGGCGATTTGCGTGTCGTGCTGTTCTTGCTGAGACTCGACGTCGCATGAATTCATGGGGCTGGCTTCGAGAGCGCTGGGATAACGCTCGACGTTACGTCACCTTGTTGCAAAAGAGATACGTCGCCGATGCGTTGACGGCCGACGAAGAGCAGCAGCTTGCAAACTGTCGTCGCAATATGACGCCAGAGGAAGCACGTCTCTCGTACATTTCCTTTGAGTTGCGCAAGCGTAGTATCGCGCAGCACCTGTGAGTCTTTCTTCGTGGGTTTCGGTTGTTACATGATAGCTCAAACGGTTGGTTCAGCATGATCAGCTGCGACGTGTGCGACGGTCCAATCCGGGGCGGTCGTGTCATGTGTCTCTCCTGTGGTACGCAGACCACCATCGACCTCTGTGACAAGCCGGAATGCTGCGACAAAGAGGTTGGCACAGACGTCCGCGACGATCTCACTTCGCCTCATCTCCCTACCCACGACCTCTTCAAGGTTCGCACCGCTATCCATCCCTTCAGAGAGTTCGGACATGCGCATCGCGCAGCTCTGCTGGCTCTCAAGACGGCGCGTCAGACATTGTCAGATGCTTGGGATGCTGAGCGGCGTTCACAAGATATGCGGGCGGCGCAGCACAGTACACCTGGCGAGGCCGACGACGACACTGCAGCCGCAGGAGTGAAACCCGAGAACATTCCAGTTGTCCCAACCTGCTCTCGTTGCGGCGATAGGATAGGTACTCCGTGTTGGTACTGCATTGAGTGCGAAGGTGTGCGCCTCCCATCCCTCAGCCGCATGTATGATATTAACAGTCCGCCGATGACACCATGAACAGACGATGACGCGACCTTTATATGCGTCGCTTGCGATATCAAGTATGGCGGCTTCACTGTCCGTCAACACCGCTCTACGCACGCTCTCGTGAAGGTCCAGAGTTTGGAGCCTCCCGACCCGTCAGCTTCGGAACGAGCAGCAGCGGATGCGCGGATGACCACGATCGAGACTAGCCTCAAGGAACTGCAGTACAGGCTTGAACAGAAGTTCATGGCTGTGGACGAGAAGATCGAATACGTGCAGAAGAAGCTGGATGCGAAGTTGGATGCGAAGCTGGAGCAACAAACGCAGCAACTCAAGGGACGTATCTCGGCCATTGATGACCGGCTGCAGCGAATGGAAGACATCTTACTTTTCCTTGGGCAGCGGTTGGGCGGATCAGACGAAGCAGGCCGCTCCGGAGTGGTACGTCAATCTGAACCGGGTGTCGACGGTCCAGCGTCATCCTCGGACATCGCGGTAGCAATGGGGAAGAAGAGTTCGATCTAGTCCTATAGAATGTGTCCGCTGCGTGCTCCTGTACACTCTGTCGCAGTTCTGTGTGAATTTCAAAGCTCTCGGACGGCTACCCTGGGGTATAGTGTAAGCAACAGTGTGGACAATCTGGAACAGACAGCCGTGTTAGATGAGCCGTATGAGGTTTTCAAGCTGGTTCCCAAGAGAAAAGCAAGCAATTCGCTGCAAGCGGCAGTGAACCACTGCAATTCTGGAGGAACGAGCGGCCCCGCCGATCGCGTGGCGAGAAAACGCGCTGTGTCACACTTCGTCACGGTGACTGACGCGTCGGTAACGCGTCTTGCCCAAGTCACGGCGGTGCCATCACATCCTCTCGTACACCGTCATGTCCTCTTCTGCAGCAAAGGGCAAGGCTCCGGCCAATGGCAAGGCCAACGACAACAACTTGCCATATGAACTACCATGGTGAGTATGCAGCTACGCCCCTTCCGAGCTACCACCTATCACCTCCACCCCAGGGTCGAGAAGTACAGACCACAGGTCCTCGACGACATCGTTGGAAACACTGACACTATCGAGCGGCTTAAAGTCATTGCTCGAGATGGGAACTGCCCACACATTATTATCTCTGTAAGTGGCTCTTCTCATGGTCGCGACTGTGCTCATGATGCGTCCTAGGGCATGCCTGGTATCGGCAAAACCACAAGCATACACTGTTTAGCACACCAACTTCTGGGCGATGCGTACAAGGAGGGTGTCTTGGAGCTGAATGCATCGGATGAGAGGTGCGTCACACGACTTTCAATCTCCCGACCCCATGCCGACACGGGCGAAGAGGTATCGACGTTGTCCGGAACAAAATCAAGTCATTCGCGCAGAAGAAGGTTACTCTACCACCTGGACGTCACAAAATTGTCATTCTGGATGAGGCAGACAGGTATGCTCCCATGCGAAGATTACAAGTTTTGTTCTAACCACCGGTCTAGTATGACTGCTGGAGCGCAGCAGGCACTGCGGCGCACCATGGAGATTTATGCAAACACCACTCGTTTCGCGCTTGCCTGCAATATGTCAAACAAGATCATTGAACCCATTCAGAGTCGCTGTGCTATCCTTCGATACTCCAAGCTGCGCGACCAGGAGATCCTGAAGCGTCTCCTCGAAATTTGTGACATGGAAAAGGCAATGCCTTCTATGCATTTCCCCTTATGCGAGTACTGACGATGTGCGCAGGTGCAATACAACAACGAGGGACTCGAAGCTCTTATATTCACGGCCGAGGGAGACATGCGACAAGCAATCAACAATCTGCAGTCGACATGGTCTGGGTTCGGCTTTGTCTCTGGCGACAACGTCTTCAAAGTCTGCGACCAGCCGCACCCGATCACCGTCCAAGCGATGATTCGTGCTTGTATCAAGGGCGACATCGACAGCGCCATGGACAGACTGAACGAGCTGTGGGATCAGGGCTACAGCGCTGTTGATATTGTCGTCACCGTGTTCAGGGTGGTCAAAACATTTGACGAGTAGGTCCACCTACAAGTATTTACCCTCACCCTGTTGAACCCGCATGCAGGATACCCGAGTATACTAAGCTGGAGTACATCAAGGTACATTTCTTGATGTCCAACCGGCTATTCTCCCCATTAACCCTTTGTATAGGAGATCGGGTGGACACATATGCGCATCCTTGAAGGTGTCGGTACCTTGATCCAACTCGGTGGCCTGATGTCTCGACTGTGTAGAATGTATGTTTCCAGTTATGCTTTGTCTGACCTATCTGACCCTCTTCGACTCTAGGCACTACAAGCCCGAACTCTTCCGTATATGAGTACTGTCGCCCATGTACAATATTGCTATCGTCGCTTTGCATGTTACACTCATCCTCCCTTAGCCCGAGCCTCAAACAATTGCCTGCGATGTAGTACGGTGAGGAGGGAAGGAGGTCAACTCGGACGCGCGCTTGGTTTGCCGCAGCTCAGCCCAAAATGGCATATGGGCTCAGCAGGCAGATTTGTGTCGCGATTTATCATCACCTCCTCATCCCATGCTCTGTCCACCGCTGACTCGACTCTGCTCAATTTCCCTGCTCACTCTCACACACTCTAGGTGGCCGACATGACTACCGAAGCTGATACCCCAGTAGGACGCCGTTTGCGCAGTATCAAGCACATCATCATCGTCTGCTCCGGGAAAGGCGGAGTAGGCAAATCTTCGGTCTCTACTCAGCTCGCACTCTCGCTCCGCGCGTCCTCGCCTACTGCGCGTGTTGGGATTCTGGACGTCGACCTCACTGGGCCGTCAATACCGCGAATGCTCGGCCTTGACGGCCATCCCGTACACCAGAGCAGTGACGGGTGGGTGCCCGTGTATGCAGATGGGAGCGAGGCACGGCTCTCATGCATGAGCGTGGGCTTCCTGCTCAAGCGCAAGGAGGACTCGGTGGTCTGGCGAGGGCCGAAGAAGAACGCGATGATCAGGCAGTTCTTGAGCGACGTGCGATGGGGAGACTTGGACTACTTGGTCATTGACACACCTCCAGGTAAGTCCTAGCACTATTGCCATGCCGGCGACTGCGCCCTCTACCTCCCCATGTTCGCTATCCCATTGTTCCGATCCCCGCTTCATACCTCGGACTTCTCATGCTAACGATCTGCCCTGCTGTATGTTGTACCGCCGTCGCAACCTCGCAGGTACATCGGACGAGCACTTGTCACTCATAGAACACATGGCCTCAGTACACGACCGCATATCCGCCGTCATCGTAACGACCCCACAAGCGGTCGCGCTCCTCGACGCCATGAAGTGTCTCTCCTTCACGCGTGTGACCGCGCTTCCAGTGCTCGGCCTCATCGAAAACATGAGCGGGTACGTCTGCCCATGCTGTGGGGAAATCAGCAACGTCTTCTCCACGGGTGGCGGAGAGGAGATGGCCCGGCGAGAAAGCCTCACGTTCCTTGGGAGTCTACCTGTCGACACCGAGCTCGTCACCCTCTTGGACGCAGCGGAGGCGGAGCGGCCGGACGAGTCCGCGGAGCTCCCGGAGGGTGGGAGCAAGCGGTCGTTCGACCTGCTCGAGCGGTACCAGAAAACGCCGACTGCGCCGTTGTTCAAGAACATTGTCGACAAGATTCTGGAGCAGTTGACATTAAGCGGGGCGTCGAGGTAGCGTTCGTGCTATCGTGGGGAGCGGGCGACGGGGGATGGATCGATGACAGGCAGCGGGGTGATATCACTATGTATGGTGACATGATCAATGTTCTCCGTTGTGTCGTGGCTGATTATATCTGTGCCACAGGACGATGTAATAATGTATCCGTAGCTTTGCGCGGCGCCGCTGTATCATTTCTTTTGAGCGAAGCATGGAAGTCATCCTGACTCTGGAGCGGATGCACATCTTCTGTGTGGGGTCAAGGTATGCAGACGGAAATAGTCATCATCGTCATCTGTTGAATCATTGACGAAGAACACTGTTCGCGCTGTCAGGCCACTGATTGTACTGATTTATCAGTCATTTTCAGTGGTGTCGACCGAACTTTGTGGGGTGGACCACATGCATGGTGCCGCTGAGCGCTGCTATGTCGTTGACTGTTCTTTCTCAGGCGTCAACAGCTCAATATCAATCACTGTCATCGGGATCCCACGTCTCTGGCTCATCTCTGGTGCGAGCCATGGTGCACTGCAAGAATACGGTTTGATTGAGTTGCGAACCATACAGCCATAAATCGCCGCCCGTGCAGCGCGCAAGAAATCTTCTGGCCACAGTCCGATGTGTGATCATGTGAGTTCTGCAGTCGGTCATCATGGCACGTCTCGTCTCGGTGATGTATCTGCAAGAGGTGCGGACTCTGTTTTCCCTGAGCACGTTGGTGTAGTGCCTGCTCGCCTTACACTCGCGAACGGATTGCCGACGGGATATGCATCCGTCGTCCGAGATCTCTGCGAGCGATACGATCATGATATCTGGATCGACGGACTTGGACATCCGTTTGCCCTCGAGATCACAATCTGGTTGCTGATCATTGGTTCTCGAAGACAGTGCGCGGACGCTTTCATGAAGATGGGATGGATTTAGCAGCTATTGTATCGGCCGGGAACTTACAGCGAGAGACCCAAAGGCAGGACAACGAACGAAGTAACAACGGCGGCAATATCTCCACAAGCGGTTTAGCAAGCTCGCAGCTCAGCTGAACAGCACAGGCCGGCTCTGACGTCGACCAATGACGGAGGGACCGCGTAAGACGGATGGCCGGAGCCGGCGGAACGACATCGATGGAGGAAGAGAGACGGGGTGCAGTATCGTGGCCAAGATGACCAAGGTACGGCCGTGGACGATGCAAGGCACGGGGCATGTCAACTCAGTCCGCGCTCTGGGGGCGGATGTAGGACGCACGATGCTGGATAAGGCCTCGCGCGCGTCGATAGAAGGGCGGATAGAAGATGGGCATCTGCCGAGGGTTGTGCGCGGTGCGCGTGGGAGGTCCTGTGACTGTGAGGGCACGTCGGGGATGGTTTGCTCGTGTCCGCGGCCGCGCGCGGGGGGCGAGGCGGGCGGGTGCTGGTGCGCGAGAAGGAGGACACAGCGCGAGAGGTCGCGCGTGGGAGGAGGCGGAGAGGGAGTATCGATGGGAACCGGGAGGCGGGTGATGGGAAAGAGCACGTTCCGTGGATGTACGTCAAGAGCGACCAAGGTGGCCACTTCAACTGCCTCGCGCTGCGGTTGTCTAACCGGATATGTCGTCCCGTCGTTTCATATTTATCCTCCATCCGCCCTGCCTCCTTGTCCGTCTCGCCTTCCTCCCCTCCAAGACTGTCGCTCTCCCCATGATCCGCACGCCTTGACCTGCCCCCCGTCCGCCGCACACGACCGGAACGACGCCCATGATGACCCCGCATGCCCCTCACGATCGTACTCTACTCGCCTTGACAGCAATTACCACCGACTTCCCTGTATCCGCTCCAGCTGCTCTATACCCTCCCAAGCGCCACGACGCAATGCATCCTAGCCCTATTATTACAGGTACGTATGCTCGCAGCTACTCCACCCCTCCTAGCCTTCATTCTCCTGCCCTCTCCATTCCATGCTCACCCATACATATACACCCACAGAGCCCCCTACCCCCACCTCCACCGTCACCATCCGTAGACTGAACGCTTCCCCGAATACAAACGACGACGCCCTCCCTCCGATGATGTCCCGGAACGCAAGAACTCGCAGCTCGAGCAGGACCTACAAGTGGATCGAGGAACAGCAACAGCACCTCGCCACCGCCGTCGAGGACATCCACCTCGACGATACGCCTGTGGCCGCCCCTGCCAACCTTCCTTATCTCGCGTATCCTCAGACGAGCGCGGCCTCGTTGGTCAAGCCGAAGAGAGAAGGCATCGCCAGAGTTGACAGTTACGTCTTTGTAGACTGCGATGTAAGTCAACCTCAACCGACGGAACGCGTGCCCAAAGGCCGGGACGCGCATGTCACGCAGGTATGTGTTGCGCGCACGTGACCTACACCTCGTTGACCTGTGTAACTTGTTCCCCGCTTTCAGTCCACCGCAAGGTCCGAGACCCCAACCAGCACGCCTCGCAAGTCCCGCAACTCCCAGCGCATCTTCCATGCACCCTCACCTCTCCGGAGTCTGCACCTCACCTTCTCCTCTCGCCGTCCCTCCGCACCAGTGTCGACCGCTCGTGCACATAGTCCTGCGTCTTCCAATTCGACTTCTACGTTCCGCCGTGACCCGGAACACGTCGCTGCTCATAGCCGTGGTTCCAGCCTGTCGACCGTGAGCGCCATCCGAAGGAATTCTCGCCCACCAGTTCTACCGGAGCTGACAGCTACCCCGACAAAGACCAACACGGCATGGAAGTTCAAGCGTCCAGCCGTCGTTGGCCATTTCTCGCCATCACCTCCAGACGATGACAGCGAAGGCAGTTCTCCGCCCCCGCGACCGAGTACTTCTTCCAGCGTCACACATTCGGGCTCCTCCACGACCTACACACGCACATCATCCGATGCCCCGCGCAAGATGTATTTCGGCTCCATCCGTTCTCATTCTTCCACGACTATTTTCAGCTCTTCGCCATCTTTATGGTCGCTTCCGACTGATGCATCCCATATGTACGACCCACCGGAATCCACGAAGATTCTTGCCCGGGACAGAGTCATGTCCAGCTCCGAAGACACGCCCATGACCTGGAAGCCGTCCCCGCCCGCCAACCTGGGCAGCGTGACAAACCTGTTGACGAGTCCCAAAGCACGCAAGAAGCGCAAATTAATCATCAGCGGCATACCGCCAGACGATGAGCGCCGCTTCGACGGTGTTAGGAAGTGGTGTGAGGTGAGCGCGATGAGCCTTCAAACCTTCCGAGCACTAACACGAGCGCGACCGAGCAGTCCTTTGGCGAGCTGAACTCCATCACTCGCGTGCCCAATGGCGATTTGCACGTCGACTTCCGCAAGGTGGAAGTTGCTGACACCGTATGTCCGCTCAACGATCGTCTCATTGCCTCCGCGCTGACCCCTGAGTCACCAGGTCTGCCGCCTGAATGCGAGAGTTTACATTGCTGGCGTCGGTAGCGTTTGCCTGTCGTGGTTCACAGGGAAACGACCATGATACCCCTCTCCCGGATCTGTAGTGAGTTCTGTCCCTGCGCTTTCGCCCCCTGACGGCGGACTCACGGCCTCCCTCGGGTGCGCAGTGTACAACAGTGCTATCCTAGCTGCTCTCGTACACGCCTAATCCGCATCGTATCCCCGGCTCGCCTATGCCTTATGCTCTCCAGCCTCTTGTACATGCATCATCTCACGCTTCCTCACCTGCATACGCCTCCTACTCTCATACGACCCTCCCCCTAGTACCCCTCAGTACACGTACTCGTGCATTCCAGCTTTGTCCCTGCACCCATCCACCGTCCACCTGCATGTCCATACCTCTCTCGTGCTATACGTCGATCTGCTGCAGAACGCTGCCCAGAGTAATCGGACGCTTTCGCATCACACTGTACCTACCTGTATTTTTATCCCTTCTTGCGGTGCATTGAGACGTCTATATCGCACGTTACTCCTGGGGACATCGCTACGATCTTGTAGATCTCTTGTACTATGCCATACCATCATTCGTTCGGCGCAAATCTTCCTATCTTCTGGTTCGGAAGATGAGGTACCGCATGCGCTTCGTCGGAGCCTGCACAATCGACCAACAGTGAACTCGGAGAACCCTCGACATTACAGTGTATGTTGGAGGGCAGTTCGATATGTACGCCAGAATGACCATATTGTATTATGATGCAACATGAAAGGAAGCGTGAAAGATGCGATAGATACTAAACTATATACTAAGCGATGACCCACTGAACGCTCTGTCCCAGGTATCACGACAAGGAAGCAAACATGAAAATCCGTATAGCACCAGTCCCCGGAGGCGGGCTTGAATCCCCTCCCCTGCCCCTGCCTCGCCCAGCTCATGTCTCCGAGTACTCCGGTGGCACGTCCGCAAGCGGTGGTGCTTCGGCTTCCTGACTGCCAGATCCGCCAGACTCTATCGGCCGCCCCTCGCCATCGAACCGCACTCCCGAGTCCGCGTGGTACTGCACAGGCCGGTTAGGAGGCTGTGAGCCTTGTTTCGCCTCTTGTGCCTTGCGTTGTGCTGGTGTCAGCGCCACAGCAGCGGTCTCCGGGTTCACTACGGAAAGCGTGCGTCCTGATCCCGAGGCCGATGAAGACGCGGATCGGCCGCCAACGCTCCCTGACGCTGGAGGAGGATATGTATGTGGTGCGCCTGCAGCGGACGAGGACTGGTCGGACGCAGACGGCGTATCGCGATATTCGGAGTATTGTGGCGTCGAGGTCGGGGCGAGGAAGGGCTCAATCTGGGCGGCGTGCTCTGCAGGCGGTACTGCGCTCGACGTAAGATGGTCTTTCTCCATATCTGACGTTGTCATCAGCATTGCGGGGGGTGCGTGTGAATCAGAGCCCCGACATACCTGCATCGAAGAGTGCGTCGCGAGAGAACCCGTGGTAGCCGTAGTGCCGTTTCCGCCAGTAGAGGAAGTAGAACGCGATCGCTGCAGCGACCAGGAGCGCGACGCCTCCAACTACTCCGCCCACGATGGCCCCAATGGGAAGCGACGAACCGGAGTGGGCCACACTACCCGAGAGATCTGTGGGTGTGGACGTCGCGGACGAGGGTGTGGCGAACACGGTCGACACCCATATAGCGGTAGTTGTGGTCACGCCTTCCGGCTGTCGCAGCGCGATGGCATCCAGCAGGAAAGGCGTTTCGGGGGTCACGTCAAGGACCTCGATCTCGAGTGTATGCTCGCCTTCAGAGAGAGTGCCGGAGAAGAAGAACGTGACGTCCGTGGCGTTCGTGACGTCCGCCTGGTACAAGAACGCACTGTTCTGCGAGCCGTCGATGACATACGATGACACCGGCCCGGCGTCGCTCTTCGCCCCAGGCAATGCTAGCGTTGCGCCAATTATTGCAATTTGGGTCGCTACATCGGACGGAGTCGCGACAAGGTGGTAAGCGACGCGAGCAGAGCGGGATCACGTAGTGCGACTAGGGCACGCACCTATGAAGTCTATCTTGACCGTCGCCTTCGCCGCAGTGGTCGAGGAAAGGGTGTCATTGTATACCCCTTTCAAATTCAACGCAGCAGCCACCTCCGAGTTGTCAAACCATTGGTTTTCAGAGTAAACCAAGCCCGAGTTTGTGTCATCGAAGTAGAGGAACGGGTCGCTGGACATGAAGGATGGCTAGAGTCGTTGGACCGAGGCGGCGGGATCAAGGAGAGGTGTATGGGAAGAGCGGAGGGTGGAGAGGAGAACGTTCAAGTCCAGGTAAAGAACATGGAGAGAGTTGACCGAGTCGGTAGAGTTCCATCCTGCAGCACGCCCATGCACTGCTTCGCCGCCGACATCACCAGCATTGCGCAAGGCTACAGCCCGAGCGTCTCGTATACAGGGCGCTCGGACGTAGTGGTTCGTTTTGGCAACAAGCCATCACTGCCTTCAAATTCAAACGTCTCTCTCGCGCAGCTCAGTGACGTATATGGGACAAGTGCGTGTGCATGGGCACCGACCATTCTGTAGTACAAGCAGGCAAGATTTGTGCATTCTGCATACGTGCGATAGATACCTAGCCCTTGTAGCCGTAAAACACCGGTCGGCGGCACAACGCCGCCCTCATTGATCTAAAACAGCCTCGCCTAAAATATGAAATCGTGCCTGTTCGTGGGCGCATTGCATAGTCGAAGTAGGTACAAAGTACGCCGTAGGTAACCACACTCACCGCGAATCCACGGTGCTGATCTCTTGTCGTGGACCTCGCCGTACTGTGTCGATGGCCCGCAGCCAGTGACCCAAATCCTTCCAGAATGCCTTCTGCTCGGCGGTTCCGAGCCAGACCGGAGCAATGGATAAGTGGTGCGCGTCTTCCAGATGATGGACGTGCCAGATGCCCGGATCTGGTGGGCGACCGTACCGCGTCTCGTCCCACCCCAGGACGTTGTCGGTATGGCTGAAGTGTCGACACCTCGTAAACCTACACACGCGCACGGTCAGATTGTGCTGTCGTTGTAGGCTTGGGATACACACTTGCACTCAAACGGATGCCATTGGGAGAATAGCGGCACAATCCCGTCGTTCGCTCGAAGAGCAGTGGATAAATAAGTGCCGCTCCTATCGACATCTATGATGCCGTCTTGCAGTTCCGTCTTCTCACTGCGCATGATGGATGCGAGATGCGCAGAAGCGAGAGTCTCAAAGACCGCCGGGATAGGTCGTAATGACGAGAAAGGAAACGTGGCGATAGTCTTCGATGTGAAGTATAACGGCCATGCCAGTATCTTCTGCGCCCAAGAGTATGCTCTGCTGGTACTTGGCGAGCCTTCTGTATGGCTCTGCAAACTGATCAGAGCCGCAACGAACAAGAGTAATAGCGGTTACTCACCAAGGTTGCACAGTAACTGCGGTAGTAGGTGTAAGTGTTGATTGCGCCTTCCTCTGCGGCTTCTCGTTCGCTTGCAGCGTCGAACGTCACGTCGTACGGCGCGGCGTCGCAGCTTTCCGCCCAGTCGCTCTTCCATAGCTGCCCCAGGAACGAAGTGAGGGATGCATCGCGGAACGAGAGCCTTCTGCTGTCGACATAAAGGTCCAGAAAGGAGGGTAGGAGCGGCGAGAGATATGCAGCTATATGTACGCCTTTGGCCAGGATGTCCCCGGCAGAGAATGGCCTGACGTCGGGTGCGCGTTGCGTCTCTTCACCGAGGGCGTACACAAGCTGGGTACCGCGGAACGGTGTGGATACTACAGACACTGCGTGAGCGATCCGCCACCGGAGTAGAATGACATCCTCACGCACCGGTGTTGACGGAGAGTATCATGTCCGGATGGTAATTCTGTCCGAAGAAGCCAGTGGACAAGAGCCATTGAAGCTTGATAATAGTCTGTCCGCCCTGTATGCCGAATGCTCGATGACAAGCACTTAGGGTCCGGAAACAACAGCGGGACTTACCAAGGAATGTCCGAGGAAGTGGAGGGGATGGTCGGCAGACCACTCTGGATATAGCGCAACTTGATGCGTACGACCAAACCGCCCATGTCCGTTCTCTTCTGCATGCTTCTCGCCATAGTCCACTTGACAGGAATTTAGTATCATGCAGATATCATACAATGGACCCTGTAAACTCACCTGTGCCGCCCACCAGCGAGTAGAACAGCTCACAAGCTCGATCATGAAGAGAGCTCACAGGGCCGACGCTGTGAAGTGCACGAGGTTAGGTCGGCATCCCCGACTTCAATGCCTCCAGACTCAAGTTCATACCTAGCAAATATCGTTCTCCTGTCCTTCTCTCCATTGCTCTGGCATGCGTAGTTTGAATGCGCCTCGAAGTTACCCCAGACAAGCGTGCCTGCACCGAGGAATCCTTCGACAATGACAAGAGGTACAGGCTCCGATGGGGACATGTGAGCAAGCGGGTTTCAAGCTGAGTAGAGAGAGCAGGGGTATAGTCTGTGTCTGACGAGACAACCACATGGCAGTGATTTGAAGACAGACCATGATGTGTGCCCACGGGAAGCGGAAGCAAAGTGGCTGCAATGGCGTCGTGAGGACAGAATGTCGATGTTGGCCCGATCATTCCGCAGTTGCCTGGCCGCGATCGCGATCGTGATCGGGCACCTCGGCAACTTGTTTGCCTCCTCCCTCGCCACCTTGGCCACCCTCTCACGATGCATGTACATAGTTTGAACCACAATCTACTAGTGCAGACTAGTATCCTTTCATTTCACCCGGTACAACAGAGATTCATCGGTACCACGAAACTACGCTGTGAGGCTATTGCTATAGTAATATCGTAAAGTTTAGACTGACGCGAACAAACGGCGGCCGCAATCCTTGGGAACAGTGGTCGACCTCTAGGACGGTGGTCTAGGATCTAGACAAACGAGAGCGAATAGACGAGACTCAAACACATAGGACAACGGGAAAGAAAGGACAGCTCAACAACGAATACGTTCCTTACAGTCCAGAGAATGACCGCGACTGCGTACGCTCCTCCGCCGGGAATCCTGGGACACGCCCAAAACACGGTCACCAGCTGCAGCGCTAGGCGGACGTGTGCTCCCCGGTCCCATCTGGACGCGCGGATGTCCCACATGGCTCGCTTGTGCTGGAAGGTGACGGCTGCGTTGTGCAAGGTGAGGCTGACCGTGACTGGGCGAGACGTGCGTCGCATGCTGTGGACTCACCGGCGCCGCGGCGACATGCATGACCGGACCGGGCATGGCGTGATGGCTCTGAGGATGAAATGCAGGCACGCCATAGGGTATCGCGCCAGGCATCCAGAAGCGCGGGTGGGGAGGTGTGGGCACATGAGTTGGAGCGACGGGCAACGATGGAACCGACTGCATTTGTACAGGGTGGTACATCGCCAGAGGAGGAGCCTGCCAGACGATGCCATCCGGCGGTGTATTCGCACGACCAGCAGCTTGCGGCGCCGACTGCGTTTGAGTAGGAGGAGGCGGTTGACGTCCATGAGCATGAGCCATGTACTCGTCCAAGGCCTCGCGTTGATAGACCGGGATGAGGGCGCCTTGTTCGTTCTGTATGAAGCCGGTAGCTCGCAGAGGAGGTTGACTCATATGTCCGCCTGAAGCCGACGGTGTAGCAGCAGAACCTGTCATGTCCTGTTCCGACTGTGTGGGTCAGCTCTCGAGGTGTGAACATAACTTCCGCCGCGTACCTTCGTTGCACAATCCGAGCTGACTACTCCTGTCCATTGGGAACCCGTAGAGTCGGTTGGTGGCGGCGCAACGGGGTCCCTCCCGTGGAGATACCCAGGCGTCATGGCATGAACCGGCGCATACGGATATCCCGGATATCCATAACCTGGGACGACGGGGACGGGATAAGGGTAAGCAGCAGGGTATGGCTGGACCCATGAGTGCGGCGGGTAGTAGCCCATGTTCACGGGGTACGGCGGCGGCATTCTGGATGATGCTGAAGTGGAGACTGAGAGATTCGACGGCGGCGGGGTGAGAGATGCTGTAGTGCTAGGGGGCCCATGCGACATCTCATAGTTGACAGACGGGACTTTGGTGGTGCTCGATGACAGAGACGAAAAGCTGTGGTTGAATCCCTCTGGCCAAGCACGTTCACTTGCGGGGAGACCTGTCGGCTGAGCTGCAGCAAACCTATCGTCCGACGGAGACGCTCTGATAGGTGGCCCTTGGAGGGTGCCGGAGTGTTCAGCGGCTGATTCCTGAAGCCCTGCATCCGCGAGCATGTCCGCAAAGGCGTCGCCTGCTCCTGAATGAACATCTCCGCTAGACATCGGTTCCTGTCTTGAGTGCGGGGTTCCAAAGATACCACGTCCACGTCCACGCCCAGGTCGCCAAAACCCTCGCGGTGCTCCATTGCGATCGCGCAATTGCACACGGATAGGTCGGCCACCGTGGACGCGATTGTGCTGAGGCATGTCCAATTTAGCAGCCGCAACGTGAAGTGTGCATCACAACCTACCTCTTCCCTTACTGCACGACTCGCAGATACTTCGCTCGCGTACTTGATGAACGCGAACGCGGTACGTTTGTTGACTGGAATTCGATTGAGTAGATGAGGTGAAGGTGCGGACAAGAAACACGTACGTGGTGCTACAATGTGGACGTTCTCAATGTTGCCAAAGCGACCGAAGGTACGACGCAGCTTGTTCTCGTCCCAGGCATCGGGACCTAAGACCTCGAGTCCGCCTACAAACACAGTCGTAGGATCGAGCTCCCGAGGCCCAACCCGCATGGACGGAGGCAACGCGGCGTGATTAGCCCATACACGACTTTCACCCGTGATGCGAGGGGATCCAAGTAGATCCCGACCTGTCGGGCCTGCAACTGGAACACAATCCATTACCGTAGGAGGACGTCGAGCACTGGACTGACGCAGACATTGTGCATAGGCGTCCGTGCACTGATCAATCGGCTGGAAGAGCTCATTTGGTTCCTGCGGAAGAGACGGCGGCACAGAACCGGGATGCTGCCTGAGGATGGGAGTCGATGTATGCAGACCAGGTTGCGACGGGAAAGCGCCATTTGCACTGAAATCGAGGTCGGCCATCTGGTCCGCCCATCGAGTGGTGTCCGCACGGATAGCCCCACGGTCCAGTGAGGGAGACATTATCGTGGACCACTCCGTCGCAATGGACGAGACCCCTCCCGGACTGAGCAAACAAGGTACACCGGAAGGAGTAGGGGGTGGCATCTGGATGGTAGGTAACATCACACGTGACGGCTGAACACCTACGCTGTGTCCATCAACTTCACATTCATCGGGACTGGAGTGGACGCCAGTGGGGTTCCATTGAAGGCTTGACGGCATGACTGGACCTGATTGTTGCATCGGCTTGTGCGGAAGGGCGCTGTTTGGAGGGTGATGGGCCCAGCTAACATTGAGGTGAGGAACTCTACGTAGCGTCTGGTCATGATATCAGCCGGAGGAGGAGCCCGTGAGCAATATAGGACTCACCAAGAGCGCCGTGACGCTGTCCTCGCGATCTCTCCACTTGACCTCCCAGACGCCTTGGGCCATCTCAGGAGAATGTGTGGCATCATGGGGCGATGGAGATGAACCTGCAGAAGATTCAGCGTATATAAACATTGCGCTGTAACGGGAGTGACAGGATCGCATACCGGATGCAAGCTCTTTGAACGACTCTAGAGGTCCGAACGCAGCCGCGAGGGCACGAAGGGTCTGACAAAAAGTTAAGCACGACGAAATGCATACGACTCACTATACCCACCTCTCCGTCATACTTGAGGGGATTGATGAGGAATCCTTCACCCATGAATCTGTCATGTTGTGGATTACTTGAGCTTTCAGCCGGATGAGCGGCGCTGAAGTTCGTAGCGTCTTCATCGTAGACCAAACTAAGGTACCTGTGAAATGATGTCTGAGTTTCTGTGCCCACAGACCAACAAGGGCAACAGACAACCGACTTTGCATTACGGGGACGGAATATACGCATAGCATACGCCAGACGCAGCTTCGCGGAGGAATTGCCGTCTGATAATCCGTCTGTATGCGCCGATGCGAAGCCTGCGGGTGTGCTTTATCGCGAATAGCTCAGCTATGACGTGTAGTGCGCATATATGGACCAAAATGCTCACCGGTAGGACAGGAGGAGGGTACGATAGGCTTTGGCAGGCTCGAAACGGAGGAACCTGCTCAAGAACGGCAGCGGAGGGTGGGCTTGGAGAGAGGCCAGAAGTTCGCCCGCAGCTAGCGGGGACTTACGGAAACGTTGTTAGTTGAGGAGGGAGTGAAGATGGGAGAGCTTGGACAGACATGACACTGAACGAACGCGCATACACCACCACGGCTGTCGCGAACTACCTTGACACCCTTGATCTGAGGATAAGCTGAGAGGTGATCGTAGAGTCGCCGCCCAAGTTCGATATGGTCTACGTTGGCAGGCAAACTGCAACATGGGACGTGTCAGTCGTAACAGATAGGCAGAGAGGGGAAGCGAAGACACGTACCTGCCGACAAATATGCTGGCATCGTGGGGGGTGGTGTCTGGCAAGTCGGGCTTTTCGGCAGGAGGGTCTTCCAACCCAGATATGCCGTCGTCCGCGCTGGGCTGCAGCTCTCGAGGCGGGGTCGGTGAGAGGGTACTAGACTGTACGTTTTCGGTAGGGGAACGGTGCAGAGTAGGGGAGGATGGGGGAGAAGCTCCGAGTGTATCATAGCGTGTGCCCCAGGCGCGGTCTCTGTGCAGGAACTTGGAGGGCATGGGATGAAGACTGTGTGGGGATAGCGGACGTAGCGTGAGGGGATGTGGTGGGACGGAGGAGAGGCTGTCGGGACCGCAGGCGAGATGGTGTTCGTAGATGAGAGAAGGAGCGCGGTTGTGTGCAGATGGCATCGGACAAGGCCGCGGGGACGTATGTGTGCGCACGCTTAGCCCGACGGTCCATCACGGTGACATGGGCAAGGCCGGGGGCTGGGGGCCTACGATCGCGGCCGCCCACGCTGTCGCGAAGCCCAGGGTGTCAGGGATCCGCTTCTCGTTAGACGAACGTACTTAGCCTGCAGCCAATTCGACCGTCCGCGTCCCACAGCGGCATGGCACACTTCAGTCTGCAATTTTTGCCGTCGTCAACGCAGCAGCTGGGTCTGCAGAGCTTGTCGCAACTAGTGCCGGCATGGCAGCTTCGCCCGCGTGCAGCCAGTGTCTGCACCCGCGAAGAGTCCGCCTTTGCCTCAGCCTATGCCAATCGCTGTGAGCGGTGTGAAGATTGGCCGATCGAGTCAGACAAACCTTATTTGCTTCCATTGCGTTGCCTGGCATTTGCGGATCTCCGTCGACTTCTCCAAACCCCAGTCATTTCCTCCTGCCACCGGTCCCGCTGATCGTCCCTCCTGCCTTACGACATATCCATAAAAATCTCTCCATCTCCGACTCGAAGACAGAAGGTGTTCGTTGCCGAGGCCTTCTAGCACAGGCGGACCAGGGGGGCATATGTCCCGCAGCACTCGGTGCAATGGCTCCGGACACGGCACCATGGGCACGGATACCCCCGAGGACGTCATCGCTCTGCAGCTGTCAACAATTGTATTGTCAGACCATACCGGGTTATACTCAGGGAGCGAAGAGAGGCAACCGGGTTTGCGGATCGCTGCATTCATATGCCCTTGTTTGCTCGCCGCGTCGAGTCACAGACTCATAGATACGTTTGCACATTCTCAGAGTTACTCCTGCTTGCTGGTCCAGCATCGCGGCCATCCGGCAAGTCCGTATACTTACCATGTTAAATGTTACGTAGTAAGTGAGGGCAGATAGGGGACAGCGCCGTCGGAATGCTCGGTGTCCTAGCGCTCTCTGATCTCCTCCACGGACTTCATAATACGCGTTCCGATATGTCGAGATAGAAGGAGGGGAAGCAGAGGCAATATCGAAGGCGAGACACAGGGATCGTTCATGCTTGCCAAACTCGGACCAACCTTCGGAAGTCGCCGAAAGGAGCTCGCACGTGACACAGCGAGCGTCAAAATTCTTGTCTTCGCCTCCGTTCACGCCGCAGTGTCCGTGTTGCATACTCTGACTGACTCTGCTTATCTCTCCGTCCTTCTCGTCTTTGGACGACTTCCTATCTCGCGTTACACCCCATACACTCTTGGTCCAATATGTCTGACGACGGTTTCGGCGGCGGAGGGGGTGAATACGACGACTACGAGGGTGGAGGGTGAGTTCCCCTCCTTCATCTACTAAACACCTCTCTGACATATGCCGGCATTCCCAAAGGTTCAACGATGATGCCTTTGTGCGTATCTATGAACTGTACTCTGCCTCCAGACCTACCGAATAACCGACTTGCCTCGGACAGGACGAGAGCTATGACTTGCTTGCCACGGAACTCCCAGACGGCGAGGCCCCTGGCGAGGGCGAGCAGGCCAACGGCTATGAAGGCGCGAACGGCCCAGAGAGCCAAGAACCACAAAATAGCGAAGCGGCGCAGCCAGCCCAGGCCGGGGCAGGCATGCAGGGCGAGCGACAACCCAATAAAGTCCGCGTCACCACGCCGTACCTGACAAAGTACGAGCGTGCGCGTGTACTGGGCACCAGGGCACTGCAGATCAGGTGTGTACACACGAGTGTCATCCATAGTCCATCCGCGTCCATAACAAGCCATGCATATCTCCAGTATGAACGCGCCGGTGCTCGTTCCTTTGGACGGCGAGACGGACGCGTTGCAAATCGCCATCAAGGAGCTTTCCCAGCGCAAAATTCCCCTCATCATCCGACGCTATCTTCCAGACGGCAGCTTCGAGGACTGGAGTGTGTCCGAGCTCATCAGCGACTGAGTGAGCGGCACTTCGTTGGGGCGGGGCCAGGGGATAGGTGTGTTCGCGAGTCTTGTATTTTTGGCTGCATTGTTTGTCTTCTAGCTATCGGATCTGCTGCTATGTCATTCACTTCGTATGTCTGCAAACAAGTATGCGACCCATCATCGTGGCTCTGGGTATGCGCGTATGCAAAGATAGTCTGTAATTAGTGCTAGAGCAGTTGTGTTACACGTATATGTACAAATAATGATACATCCCAATGGCATGGCAGTGCTGTCGTACCTAGTCCAGACTCCAGGCGAACAGAGGTCAGACAGCAGTCCCCTTCCGCCTCGGCTCCAGGACGACCTCCACCTGCATCTTCGCGGTTCGCGTCCTAGAGGTGCCCTTCTTCGCACCCTTGGTCACCGCCATATTCGCACCAAGATCAAAGTCATCGTCCATGGATGCAGGCCGAGACTTTGCGTTCGTGGTGTTACCGAACAGCAGGCCGCGCTCCTCGAAGTGTACTGGCTCCCGAGCAGCGGTCGCACCCTCGCGAGACTTCTTCGATGGGCTCGTTTCGACGTCGTTGTAGTGGCATCGGCTCTGGGGCCGCTTGCTCGGGGACGGCGGGGCTTCGGGGAGAGGCAAGGTGATGTCGAAGATGTCATCCTCGGGAAGGGGCACGTTTTCGCGCTTGCGGTCGTTCTTCCGCTTCGCACCTTGACCACCAGCTATGAGCGCAGGTACCACAGCGAGAAATACGCAGGGGACGCACCTTTAGCCTTCGCACCAACTGTGTTGGTGATCTCCTTCGCGACGTGGAAGGAACCACCTGTGGCGGACTCCCCGGTGGCGACGAGCGTTTTCTGCACCTCCCAGTCAGACGGTCGCGCTTTCTTCCAGTCTTCGATGACCTTCTCACACCACCGGTCCGTCTCCCCCACCACATGGTAGTCGATGATTCCGTCCCATTCGCTGCCAGGGGCAGTCTTGTTCACGAAGATGACCTTGCCCGCAAAGCTCTTCGCATTCTTCTTCAGGGGCGAGCCTCCGGACGCAGAGCACGAGGGGGCGCACTCGTGGACCGTGCGCGCGAAGTCCTTCACGAGCTTCTTGAAGCCGTGCACCTTCAGCGAGGTGCCCATGATGATGAGCATGTCCGGCTTGCGCGCAATGTCGGCGGTCTGAATGGTACCGATGTCGTCGCCGAGTGGATGGGGCTCGTCGTAGAGAACGATGGCAGGGCGCAACGTGCCAACCTTCAAGGCGCGTGCTGAGCGGGCCACACGAGCAGTGGCTAGACGGACGTGCGCCGTGAGCAGGGGTGGCCCGCGACGTCTAGAAATTGGACTCACAACGTGCGGCGCACTCCGGGCATTCTGGCGGTGCACCAGACAGGAAGGTATCGATATGCTCTTGGGAGCAGGGGAAGTCGGCGGAACAGAATGTGCAGCGCACACGGTGAATGTCGCCGTGGAGCTGGACATTTCGCACCTCCTTCGTCTTGATCTTCGACTTGCCCTTGCCAGTAGACTTCACCTCCTGACTGGCTGTGCCAACAAGCCCTGCCCTCTCCTCCAGCCCATCGATATTTTGCGTGTACGAGCGAAGGAGCTTCCGTTTCGAGTCCAAAGTCTTGATGAAGCGATGGGTAGGAGACGGGGACGCTGAGTCAATGGATTTCTTCAACTGAGAGATGAAGGTGTAGAAGACTGCCGTAGATGTAGCGTCGCGAAAGAGAGACGCGTCGAAAAGGTCGCGTCCCTTGAGGACCACGTCAGGGTACTGCTGCTTGACGAGAGCATACAGCCCGTCGGACGATCTGAAATCCTGTGTAACGCGTTCATCACATGCGCAACAAGCTTTCAGCAAGCTCACGTACGGGTATGCCGCAAGAGCAAGAGATGCCAGCGCCAGTGACAACCAATATCTTCTTGCATTTGGCGACAGCCAGAGAAAGGTTCGATAGCGACCTCCGTGTTGGAGCATCCGAAGTAGACGCGTCAAGATCGAGTGTGATCGTCATCGCGAGTGTCGAGCGCGACGCGGGAGGATGGCGCGGTGAGGCAGAAGCTCGTCGGGGGGACTGGGAGGATAGTCGCGGTCAAGGAAGACGTGCTGGGCGTCTGACGCGAGTGTGGCTGCCCATGCATGTTCAACAAATCGCATCCGTCGCGTACGCCACGTGATCGTCGCGTATTGCGCCTAGATCATGATGCGCGCGACCATGGCCCTTGTCCCTGTCTTCCTAACCTGCTTTGTGCTTTGGATTTGTTCACTTCATGTTGCTTTATGCTCAGTTTTCATTGGCACTACCTTTCCCGACACGAAAACTTCGGTGACGTTCCCTCTCCATGTCCACGAACTACATAACGGCGGATCCACGCGCGCTCGGAACCCTACAATCATAATCAGCATGTCGTCTGAACAAGCAGAAGCTCACGGACGTCTCAACTATATTCCTTCCTCCGGAGCAAAAATACATAGTGTTGTACAATGGGTGCGTACCCCCTTCCCTCCATGCCTGTAGGCGCATCGATAGTCTGGATGTCCTCCACCGTCCAATATCGGGAAGCGCGAGGCAAAACGAGTTCTGCGGCCTCTGGCAAGGAGAGGAAAGCGAAGCGGTTCGAGGAGAACGTCAGCGCGACCCATAAGCCTCCTGGTTTCACCAGCGACGCCAAATGTACCGCGAGGACCTCCACAGGCGCGAGGCTAATTGCCTGACGTTCGTGCGTCGCCAGGTAATCGTTGAACGCGGGATGGCCGCCCGGATCCTCGCTCTTGTAGACGACATCCTCTCTGCACGAGATCGCATCCGATGTGCTCTTGTCCACCACGAGATCGAAGGTATCCTTCGGATCCTCTCCGCTCGACCCCAAGACCGCCCTCATGTCGTCCCACTTCATAGCGTCCACGCATACCCATCGCATACCCTTCCCGGGTCGCCCTTGCGCAAGAGACGCCTCGTGTTCCTGCATGCGGGCAACCAGGTTCTCCGCGAAGTCGGTATTTACTATCGCCTGCTCGTTCGCTTCATCTCCGTATACGTCGTGGTAGAGTTCGCGTATTCGTTCCGCAAGGGACGAGGTCCCGGCGCCAATGTGCAGCAACCGGCAGGGGCGAAGGGAAGAATGGCTCGATATGCGGGACCTGGATAGGTGAGATCGGATATGAGGCAGGATGGTGTCTGAGCCATCCCCGAGCCATTCGAAGTGATGTTCGTTCTCAAAACGTGCATTCCAGTAGGACTGAAGCTCGTAGTCTGGAGGCATGGGCTCGTCGGAAACTGAGGGAAGATGGTGGATATGGGCAGCGAAGAGTGGGAAGCGCTCGGATCCTGAAGATCTGCAAAGTTGCGGGCAAAGACCGACATATCGCGGTAATACCCGCCGAGAGACGCGAAGTCGGCGCGACTGCAAGAACATAGTCATAGTTCGAGTCCAAGTGCCTCGTTCCTCACAGGAGTACTGAGTCGCTCGCGTGCGAAACGATGCATCAGGGGTCGTCTCATGACCATGGATGAGAACCGCGAGCGTGGCCTAGACACCCAAGACAACGCGCACATACGGTATTGCAAAGGTACAACATTCTCTTGCACTACACTTAATTACGACACAATCATGTAGCCGTAGTTTCAAGGAAGCACCCTGACCTCACGCTCAGAGCTCGGCGTACGTTCATAGTAGTGAATACCAGCCGTGGTCGAACAACTCGACTTGGTAGTTGAGTCTACACTGTTGTAGTGTCCGAATTGCTCCTGAAATGAAGAATACGCAAAAGCTGAGTCTGCGTTATCAAGCTATGGGGGGGAACACTCACGCTGCCCAGGACGTGGCTGAAATACCACACTTCCTGGAGGACAGTGCCGTTCTGGCCACAGCCAAGGTAGGGAATGGCCCCAGTCTGCGCCTTCAATGCGGCTTGGATCCGAGATAAGGAATATGTCGTCTTGTTTGAGGGGAGGATACCCGAGCTGGGGGGCACAAGATCAAACCAGGAACTACTCGAGACGTGAGATCTAGAACAAGTGCTACTCACGCCGCGAGCATGTCGAAAGTTGGGTACATCTTGAAAGCGCGAACAACGGCGTCGAAGAAGTCAACAACATCCTGGTTCTTCTTATAATCATGACCGTAGCATGCCACATCAAAGGTAGATGTACAAGTCGCGTGCTTAGCGAACTATAAAGCAAGTAAACGGGTAGACCATATACCAGAGCTCATTGGAGACACATACCTCGTGACCCCAGAAGTCAGCGTTGGGGCTGCCCTGGCTAACCCAGTACTTGTTCACTGTCGAGTCAAATAGTGAGGTCTGGCCCTGTGCAGTTGATAGCAGAACACCAACTGTAAGCCAGGAGGTCCAACCGGCCGAACTCAGCGACGAAGGTGTCGACACCAGGCCCAGTATACGCGGGGACGGTGGTACCATCGGGCAAAACACTGGGGGAAGGATTAGGGTCGTACTGCCGAGACAAGTCGCAGTACTGTTCGTAAGACCTGAATCGAAGTAGCTTAGTATCAGACGTGTCCACGCAATCTATGGCTCCACAACACTCACCCATCACAGTTGTCCGGCCACAAGCCGTGAATGGTCCAGCTGTCCTTGGGCAATAACTGGCCTTTTTTCTCGAAACCAGTGTAAGTGTCCCAGAACTGTGTTTGCAGCACCAAACCTCCGGGCGTAGGTGAGCAGCATGTGTTCTGGATCGCCGTCGTGTTCTCGCACGAGTAGGTGATGGGTTCGCTGGCGCAGGCCGTGATGTTTGGGTACGTTCTCGGGAGGGAAAAGAACGATGCGCTGACGCCCTGGACGGCGAGGAGAACGGCGGTGAGACCAAACGCAACAGCCATGTCGGACCTGCTTCGATGCGCGGAAGGGCGACACGGAACCTTTACACATCTACCGACGGCTTTATAGCAACGGACGCGTCGTCGGGCAACACGAACGTGCTATCTTGCCGCCCGGGGCACCAAAGACAATCCACATGCCTGAAGATGCCTGAGCGGCGCCGACGATGCACATCAGCCAACCATGGTCCGCCATCAGACGCGACGATGTGGACGTTGTCGCAGGTGGCGACACAGGTGCCTGGGCTGTGTCAATCATAGAGCGTCGGAGGCGGCCCAGCTGCAAAGCGGACGGGGAAAGTCTCGGAGGAGAACTGTGCCGTGCAACGTTCTTTGGCAGCTCCTTCCACTTACGCATCGTGCCAGACTGGTGTACGTAACCTTGTCAACGTCAGCGCCTGCAGACATGCAAGTTCGCACCGACTCTCAATGGATAAATGCGATTATCATCATGGAGGCTGTTCGGACGTCAACGTTTCACCAGCAATAGGTACGAGGCACACATACTGTTGAACTACGAGAGCCGAGACGCATGCACTGTCAGGAAGATCCGCAGGACAGGCAGGACCGCGATCAATTAGTGGTCGTTACGAGAACAACACTAACTTCTTATCACCCCCATAAGGCGTGGCGATATCGACATGAACTTCATTAAAGCGTATTTATTAGGACACCTATACATGATTCAGCGTATCCAGACCGGAAGCTCGAAGTTAGACACACAGCAGAGCAACAAAGCACCAGAGAGGAGCGGCAGGGTAGCGAACATCGGTTTGAGTCTCTGAGGGCAAGCGCAGCAGGTGCATAGTATACGGCGTTCAGACGTCGGCCCATCCACCTTCGTCAAGTTTGTAAGATGCTTCACTTTCGGGTTTGTCTGGACTGTCCACCAGCTTTGCCACACGTTCTTCGGCACGTCCTAGCAAAGTCACGATTCCGGTTGGACACTTTGAGCGAAACACGTGGAGAGTGGATGAGAAACGATACCGACCCTTCCTCAAGTACAACCGAGTGGCCGATGCATGAGATAGGATATGTCCACCGATTGGCTTGAGTGCGCCACCAGCGACAAATGTCATCGTAGCACCGGGGTCGGCTGGGGAAAAAATCAGCCATGCTCATGCGATGGAGGAACTCCCCAACATTGCACTTGGTTGGTAATCAGTATGGCAATCTGCGAGAGACATTGCTATAAGGAGTCGACACTATAATGACGACTAAGGACTGACATTGTACTCCTCAGACAACTTGCTGAGCTTGGAGAGCATCTGCCGTTGCATGAGTCGGGCGTGCCAGCGCGATCAGTAGATGAGACTCACTTGAGCGAGCTGGGAATAACTCCCTTGAGGTCAGCCCGACAATGAACGCTGCATATACACACACCTTCTGTTGCCGTTCGCTGAGTTCGCCCCTGCCGGAGTAGTCAGCTCTGAACAGAGCCATGATGCTGTCGACGATCTGGTGTGGCTAGTCAATGTCTATACTAGCAATTTATTCCGATTGATGCACCAGAAGCCTGAAATCTTTGTCTTCGGCGAAGCGAATAGAGCATTCATTGATGAGTTCCATCTGAAGGAGAACACATGAGCGTGTATATGCATTGTCCCGACTACACGGAACCTACCTGATGTTCGCTGTTGTGGGCACGGGCTACACTCTGTTGTAAAATTCCAGCATTCGCCGTCCTAGCTTGCAACATACCATAGAGTATGTTCTCGAGGGCCATGTCACCATCGACTATCAAAAGAACATCCGGTAAGAATAATTCTGCACAAGTGTCAGGTACCCACCTCCGAAGCGATCTGCGATTGAACGGATACGATCGGGGCGGAAGGTGCCCTCCGTATCGATGTATGCAACCTATATACTGTACAGCATACGACCGTGGATGAATCTTCTCAGCCACTCACCTTTCCCGACGCGCCGCCCATATCTGGAGGCAGCTGAGCTACAACGCTCATGGTATGCGCAAGTTGGGTCTTCCCAGTTCTGAATTCGCCATACACTAGGGATATGTTCTTGAGTTTTCCGCATATCATAAGTGAGTTCTCCGTCATACCTTCAGTGATGGACTGAGACATGATACCACCTAGCAAGAAGTGATTTACGTGGAGAACGAGTACAACCATGGGAGTAAGGTGCGCACCGCCGAGAGCAGTATCAACAGCCTTACTACCTGTGCTGACGAGAAGCACGCGCTTCCTCTTGTCTTGCACCTCTAATCCAGTAGCGAATGAGGACCCCTGCAGATGTTTCCTGACTTCAGTGGCGGCTATATGCGCATCTTCGCTCAACGACTCACCAAGATTTTGTGCGCGGCTTCCTAAAGGCACAACTTCAGCATGCCAGAGAGTCAAAAGGCAGTGTAATTACTCGCCTTGATCTTCTCCACCTTAGCTTCCGACATGCCCTACGAAATGCCTCGTTGAGCCGGCGAAAGGGCTACGAGCCGCATACATACCTTGATCTTGAGCATTTGTCTACGCGTCGTCATGTTAACACCGGAAACGGTGTTGATGGCGGCGGACTTGTCCATGTCAGAAGTGACCACGGGAAGAGAGCGAAGCTATCATTCACTTTCAACTTCAAAATGTCTTGCACGTTGATGCCCTAAACCAATCCATGAATAACAATCAAGATAAAGCTGTATAAGCATACATGTTGCTGCAGCTCATCGACAGTATCGAAAAATGGCCTCTGTAGTGAACGCGGTGAGTATATGCACATGAGCTTCTCGTACGCAAACGATCACCTCGTCAACGTCGTCCCCAGGTGGAGTAGAAGGTCGCGAGGGGGCACTCTGAGAAGGAGCACGACGAACCATGATGGATGTCGAATGGAAGAACAAGAGAGTGGGACGAAAGGGAGGGGGAGGAAGGGAAACGCTGGGAGACCAGTACTCGCGTCGGACTTCACGCGTCGTGTCACGTGAAGCCTCGAAGCTCGAGCGCTTGAGGGGTGCCATCAGGGTGCCAATGCTGGCCTTCGCAAGCAACACAGCGAGTCAAGTACATGCATCGATAGTCAGATAGACGGGTGCTCATCTACGGCTAACGTACAGGACGCACTTCGAGACTTCGATGTTCCCGTCTACCGTGACAAGATGTCCAGGCCGGAAGGTGCAACCGTTACAGGTTCCTCCGAGTCCTCTTTATCGAAATCATCGACGCTTCCGATCACTTCTAGACCCGCATCGCGCAATTTCTGAGTCTTGCTCTTTTTACGGACGACTCTAGGAGAGTCAGGAGATGGTGCACTTTGTGGGGGATCGTCACCGTGCAGTTCTGCAGAGCGAACAGGAGTAGGAGCGCGAATTTCCGGCGTGGGGCCAGAGAAATCCTTGCCAGTCATGCGGGACAAAGTCGCGATGTCTATTGTCCATCCGTACTGAGCACCAGGTCACGAGGTGAAGCCAACAAACGCACCATATGGCGTGCGGTTATTGAGACAATACGTAATGCGCGCAGGGTTCTTCCGGTCCTCTGACTTGAACTTGTTCTTGCATGCTTTCCTGTCGCGTCCAGGGAGAACATACGAGATGAGTTCATAATTCTCTCCAAATTGGGAGAGTGCCTAGATGCGACGCGTATCAGTCGTGGAGAGGAGGAAAGAGATCGCCACATACATTGTAGAACAACTCTGTCTCCTCTGCGCTCCATCGCGAACCACGGACCTTCTTGCTGTACGTTGCTGAATTGACGAACTTCGTGAAGTCTGATTCTTCAACGTGGATATAGTCCTCCGTACGGTGCTCTTCATCCCGGTTCACGAAAAGCGAATCTTCGTCAATAATAGTCTCGCCGTTCGCGCCGATGCGGACTTGCACATTGTACTGGCTGACAGCAAGATTCTCGCTGTAGTCAAAATCGTCCGCATCCTTGTCTGCCAAAACTTCATTTTCCTCCTGAGGAAGACTAGAGTCTCCCGCTGGCGTCCCCGCGCGTGAGGTAGAGGCTGCTGGGTCTACCTCCTGAGGCGCACTCTTCACAGGGGTAGACGTCTCTTCATCGTCCTCCGGATTCCTCCCGTACTTCTTCGCTTCCATAACAGCCTTCATCCTCGCCCTTTTCTCCCTATTCGCGGCCCGCCAGGCAGCATGGTTTGAGACGATTTGAGCGGCTTTGCTGCTGACACGCCCCTTGCCCATGTCGTCACACAATGCTGCCATGGTCACAACAGTGGGGTCTATGTCTTCCCCTGGGTCGGCATCAGGATCGAAGGGTGGAGGTGAAGGGGGCCGCGTGCGCGAACGAGGGCCCGTCCTCCGCCGCTTGGTCGTTGGCTCAGGGGCATTGTCGTTGGCCGCGGGGCCCCCTTTCTTGGAACGCTTTCGCTTGGCTGGACTATTGCCGGAACCTGAATCACCTACAAAGACAGTCAGAAGAGTCGTTCAACCTGACAGGATATACAAACGCTCACGATCTGGACTTTGGTCCTCAGGCGGATGAGCAGCTGCCGTAGATACGTCGGGGAACCTGTCAGACGAAGGACGAGGTAGCGACAAGTCGGCGACCGAGGCATGATCAGGGTTAGACTGTTCGGCGTCCGTAGGAGCACCATGAGAACCTATTGACGACAGTCCCAGAGCGTCTGCTATCAGTTGAGGATCGATTTGCGTATTGTCGATGGCGAAGGGGAGATCGTCGAGATTTCCATTCATTCCCGACAGGTGGTCTGGTACTGGATGAAATCCATTGAAAGCACCGTGGGCAATACTAGCAGGGACATGGGCAGAGGGCACACTGACGGGCATTACGGTAGCATTCATGGGCTTGGGTTGGATGTGAACCGGAGGCGCAATGCGATTGGGGTGCTGGACTGTGTACTGGGAAGAGCCGATCATAGGCGGCATGCGTGTAGGTGCAGCGTGGACGGCCGGTGGTGCAGGAACACTGCTTGGTTCACTATGTATGGACGGCGAGTGGAACGCATGGCGCGGCGGGGCGAACTCCTGCCTGAAGCTTGTTAATGGATCTGCTTCCGGTGCTGCAGGTTCCGCAGGTGGCCTTAACGGAACAGACGGCGGCGGAGGCATAGCGGAAGGGGCTCGAGGACCATCTTGTGCATGAGCGGAAGCGGGTCCCTGGGCTGTCGACTGCTCTGGAAGAGCGGAAGTTTGTCGAGACTCCGGGCCTGTACGAGGACGAGGTTTGGCGACCGGTCGAAAGACCGTACTCCCCTTCTCTGTGCCTCAGGTTGAGAGACGGACCAAGCTGCGACATATGCCGTACTCACGGACGCGTTGCGACATTTTGATCCTGTAGCTCCTATCCTCTTACAGAATTGAAGTTTTGAAGGATTCTAGTGACGAGAGGATGCGTCTTTCCGAAGGCTGCGGCGCGAAGAAGAGTGGTAGGAGACAAGGGGGGTCAAGCGCCAAGGCCCGGACCGGTCTCTGTAAGTCGACGGATTTCGGAGTTTACATGAGTTCACTAGCACTAGCTTCTCCCTGACCACGATATCTGTTACCCCCTTCAATTGCCATGCTCAAGTTTGCGCGGCATACCTGACGAGACATACTCATTGCAGCAAGATGCACAGAGCAGTGGATCTTACGACAGGCCCAGAGCCCGACTGGGAGTCACAGGGAGGAGCATCGGATGTTACGGCGTTGAAAGGTATTCCAGAAAGGTGTGTACTCCTCCATGGTCATGTATCTTGCGGACTCAGCTACAGCTGCGGTGTTAGCCTGGTCGTACTGCAATCCCTTAGGCAATGTGAGTCGTTGGTGTCGCGTTCAAATCTGAGCGTTGTACGAGTCTCCCATAGCACGCAGTAAGTGGATAACATCAATGTTTCCCAAATTCTCCTCGAGGGGCCGTGGTACCAAGGTCCCGGAAGTGACACCACCACCTCACACGATCAAAGCGCATGGCAAGTACGACCTAACCATTGGTCCCCATGTCTTCTCCGGCACGGCAATCTACGAGGTTCATTATCTTCTGGAAGCGGACCCATCTGCCACTCTCGGGCCTGCAGTACAATGTATGTCTCTCCTGTCCCTGTTGAACTGAATGTTCAAGAGGAGTTGCAGCTACGCAAGGATCTGCTCTCGCCTACCCTGGAACAACTGGCTCACAAGCCTCAACGCCACTCGTCAACATCCCCTCTATATCATACGTAACACCAGCTCTGTCTTCCCAGGTCGCAATCGCATCACAATCAAACCCAATTCTTGCCAACTTATTGAACGCGGTGATCAATCGTACTGCGACGGATGACCAGGTGAAGACGCTTGGGCTCCTTATTCAGTCACTAGAGGGTGTACAACAACTCGGAAATACACAACCCCCTAGTACGGTTCCACCCACATCCACCAGATCAGGTTCTCCGAAGCCGTTTGATATTATTCTGGAGTTCCATGAACGGCCGACAGACAGGTGGATATTTCCCCGAGGAGATGTGGTATGTGAACGCGTCGGTGTTGCAGATGGTGTCTTCGCCAGGTCCGCAGACGTCATCGTTACGGCGTCTCTTCCCTTCGATGGGATGGCCAGTATAGATCCGGCCTTGGCCAGTGACGAGCAGGTGGAATCGCAACCACCTGAAGTCGCGAGTTTCCATTTTTCGCGGGTCCCCCAGCAGCTCTGGGACATGTTCTTAGTGTGGGCTGGCGGACCAACAAAGATTGAGCAGTCTCGAACTGCGCTGGCGGAACTGGTGAGCACACCTTCCAATACTGCCACGTTGCGTGTTTCAAGTGGCTTCACAGGTAAAGAAGGCGCCGCCCCGTTCGTACCTACAGCATCGCCTTCCCGAGGGCGAGCTGCTCAGCGAGATTCAGGCTGTGAGTGCCACAGGAAACACGATTTGTATGCTCATCTCAGCGTTGGATGCATGACAGGCTGTCGCTCCGTCCTACACTATGAAGTCCATCAAGCCTGCTGGTGCTGATAGTACGCGGGCGAAACGCAAATCAGTATCACGCAAGGCGACCCTTGTATCAGATGGGCTCTCTTCGCCCGCTGAGAAGGTTGCACCTGCGAAGCGGCGACAATCGTTGAAGGGCAAGGCCCCCGCTCCGCCCCCCATCGCATGCCGTGCTTGCGGACAGATGGACGTTCCGCTGATGATGGGCGGTCGTGAGTGAATGTTTGCTCCTGTACCGACGGTCTCTAACCGAGCTTCTTCAAGGATATTGTCGTATCTGTATCGACGCGGGAAAAGCCATCGCTGATGTCCCTCAGCTCACGCCAAGATCTGGCAGCAGTAGTAACTTCTCGGCGTCGATGCTGAGTCCTTCCGTACCTGTATCACATCCTCTCACGAACACTTCGCCTATACCGACGACACCCTCACCAACCACCGCCCCAGTGCCGCCGACCGCAGCTGAAGTTGCTGCGAACGAGATCGCGGGTTCGTTGTCTATTGTACCACCACCCGAAAGATGACCTCGACCTGTACATTATATTCCAATGTGATAGCAGTGTACAATATCCGACATAACTTATAGATGCGATAATGATACAGGCACAGCATGATGACAGCACTACGTCCAGAACTTGACAGACCAGCCCATCCACCAGACGATGACACCGAATTGGGCTACGATAATAGCTGCCTCCATGATGACCGCGCACCACTGAATTAGAAGAAGGATAGTGTAGATGGGGAAGACGGTCCACCACAGTCCGGTATGGGGTATCCAAGGCATATTGATGTTTGCTGTCAGCGACCACGCAGCACCAAATTGCAACCATGCCACAACGATGCTGCAGGCGGATAGAAGCATCAGGCCAGCCCAATGACGGTATGAGCGTTGCGGGAAGTGCTCGATTAGATATCGTTTGGGCTCGCCAGTGAACTCATTCCGGTACCAAGGGATGATGAGGAAATCCTGTACGTCTTCACCGATGACCTTGCCATAGTTTCGCCAGAACGGGGTCACGGTATCTAACAGGAGGGTGAGCGCATCCAAACCGATGTCCCAGAACTGCTGGAACTGATTCCCATAGTTCTCTTCGAGGGCCGAGATTTGGGATAGCTAAGCAAGAGGTTGGTAAGTAACATGCCCCTCATGAAAGTGGTGAACACGGCACCTCTGGATACACTAAGGATGTATGAGCAAGGGTATCGTTGTAGGCCTTCTTCACATCTGCGTGAATCGTCTTCACGTGCTTCAAGAGGGACGTGACCTCCTCCGCTTTCGAGGCAAGTTCCTGCCGCTGAGTCACAAGCTGCGTTAGAGCTGCCATGAGCTGAGCGATGGGATCGTCAAAGACGTGGGATGGTGGGATAACGGGGTCTCCATCGAGTTGCTGGGAGTGTATGAAGGTCTGTAGCGTCTGGCGCTGACGCTCTATCCGCTCATGAATATCCTCCACAGCTCTCCAGCTCCTCGTTCGGCGTGTGCCTCCTGTAACGGCGGAAGGATCATGTACGAAGGCGTCCAGAACTTCGGAAGGTATCTTCGTGTACGGCATCCCGAGTAGTCCGGACAAGCCCGCCTGCACGGAATCGTACTCCCTGATGTTGGCACACACACGCTGTAGAAGGTGTCGTATGCGGTAGTTCTGAGATAATGTGTCCTCAAGAACCCTGACAAAGCATTGGTGTGATGCATGAGTGAGTTGGGGATATGGACGTACTGAGCCTTGGTCTCGTATTCTTCACGCTCCTTCTGTTCGTCAGCAGACCGACGGTGTTTGTCTCGCTGGCGTATAAAGATGTCGTTCGACGAAGGTAGCGACCTCCTATACCTCCGCCGAGGGAGAGTCGCTCGGGCAGCAGCATCGACCGAACCCTGAGGTCTTGGTGTGGGCTCAGGAGTACCAGGTAATATCATGGTGCTTTGAGTAGCGGTTGTGGGAGCCTCCGGCGGGGGAGAAGGATGGAGGGTACCACTGAAAGATGGTCTGGAGTCCATCGAATCCGCGGGGAAGGAAGAAGCCGGTAATTGGAGACTAGTCGGACGGCTGCGAGGACGTAACGTAGCCATCTTCTGGTGCCCAACGAGGCCACCATCCTCCGACGCACTGTGTCCACTACACTCTGATATCGAGTTCCGCGCAGACGAGAGCGCTTCATCGCTCTGCCGTGTCGTGAGTCGTTTGCTAAGGTCCCGGAGACGCTTTCTACTGCTGTTGGGGGAGGCACCTCTTGATATGATGCTGTACATGGAGCTTTGTGCCGAGTCGGGGCCAGTGTTCTTCCAGCCCCTGTAGTTGTCGCTACTGCGTCTGGAGTCGGGGCCAACTGAATCCCTTCCCGACTCGACCATAGGCTCGAAGGATAGCTGGTCATGCGACGACTTCTTGCGGGATATCGCCGCATCAAGGGAATGTCGCGGAGTGGTCCAGCCATAGGAACTAGCGGTGGGAGACCGGGCATCGGAAAACGACGCAGTATTCGGAGATGCAGGCAGCACCGCTTCGTTCTCTGGAATGGTCTCCATACTATGCGGGCTAGAGTGGATCTGAACGTATTCTCGGACGACAAAGGCAGTCGGACTCCATGCGGAATTACCGGCAGGGGGAGGATGATGCTCCTGTCTATCCCAGAGATGTTTCATCCACATGGATGGTTCCGCTTCGTCCAGCGCGGCACGTACGTCGGTAGGTTGCTTACGGTACCAACGAACAGCGGTGAGAAGGTTGACAGGGGGTCTTGCGGTGTCAGATGCTAGCCACTGGTACTTCCGCTCCAGCTGCTTCTTGACCATCTCAACTTTCTTTGTGGTCGTCGGCTTCACCTTCGCGCGTATCTGTTCAAGTTTCCCTTTCCTTCTTGTCAGAGAAATGATTGACCTGTCACTGGTCGCGCACTTACTGGTATGTGCAGCCTCTTGTTTGTCGATGGCAGCCCTACTGGCGGAGAAGGACAGATGGTCCTTTGACCTGCGCTTGCCCCGAGAAAGGGACCAACGACGTTCTCTCCCCTCTTCGGACATAGGTCCACTCCAGTCGAGGGTGATACCGCCATCTGATGATGAAGGGACGGGGTGAAGGGGAACCACCCCGACGGCAGGACTGAAGTCTATCTCCGAATCTCCGGATAAACGGGGTTGACGGGATAAGGGCGAAGCAGTAGGAGCAACTTTCGTGGGTGACGACCCGGTGGAGGAGACAGAGGCGATATCCAGTGGGCGCGGTGGTTCCACACGCAGGGGAGTCGACTGGGTCCTGAGGCGAGCTTCACGGCGGGCCTTCGCGCGAAGGGCACGCTGAACATCCTCCAACACGCCCGGATCTGCAATATAACAGTCACAGAGAGAATGAGACCAAGGCCAACATTGACGTGCCTTCCCTGGCTATTCACATATGAGCGGAATAACTGAGACTTCGGGAAGACCACTCACATAGGTCATACTCCTCAGAGAACGGCTCAAATAAGGCGTTGGACACGGCTTTCGAGAGCAGTTCCTTTTGTTCGGCCTTCCTACTCATGCTCCCAGCACGCTTGAAAGAGGGGCCGACATAACCATCGCGACTCCGTGACTGTTCAAAAGCACCCGAGGCGTCGACAGACTTCACGCGACGTCGCTTGTCTTCTTGCTGGAATGGGAGTGACCCACCCTGGTTGCCAGACTTGAGAGCAGGGGGAGGACCGAGACCTAGTGACTGAAAACTTCCAAACGAGCTACTGTCGCGTACTTTCGAACGCGGTCGGTCGACTGGGAAGTGAATGCGTGCGGCGCGTTGGGGCGACGGCGAGGACGATGGCGGCGTGGGGGCGGGAGACGAAGGTCGTGGGCTCGAAGTAGATGGCCCCGCCTCTGCCATCAATGTCTCGCGAGAGAACGAGGGTCAAGTTCAGCCTTGCGGACGACCAGGAAGTGTTCGAACGAGTAGTGGAGAGGCAGTGATCTCGAGCAGCAGCAACGCGGAGAATCACAAGTACTGACAGTCCTCCAGCGCTTCGTTGCGCGGGTCGACTAAACAGGCAGGTAGGAGCCAGCATGCCAGAGCCTTCGAACAGCACTTTACTATCCAATACTCATATACTATGTAGTACTGGCTCAGAATGATTGGTATGTCTACACGTTCCCATCAGGAGACAGAATCGCTCCCTCAAAGCTTGAACTCAGTAGTCGAAGGAACATATATAGTCAAAGACGGCCATATTAGGACGCAACATCCCAGCAAACAGACAGCTTCAGCATTACGAACGCATCTGACAGACCATCAATTATCGAGGTATGCGTGCCAAGGCCTGCCGTCTTTTCATCACCAAGCGGACGAACATGGCTGTTGTGACGGCGGACAGGGAATACCTGTTGGCGACTTCAACATGTGCAGAATCATCACGAGCTGACTTTCTCACCAAGTAACTATGTACGACAGGTGAGAATTCCTCACATCGACAGAGGGTGATCTGCCTATGGGAACGCCGCGTGCAAGCCGTGAGGACGCTTCTCCGGCGTGGCCCTCTACGAAGATGTAAACCGGTATTCACTGAAAGCGCGGAGTCGCTCACCGAAGATCTCCTCGACAAACACGGGCTGCACGCCCGCTTCCTCGCCCCCTGCGTGAGCAGCCATAGCATCGATGTCTGCCCAGTACCATTCTCCCTTATCCGGGTGATTCTCTGGCGTGAAGTTGTTGCGGACCTGAGCTGTACGAAGCATGCCAAGGACTTCGACTTCATCACCTCCGTCGGCTAGCCTTTGCTTGACGTTCTGAGCAAGGTCCTTCGCTACAAAACCGCGGTCCACAAGTACTGTAGAGCCATCTGACCGGACCAACGGCACGACAACGTGGTACCCGTTATTGCCATCCCAGACTCGGGGACCAAGGAGCATCAGGTGGGAAGCGTCCCAGCGGCCCCGTAGCGCCACTTTGCGAAACGCAAACTCTGGGATAGCGGCAGTACTGTAAAACAATGAGCGAAGGTGCGTATTAGGGAACAGACATATGCGCACTTCACGTGTGGGGGCAGCGGCATGGCTTCTCTTCGTAATTTCTCCTCCAGTTCGTCGATGAGTGCAACCTTCCACTTGAGACGTTGCACCTGCCACGTTCCGAGTCCAAACGTGAAGATGGGGATGAGACCGACCAGAACCATAGTCGGAGTTATCCATGGCTCCCTCTTGGCCCTGTAGGCACTTGGAGACGTTCCCTCTGTTGACAACATTCGCCTTGACGCCGCCACAGTGTGTCTCGGAACTGAGACTCTTGTCCGAGATAGAGCACGTCCCAGACAAGAGAGCATCTTGGCCTGCGTCAGAAGGGCTCAGTGCACGTTGTGCAGTGAGTGGAAACGTTGGGACAGAGAAGAGTTTAGTACAGGGTCACAGTACGGCTCAAGCTGAGGAGGACTTCAGGCGCCGCTGAGGATTGTCCGGAGCGCCCCCGGGCCCAGTACGCGCAGTCGGGCTATCCCAGTGCCCTCATACACTCTCACTCCTTCTTCTATCCTCCTCTCCTCCTCTCCTCCTCTTGCGTTCTGGTTCAAGGTCTGAACATGTTGGTCCCACAATCCCTCTTCTCTGGGCTGTACCACTCATCCGAGCTCGCAGGTACTCGGGGTCACGTACGCGCCAAAGCGATTACAACATTGACGGCGATGAGGTCCACTATCCGACGCGTCCAGTGGACAAGGACAAGGCGGAGGCAGAACTCGTCGTGAACATCAAGAAGGCGACTAACCCGGACGAGACTGCACCTAAACAGAAACACGTCCGAAGTGCGCATACCCACTTCGCATGATGTATTCAGCCTGACGCAGGTCGCAGAGTGCATTGTCTACACTTGGGACTACCATTCGTCAATATCATTCTGGACCGGCCTAAGGGTTCAGCCCATCCTCTCAGACGAAGTACAGACGTTCAAGGCTCTCATCACTGTACATAAAGTCCTCCAAGAAGGTCATCCTGTGGTATGTGCGATACACAACGGTGGCGAGGAGTCGGGAGTGACGAAGTGCGGTATAGACCATCAAAGAAGCGCATGGGCAGACGGGTTGGCTGGAAACATGTGCGCGTACGGTCGGGCATGAGACAGCTCGGGGTGAGTGCGTCCGCGGTGTCATATTCCGAGCACAATGTCGACGATATCGCAGGTTATGGACCTCTCATCCGAACATATGTCCAATTTCTGTTGGCAAAGTTGCGCTTCCATCGGTTGCGACCAGAGTTCAATGGCTTGTTTGAGTACGAGGAGTACATCACCCTCAAGGGTATTGACGATCCCAATGAAGGGTGAGCCCAGTTCATTCGCACTCCTTTCACCCTGATATGATGTTTTGACTGATGACCGCAGATACGAGACCATTTCCGACCTCATGGGTCTACAAGACCAGATCGATTCCTTCCAGAGGATGATCTTTGCCCACTTCCGTCACTCTGCAAGCAACGAATGCCGCATATCTGCGCTCGTCCCTCTGGTAAAGGAAAGTTGGGGAATTTACCGTTTCATTACAAGCATGCTTCGGGCGATGCACCGACGTACGTGAATTTCATGGTCTTTAATACCGTTTGGCTCATGGGCTTTAGGAACGAACGACATCGAGGCCCTCGAGCCCTTGCGCGCACGTTATAGCCAACAACACTATGCCCTCCGCAAATTCTACTACGAATGTTCTAACCTGAAGTACCTTACTGGTTTGATTAATGTTCCCAAGCTCGGCCAGGCATGTCTTGTCAGCTCGTTCATACGGCTATGGTTCTGACGACTTCTGCAGGAGCCACCAAACTTGTTGGACAATGGGGCCGCCCCTGACCTTCCCGCCCGTCCGACCACAGCTCCTGTCAAGACGCCCCCTCCGGCTACTCCTCAACCCTCTGCAGCTGAAGTCAACGAACAAGCGCGCATGCTGAAGCAGTACGAGGAGCAACAGGCCGCTTTGGTCGCAGCTCGTGAGGATGAGGAGCGTCGGCGGAGAGAGCTGGAGGAGCAGCAACGTCGAGAGTTCGAGCAGCGTCAGGCTGAGCAGGCAGAAAGGGAGCGGTTGGCCCAAGAGCAATTGGTGCAGCAACAGATGCAGCAGCAGATGATGCAGTACAGCAACCAAGCGGCTCAGCAAGTGCACGATCTGGAACGCGAGGTCCTGGCTATGCGTGGCCAGTACGAGCGAGACCAGCTGATGCTGGAGCAGTACGACAGGGTTGGTTTCTTCTATGCATTGTTGTTGTTAACAGTATATTGAATCCGAGTCAACAGAGAGTCAAGGCGCTGGAGAGCGAGCTCAACAGCGTCACCGCCAATGTCAACTCGCAGATGATGTCCAAGGACGAGCTTATAAGGCAACTCCAGGAACAAGTTACAATGTGGCAGAAGAAGTACGAGGCTCTGGCCAAGCTCTACAGCCAGCTCCGTACAGAACACTTGGACATGCTTTCGAAGTTCAAGCAAATGCAGCTCAAGGCGAACTCCGCACAGGAGGCGATCGACAAGATGGAGCGCATGGAACGCGACTTGAAGGCGAAGAACCTCGAGTTGGCAGACATGATCCGAGAACGCGACCGTGCTCGCTTCGACCTCGATCGCCAGAAGTCCGCCCACAAGGACGAGATCGACAGGCTTCGTCGCGAGATCAGTTTCGCCAACGAGCGCGCAGAGGATGCGACCCGTTCCAAGAGCTCGGAAGTGTCGACCGTGCTATCCAAGTACAACCGTCAACTCACCGAGCTCGAGGACTCGCTCAGGGTATGCTTCATGTTTACTCTGCTCTGTTGTTGTCCTCACTTCCGTATCATAGGCAAAGCAAATGCAAATTGATGATCTGCTCTCCAAGCTTGACCACGCTACCTCTGACCTCGATCGTTTGAAGGAAGAGAAGGATCAGGAGATCGCCATCCTTCAGGAGGGTATGGATGCCACCCTCCAGCAGCTCTCGGACGCTCAGCAGGTATGACACCGTTATGCTTCCACCACTGCATTTCCTCACTCACGTCCCACAGAACCAGGGCTTGAACGAGGAGGCTACCAACGCGCAGATTGATACTCTGATCCTGGACAACAGGAAGAAGCTGAACCAGATCATCGGTGAGTATGCTAACACCACCCACTTGAGGATATCTTGCTGATTGATGGATTTCTCAGACTCCATCCTGAACGCGTGCGTACAGAAGGTCGACGAGGCCATCTATGAGCTCGAGTCACCTGCGCAGGCTGGTAACTTGAACTCTACACCGGAGTACACGCTGTCCATGATTGAGAAGGCCGTCAACAACGCGACTGATTTCGCCACCATCTTCAACCTCTACCTGGGAGGCGAGCCCGGTGGCGAACATGTCGACGTGATCAAAGGCGCGAACGAGCTCGCTCAGTCCCTCGCTGACGTCCTCATCAATACCAAGGGTATCACCCGTCTCGTCGACGACGACGTCTCCGACAAACTCATCAACGTCGCCAAGAATGCGGGTGACGTTGGCCTGCGGACGTTCCTCAACCTGCAGTCGTACAAGCTTGATCTCATCCCGCAGCCTACGCAGCGCAAGGAGGTCGCCATGCGTAACAACAGCGAAGTACGGGGCGCTCTCTCCAAGCTGTCTGAGGTCGTCGACGGCCTCGTGCCGAAGGGCGGCAAAGCTGGTGCGATCAAGGCCAACGGTGACCTGGGCGACCTGGTTGAGCAGGAGATGTTGGGCGCCGCGAAGGCCATCGAGGCTGCCACCGAGCGCCTGCAGCAGCTCCAGTCCCGCCCGCGCGACTCCTCGCGCTACAGCGCCGTCGATCTCCAGGTGCACGACACGATCCTCGCGTCCGCATTGGCCATCACGAACGCGATCGCGCGCCTCATCAAAGCCGCGACCGAGTCGCAGCAGGAGATCGTCGCGCAGGGCAAGGGCTCGAGCACGACCCAGCAGTTCTACAAGCGCAACAACCGCTGGACGGAGGGTCTCATCTCCGCCGCGCGTGCTGTTGCGTTCGCGACGAACCTGCTTATCGAGAGTGCGGACGGCGTGCTCTCGGGCACGCACACGCTCGAGCAGCTCATCGTTGCGTCGAACGAGGTCGCGGCCGCCACGGCGCAGCTCGTCGCCGCGTCCCGCGTGAAGGCGAACCTGATGTCCAAGACGCAGGAGCGGCTCGAGCTGGCGGCCAAGGCCGTTACGGAGGCGTGCAAGGCGCTCGTCAAGCAGGTCAAGGCGATTGCGGCGAAGCAGGTACAGGAGGAGGACGTCGACTACAAGAACATGGCCGTGCTCGAGTTCAAGCGGCGCGAGATGGAGCAGCAGGTCGAGATTCTGCGGTTGGAGAAGGACCTCGGTGCCGCGCGGCACAGATTGGGCGCGATGCGCCGTGCGGGATACCACACCGACGAGACCGATTGAGGAGAGTGTGGGCATGAAGCGGAATCGAGGCTTGGACGGGGGTGGAGGCGGAGGCGGAGAATCTTGAATACCTTCCTTTTACCGGACCCGTGTACATCGATCATATGCAGGTGTTGCTGCAATCGCACTGACTTTCTTTCTTACTCACACTCAGCCTGGAGGGTTGTTTCAACGTTTTCACTGCAGATTGTCCCATGTATGTGTGATGTATATGATGAGATGTGCATGTGCAGGCGCCTACATCCACGCAGCGCAGAACCATGAGCTAGACAGGTAAACAACAGCGTGCGAGTGAGGTGGGCGCAGATCAAGGTGTGGAGTTCGATGGAGATGATGGCTAACAGTCATGCAGCCGAGTGAGAGGTAGAGAGAGTATAGTGGAATTGCTATCTAGAAATTAAGAAGGTACGCGCAGGGCATGCGGGCGAGTAGACGTATGTGCAAGGTCAGTACCAGAAAAGCAAGGTGGGGTGGTGTATCATATCAATAAAGAGGTATAGATATGAACGAATGGGAAGCTTTGCACCAGTAGCAAGTGGCAGAAGTAACAACAACGAAATGCTAGATGAAGCGAAGGAGAGTGTAAAGAGGCAGCACTGTGAGAAGCAGAGCAGCAAAAGGTGCAAGATGCAAGATGCAAGATGTGCGAGGGGAAAGCAAGTGACGATGCCAGGGGGGTGATCGTATCATACAAAGAACGCGCTGTCGGTGCTCCGCACGGTGTCGAACGAATTCTTGCCGCGGTCCATGTCCAAGAAGCTGCTCTCGAAATCCGCGCCCGGAGAGTCGGGGACCTCGAGCACTGTGGCCGTGCCGTACTCCTCGTCAGAGCCATTCTCCGCGCTCATGTCCACCTCGTCCTCAATGTCGAGGAACGAGGGCTTCTTCATGAGCGACCGCCGCTGCATGATCTTCTGCCGATCGAACGAACTCGGCGGACGGGACATCGTTGTTGTAGTGTCCGAGGACTCCTGACGACGAACCCTTGAGGACCGTACGGATGGCGGCGGTGAGAGAGGGTTGATCGGTACGACGCTGACGCGTTTCATGGCAGTATTCTCGATCTCCTGCAAATCGTGGCGCGAGGGCCGGCGTCTCGGCGGTGGCGGCAGACTCGCAGACGGGAACTCAGGTGAGCGCGTCGCCGTCTGGAAGCCAGGCGAGCTGGGCGGCGTCAGACTGGCCTGAGCAGTAGACGGCCGCGCGGACAGGGGTGGAGGACGGTTCAGTGCCTTGGCAAGCATCGAAGAGCTCCGTGAGGGTCCGCTACGTGTGGGGTCTACGAGGGAGACCTTGCGCGTCTGTGGGGCCTGTGTCGACGCTCGAGAAGCGTTGACAAGAGACTTGGAGGGAAGGATCGACACGCCCCTCGAGACGCCTCCCTTGTCGCCCCCAGGGCCAAAGGCGAGCGTTCCCGTGGAGGTGTTTGACAGGACGGAGTTTGACCGCGAGCGCGCAGAGGAAGGGTTGACGCTGTACGTCAGACCGAAGTCGCCTGGCTGGAGATCGAGCTTCGGTTTCCGCTCCTCCACAGGCTCGCGTTCGGGCTCCCGCACGGAAGCAATGGCATCTTCGTCTGCGAGTTTCTCCGCAAGCTTCAGCTGCTCCGCTGGAGACATGATGTACTGCGGTATGTACTCGGACTGCGACGTCCGCTTGTTGCTCGCGTCCTCCCACAGCGACGACGGAGCTATGCACGCGTTCCGCGTCATCAGCGAGAGGGGTCCTCCGGTCCCACCAAACGACATGGTTATAGTCTCGCCTCCCGACGAAGTGGCTGGTCGTATATCGCTGTCGAAACTGAACACCGACCGCTTGTCGTCCTCCGCTGGGCTCGACGGTCCGTGCGACGACGTGCTTCTCCGTGCACTTGACCCAGAGAACAGCCGTTTGCGAGGGCCGTTCACGCTGCTTCGTCGAGGTTCCACTACCGGGGAGGAGGGCTGGGTGAGGGCCTCTGTACCGGTGGATGCGTGGTGGCCGTTGCTAGAGGAACCGTGGCGCAGCCCAGGTAGTGGTGGTAGAGGGACACGAGAGGCGTGGAAGGATCGCTGCTTGCGCGGAGTCTTTCCACTATGGTGTGACGCGTGACCATTGCTGTGACCATGCGTCTCGTCGGGAGGTCCGGAGGACGACGATACGCTCGCAGAAGAATGCCGCTGAAGAAGGTTCTGCTGGGACGACATCTTCTCGAGCAGCTTCCCAGCCTTCGGGTGGATCTCACCGAAGACGGATACCGGTACGGGTGGAAACTTGCTCAACGGAGAAGGCAGGCTCGCTTCGATGTCCGCAGGTGACACTGGGCTTAGGTCTCCATCCAAGACGTACATGTTCCGATTGCTACGTCGTTTGCCTCTCGCAGACCCACTATCTCGCGCCTCAAAAGGACCCAAGTCGTAGCTGTTGTTCATAAGCTGAGAAATGGCATCCCCCGCATCGATGTCATGCAGATCGACACTCGGCGCGAAATTCAGGCTGGACGAGCTTGAGGAAGCACGAAACTCAATCGGCGACATGTCGTAAGGGGAGGTCGGTACTGGAGGTGGCGGCAGATCGCTTGTAGGTGGCGCGGCGGGAAGAGGTGGAAGTCGTGACGAGGATGCCTTCCTTACAACGACGAGCGGCCGTTTGGAAAAGCTCGGAGACACCGGCGACTCGATGTTGGTCGAGGTAGAAGAGGTCGAGCGTGTGCCAGAGATAGTTACGGGAGAAGGTGACGGCGTATTGGAGGAGGATGGTGACGACGAACCCGATGCCTTGCGCGGGACTTGCAACGGCTGCTGGGTAAGACCTAGTGTCGTGGTGGCTGTGGACGGTCGATGGTCGATGGCACCGACGGTCATGCCTCTAGGCCGCGCTAGAGAGGGACTGGACCGTTTGCGGGAGAGGTGGAGAGCGGTACCGCCGCCAGGCTCGCTCAGTCGGACACGGTAGTCGTGAGCAGTGACAGTGCTATTCGACGAATTGGACCCAGAAGGCGTCTTCGTTCGTCGCGTCCTCTGCGCCTGCACGCTAGAGGTCGAGGGACTGTCCATGTAGTATGAATCGTGCGTGTGCGATAGGTCATACGCGGAACGACTGCGAAAAAGCAACAATTCAAATCTGTTGCCGGCAATACGTTTTAGAGTACTGACCTAGCCGGGGGCGACCTTCCGAACGAGCTGGCAGCGGAAAGAGGAGACAAGGCCTGCACGTCGGAATAGTTTCCATGAGAATTGGATGACGACGAGCCGTACGAGCCCCGATTGTGTGGGGGCATGTCTGGACGCTTGTGCTGGGGATCGAGCATGGAGGAGTCAGAATACACGGATAGTCTGTTCGGGTCCTGCGGTAATTGTTGTACAACGATGCCACCGGAAGCAAAGGGATCGATCTCCGAGAAGGTCATGACAGAGTGCTGGTAGGAGAGGCGGTCGCGGGGATGGTCCGAGGGAGTGCGTGGCTCGGAATGGGGTTCTGAGGCGGCGTCATAGTCGTATTCCGAAGAGCGTACGGTAGATATGGATTTGGCGGGGGGACGATTGGTGAAGAAGGGCGTACGCTCTACGGGGGCCGGGGAATAGGCCGCGCTGCTGTTCCCCGAGCCGGGGCGTGAATGAGGGTAGACACGGGGAGAAGGTAGCGGGGACGGGGGATCTTGTATGGTGAGCGCGGGGAGCTTTTTGCTCTTGAGACCCATAGCGGAGGCAAGAGTATTGAATTTGAGGGCGGGGAGAGCATCTTTGGACCTGGGAGAGGCGCTAGATGCGGTGGACGGGTACTTCTCGTCTTCTTCGGCGAGGCTGGAGACAGAGCGGTTAGGACGCAAAGAATCCTTGGAGGACTTTGAGCGCGACCACCATGGCCTGCTTGAAGCGGGGGAGGAGGGGGCGGGAGGCATAGAAGAGGGAGAATGAAAGGAGTGTGGTCTCCCAGACGGACTGATTAAAGGGACAGCTGGGTGGGTTGAGATCACTGATTTGTAGGCGGGCGGGGCAGCGGGGAGGCTGCTGCGGGGCGACGCACCAGAAGAGCAGAGGGCTACGACATGTAGAGTGGGTTGCAGACGGGGTCGGGGGTGGGCGCGGGCGGGAGGAAGCGGGGGCGGGGAGGCGGGAGGACAGCGGAGGAGAGATCCTGGCCGACGCAGAAAGAGAGAGGATGTCGCAACGGCGGATGTGGACCAGACTGTCGCGAGAGACGCCCATTCATATCAGTCACTAATTCGCGCTGTCCTGTTATGTAAACTCTCTCTGCACGCTCAGGCTCTCTGGACAGTCTGTCTCGCAGCGGACGCGATCTGCACACAGCATCCCCGCCTTCGTTACACGTTCCACGTTCCCCGCCTCCTGCCCCGCGACGTGCTCCTCGTCCTGTCTCTCTCCCTGCGTCCCTCCCGCCTCCCCGCCGCGCCCCAGCACGTGCGTCTGCCCCTTGCGCCAATCGCCACCGCCAATCAACCCCATATCATCCCGCGGCATCTCTAGCCCTCCCCTGGTCAAAACTTTCCCGACCCCGGAACGCCCATGCGGCCCGCCTCATACACCCATTCGACCACATAGACCCGCCTCCGGTCCCGACGCCCTATTCCAGGCCACCCGCTGCATCGTGCAGCTGACCGTGGCGTATACGAGGGCAGCTGAAACAACTCGTTCAGATCAACAGATGACGGCGAAACAGGCGCGTTATTCAACCGCGCACCGGCACACGTTCCCGGCTCCACGTCCTCCTCGCCAATCCCCTTATCCCACCCCAGCCGCCAGGCAACCTCGCCCCTGTGCCATCATACTCGCCTCCTTGCATTATGCTTCGGTTCCGCCGTGGAATGTACTTAGGGCGGCTCGGAGTTGCCACAGAAGCAGCCTAGAACCACAGAAGCCTCTTTGCCTTTGGGGCAACCAATCCCATACCAATTTTATACTTACTCCGCGACCTTGCACCTCCGGCTCGGGAGAAGTAATCACCTCCGCTCGTCTTACGCTCCGATCTTCCAGACACAGAACTTTTCGGGGCCCGGGACCAGGCGGCTTGCAGGCAGGCCGCCGTTAACGGAGGATTGGAGGAAACGACAATTTGTTCTATTGCGTCCGACACGCAGCCTCGTTCGTGGGCGCGACGGAGTGCTGCCGGGGAACTAGAACAGCTTGTAGACGCTGGAGACCCGTAGATCAACTCACAGAAACTCGTGTATATACGTAGCTAAACCACATACCTCCAGCCCATCTTTGGACACAATAGCAGGAACCCTGTCGGCTTTTCCAGTGAGAACGACCTTGCCGCCGGCTTGATCCACCATCTTCCTGAGCCTGTCAGAGCGCGCGAGATCAGATGAACCCACCTGTCGACAGTTCCCAATCCCCAATCGAATCGAAGCGCTGCCATGAATGCTGTACGTTCACCATTCTCAAGGCGATACGGAGAAGGCAGATGAAGAGAAGAAAGGTGCCAACGCCGTCACGCACGACGTAGTGGGCGCTGCTCCCCTTGCAGGGCTCTGCGACGGCCATTCCTCGAGAGGCAGGAGGTACAGTAGCCATCAGGCGTTCACTGCGGGCCAACCCCGGAATCAGAGAGCGCTGATAGAACCTCCGGCATTCTATTGCAGGCAAGCCCTGCCCGACACTCCTCGGGGTGAGTCAGCGGCGGAGATACAGCACGGCTGAAAGTCAAACGGAGCGCACATACCTCTCACGGAATGGTCACAGACAGGTGGGGTGGGCTGATAACAATGACATCAAGTGTACGTTCTGATACTGCGAGCGAAGTGCTGACGAACTGCGCAGGGGTGATATCGTCCAAAGTTCAGAGCATGAGTCGATAATGGACATTAAGGCAGTGTTCTGGCATTGCTAGTAGGAAAGTAGGTTGACTGTGGACCCTGCGTACGTTTGCACCCTCTTGCACCCCTGGATGTTCAGGGTATGATCGAAGGCGAAGTATCGCGCAACAGTTCGACACACTGCGATTGCGCATGAGACCGCTCACTTCATGATGCGACAGCACCTGGACAGCACTACAGAGATCGCAACACTCTCATCAGTGGCGTGCTCTCACGCGAACCCTGAAGCCATATGAAGAAGAAGACTCGCCTCAAGAACTACACACGACAAGCCAGGGTCACCCGCCTCTGCTCTCCGAAGGAATCAATCTCGCGTCCTCGGGTGGGGAAAGGAAGAGATACGATGAGGCTCAGATTCATACCGTCATACGTACATCATCAGCCCAGCGAAGCCCACACATCCTCCTCATCACGCTCTTGCGCCGCCTGCACCGCGCGCGGCATGTCCGTCATGGGCGCGCGCTGCGTTCGCGAAGGCTCGTCGCCTGCATCGAAAACGACATCGCTCCGCATGAGCGGCCGTCCGAGCTCGCCTGCGTCTTCTTCGTCTTCCAGGTCGAGGTCGAGCGCGAGGCCACGTCGGTGGGCGGTTGACAAGTCTATCGGCTTCGGGCGCGTAAAGATAGATTGGCCGGACCTGTCCTCGGAGCATCAGCAGCTGTTGCACGAATGGAGATGCGCCCGAAAAGAACGAGGAATCGGAGAACTTGAGAACCCCCGATACATACGAGAGAAGTCCGCTTGGACAAAATGATCTACATAGCGACGACGCGGACGAGAATGCCGTGCACACGTCTTGAACTTGGGTCCCGAGTGACCTATTTAGAGACATGCGCCACAGTCCAACGGCTTGTAGCAGAGCATAACATGAATAGGGCAGGCTTAGGCATGACCGCAGACAGGTACCAGTGAAGGCTATCCGTTACCTGCCCTCAGGCATGCAGGACATATTCGCCATATTACGCGGATCCTTGGAAACAAAGACGTTGACCCGTACCGCCGTGTGAGCCACCCTTCCACAGGATAGCCCATTCGCGCACACAGCAGGCAACAATTTGTAGCAGAAATTCGCCCCAGTACGGACGGTTTCGGCTGTCATGCCATGCTGAGACACCGAGACGCCGCCAGACGAGTCCAGCCCAGATGCTGGATTGTGAAGCCATGCTACTCTTCGGAAGATACAGCAGAATAACGAGAACAAAGATGAAAGGCATGTGAAGGAAGAAAATGACGTACTGTCGCATAACCACGGCGAGCCGACCAAACTGGAGAATATTCCGTCCAACGAGGAGCAGGGTGTCAAGCAGCTCTTCCTCCTTACTCGTGTTCCCGCACCCCGCGAAAAAGATGAAAAGAAGAGTAATCACGCAGAACGCGGTCATGACCAGATCCATGACGTTCCACATGGACTTCCAGAATTGCTGGTAGAGAGGAGGGTTGGACGACGCGTATTAAATGGAGCTGGTATGGTACTCACTCGTCCAAACGCCACGAATCGAATGGCGACCTCCAAAATCATCGCACCGTTGATTATGAGCTCCAGAATGTAGAAAGCTAGTGTCGGACAGTCGTCCACGAGACTTAGCACGACCGTCGTGATTGATAGCCCCGCCATGGCGAGGTAGAGGATGATGTAGGTTCCAGAGTGGACGAATCTGTTCGCGATGTTCTTCGCAATCTCGTCCTTGGTCATAGAGTATATTGAGCGTGTAGGTCTACAGGGTCAGGGCACAAGCACGCTATTAGGTGTCCATGAGTTGGCAAGACCATACCCGACATGTCCGACGTACGTTTGGGATGCAGCATTGTTGAGAGCCTCAGTCTCGCCCGCCTCGAGGTCCGATAATCGTTGGTCAGGAGAGGAAGACATGAGCCCAAGAGTGAGGGAGCTCGCACGAGGACGTCGCGAACTAGCCATTACGCGTCGGCGCTTGTCCGCAGTAGCCCCGCTATGAAGGTCAACACGGACAAACAAGCGCCTGTTAGTCACTCTCCTCCGTGCTGCGACGACCTCCGCCGTTGCACACTTGTCTCTTCCTGCTTGTCCTCTACACTCCTTGATCGTCGCATTCTTACCCCGGACATTCAGTCAAGATGGGTGGCGGAGACTTGAACATGAAGAAGTCCTGGCACCCGCTCCTGTTGAAGAACCAGGAGCGGGTGTGGCTTGAGGAGAAGAAGGCGGTACGTGCGATACTGTGCGGGTTAGAAGTGCTCGATACTTACATTCAATGCTTCACAGCTCGAAGAAAAGAAGAAGCTTGACCAGCTTCGCAAGGAGAAGGAAGAGGAGCGCCAACTTCAGGAGCTACAGAGGATGCAGGAGGAACAGACCGGGAAGAAGCGGCAGGAGAAGCTGGAGTGGATGTATGCAACCCCTGCAACGGGTAGCAGTCAGAACGCGAATGAATTGGAGGACTATCTGCTGGGGAAGAAGAGGGTGGATAAGATCCTGACGGCAGATGAAAACGAGAAGGTGCGTATTTGTACGACGTCGTTTATATATCGCCCATCTGACAGAAGGTATAGATTGGTGCTGCCCACAAGAACTTCATTGCTACGCAGTACGCCAATACCATTCGGGATACCGCTGCGAAGATTCGTGAGGATCCACTTCTCGCCATCAAGCAGCAGGAGCAGGCGGCGTACCAGGCTCTCATGTCGAATCCCCTTCGCCTCCGAGAGCTCCAAGAGCGCACCGGCATCAAGGTCAAGAAGGATAAGAAAGACAAGAAGGACAAGAAGAAGGACAAGCACAAGCACCAGAAGGACAAGTACAGGGACTCGCGATCACGTTCACCGGCGTACTCCGATAGGGACAGGCGTCGCTCCGATTCTAGGGACCGCCACTCACGTAGACGTTCGCCGAGTCCATACGGTCGTCGTTCCCGCTCCCCTGCTCCCTCACGGTCCCGCTACGATGACGGTCGTCGCGACGACTATCGCCGTGAGCGGAGTCGCGACCGTTCCCCAGGCCGCTACCGCGACAGTAGGGAGTCCGGAAAGGTCAAAACTTGGCCCAGGTCGGACGAATCTGACGACAATGCGTACGACACTCGTCGCAGGAGCCGTAGCCCCGTCAGGCCCCGGGACGACTATGACAGCAGAAAGAGGAGGCGAAGCTCGAGTCGCGACCCGCGACAGGCCGAACCTGCCTCTTTAAAGCGTACGCGGATGAGCCCTCCGCCTTCCAGAGCACCCGCGAGGCCTGTCGAAAATGCGGACGATCGTGCGGCGCGCCTCGCTGCGATGACTTCGAACGCTTCCTCGCTCACACAGGAACGTCGAGAGCATCTCACGCAGTTACTCGAGCGGGAGAGGGCGGATATGGAGGCAGAGGAGCGTGCACGCGAGAAGTCGAAGGGCATGGGTGGTTTCCTCAGCCATGAGCAGAAGAAGGTCTTTGGTGGCTCTGGCGGCCTTGAAGAGCGCATTCGTAGAGGTCGGGGTCAGATGCGGGTCGATGCAGATTGAGTCATCGGGCTTGAGATACTCTCCTCGGATTTCCCGGACTTGTTCAGGTGATGTACCAGTATCTTGTAGTATCTTCTATTCGTGTTCGATCCCACTTTGCTAGGACGACGAGCCAGGACCTGGACCGGTCGAGTGGCCCCATGTGCGACCGCAGGTTGAGGGACTCCCGATCGGGATTATGTGCGTTTCGGATCGTAAACACGACGGCCGAACAGGTGTAGATCTGGAAAAGGGAAGTTTGATTCACGGTTTGTCGTGGTAACTGTATGGGTCGAACCCAGGTCGAACCCCATAAGAGTCCGGGCGATCCTATCCTCGTGTAATGCACACTCCATGACCTGTCTGTGGGCTTCAATACCCACTACGATTTTCTATCCTAGACGTCTAGCCAACAACCATAGTTGTCGTCATGAACTCAAACCAACCCTCACCCGGTGATGTAGAAGATAATGCCACAATGGTCCAATCCCATGATACCGAACCACAAAATGAGACGGAAAAGAGTTCGATAAACCTTTCTGTCTTTCTCAGCCACTTGCTGACTGGTTCAAGCAGACCCTCGGGAGAAGCAAAACTCAATGTCAAGCTCAAAGAACGATGCCCCCTCCGATGAACCACAGACCAAAGCCTACAGCATCTACACAGCCCCCGAAAAATGGTTCATCGTAGGGCTCACTGGATTCGCTGCTATGTTCAGGTACGTGTCGCCGTGACAGACCCGTTGGGACCGTCTATCACTCACGCTGCTACAGTCCATTAACCGCCAATATCTACTTCCCTGCCATCCCAACCATCGCTGCCGTATTCCATAAATCCATCGAGCTCATCAACCTTACCGTAACGGTCTACATGATTGTTCAAGGAATATGTACGTCATCATGACCCCTAGGAAGTGCATGTGCTCACTATATTGGTGGTAACAGCACCCATGTTTTGGGGCACCATGTCCGACAGATGGGGCAGGCGACCAATGTTCATCGGCTGTATGGTTGTCCTGTGCGGCGCATGTGTGGGATTGGCACTCGTTCCTACGGACGCATACTGGCTACTCATGGTCCTCCGGTGCTTGCAAGCGGCCGGATCCGCCAGCACCATTGCGCTTGGTATGTCTTACGGGACAAGAAACGGGATTCCCCGCGGTTCACACTTCATCATCAGGTGCTGGAGTCATCGCAGACATTGCCGCACCCGCTCATCGGGGCAGCTTCTTCGGCATATGGAACATTGGCCCGATGGTAGGCCCCTGTGTAGGCCCAGTTTTGGGCGGTGTTCTCGCTGATAAACTGGGCTGGAGGTGAGCATCAACGGAGAATAGTACTCAGACTTGTCGTGCGCTGAGACGTGTACAGGTCTATCTTCTGGTTCTTGGTTATCTCCTCCGGTGTCTGCGGTCTCGTGATAGTTACGTACGTTGTTCCCATCGTGCACAAGGCCCTACCCGCTGACTGGCTAATATAGTCTGCTCCCGGAGACTCTTCGCGCCCTTGTAGGGGACGGGAGTGTTTCTCCCCCAAGGTTCTATATGCCCCTCATCCCCGTCATTGGGAAGGCCCAACATGCACCCGACCACTCGAGCAGAGGAAACCGACGTGGCTTCGCCAACCCTCTGCTCCTATTCCTCTATCCGGACGTCACGATCATCCTGTTGTTCAACGCTCTAGTTTATGCCGAGTTCTACGCCGTCACCGCCACCATCTCTACACTTTTCGAGCCAACGTATCCGTTCTTGAACGAAACCGAGACTGGTCTGTGTTTCCTAGCTATCGGCGGCGGTATGATGATGGGTGGTGTTTCAAATGGCGAGCTGCTCGACTGGGACTACCAGCGTGTTAAGCGCAAGGTGTTTCGCAAACTGGAGCAAGACCCAGAGAACAAGGTCAAGCCGGAGGACGTCACGAAGGATGAACATTTTCCGATCGAGGTCGCGCGGCTGAGGATGATGCCGGCCATGTTCGCCATTTATGTAGCCGCGTGCATTGGTTACGGGTGGTGCCTTGAGGCGGGTGTGAACATCGCTGGGCCGCTCATCCTGCAAATCATCAGTAAGATTTCCTACGGTTATCTCCAACTAATGGCAATTCTGACAAATAACGCCTTGTAGTTGGATGGACGTCCATGTCGATGATGAACAGCGCGCAGACACTGATAATCGATCTCGCCCCCTCACATGGCTCCGCTATCACAGCATGCGTACGCTATCCTTATTCCTTCCTGCCTTGACGTTTCCATCTAATTGCTATCTGTAGAACAACCTTGTCCGCTGCTCCTTCGGTGCAGTGGCAGTGTCTGTCATTGACCCCATTCTCAAGCACCTAGGGACAGGTTGGACGTATGTTCTTCTGTCGGGCATCTGCATCGTCTTCTCTCCCTCATATTACGTCCTGATGCACTACGGACCCAAGTGGCGGGTCCAGAGACGCGCACGGAGGCAGGCCACAGAGGAATCTAAGGCTTAGAGACATGTCTCCAGCCCAACCTCGCCCCAACCTCGCCTCACTCTCCTTCGGACTCAGCTACGGTCTTGCTACGTTTTTCCACGGCACTATCTAATGGACTTCCTCACGCCTTTACGCTGATCTCACGCATATTCCAGTCTCTCATACTCATCGCATTCAACATGCATCGAGCTTACTTAACGCGCTCTTGTATATCACGTTTTTTCACTCAGTACCTGTCTTCCTCGTTCGGCTACCTAGTACGCTATATACCCCATACCCTAATGCCTACATACATCTCCCCTCCAGCGGACTGCACATCCTATATCATACTCATCTCGTAGTTACTTTGTAGCGTTACACATGGACTCGGCCCCCGGAGAAATAAATGATTTCATCATCAACTACCTTCCCCTTTACGCACGCGTCACTTGCACTGTCTTGCATAAGTGGAAGGTTCGCAATGGAGCCGTGTATGAATGAGAGCAAAGAACTAGTCCTTTCGAGTCCGACTACACGCACGATAAGCATACATACAGTGCTACATGTCTACAAGCATTTCTCGTCAAGATAGAGAACATCGAACACCACGGTATCTCATACGAAAATTCACTGGCGACGAGACTGACCCCCCTGCGTGGAATTTCCCTCCTCCTGCTCTTGCTGCTGCTGATACCTCCCGTAATCGTACTCCGGATAATTGACCCCTTGAAGGAAGTCTTGAGACATTTGGCTTGGACCAAACGTGAACGGCTCCTGTGCGTGGGCGTGCGTACTCGTCTGAACATGAGCGGCGCTAGTATGGGGAATGTGCTGCGGAGGGTGGGTGTACCCTGGAACAGCGTTGTAGGACATCGGTGCGGTGACTCCGGGAATCTCCATTGGAGCGGACAACGCCATGTGCGTCAACCCCTCGGTGGTGAGAAGCTGACTTGGCCACCACTGGTACCCTGGGTAGAACGAAGTAGATGCTTCCGCCGCAGGACTGCTCGCACCGAGGCTGTGCGCGATCATGCGTGCGTTGTGACCGTGATCCCACGCGCTGGAGCTCGGACTCGGTCCACGATACCCATCTGTGACAGACATATGATACATGTCGTGTCCAGCGATATCGGGATTCTTCGAGCTACCCAGTGCATTCTCCACTGAACGTTTGTTTCTGACTACCTGGCCGTCGACGGGGTACGTGGATTGATCGAGCCGGACTTTAGCACCCTCCAGCAGATTCCGGAGACGCGTCGCAGTAGGCCAAAGTTTCTATCCAGCATCGTCAGCATATCATGCCGAAGCTGCAGCAATGCATGCTTGCCTCAAGGTGCTTGCATGCTGCGATGCATCTGGCGAGTCCAAGAGTCGCCTGTGGATCCCATGGACGTCGCTCGACTGCAGATTCATTTTGAGTCCGTCAATTACCCATAATGCTCGATATAAGGACATACGTGTGATGACGTGCATGATGCTAAGGAGGAGTCAGCCATTATGCTTTATTCGGGAGAGGTTCGCACTCACCCAGCGCTCTGTAGATATATGCACAAAAACGGAGGCGCCCTCACGAGACCGAACCTCTCGTTGTAGATCTCCGCCATCGAGCAAAGCTGCACTGCAGCGCCAGAGCAAACATCGAACGCTTTCAAGGCCAGCGGATCGGGTTGTGGAACGCCCTGGGGTAGCGGAGAGTGCCTGCACAATACCAATGAGGACAAGTGATGAAAAAGCATATAGACTACTTACCCGTCATACGGCGGAAGGCTGTTTGAGCCATTGTGTTAGTACATTCGTTGGGCCGGAGGCAGAAGCGTACGCACAATGCCCGGTGAAGCAGCAGTACAGCGGCCTGATACTCAATGTGAAGCATCAAGATATGAGGCAAGACAGACGCATTCTTGTCGTTCGCGGAGAAGCGCAGGTGTTCAGGCAGGTCGATCACCCACTTGCTCAGTCGCGTCTCCAATTGTTCGAAGAGTTTGCGGCGAGGCATATCCGATGATGGCTGAACTGGATAGATTTTATCCATGATATCCGTGATGATGACAGCTGCTTGCGCACATGGGTGAGCGCGTGAGGTGCGAAGACTATGCATACGCACATAGATGACAGGCTTCCCGGAAGGATGACATCAGGCGGCAAGGCTTAGGTGAGAAATCCCCAAGGATCCCTGGTGGGAATGGTTGCCACAGCTCATTCTCGTCCACCTTTGGATGTGATTAACGATAGACTCTAAATCCTGATGTAAAACAACACACCTCGTCCGTGTTCGGTATAGTTGTCGAATAGTCGTTCGCGCGGAACGTGATCGGACGTCCCAACCAGACAGCAGATAACCTAGCATGGTTTCATGCGGTTGGTGCGGAAACCTTGAGGCGAAGCGAAGCGACTTACTTATCCGAAATGCAGCAAGACCACCATATGTGCTTCCTGATCTGCTTCTCGACGTCCGTGAAAAGGGGTTGCGCACCGTCTATCGTCCAGCTGTCCGCGTTGCGATTCATGCCTAGGTCGATAGCCTATGGGAAACATTATCCGTCAAGCACCGCATAAGGGAGTGCTAAGTGGGACGCACCATACGCATCGCCATACCTGTAAAGGCAGAGTAGGTATCAGGAGTTGAAAGAGGGGCCTTGGTGTGCTCACCACTATACAACCATCCCTTATCCATCGCCCCTGCACAAACCATAAGTTGCTTTCCAATGCGTGCAGGACAACATAACTCACCCATGCCGAATTCGCGGATAGCCAAGAGCAACAGTGCCTGGCAGGTTGACGGTCGGCTGCTCTGATACTTCCGGTCTGAGGCGATTACATTAGAACTGCCGCCACCGACCATGTACATTGTACTCACCAAGCAACTTGTGAGCGTCTATGGCGTACTGCTGCCCTGCTCTTGAGATATCGTCGTTGCTATGCGTCGGGTGATCCTCCGGCGTACTCGAGTAGCGTGCGGCGATTGCGAACATAGCTAGCAACAACATTTTGCAGGGCCGTTGCATAGGGCGTTTCTTCGGAGGCGTGTGTGCAGTTGACGGCGGAGAGGCGGACCGTGATCTGACAAATGACATGGGTAAGCATACGAGCACATCAACACTGCACAAAGCAACACGAACTCGCTGCGGAAGGGTTAGATCAAACTCTGTGGCCGGGAAAAGGAAGAAATCGTACGTACAGCGCATTGTAATGGTAGAGGAAGTCCTGCTTGTGGACAACTGGGAAAAAAGGGTGAACGTAGGTGAAGTACAGCTGCAGCAGGTAGTTCCGCATTTCGCGAGGAGGCATCTGAACCTCAACGTCTTCCTCCTCCTCTGTCAAGTCGTGTCCCGGAACCTCTGGGTCGACGTTATGCATAAATTTCCTGCGGCAAGCTCGGAATAAGTGGTCGGAATGCATGCCATCACTCAACCCAGACGAACCAGATACGATGTTCCTGCTGGTCGTCGCCTGCCTTCCTATTGCTTTGTGCGAGCAGAGGTAGACCCGAAGCGGGTCCGTGATAGCGGAACTGAGGTGACGGTAAGTACGGCGGATGACGAGATGCTGAGGGTACGTGCCTCCTTGTTCTGATCGACTGATAGATGTCCGAATGCTTCTGCAGTCTCATCCACGTTGCTGGGATCTAGGCTGCGCTCTGAATTTGAGGTTGAGTAGGAGCGGAATCCAGGATCGTTGGCATCCATGCGATTGCTATCCGGCAGGGTATACAAGTTATCCCAGTTCTGTTGAATGGGTATGTTTAAAGGCCAGTCCAACCGTCGCCGGGTCCTCGCGTAGTCGTTGGAACCCGTGGAGGTCGACGACGGAGACACCGGACTCAACGGCGTTGGTGCATACCCCCAGTGACCACCCTGAGCAAGTCTGCGAGCAAGCTGATCTTGCCACTCTCGAGTAGGCGTTGCGGAAACTGTGGGGTCTTAGGCAAGGTGAGTATATCGCACGTGCATTGTGAACGCACAACGTACCTTGCGATACTATCTCCCTCGAAACTCGAGATTGCCGACGAGACCGTCGGTCATCTCGAGCAGGGGCATGTTCAGGCACATCTACCAAGGCAGCGTAGTAGCCTTCGCTGTTTGGTTCCAATCGTTGCAGCCGGTTTCTAGAACCCTGTGAGACACTCAGAGATGGAAAGTACGCCAGCATGTTTCAACCAAACTCACGTATGGTCCGGCCTGCACGCGATCAAGAATGGCACTGGCGAAAGCATCGCTACGAAGGTCACTTATAACGTCTTGTGTGCGGGGGGACTCCATGAGCGTCGCAAGGATGCACTCGACTTGATGCCATCGCTGCTCAATGGAATGGATATAACCCTTCGGCGGGCCACGCTTGAAGCTCGGGCCTGTGGGGCGTTGAGCGAGCAGCCTCTCTTGTATGTACGATGGCAGGACATACCTTGGAAGGTACATGCTACAGACGGTCTGACTGTAAGCCGGTGGATAAGGTTTGAGGAGCAGAGTACGCACGCGTATTGGCGACCTCGCAATTCTTGCACTTGTCATCTGTCCCGGAGCCTGGCTCACATTTGCTCTTTATTTTTCTGCATCTGTCGCAAGCTGGGCGGATCTAAGCGAGATAGACATGCGGTAAATGGGGGGCACGTACCTCGGGTGCCGCGTTTCACGCCAGCCTGCTTGCTGGAGCCAGGCTCGTTAGGGCCGTCGCCGTCGTCTTCGGAGTAGCTGAGGTGGGGTTGTTGGTCGTGGGTGGAGGCCATGGTTGGCGGGGCTGGGTGCGGTGGGGAGGACGAAGGAGACGGTGGTCGTTGTGGTGATAGTTGGGAACCGGCAGGGCGACTGAGGGATCCATGGTGCCTACTGGGGGTACTGACATCACCGAGGCGCACACAAGGCTGCTCTTCTCCTACGTCAACTCCCAAAAGCAGCGCGTCATTGTCACGTGGCCGTGCTTGCAGGTCACTGTCACTGTTGGCAGTGTCAGTGGCGCCGACGCCCGCACGAAGTTCGAACCTTCTCCTCTGGCACTGGCGGTCCGTCCGACTCCTTCCCCATGAACCAGGAAGATGGCGGCCCACGCGTCTCTGACGTTTAATCGTATGCACGACCGCACTTCTCCCTTCAATCTCACTCAACTGTCTCACAGAAGCCGTCCGTGGCGTCGCCGAGTTTAGTGGGTCGAGTACTAACCATCCTACGTGCAGCGCAATACTGATGTCCACGTAGTCGAGGTCGCCATACACACCATCCTATACGTGCGTCAGGTTTACCCCGCCGAGCTCTTCGTCCGTCGGAGAAAGTATGACACTCCCGTCTTTCAATCCCGCCACCCGGCCTTGAACGAGTACATTGCCGGTGCGGTCCGAGCCATCACAGACGAGCTGGCTCTGGTATTACATCCCTCTGTCTTCGTGCGACCATGCCTGACGCATGCCTCGGTATGCAGGGAACCTTGGATAAGGTGGTCATGGTTATTAAGACTGCTGATGAGAAGCCACTTGAGCGGTTCATCTTCGCGGTCCGCAACACGCTCGAGGTCGAATCATTCAACAAGGACACGAGGTCAAGAAGTAGCAGCAATTGCCTTCCCAGAAGCTGACGACGGTGTACAGCGTGGAAGGTGCAATCTCCGTGGTCTCGCTCGGCCAGTACTTCCGCTCTTTCCTTGTGAAGCTCAACATGATTGAGGCCCAACTCGGCCAAATGTATCTCGACGGTATGCGAGAACATCCGTTACTTTCCGGGACACAGTAACTTACGTGCATACCAAATAGACCTCTCGTTCGCCATCCTCATCGAGTTGCAGGATGACAAGGCGCCAACCGCAACCAACGGCAAGGTAACCTCATCCTCTTCCCCCTTAGGGACCGCCTAACCCAAGTTCGCTCAGGATCCACCCCCTTGGATACCAGCCAATACCCAACAGACGACGTCAGGGGCGGCAGATAATGCAGAGCTTCACATGGTCCGTGCTGTTGACACCGGTATCATTAATGTGCGTCCCGGCCCATTATAGTATGCTCTACACCGAGGCAATATGATCACTTGTTTCCTACAGCTTGCACTTGCGGTACAAGAATCTGAGCAGAAGTTGAACCTTAACAAGGAGTCAGAGCAGAAGGGCAAGGGGAAAGCGGCGTAGCTTTGTCCCTTACACTATCCATATGACCAGTACGATCCTCAACAACGGAGGCACAATAGAAACAATAGAACATACGAGAGCTATGAATACAAGGACAGCAGACCAAGGTGTCCGTGCGACTAAACGTCCACTCGTATGCGCTGAATAATAGGTATAATCCTGTCCCATTCCTCCATGGCCTATAGGGGCCCGTCAGCTGTCAGACACGCAGTGAGGACGCGTAAACCTACCGCCTTGTAGAACTCAATTTGCCCATCGGTGTAGTTTCCAAGCATCTCCTTCATCTCCGCTTCCTTCGCTCTCTGGAAGATCTTCTGCTCGCGTAGCGTCTCGTCACTAAACGCGTCCGAGGTCTCGTGCGCGGTCTGCACAGCATCCTGAAGCTGCAGATCGTCGGACATTAGATGCTCCAATACGAAAACTGGTTCCCCGGGACGACTAACCTCCTTGATCTTCCCATCCAGCTTACGCATGCGCTCAACGCGCGTCCTATCATCATCGGCACCCCGCAGCGCATCCACCCTGTCCTTGAGGTATGCACCCAGCCCCAGGCCCGTGCTTCCTGCCCGACCGCTGATCACCGCAGCGAGCCGGTCGCGTTCTGAGGTGACCTGTGAAAGATACTCCGAGAGCTCTTCGAAGTCCATCTGCTTCTGATCACGAAGCTTGAGGACAGCTCGGTTTGCATGAGAGTATTGCAGCAAGGCATGCAGGTGGATAAGGAAGGGGTCCGTGGTCACTTGCGTCTACGCGGTCCCCAGTCATCGAGGCCGCCCCATATTCCTAGACAGATTGACTCACTGTGTGACGTAGCAATGCGGAGAACTCGAGGAGAGTATTCGAAAAGTGGTTCAGGGGATCGGTGATGCCGGATTCCAAGAACCCAAGTCCTTGTACGGCGACGGCGAGGTCGTGGTAGTCACCCGTGAGATCTTCACCCGGTTCCGGATTGCCGTCTCTTTCAGCCTCAGATACACGCACGAACAGAGAAGGGGAGAGGTGAAGGAGGAGACTCACCGTTTGTCCGGTTCCTTACACGGTTGAACAGCCTCTCTGAGAGCGCGATACCCTCTTCGAATTTGTCCACGTGCTCACGCATAGCGAGGAAGCGTTCATCCGGCTTGCGCACCTTGGAGAATGCATTGAGAAGGGTATCGGATATGCTATCAATGACCCCAGAGGATTGCTCCGGGACTGGTGGATGCGCGACGTGCTGGTGCATTATAACATGCTAAAGCGCAATGAATAGATGCCAACAATGAACTTTTGAATCACACGCACCCATTCTGTCGACTCAAAAAATGCGCGTAGTAGTGTACTCCTCTGGAGAGTCGGGTGGCGAGAAAGGCGTTGCAGGAAGCGGTGGAGACTGGGTCTTGTCAGGGGAGCGCAAACAAGGTACGAGAATTACGCTCACTCCGACCGTCGTCGCTCCATGAACTCAGGACTAAACCTATCTCCCGTAACATATTCTGTACGACGTAACCATGAGGGTGCTGTAAGTAGAGCATAGGAGGTAGGACCGACCGAGTCTGTGCTTGTCTGGTAGCGGAGGAACAACGCAAGCCGGGAAGTCCTTAGCGAGATGTGTTCGCAGGAAGACAAAGTCTTGGAAACGTCTCCGAGCGGAAGGATTAGGGGTGGAGAATATAGGTAGATTCGTCTGTGTTGCCGGTGAACTCAGCAGGCACAATCGGAAGGTGTGTGAGACGGACCTTTGCAGACACAAGATACGAGACATATGCATCCTTCGTCTCCGCAAGCTCTTTAACAGGATCCTTCACGCTTGTGATGAGGTAGCCCTCCCACTTGGGGTCGTTTGGCCCGCGCCCATCCTCGCTCTCGGACGTGCTTTGCCTGAACCCGGGACCAGAAGGAGCTGTCGAGGTGCCCTCGTAAGTCGTCGGTGCCGGTGGCGACTCCCAGGTCACGCTGTCAAATACATCCTCGTCGTCTCCAAGCATGTCGTTGGCAAATCCGAGAGAGCGAAAGCAAGAAGGATGCACAGAGGGACTACGCAGGTGACGGAAGCGGTGAAGTGCGCGAGCGCGCTTGCTTGGCGGCTCGCGGCGCGACGTCAGAATCCCTGCCCGCGCAGTTCACGCGTCTCTCGCACCTCTCTCCTGGTCAACAACCGTCAACACACTCCTTTCCTTTCGTCAGCCATGGTTTGCAGATGGTCATGGCTTCCGTTCTGTTCTTTACTCCTTGCTGCGTCCGGTGTCGCGGCGTACGACGTTCCCATCGCTGCCACCGACTATGACCGTCAAATATGTTCTGGGATGTGGGCGGGAAAGAACACATATATCAATGGTGCGCATATACTCACTTCACTGCGCGTGAGTAGCACGCTCATCCGCCACAGTGACTTTCGACGCTGGGTCGCAGGGCCAGTTAGCCGCGGTGATATATGAATGGGGAGACGTAGAATATCTGGGCAAGGAGACGACGAAGTCCGGGGAACTCCCTGTAAGTGTGCGTCGACCTTCCGCAGTACACCCCCTAAATGCGCATTACATAGCAGAAGACGTATGTCTGTACATCTAACGCCCAGAGTAGCGGCTTGTGCAGCAGCTCGCAGCTCGGCCGCTTCATCATCGACTTGCCCGAGGGCAAGTCCATCAACGACACTAGTTTCTGGTCAGCACGGGTGGGCTTCTCCCAGGGCAATGCCACCGACTCGGACGGTTCGGAAGTATCGGTCAGCGGCTTTTGGGACAACCCCGCAGGCAATCCGACGCTTCCCGACGATGAATTCGCAAACTACACCTCGCCTTGGCGGCGGGATGCCGAGCTGCACATCCGGCAAAGCGGCGCCGCGCTCAACCCAAGCCCATCCGGCATCCTTTGGTACAAGGAACCTATGCAATACATTGTTCGGAAGACAGGCTACTACTGTGTTGGTGCGTGAGGTGCAACTCGGATTCAACGAGGTTGCGCTGACAGACCGGATCGCAGCCATTGTCCCCATAACTGTCATGCCATCCACCGCGGCAAGGCAAGCTTCTACTGATCCCTACCATCCCACCTACACTGGCAGTGTATTCTTCCATAACAAATTTGAAGGCAAGCTACCTGCATCCGACTACCCCAAAGTCAATGTAAGCGTGTACATATCCCGCGGATATGCTTCGGGACTTATCACAAATCCGTGTCAGTTCTACTTCGCCATGTTCCTTGTGTATACGGTGCTAGCTGTCGCCTGGGGATGGCTATGTTATCGGAACCTGCAAGATTTGCTTCCAATCCAGGTGCGTTGCGCCTAGACGACCCACGGGCCTCACTTACCTCTCTTCAGTACTACCTCTCCGGTCTACTTGGCTTCTTGATTATAGAGATGCTCGCGAATTGGGGTATGGTCAACATCTACTCTTCCTGTCGTTGAAGCTCATAGAACCCACTCCTAGCTTACTATCGGTACCTGAACGCGCACGGTGAGGGCACCACGTCAACCGTTTTCCTAATTGTTGGTCAGTGGACTGTTCTTTCACGCGGAAGATGACATCTAACTTTTCCCTTCTATAGTGGCTATCTTCGATGCTGGCCGGAACGCCTTGTCTTTCTTCCTCCTCTTGGTCGTATCACTTGGGCTGAGCGTCGTGAAAGAGTCCCTTGGGAAAACAATGCTGAGGTGCCAGCTCTTAGCCGGCGCACACTTCGTCTTCGGAGGTCAGTCGTCAGGCCATCGTGCATCCCAGCCCCGCCGACTAACTGAGATTGTCATAGTCCTGTATGCGGTCGGCATCGTCGAGCTTGAGCTCGAGTCCAGTTCCGCGTTTATTCTGCTTCTCTTCGTCATTCCTTTGGCTCTCACTCTCAGTGGATTCCTCCTATGGATCATATACTCCTTGAACGGTGGGGGATACCTTATTGACGTCTACAAGTCCGATTGCTGACACCGCCATTTGCAGCAACCATTGCCCAACTCGCCGCGAGGAAGCAGCGCTACAAGCTGTCTATGTTCATGTGGCTGCACCGCATACTCCTCATGACTGTTGTTGTAATTGCCATATTCTTCGTCGTTTCATCCATGACGTTCTCCGGCCGTCTCGCGGAAGGTGCGTCAAACAGAGGCTCATTCACTCCGTTCAGTATCTTACGTGTCGATGCAGACTACGGCTCGAAGTCATGGAAGTCACAGTGGTGGTTGCTGGATGGCTGGCTCGCCCTCCTCTACCTCGTCGACTTCGTCGCAATTGCTTACTTATGGCGTCCTTCACCTAACAACAGAAGATAGGTCACATTCCACACTTCACTGCGGCCGATTTCTTACCTTGTGTCTTTACGCTAGCGATGTTTGACGAGCTTGCTCAAGACGAAGAGGATGCCGAGGACTACGACCTGGAAGCGCTCGAGCGCCGAACGGAAGCAAGAGGCTTCCGGGAGGAGGACGATGCCTCCACCCTCGTCGGCCACGGAGTCGGCGACGATGCTGTCGTTTTCGAGATCGGAGATGAAGAGGCCGAGGGCGACGATGATGACGCTCCCAAAAAGCGTCGTGGTGAGCGGCATGAGGGCGGCGAGGAGCATGAGCGCGAGGGTTTGATGAAGGACGATTAGTTTACACTTATGGACCAGTATCTAATAAAGCATATGTAGAGTACACGCATATCATCTCTATCCTGAGCTGGATGAAGGAAGAGTCCATGCATTAATCCCGAATACGACCCGTCGACGTCGTGTACAGGCGAGCTGCGATGTTCATACTTTGCAATTCCTGCGACATGAGATGAGCACGGCTCGGTGATACTGATCCCAATCGTCATGCTAGTGCTTACCTGGAAGAGCAACTTGGCTGCATAGGGAATATAAATCTGCGAACACGCAGTCTTGTTCCTGCACGCGCGACACTCGAAAGTTTGCTTTTTCTACAAGGGAATAAGTTAATATAAATCCCTCTCATTAGTCCTGAGGGGATACTCACGAGGTTCGCGATAGCTGTAAGACCGCAACTGTATATTACGATCAGTGTTAGCAAGGCCAATTCGATGAGGCAAGACAACAGCACGCACATGTCACAGACGTGCAGTCGGTAAGCATCGCTGGCCTCGAACAGACGCTCCTTCAAGAACGCCGCCACACCATGCGAAATCATGCAATCACGTTCCATCTCTCCGAACCGCAGACCACCGTCGCGCGAACGACCCTCCACAGGCTGGCGAGTGAGGATCTGCACCGGCCCTCTTGCACGCGAGTGGATCTTGTCGTCCACCATGTGCTTGAGACGCTGGTAATACGTCGGTCCAAGGTAGACCTGCGCCTGGAGCTTCCGACCGGTGTGGCCGTGATACATGACCTCTAGCCCTCGCGAGTGGTAGCCCTTCGAACGGAGGAACTTGGAGACAGACTCGACGGTGAGGTCGGTGAAGGGGGTCGCGTCACCCTCGTTTCCGATGAGCGTCGCGAGCTTGGAGAGTAGACACTCGACCAAATGACCGATCGTCATACGTGAGGGGATGGCGTGGGGGTTGATGATGATGTCCGGAGTGATGCCCTCCGCCGTGAAAGGCATGTCCTCTTGACGGTAGGTGATACCAATTGTGCCCTTCTGACCGTGCCGCGACGCGAACTTATCACCAATCTGCGGGATACGCGTCGAGCGGACACGGATCTTCACAAACTTCTGACCCTCTGCGTTCGTCGTGATGAGCACCTGGTCGACGATACCCTGCTCTGTACTCTTGAGCGGCGTTGAAACATCGCGTTTGGTGTGTGTTCTTGTCCGCTGCCCGAGCTCCTCGCTGTCTGGTGGGATAGGAGCAGTCTTGCCGATAATGATGTCCTCGCCATTCACATTGGTACCAGGAGCAATAAGACCGTCTTCCTCAAGTTTGTCGTAGGTACCGTGCTTCATACGAAGCGTCGTATCACGGGTGGGCTTCTCGAACTCCTCCAGTTGTTGCACGCCGCTCTTCTTCTCGAGATCCATATAGCTCCGGTAGTAGATACTGCGGAACAGTCCACGGTCGATCGAGCTCTGGTTCATGATGACGGAATCTTCCTGGTTGTAGCCGCTGTAGCACAAGATCGCGACAATGGCGTTCTGGCCAGCAGGCAACTCCCGGAAGCGGAGGTACTCCATGGAACGCGTGGTAGCGAGCGGCTTCTGGGGGTAGTATAGGATGTTCGCCATCGTGTCCATGCGAACGAGGAAGTTGGTGAGGTAGATACCCATCGCTTGCTTACCCATAGCGGACTGGTAGGTATTACGCGGCGACTGCACGAGCGTGAATATTGTGCATCACGAACATCGTCGCGAACACATACCTGGTTATGATCAGGGAAGGGGATGATACTCGCGCAAACGCCCAGTATCATACTCGGATGAATCTCGCAGTGCGTCCAAGTGTGGGCTGAGGTCGCTGCCTTGAGACGAGCAGAGGGATCATCGTTCTCGTCATCTGCATGCGGGTCTATGCCTTGAGCCTGTAGCCTCGAGTTCTCCAAATCCTCCGGGGTCATGCAGATCATCACTGTCTCCTCTTCCTCGGCATCCAACAGTTCGATGACACCCTCCTTGATGAGGTTATCCCAGTTGTACGCGAAGTCCGGATCCTCCTTTCCGCGCACCAAGTTCTCGATGTGCCGCTTCTGCAGTAGAAGCTGCTGGTTCTCCACGATGAACAGAGGTCGACAGACACGGCCGGCGTCGGTGTAGAGACGGAGCTCGCGCTCACGGATGTCACGGACGACGGACACCTCGCAGTTAATGTCGTCCTTTCGACGCAGCTTCCGAAGAGTCCTGACAAGGCTGACAGGGTCCCGGTGGACACCCATCCAAACACCATTGACGAACACCTTCGTGCAGGGCGTCGACGCGTGAGCGTTCTCCTCAAGCGACTCCAAACCCCACTCCTCCAAGAACTCGATGACGGGGGCGGACAGAGTGCCGACAGATATACATGACATGAGGGACAAGTTCTTGACGAGACCGCAAGCCTGTCCTTCTGGCGTCTCTGCGGGGCAGACCATACCCCAATGGGTATTGTGCAGCTGGCGAGGCTTTGCGATCTTGCCTTCTCGACCGAGGGGAGTATTGCAGCGACGCAAGTGGGAAAGAGTGGACGCGTAGGTATACCGGTTCAGCACCTGGGATACGCCGGCCTTCGAGGACATAGACTTTTTCTGGTCTCCCCAGTTGCCGGTGGCAAGAGAATACTTGAGGCCATTGGTAATCGTGTTGTGTTTGACCGCGAGCGACAGGTTAAACTCCTTGTGCGTCTCGACACACTATTGTATGTGAGAAGAGTGGTCTAGGAAGACGATCAGCACAAGCTTACCTTCTGGAGATACCGGTACACGTCCTTTGTGAGTTTGCGGAAGAGCATGCGGAAGAGGTTGGCAAGCAGGGGACCAGCGAGGTCGAGACGCTTTTTCCCGAAGTGGTCACGGTCATCAAGATCTCGGCGTTCCAGAGCAGCAAGGAGTAGACGATGAATCATATAACCGAAGAAGTAAGCCTTCTTCGATTCAGATCCTTCAGCCATGGAGACGTGGGGGAGCATCTCTTTCTGCAAAATCTCCTGTGCATAACGGAGACGCCGCTCGCGGTTCAGACCGGTCGTCGTTCCACGGTTGCCGATGTAGTCTAAGGCAATCTGCGGACATGCTGTGAACAACGCAATCAGGAGTACATCATAAGTGACGAACCTCGCGGTCTTGGATGACGAAACCTTCGTCAATACATGGCTTCAGCATCTCGAGCATCTGATTGTCTTGCATGTCATAACAGATATGCTCGAGGATATCCCGATCAGAGATGACACCCAGGGCACGGAAGACGACCCAGATCGGAATGTCGACCTTGATATATGGAATCGTTGCCTTCATGACATTGCCCAACTACATGATAGAGAAGTGAACAAAAGGGTAGAGGACAGGACTCAACACATACCGAACGCTCTTGACTGCGATGATAGAGCTTGACTTGGAACTGGCTAATGGTCTTCCCGCCTTTCTCAACTGCGCTGCGAATTTCCGCGAGGAAGCTGATGGGAGAAGGCTGGGCCTTGGCGAATACATAGACGTGGTTGGTAGCCATACGCTCCTGAGCGATGAGGACCTTCTCTGAACCGTTGATGATGAAGTATCCTCCTGAGTCATAAGGGCACTCGTTGAGGTCGAACAACTCCTGGTCTCCTAACCCGTGGAGAATGCAGTAGGTAGACCGGAGCATGATGGGAACCTGCCACACGATATGAGGGGTATGTCCGCGCATCCAGGGCTAATGCACGCACCTTTCCGATCCATACCTTCCTGATATCGTCAGCAGAGTCGTCCTGCTCCGTCTCCCACAACATATCACCCGTAGCACTGTCTGGGTCCTCTCGACCGACCAATACGCGTTTCTTCATCTCGATATAGAGTGGCGCAGAGTACGTGAGGTTACGCAGACGAGCCTCCTGGGGAAAGACTGGAACAACGGAACCGTCCGCCTCGGTCACCGTTGGACGCGAGAGATAGATCTGCCCGAACTTGATCTCGTAACGACGGGTTACATCTGCTTCGTGGCCCGTATGTTGGTCCGCTTGGTCGAGGATGAGATCCGCGTTCTCGTCAACCAACTCCTGCATGGTGTTCTGGACGAACTCGTCAAACGAGTCCAGCTGTTGCCTGACAAGACCTTTCTGATCGAAGAAACTGGAGATGACCGTCCAGCAGTCTTCCTGGGTAATCTCCTCGTATTCGTCCTCTCCTTCGCCCTCCATCCCGTAGCCGTCATCGTAGTAGGTCGCTTGGGTAGACTCAAAGTCTGTGAGCATACTTTAGCCTCAATAATCACCGTCTATTCTTCGGTGCAACCAACCTTGGGACATTTTGTGAATGTAGCAGGGTGTAGAAGTCGAAAAGCGATGATGGTGGGCTCAAGGCAGAATAGCGGTAGAAATACACAAGACGAGGCGAAACCAAGACGGACGTGAAGACAGCAGTCAGTAGTTCAAAGGAGGAAAAGTTCCCAGCGAAGCTTGCTAGACTTTTGACGAAGAGGAGCCCAGGAGGACGTGGAGGTGACGACCGAAGACGCTACAGCCTGCTCTCAACGCGTCCCACGCTGACCAACGTTGCTAAGCGCTCGGGTTTGACTAAGCGCCCTTGTCGGAGCGCTCGACATCGTCCGGATCCTTCAAGCGGGGTTGACTCTGGGATTGACTCTGATTAATGATTGCCACCTCCTAGTACTTGCTAGCTATCCTGTCTTGCGCTCCGACTCGACGATGACCACATCCCCCCCATTCCTGCCGTGTACAGCTCTTGCATACGACACACAGCTGGCAGTCGCTGTAAACCATTCCCCTGGTTTTTTGAGGCTCATCGGGTCATCCACATGGTCTCTTCCCGTCGATACCTCATCTCGCCGCATCTGGGTCGGGAGGAACTGTAGAATCTCCAATCGTCGTGCATGTGGTCAAAGCACCGGTCTCGTAGTCTCCAACGCGCTGGTTCTACTGTGCGGGACCGACGGGCGCAGCAAGTTGGGCATCAAGATCTCCATTGAACCTCGCTTGAATTTCGTCTGTGTGCTCCACTTGGCTCGCTTCGGACCCCTCCTCGCCCACCCATACGGTTGCTCCAGTCTTTCGAGATCCGGGTCTCAGAAGCCAGCGACGTTGTTGACGAGATCCCATTGCGATCGAGACTGTCGTAAGAGCGGGAAACAGCTGGATAGCCGGACGCATTGCAGGTGAGGATCACCTCGAAGCTGTCGTCTCACTGGTCGGTGTTGTCACTGCTATGTCATGTCATATAAGATGGACAAGTAGTTGGGAATATCGCGCGTATGTGACGTTCTATTTTGCTACGATGGATACTCTGACGGAGCAGATGAAGTCAAGCAACTCACCGGGGATTCTCGCGAATGCGGAAGGGCAGTCTGTCGATGCACCACGGTCGAGCTGGAGACCCCCTTCTTGCTGGCGCGGGCAGTGGTATGACGCCAACCGAGGAGCTCCGAGAAGCTAGTAGCTGCAGATTCACCGCGCCGAGGATGAATCTCCTTGCTCATCCTCGATGCGGACGGTCCTCGGTAGAATATTTCCCAAATGCCACTGTTGGGTTTGATGCCGGTGTCGCCTCTACGGATGGCGCGCTCCTATGACTCCCATAAATGCATTATTCGCATACCTGTCCCTGCCTCGTGATGCAAGTACCTGCCCCCATATCCTTGTGGTCAGGTTTATCTTGCTTCAGTGTAGCTCGCAGTCTCTGAGTCTCTCGCAGGAGACCAGCTTCAACGCCAGGCCTGCGACCACAACACTTGCCTCCTTCAGACATTGTCACATGGGCGGTTGAGATGGCCCGGTAGCAGATCTCCAGATTCCATCCTAGGTTTGTCCGGGACCACAAACACTGGCCATCAGTCTTGGCATCCGTCTCCACACATACCAAACCATCCTCTCACCATGAGTTCGGACGCGCATCATATCATTACTCGCGGAGATATTGGAGAAGCACATGCATCCATGCATCAATGACCCGGAACGGCTAGTCGTCGGATGCAACGGCAGGGTTGTACATCCGCTTCTCTACGCCTATGCAACGAAAGCCAGTGTAAAAATATCGCATTAACCTCGAGGCCTGTAGGTGCATTATACTCGGTTGCTCCTCGGTTTCAGTGAACATCAGCAGCCCAACCTCGCACCGGGAGAAGACGGCGGGAACTGTGCTTCTCCACTAACCCACACGGACGCACTTCGGCATCGCAGTCCGCTGTCCGTTTCAACGCCTTCTACGATACGACGAATGTGCTTGGTTGGCAATTATGCTGTACGCTTCCGGGGCTGACAGGGTTTGCGTCCTGTCGAGCTGGTGGACGCTATCAGGTACGACGATGCATCCTGAGGGTATAAAAGCCGCTATGGATTGTTGACAGACGGCATCGAGCTCACAGTCGGTTTCTCGACAAGCGCATCGACTCCTCGCACCGCAATGTTCCCCGCAGCTGCTCTCCTCGCTCTCTCGTTTGCTGCGGCCGCCTACGGCCAGCAAGTCGGCACGCTCACGGCGGAGAGCCACCCCCGCCTGTCCGTCCAGCAGTGTACATCTGCCAACAACTGTCAGACGCAGCAGCGCTCCGTCGTGCTCGACGCTAACTGGCGTTGGCTCCACTCGACGAGCGGCAGCAACAACTGTTACACCGGTAACACCTGGGACGCGTCGCTGTGCCCCGACCCCGACACCTGTGCGAAGAACTGTGCTGTCGATGGTGTCGACTACTCTGGTATGTACTCTCGTTCGTATCAATCAGCTCCGGCCGTGCGCTGACGGCGGGACAGGCACCTACGGTATCACGACCAGCGGCAACGCCCTCAACCTCAAGTTCGTGACCCAGGGCCCGTACTCGAAGAACATCGGGTCGCGTGTCTATCTCCTCTCACAGGATGACACCACCTACGAGATGTTCAATCTCAAGAACCAGGAGTTCACCTTCGACGTCGACATGTCGAACCTCCCCTGCGGTCTCAACGGCGCGCTCTACTTCGTCGAGATGGACGCCGACGGTGGCAAGTCCCGCTTCCCCAGCAACGCGGCAGGCTCCAAGTACGGTACCGGGTACTGTGACACCCAGTGCCCGCACGACATCAAGTTCATCAACGGTGAGGTATGTAATGTTTTGTCTGCCCTTACCTCTTGCAGCACCTCACCCATAACTGCTTTCCTAGGCCAACATCCTGGGCTGGGAAGGTTCTTCCAACGACCCGAACGCGGGCTCCGGCCAGTACGGTACTTGCTGTAACGAGATGGACGTTTGGGAGGCGAACCAGAACGGTGCTGCGTTCACGCCCCACGTCTGCTCCGTCCAGGGCCAGACCCGCTGCTCGGGCACCCAGTGCGGTGACGGTGACGAGCGGTACGACGGTATTTGCGACAAGGACGGCTGCGACTTCAACTCGTGGCGCATGGGCGACCAGACCTTCCTCGGGCCCGGCCTCACCGTTGACACCCGCCAGAAGTTCACCGTTGTGACCCAGTTCCTGACCAACAACAACCAGACCTCGGGCACGCTCTCCGAGATCCGCCGCCTCTACGTCCAGAACGGCAAGGTCATTGCCAACTCGAAGACCAACATCCCCGGCATGGCCACCTTCGACTCCGTCACCGACTCGTTCTGCAACGCGCAGAAGACCGCCTTCGGCGACACCAACACCTTCGAGTCCCTCGGCGGTCTCGCCCAGATGGGTAACTCCTTCCAGAAGGGCATGGCCCTCGTCATGTCCATCTGGGACGACCATGATGTCAACATGCTCTGGCTCGACAGCGACTACCCCACCGATGTTCCCGCCACCAACCCCGGTGTCTCCCGTGGTCCGTGCTCGACCACCTCCGGTGTCCCTACCACCATCGAGAACCAGAACGCTGGTGCCTCCGTGCAATTCTCCAACATCAAGTTCGGCCCCATCGGCTCGACCTACTGAGCGCGCGTAGATAGCAGGTGAGTCGCCAAGTGTTTAGATCCCGACACCAAACCGCTCACACATTCTGGTCCACAGGCCGCTTGCTAGAACGCCCGAGACGAAAAGTGTTGGGTTTCAGATCAGATATCTAGGGTCTCGTGATAGCGCTACATTCTCTCCGGTGTACGAGTACATCGCAAAGTCAAATTTCTTACAGCGTTTTCTCTCTTCTCAATCATACAGAGTCCGACCGCAATGCCTGCCTCCTTAACCGACAAAAATCATCGTTGGTATCCTGGTATTGCAGTGTCCACAGCCGAGCCAACAAGTGACTCATTGAGTACCGCGGACTTCTTGAGGAGCCTGTCCATCTTCGATCGTGCACTACCAGCGTAGGCTCCCTGCGGCGTGGGATAAGCTCATTGCACTGGAGCTACGAGACCGTACTTACGCCAAACAAAACGGTATGGTTCAGGTAATGGTATAACTGATATAGATCTTGCCGGAGCCCATACTGGTCTTGAGGCTCGGACTTGGGAAGGTGCTGGTGGTATGTGGTGTAGAACGACTCCGGGATACCACCGAACATACGACCGATAGCAAGGCTGAATGTGGGTATCAGGATCTGCACCACAGACCTCTATGAGCAACTCACTCCGCCTCGTTGTGACCGAAGTACGACGAAGGGTCAAAGATGACTGGTTCTTGCGTCGACCTGTCTATACCGGTGTTTCCGCTCTGGAACTCGTCAGTCACGTATGCTCGGGATGCGGCCCTGTCCCATGGCTTACCCAAAGATCACCATGGAGAAGTACGGGCTGGATCACAAGAGGTCCGAGAAGCTCGGGAATTACTCTATGGGAATAGGTGAGAAGCTCTTGGCATTGACATTGAACGCCACACTCGCCGTTTCCGAACCTGCGCAGCCTGCTCACAGAGACCCTCGTAACCACCACGTGCCTTCAATTTGTCGACGAGACCGCCGATGAGGGCATCGAAGCAGTCGGGCCAAGTCTCAAACCACCCGTTGTCTTGCCGCGTGGCACCACAATACGTAGGTACGTGGAATCCGAAGCCATTGGTGCTTTTGTACGCATGGAGTTCCGTAGCGATCCGTTTCCCGAGGACTTTGGCAGCAGTACTGGAGAGGGAACCAATGTCTTTGTACTCTGATAAGAAGAATGGTCGTCCGAGGTCGGAATTCCGCTCCTTGGTTTCTTCGTCAATGATGCCGCAGTCAAGCAACTTGGGCACGAGTCCAGGAGCAGCGAGGTACATTGCTTTGAGAGACTCTGCCTCTCCGATGAACTGGTCCTTGTCACCCGCACTGCCGATCTTTGCAAAGTAACGCTTTCCGTCAGAGGATCGAAGAGCTGAGCCCTCCTGGGTTAGGGTGACCCCGGGCTGCTGGCGTTCCAATATGCGAATGAAGACGCGGTGCGCGTGGGGCATAGTCACTTATTCACACATGAGGTTAGTCGGGCTCAGGCTGAAGCTGTGTGGATGGAACTCAACAGCTGTGTCTATTGCGTCTCCGAGTCGGTAATCAAAGAGAGGTGGTGGAACAATACAGCACCAGAGGAAGGATTCGCTTGGAGGATGAGGATGTTGCGGTTGGGAACCGATGTCGTCATCGCCTTGGTAAGGCAACGCCGTCTCTCTCCGTTTTGCCAATCGAGCTATACAGCGTGTCCAGCCAGAAAGTCCCGGGACCCCGTCCTGGATGTGGCGGCCTATAAAGACAGCCACTATCAATGCAGCTGATCAGATCCAGGGCCCCGTCCTTGGTCTCTCGCCTTCCTCCAGGTGCCCTCCAAACACCCATCGCACGATACGCCCTTGTTCGCACAATGTCGAAGCTGTATATCAACAAGCCTGTACCGGGCATAGACCAGTACATTTCGCTCAATGAGCCCGCCATTGGAACTGCTTATTCAGAGGTGGGTTTCACAACCGCTGCTTACAGCTAGCAAGTCCCAGAGGTCGTAACCTTTCGTACACGCACAGTCAGTGTATCCTCAGAATGCCAATCTTCCAGTGCTGTTCAAGCCGATCACCATCCGCGGTTTGACGTTTAAGAACAGAATCTTTGTGGTGCGTACGCCTCGCTGCGTTACAGAGGCGGTCACCTCACGCAAGTCCATGTAGTCACCGATGTGCCAATACAGTTCAGACAATGGACACGCCACGGATTGGCACTTCGTGCACATTGGCGTACGTCCTCTTGTCCCTCGTGGATCTGAGGGGCGCTCGAACATCTCCTACAGGGTTTTGCCACTCGCGGCGTCGGTGCGATCTGCATGGAGGCTACCGCCGTCGTCCCGGAAGGCCGTATCTCTCCGGAGGACGCGGTAAGCGGCGAAGTGACTTGTACTCTCTGCAGCCGCCTAACAATAGTCTTGTAGGGACTCTGGACTGACAGTCAGATGGAGCCCCTCAAGCGCATCGTGAACTTTGCGCATTCGCAGGGCACTCTCATCGGTGTGCAGCTCGCGCACGCGGGCCGGAAGGCCTCCACGTACGCGCCATGGGTGCACTCGGACATAGCCAAGACCTTCCGCGCGCCAACCTATGTAGCGAGCGAGAAAGAAAGTGGATGGCCTGACAGAGGTGAGCATCATAGTCGCGCTGGTTGTTGTGCAATAGACTGACCATCTCGCAGTGGCTGCCCCGAGCGACATCCCCTTCTCTGACCAGTATCCGAAGCCGCAGCCGATGTCCGAGGAGGAGATCTTACGCGTAGAGAACGCGTTTGTAGAGGCTGTGGAACGCTGTAAGCAAATCGGTTGTACGTGTCTACTCCTGCCCTTGTACCGCGCCAATCGCTGAGTAACCTCCACAGACGACTTCATCGAGGTGCACGGTGCGCATGGATACCTCCAGCACGAGTTTCTCTCCCCGCTCTCCAACGTGCGCACGGACCAGTACGGCGGCTCTCTCGAGAACCGCATGCGCTGGCCCTTGCGGGTTGCGCAAAAGATCCGCGCTGCCTGGGACAAGCCGTTCTTCTACCGCATTAGCGCTACCGAGTGGGCCGAGGGTCCGGAGAAGGGCGCGAATGGGGAGTGGAAACAGTGGGGCATCGAGCAGAGCAAGATCTTCGTCGGCGAGCTCCAGAAGCTCGGCGTGGACCTGATTGACTGCAGCACAGGCGGAAACTGGGTCAAGCAGAAGATCGCTGTCGGACCGGGGTACCAGGTGGGTTCTTCCGCTAGCGATGCCGAGAGATATCCACGGTGCTGACGATCGTTACAGGTCCCGTATGCGGAGGCGTTGAAGAAGGCCCACCCTGACTTGCCCATTGGCACGGTCGGGATGGTCACCGACCCGGAACAAGCCGAGTCGTACCTGAGCGGCGGGAAGGCAGACGTCGTGTTCCTCGCCCGGGAGCTCATCCGCACCCCACACTGGGCGATCTTGGCCGCGCACAAGCTCGGGGTTGCGGTCAAGCCTGCCAACCAGTACGAGCGTGGTTGGGTCCAGATGCTCACGCCTGCCCATCCCGGAGCAAGCAGCGACCACAGGGGTGGCGAGCAGGGGACGGGCAAGGAGAACCTAGATCAAACACCGGCGAAGCACTAACACAACGTCAGTAGAACGTGAACAAGTAGAAAAAGCAGATGTACAATATGTTTCACTCCTAGATGCTGGTCATACAATGTGCGGTGTTCGCGAGTGAAAGGCATTATGCTTGCTGTAAGGAGTCTACTTCTACAAATGGTATTAAGGTTGATGTCCGTGATCCGCTGCAGGTCTATGTCGCTGTATGCACCTCTAAATCGCCGGTGTGAGCCTGGTAGATTAGGTAGACAATTAGCGCGGTAACATACGCGACTTGGCGAAGAGGACCATACCAGTCATATTTTACAAGTTCATCGGCGTTCACGAACGCGGCCGTTGCAAGCTCTCGTGCCTCCATCCAGACCCAAACCTGTAGCAACGTCAGGGTACAGCATCTCTTACGACTGCGAAAGACGTACCTTGAGGAAAGGCACGACCTCCCCAGATGGCAGCTGCTTCATGTTCTCCTGCGTCGACATCTGCCGTCCGAGCTGCCTCAGGATGGGCAACGCGCTCTTAAACAGATCCAAGCCGGGGTCTAGCTGCCTGCCAATACCTTCGAGCAGCAAGATCGAGATGACAGTGTTGACGAAGTCGCCCTCCATCTTGACGTGGTGTCTCCGGACGGCCTTAAGCACGTCCCTAAGAATGTCCGAGATCTTGATCTGGCCGAGCGAGAACGTCTTTCGCTTCACGTTCAGCACGATGTGCTGCATGCGGAGCGCGAACGTCTCGACGTCGATAGCGAGCTCGGGCGTGCGGCAGCGCTCGACCATAAGGATACCTGTGCGGTACCCGTCAAAGTCCGCGACTGCACGGAAGAGGTCCAGGAAGTTCCGCCGGTTGACGGTGTTGAGCGTCGTCACGAGCCCGGCGTCGACGAAAACGATCTCGGGGTGGAAACCCTGAGCAGAAAGCTCGTGCAACTTCGCGCGCCATTCCTCGGGATCGCGTGCGAGCGAACGCAGGTCGTCGACGGCTTTGTCAGGAGATGGTGAAGTGTCCATGGATCCCAATTGCTTCTCGTTCGGCTTGAAGAGTGTGCCCCACGAGGACTGATCGCCCTTCAGAAGTCGCCCATTCTGCCTCGTGAACTTGATCATGATATTACCAGGATGAAGATCTGAATGCACGAAGTTATCCAGAAGGAGCATGTTCTGTGACGGACCCGTGAGCATCAAGCGGCGGTGCATGTCCGACTCAAGACTCACCAGGAAGGCGTCCAATCCCACTTCGGCAAGGGTGTCATTGTACGGACCTCCGCCGTTCTTGAGGAACAGCTCCAGAGGAAGAGCATTCTGAAACTCTTCTACCAACAGGTCTTGGGTGCTCCAGAGCCTTAGTGGTCGAGGGAACGTCACAGGCAGTCTGCGGCCCTCGAAGTTCTTCTCGAAGATGGCCAGGTTTTCTGCCTCTATGCGCAAGTCAAGCTGCTCGTGCATCATGCCTCCGAACACGGCCACTTCTTCTGGGAGCGAGAGCCACTGCATGCCCGGGAAGAGCGTAATGACATTCGCAAAGAAGGACATGATGCTCAGGTCACGGTCTATCATCTTGGCGACACGGGGATGCAAGACCTTGATGGCGACAGAAGCCGTAGGAACTGATGGAGGTGCCTCTCTCGTCAGAGATGGAGGTAAAACAGCCTTTCGCTTGCTGCGTCTTGGCGTAAGATGAGACGGGGGGATCAAGTCTTGCTTCAGCGTTGCACGATACACCTGAACCCGAAGCGTTAGTGGAGACAGTGACGCCACGACAGAGAACTCACCTGAGCGATGGCACCGGTACCGATGGGAGTCTCGTCAAACTCCTCAAACACATCTTCAAATGGTCGCTGGAACACGTCTTCAATGACACTCTTGGTATGTCGGAGGGAGTGCGCCTTTCCCCTAGAGTGCAGGGCTCCCATGCGTTCACAAAGGAGTGCGGGAAAGAGGTCGGCTCTGGAGGCTGCCCATTGAGCCAACTGTCAATGCAATCAGGTCAGACTTGCGAAGGAGAGTATATACACGACAAGTCGCTGTATCTCTGCCCACATGAACTGCGCCCCAGACATTACTATCCAAGTTGCATCATAGCTTCCGCATAACAGGAGATGCGCACGACTAAGGGAGCCACTTACCTTTATGAACGTTGGCCCCGCGTTTTGCATCTGACTTGTGAGGAAGCCATACCACCAAACCGCACCCCATCTGTCCCCTCCGAGGCGTCCCTCCGGTTGTCCGACAAGGAGCATCGGCGTCGCCAGAAGCACCGGGATGAATATACAGCACAAATAGACGAACCGCTGTGCGGTGAGAATGGGTTCCAATATCCTTTCGCGTATGAACATAAGGATACGCGCTGACAGCGTCCGGTCAGACTCGGAGGGCGACATTATGACGGCCTCGAGGGGTTCCCGGGACGCAGAGCACGGGATGAGATCCGGAGAGGCGAAGACATTGGGTTGTTCACGACGAGTCGGAATGGCGTAGAGAGCGAGGCCTCCTGCCACAGGGATCGCCCAGAGCAGCTTCCTGGAGAAGAACGGACTTGGTGCGGCTGTACGCGTGAAAAACTGGGAAGAAACGCGGGGCGGTCTCGTCCAGCTGGAAGAATGGCGGAAAGTGGAAGTACCACGAAGGAAAAGAGACGGCCTCTGCCCGAAGGAGAGAAAGGCGGAGCGGAGAGCTACAGTGGACATGAGGACATCATGGACGACGGGGAGGACGACGAGACGGCGGCGCAGACGAGCTCGAGCTCCCGTTCCGAGACGCGCGCGGCGGCTGCGTCATACCAACACACCCACGTGGAGGAAACGCCCGCTTCCTCGCGCGCACAGCGTGTGTACTCGACACCCTCGGCTTGCTGCCGGACGCATGTCTGCTGGCGGTACTCAGTAGCTCTGTGATCAACCATCGATCTCAAAGACCATGATAGATAGGAAGCATAGGTTTTCCAAAACCCCCACAGCACGTTCACCTTCGCGCAGCACGATGCACTACTAATCATCAATTCAAGTTGCAGTCAATACCCCCGAGCCATCATTACTGTCAACACTACATACCGTCGAAGTACCGACCCTTTGGAAGGCCAAGCACCTAGACTGGCTTCCTTTCGTCTTCTATAGGGGATAGTTCGCCGCTTTTGATAATAGAACGGGTCGGGTAAGGTTTGCGCGAATGGAGCTCCGTGACAAGCTTCCAGAGAATGAGACCGCCAACGACAGATTTGTTCAAGCCCGCGTCTTCATAACGAGCCCGAGGGCGTGCGTAACTGTCCTTATCACCATACCCATCGATCATCTCTGCTGTGAATTGCGCGATTGGGCTGGGAGCACCTGGGAGAGTCGATCGAATTCAATACAGATGTTTCAAAATTCTGCAGGACATCTAGCAGAGTACAGCTTCGTATTTTAGTATGCCATCGAATCGGCAAGATAATTTGCTAGACTTTGGCCAGTAGCAAGACAAACACGACGAGCATGTCAGACAGAACAAAGATTAATAGAGTGCGGGAGCTGGGGATACGAAGGGATGCGCTGTCAATGATGCACACAGGGAATCGCCCGCGAAGAGGTGGGATTAATAGCCTGGAGTCGGAGAAGTTTGATGGTAAACGTTGTTACGTAAGTTTAGATAGTCGGCTAGGCGGGACGAGAATGGGCGCTCGGCCCTTCAGTCTTCCTCCTCAACCAGCGTCCACGACGCCCCCCGTCTCGCCCGAGCCTTGCGCTCATGGCCAACGCTCCTTATGCTTTCGTTACCCTCGTAACTTCCGACTATTATCTTCCTGGCGCGCTCGCGGTCGCGGCTTCGCTCAAGGATCTACACCCGTCTCCCCCGACGCCTCCTGAAGTCCCCTTCCAGACACTATGCCTCGTCACTCCCGAGTCTGTGGACGTGTCATCCATTAAACTGCTTCGTAGGACCTTTGACGTTGTCATTGGCGTTGAGATAATCGAACAAGACGATGACAAGGGTCTACAGCTACTTGGTGAGTGCTCAGACCTCAATATATGCGCAGATTAGCGGCCGCAGGAGCCACAATCTGTGAGTGGCAGACGCGTTCCGCGTCCCCCCGCTTCATATATCCGTATGGTGGCCTTGAGATGCGCTGTGTACCACATAAGACGCGTTCTTCACGCTCAGCCTTCAAATGAGTGGCTATATGCTCTCACATATTCCCTCTTTTGCACTCGTATCGACTCGGCATGCTTCTTTGATCTTGTACTAAACATGCGTTCTCGCTAGGTCGCCCGGATCTTAATCTTGTCTTGACGAAACTGCATATCTTCCGGTTAACCCAATACGCCAAGTTAATCTTCCTGGACGCGGATGTTCTTCCTGTACGGCCTATGTCCCATCTCTTCACGCTTCCTCACGAGTTCGCTGCTGTTCCCGACGTTGGTTGGCCCGACATCTTCAATTCTGGAGTCCTGGTGTTCACGCCTGGTGAGGAGAAGTTCAATGAACTCAGGGAACTTCTCAAGTCGAAAGGATCCTGGGACGGAGGCGATCAGGGCATCCTCAATGAATGGAGGGGTAACGATTGGCATCGACTCAGCTTTACGTATAATACCACACCGACTGCCGTCTACACGTGAGTTCCCCTGGTTCGCCAGTACTAGTCATCTGACATGGTGGTCTGACTCTTGACGCACATAGATATGCCCCCGCATACGAACGCTATGGGTCTCAGATCTCTGCCATTCACTTCATTGGTCCCAACAAGCCGTGGGCTTCGGTCACCTATCGTCCCCCCGGCGTTAAGTACTCTCAGCTTTCAGACAAAAGCCTGAATGCCCAGGCACCATCTTACGATTATGACTCGCTCGTCGACCGCTGGTACGAGGTTTACGATAGGCACTACCGTTCCCAGGACCATCCCCAGCACGGCAACTTCGAGTTCACGAGATATGATTCGGTCTGGGACACCGGTTCTGCGTTCGGAGTTGGCGCGGAAATGGCAGCTCCGCCATCTGCCACTGTGCCAGGGGCAGCGCTTGGCCTCGACGACTTGCGCAAAATCGCCGTAGAAGGCATGAGCAGCTACAGCGCTGCTGCCCAGGAAGCACCTAGGATCGGGGAGTATCGTTCTATGCCTTTGGAAGGACGTGTGGACCTGATGCGTCCTCGTCGGGAACCTCCACTTAAGGAGGATGCGGGACAGAGCGCGGATTCGCAGGACCAAGGTGGCGATCAGAACCTCACTCCCAAGCAGCCATTCACAGTGATGACTGGCGGAGACGTACCGAGGATGGAGACTCTGCCGACGCCTCTCCCTCACGAGCTCCCCCCTGCTCCGTATCACAGGGCCCTGGATCTTCCTCCATCGGCGCCTTCCACTCCTTATCAACAGGGGCAGCTGTATACGGAGCAGCAAGACACGGCGCAGCAGCAAGATGCCGGATCTTACTTCTCCTCGGAAGATGTTCCTGTGCCACCCGCCGGGATGCACTGGGCGCTTCACCGCTTCGTCACTCAAGACCGCGCGTATTATCAGGAGAGCGAACAGTCCGATGACCAAGGATCTGCGATCGCGCAATGGCAACCTCCGCGGAAGGCTCAGGACGCTCAACACAGCGGTGGTCAGACGACATGGTCGCCGGGAGAGCGAGACCGCCATCACAATCTCCGAGACCCGTATCGTGCTGTTCACCCTTCTGTCAATGCTAACCACGTCCGTCATGGTCACCAGTCGCCTCGTGGTAGCGCCGCTCACACGCCCCGCGGTCATCTCTCTCCCCGAGGCGTTCACTCACCTCGGGGTCATCACTCGCCTACTCAGGCACGTCACTCTCCACCTCCTGGGCCTCCCCACGGCTCGGAGCAGCCGTACTTCCCTCCTCACCACCACCACCATCACGCCCACCAGTCCCAACAGACACAGACCTTCCAGGCTCAACATGCTCCTCAGTCTCAGGACGTCCACCAACAGCACCATGCGCAATATGATCAGCTGTGGCCGCAACAGGCACCCCAGCCTCAGCGTGCTGCTCAGCATTCACACTCTCCTCATGCCCAGGACCAGCAACCCCAGCAGGCTCAGCACCCTTCGGCCCCGCAGCGTCCAAGCACCCCTCCTAAGCTTGAGTGGAATCCTGCCGTCGAACCTCCACCCAAAACGCCGCCTCCTCCGACAACTTTTCCCTCTGATACATACTTTCCCAATATATGGGATCAGGCGCCGAGCCGCGAACACGATGCTGCGTTCCAAACGTTTCCCGGTCATTCGCCGGGTTCAACGGAAACTTTCTTTCATCCACCCCCTTCCTCACGAATTCCCGAACAACTCCTTCGTGAAGGCCAGTACGAGAACGTGATTGGAAAGCCTGTTGAGAGTTCGCCAGGGTCACCTCCTGTTCCACCGACTCCCGATCGAAGTAAAGTTCGCGCTATCTTCCCTTGGGAGGAGAAACCGAGACACGCACCTCGTCGAGTCTTCCCTGTCTCGGAGTCCCCGCCTCCAGTTGCGAACTTCGTCGACGAACCGGCTCCTCCCCCTCAGGTGACCCAGGAACCTGATTCCGCTGTGGCACAGCAAGTGCAGACGCCCCCGTCTTCCGTAGGTCTACCATACAACTTCACCTTCACCAATGCGTGGGACACGGTGCCGAGCATCCAGCGATACGCTTCGAAGCTCGTGCGCCCCCATTACTCCGTCTTCCAGCCCCCTACAATCGAGTACGATGCGGGTTGGCGGCGATGGGATCAGGAGCGCGAGCGGGTGTACCAGGAGAAGCAGGATGCCAGCAGCATGGATGGCGATGATGAAGACGAGGGCGATGACGATGAGGACAACCGCGGACAACCTGCACGCTACGAGAGCGACGGCGGTCGGGAGCGCACCCAGCATCGCTCGCGTGCTGGCTCATTGACCAACGGTGGTGGTGGTGGCAAGGGGAAGAAGTACCGAGCTCGCGGTGTGCAGACCACTCCTATCGAGACGCGGAGCATGGGCGTGCAAGTGAACATATGGGCGGAAGAGGTGGAAGCGGCACGGAAGGGGAAGGACCCGAAGCCCAGTCGTGGTACGGGGGTGGGTATAAGGCAGTGGCCTGCATTGCCAACCGGCGCTGGGTTACTTCCACCTGTCACGTTCAAGGTAGATCCAGACCAGATGGCTGTCGGGACGCCCACCGTAGCTCAGCCGCTGCATTCCTCTGTCGTGCCATTCCCTGGCAAGGCGTCGCCCACGGGACTGAGGTCGCCTCAAACGCTCGGATCCCCACGCACCTACTCGCCTCCGATCGTGCAGAGTCCCGGACGGGTATCTTCGCCCCCGAAGATCCCGTCTCCGAAGCCTCTTTCTCCCACAAAAGCTTCCTCGCCCAAAAGGCCGTCGTCGCCGAGGGCCGTCATGTCTCCGCGACGTCTCTCTGGGGCGCAGATCGCGACGAGCAAGTTGGCAGGATCTCCGCAGTTCCCGGAGTCGCCTTCATCTGCTCTCGGTCCGTCGGCCAGTTCCTCTCCGCGCAGCTCCCCCAAGCTGACGAAACTGTCGTCTCCCGTTCTTCACCGGATGTCATCCAACGATACGATGGCGACCTCTTCGCCGTCCACCTCAGGGCCTGTGGAGACGCCTGAGGGCACGCCCATCATGGGACCTGTTCGCAAGGGCGGACGTGTCTGGGACCCGGCGCGCGGAGTGGACGTGTTCAAGCGCTCGTCCGAGGAGGTCCTGGCGCGCTTCCTACGCTCGGGGTCCTTTGACGAAGAGGATGGTCAAAGGCGCCATGTCTGAGTACATACTCTCTTCGAGGCATCTTGCAACTGTTGGTCCCTTTGCAACTTCCTCCTCTGTATTGTATAGACGTTGTCTGGTTTCATTGTTTCCCTTTCATCTTTCTCCTGCAGCAGCTCTCGCCTCGTCCAGCCTGGTCCTTTCCTTGTTCTCTGTGTCGATCATGCATGTCACTCCTCTGCAAGTTCCCCTGCAATCGTCTCCTCCCTCTCTTTGCAACTCGTTCCCTTGCATGTCATATCCCTGTTTCGCTACGCAGTGTCCCTACTCGGTGTCTGTTCATCATACTTTCACTTGCGCTCCGGCATACCTTCGGTTCGTGCACATACCCCCAGGTTCTCCTGTTAGCGATTTTATGGTTATCGTAATAGTCCCTTCGTCATGGTGTTGTGTTCTGGTCACGGACAATGTGTATGATGAGAAAGACCTGTGACTATCGCGTTAGGCTGCCGTAGCACGCAGCAAATCAGTGAGCAATCGGCAGGAGCAGCGCCATGACGCGGGGTGCTGGATGACGTCACTGTGTACCGTGGCTTGTGGCTGAGGCGCTTGGACGATGACGGCGGGGCGAGTGACGTCGATTGTCGTTTCTCCTGCACCACCAACGACGCACACCAATCACAGTATAAAAACTTAGGGAGTGCACCATGGTCCGCACTACTACACGCCCACGCACACGCACTTTCACGTCTTCGACGCACACATAACTACTTGCACCGACCATCCCCATGTCTTCTGCAACTTTCCCGACCGGAAAGTATGTCATGGATGCTATTCTTCAGCAATGGGTGGATCTGACCGTTCAATTATTCACACTCTACAGCAGCGACGCTCGCTACTCTACCTCCGCTGCCCTCGCTGAGACCGAGGCATCCACCAACACCCTCTCCAGCCAGGTCCAGCAGAATGCGAATCAGCTTCACAAGGTCGCCACCGACGCGGCTCAGACCGCTGAGGTCAAGGAACCCCAGGCTGCCTCGGCCGTCGATAGGCTAGAGGAGAACCTCAGCTACAAGACCAACACAGCTGCAGCCGAAGGTGCCGCAGATGTCCAGTCTGCGAAGGCGACTGCGAATGGTTACGTCGAGCAGGCAAAAAACCTTGCAAGCAGCGCCATCACTACTGCTCAGGTATGTCCCTTTACGTGCTGCGTACGTCCATCTCTGACATCGGGGGTAGTCGTACATCCCTGGCACTCGAACTACTCAAACCAATAGCACTACCCAGGCCAACACCACTGGCAGCGGTGTCACTGCCACCGTCCAGTCAGCTATCGCTACCGGAAAGGAGTACCTCACGTCCGCGCAGGCTACTGCTAAGCCGTACGTGGACTCTGCCGCGGCTGCTGCTAAGCCGTACGTGGACTCCGCCACGGCCGCTGCTCAACCGCATTTCGAGAAGGCGAAGGGCGCTGTCCTAGGCAGCTCACCCTCCACCGCCAACGCGGGATCGTCTGTATCGGGCAAGCCTTCAGCTTCAAAAGTCCCTGCTTCGACCGCCCCTCTCGAGTCTGGCCCCAACGTTGTTGGCAACCCGTACCCCGCCACGGTGAACAGCCAGGCGACAAAAGTCGGGGAGATCTAAGCGTCGGTCGCATGGACGTTGTGTTTCGTCGTCGATTATATCTGTATACGTACTACGTTACCAGGACTGGCATAATGCATGATCAAGTGTTGGATCTTGCACTTTGTTCTACTGCAATTCCAGTGGCGCATTCACATATGATTTCTTTCCTACTCGTCATATATGGGTAGTTTTGTGAACCGTTTGTTGAGATGTCACGTGAGGCCGTAGCTATATGTTTGCAGCGTTTGACCTTGTACTTGTTGGGTGGCGTCGATGTGTAACAGCGTCGGTGCCACCCGTAACTAAGATAGCGAGTCTTATTGTTCTGACAGTGGATACATATAGGAGAGGGCATAGGTCCTGACCAACATCCCGCTCCCTTCATTCCCGCTGAAACCGACAGTCTCCCAACGCTCCGCAAAAAATGAGTGTTGATATAAATAAGTGCTACTGATCCATTACGGGGAACAATCGTGACCGTGGCCGCGCACTCACGGATGTTCCCCTTACAATATGCTGCTAGGTGGTACAATATTACGGCCAGCGTCCGGGAAGCTCTGCCCCACAGTGCCAATAAGATATCATGGTGAGGCTCTAATTGCCCCCCGCGTGCCTGCTCATGCTCCGGATCTTCTTCCCGTACTTATAGAACCCTAGGACGCTAGATGACGAACGTGAGCGAGGTCAGCTTGCATTTCATTAGGAGACACGGTGCGCGAACGTACGCAGGTACACCGATCACGAACGCAACTGCGGCCAAGATCGTATTCCCGACGCCGTACCCGAGCGCGTTGTACATCGCGGGCGCGAAGAGAGGGAAGCCGAAGCCTGCAATCGACCGGAGGAAGGAAACGGCAGCCAGGGCTGGCGAACAGTGGTGCGTTAGCGAATGCATGACCATGTGGTGGACGGGGAGGGGACTAACCAGAGGCAGCGTATATCGAGAAAGCGTCGATGACGTATATCTGCATACCCTGGAAGGTGAGTACCATGCCGGCGCCGACGAAGAAGAAACCCTGGAAACGCAGCCGGAACAGGTATCAGAAGAATTCGGTATGCAACAGTAAGTTTATGCTCACGATGTCGGGGACGATCCAGTGCGTGTGCTCTTGGGCACCCCATCCTGCTATGAGAAGTCCTATGGGGAACAGGATGGTCCCAGGGAAGGTGGTGGCTGGGGTCGTTCATCGGTGAGCAACTGTCTTGCAACTGTCCAGAATCAACAGGATTACTTACGAAGTCGGTACTCTGGTTCACCAGCGCCACCGTTCCGCGCCATCAGTTTCCTGTAGACGACGTCTAGCATGCGAGAGTTGATCTGAGAGAAGACCCAGAGCCCTGTAAGATAGTTAGTACGCAAGGTAGGATTTCCATGTTCGTGCAGAACTGACCGAGACCGAGAGAGATGTAGTGCAGCCCGACGAAGCCGGGCGTCTCATGATAGACGTTGGTGTAGATCTCCGGGATGGTTGTGAGGACCACTACGGGCGTTCCGTCGTCAGCGAGGACACTGGAACCTAAGATCCAGCGCAACTCACGGTAGATGATGCCGTAAATGAAGGCGAGGTACACCCCGAGGAGCTGAACGATGGGCTCTTGCGCCCAGAGGACGAAAGGTCGGCAGATGGAGACAAAGAAGAAGTGGCCATAGCTGCGCTCACAATTAGCGATCATGCAATAGGAATTACAGAAATGAAGGTGGGCTCACTTCCGCTTAGCTGTCTTTTGGTAGATGGTCCGGACTTCCTTGACGTTGCTGCCGCCGCTCTCCTCATCTAGCTTTGCCCGGATCTTCTTCGCCTTACGTTCGAGCAGCACTGGAGCAAAAGCTGCGCAGAATACGTCAGCTGGCAACGAAGGTACGCGCCGGGTATTAACGCTCACATTCTCGTAATGTGAAGAAGCCAACAGCCTGGACGGCGCCCGCAACGATGGAGGTCGACCAGAAGACCCAACGCCATGTCGAACGTTCCGCTATCCACCCGCCAGCGATTGGCCCGACGGTAGGACCAAGAAGTGGTGCGAGGGAGTACAGCGCTAACGACTTTCCGCGCTCTTCTGGCGCGAACATGTCACCGAGGACTGCGCCTCCTGCCTGCCATGCCGTCAGCATGTGTGAAATTCTCACCACAAGCACATGTCTACTCACTGCCAGTGGTGCGCTGCCTCCGAGACCGGAGAGGAAACGGAAGGCAATGAGCTGCTTCTCGTTTTGCGCAAAACCGCAGCCCAAATTCCATGCTACAGCGCACGTGAGCCGGCGGGCAACACAATCAGTGCCAGAGAGACATACCGGTGAAGAACAGGTTGCATCCTCTTAGAATGGGCACACGACCGAATATCTCGCAAAGGGGGCCAAGAACCAGAGGGCCGAATGCTGTAACACAGGATGAGTGGAGAGCCTCAAACACGCACGGTAAATTTCTCACCGTATGCCAGAACAAATATAGAGATGGTAAGGTTGATCGTGAAATCATTCGTGATACGGAAGTCGCGCGCAATCTGACCCGCAGCTGGGGCGATCATGGACGAGGCTACCGGCGAAATGAAAGTAAACGCTGACACCGTCAGAGCGGCTGCCCACTTCCGCTTCAACGTCCAGCTAATTTTCGCTCAGCGATGGTGCTACAACCTAGTCAGTTGAGGACTTACTTTCGAGGGTTCTCAGGGTCGTCGGGACTGTCCCATCCTACGACGATTACATTCTCGTCTTGGGCATCATCATCCTTCGAAGCAACCTTCTCGGGTCCGCTCTCGCCAGATCTATCGTTCTTCTCCATGTTCACGGTCCTCGAGGAGTTTGAACGGGTATCGGCCAGCTCGTCGGTTCCTGTTGTCTCCACGGGGCTCGGGAGAGGTACCGCGGTGTCGACAGAAGCCTGTTCAGGAGTGGTTTTCTCGTTGAGTGCGTCAGGAGAAGCCATCAGGAGTGGTGGGGGCGTACTGCGATTTTGTCCGGGGTCCCATTATATAGGTAGGGCCGGGGGAACTCGACTGTGGGTTAGTGTGTAAGGTAGTAACAGTAAGAAGGAGCACCTCGGCGTGCCTCGGCATACTGGCCGGGAAGCGATGTCACTTGCCAAATATGGGCATCTGAGGATCCAAGAACAAGAGATGGCAGATAGGCGCCCATAGATGGTGACACTGCTATTTGGGTGGCGGGGCAATCTCCCCCATCGACATCATCCGACTTCATCGACCACGACCATGGTACGTTCCCTGTCGTCTGCATTGCTCCGCAGATGTTCATATTCTATGGGAAACCTCAGGATAGCTTCATGAATCTCGCGAAGCAGGGCCTCCAGGCCTACGAGAAGTCTCATTGTGAGCATGGCGGCGTATGCATCAGTGTCAGTTCACGCAGTTGAAACTGTCCATCGCAACAGCCGACGTCTCGAAGACCGGTGGACAGGAGTACAACGCTCCTCACCATTCCGAAGGTGGTCGGAGCGGGAGTGGGCGCCCTGAGTGTACGTTTATATAGACTGAAGAGGCTTCCTGAGCTTACACTATCCGGTTAACGTGAGCAGTCGACGAGGATGAAGTCGTAAACACTGCGAGCCGCGAAGGGAGCGGTGATAATTCGCTCTTCTCCAGTGCTCTCGGCTTTCTCAAGCAGAACAAGGTACGTTATCAGTGTCATCGTGTGTTGGGCGCCTCATAATCACGTTTCGCAGGATGAGCATGAACAACCTATCGACGAGGAGGGTGTCCAACACGCTCACCGTAAGGCGTATGAAGAGGACTCCGCAGGTTCTCTGAGTGCTGGATCGCTCGGAAGTGCCGCTGCGATGCAAGTTGCGTATCTTCGACAGCATCTCTAGACTCTGAGCACTACGGGTTTTGTTGACCATCTTCCACGCAGGTCCTGAAACAGTTCACTTCTGGTGGCAGCCATGGTAGCAGCAGCGGCAGCGGTGGCGGCAACTCACAGAGCCAACTTATCAGCCTTGCGATGGCTGAGGCATCCAAGCTGTTCGACAAGTCCGGAGGGGCTGCTTCTGGCAACAAACAGGATGCTGTTAACGGAGCAGCAATGACCGTCATGAAGCTTCTTGTTCAGTCCAAGTTCAGTGGTGGAACGGTTGGCGGCGGAAACAGTGGCGGTCTTGGCCAGTTGATGGGCATGGTAAGTGAATCGTTTGTTGTCGTTTCGCGCTGTTGTCCACTCATTGTCTACTTCAGGCCTCGAAGTTCATGTAAGCAATGTCGCGGCCAGAAGTCATACCAGAAGTCATACCAGTTGCAATCTGTTGTATAGTTTGGAATCAAGGATTGGTGTACATTGACAGCCCCGTATGAGGAACATCAAGCAGATCCGTTGCTGAACTTTACTTACGGTATGCGCAAGCGGAGATGACTGTTTTTGACGTCGTCACGACGCGCTTGCGAAAGACTACGGACTCCGGAGTGTCGTATCATGTCACCTTTGGGGTACATTGTGCGTCTCGACTGGGACTGCCATTGGTGGATATGAACGGACTGAGACTAGGCGTCATGAAATTTCCCGAGCCTTGCAACGTACTCGATGCGTCTCACCGTTGTTTCAGACCCAGCGTGATACCCATGCATGTGCCATGCTACCATTCCACGATGTAGGACAAACGAACGCCATCACCGGCGATTGGCGGATGAGCCGGTCGAGATTCAATAAGCCCATCGCCGCGACCGGTCGTCCTCGCACCGTAAGTAAAAGTTCTTGGAGCGCGGGTCCTCGAGGAACGACGCGGCGCCGCAACTATCCGATAATTCAAAGAACAATTCGTTAGCACTAGCGGCATACTGACGACTGTAAAAACTCGGAACTTTGGCAATACATATATAGCGGTAGGGTGAAGTGCAAGCCTGGTGAGCTGACCAAGTGACTAGCCCTCGTGAGATAACAGAACACTGGGAGCGTCAGAACGTGTCTCGAGTACAAACCACCGCATCGACCATTGAACCAGAGAGTGATTATGGATATGAAAACAGCCAAGTGTTCTGAGGCTTGCATACGTATGTGACAGCTAATAACATGTGCGAGTATGACAGCGAGTAAAAACATAGAACAGCAAAAAATACAGCGTAGGCAAAGCGATATAGAGCGGGATGGGGTAACACAAATAAAGATATTGGTAGGGTATTGTGGGATCATAGGGTGACGTATTGAAACACATATGGAGATGCTGGACAGACCATAACTCATGCAACCAACGCCGGAAGACCGGTCAACAGCGACAATGCAGGTGCCTCGAAGTCATCATGGACGACTATTGACGGATAATCCGGCTCGAGCAGCAAGGACCAGCTTGTCTCTGGTAGATCCCCTGCACCGTACAACGCACTCTTAGCATCAGCATTGAGACACAATGATTGCGACGCGTCGTGGAGGAGTGTGGGAATGGGTAGCGGATCATCATCCAGAGAGAACGTGTTGAACCAGGCCTCATCTTCCGTTCCCGTCTCTGAGTGGAGATAAGGGGCAGGGTAGTGGTCGAGACCGGTATCGAAGAGAGGTGTAGAAAGGCATGAAGGGGTGCTTGCGGGGGAAGGCGTCGTTGGAGACGCGGATAGGTGAGGGGAGAGCAACGGAGTATCATCGCGTACAGACGCATGATCGGAGTCAAGGGTGCTGGTGGTCGACGAGCCAGGCTCGAGCAGCGATTGGATGAATAAGTCGAGATGGTCTGGTGTGGACAGTGAGAGGGTGCCGTTGTGGGGATAGCTCTCGCGATAGAGATCGAAACCCTCGTGCAGGTCAATGTTGGTCACTGCGCAGACTGAGGTCAGTACTTTTGCACGTATGAGCATTGAAGATGACGACTGACGGTCTTTCTGTAACTCTACCGAAGTAGAGAGAACATCTAACGATGGAAGATCTTCAATCGCAGCGGCTGGCAGCAATAACGGACTATCCCCCTCTGTCGAAGGGACGGGGGCAACGGTACGAGTGTTCTCAAGAACTCGCTGTGGCACAAACGAGTCTGAGACTGCGTGGACACGAGGGCCTACGTGAAGTCGCTTGTATGGCCGCGACTGTGCGATGACATCTGCATCCGATAGGCGACGTTTCCTCGAAGTAATCGGAGCGGAGGATGTAGATGGGACAAGACATGGAGGTGACAAAGACAACTCGGAGGACGCCGAAGGCGAAGGAACTGAGACGAGCATGAGAGGAATGTGGGATTTATGTTTCTTCGTTCGCGATGATCGCGATGCCGATACCCTAACGGCGGATGAGTTATCGAGGGATGATTGCTATGATGGAGGGAAAACACATACCGTCGACGTTTAGTTGCAAGTGGTTCTTGCGCTGAAGCCTCAGCTACATCCTTCCTACGACGTTTGCGATGAGGTCCACGAGTTACTGGGGCTTCCATTCCGACCAGAGTACCATCCAATTCCGGAGATGATGAACGGGCTGGTTCGTCCGCGATACTGAGTTCCGCCATGAGCAAGTCGAGCTCAACCTTGAATTCGCTGGTGATCCCGTCATAACTGTGGAACAGGTCGGCCGAGGCATCGGCCATGATAGCAAGGCGCGTGGAAATGGTATGAGCAAGACCCAGGACATCAGGATCGATAGTGGTCGGTGACAGGGAGTCAATGTCTCGTAGGAGAGTCTCCCAACGTGATTGAAAGGCGGAGTAGGCATCAGTGCCTTCGTAGAGTGCGGAGAGGAAGTCGTCTTCAACGGATAGTAACCGCTGAGTGAGGGAGAGGAGCGACATTGTCACGATATTCGGGAAGAGGTGTGAGTGGGGTGTGCAGTGACCGGACGATGTTATGGTCTTGGGACAATAGAGAGACCAAGCGGCGGCGTCCACGATACAAACATGAGCAAATGGTGTGATTATCAATCAACGTTGGTTTCCCATCTCAGGGTTATGAGGCGAGGCTCCCACGCGTGGTTGCAAAGACCCATTGTACGCCTCAACAGGCAATCCTTTGTTCGCGCTTGAAGGAATATGAGGACGACTCATCTACCTACGGGTCCCCGTCCTTCTCCATCTGCTACCTCCTCTTACTCTCTCGCTATGCTGGCTTCACTACGACGAATTCAGACGTCGGCCGAAGCAATCTTGCAGAAGGTTGCTCCCCATCTCCCTGCCGTTGCTTCTCAGCCTGCTGGCCATGAGCGCGACTCTAGCCTACCCCTCCCCCTTTCCCTCCATCTGCCCAAACCGATCACTACCCAACTGATCTCATTGGGAGTGGAGCCAGCGATCTCCCAGCAGATATCTTCCGTGCTAGTATGCGTCGCTGAACGCCTCCAGAAGAGCTGCATAGAGGACTATCAGTGCCGTGCACGAGCACAATCCAATCAAGACTCGAAGCTTTCTCATCTCATCCTGATGATGTATTCCACTATATACACCAAGACTATCAACAATTGGACGTCTGGCATCCTGCAGGGCTTGGTTCCATGGGTACTTCAAGCGCAGACGCAACCGTCCAGCCAGGTGGGTGAGCTTGACGTCGACATCAAGCCGGCTCTGACTCCACCTGTTGTAGCATGTTACATCTCTGCTTGAAGAACTCTTCTCCGCGAACGTTTTCCCAAGTCAACTTGAGAATCACGAGTTGGCACTGAAGTCCAGACCTGACTTGCGGCAAATCTTCAATTGGGTGAGTGAACTCGCAGAGTGAGCATTATAGATGCAGCATACCCATAGCTTTTCGGTAGTTCCAGAAACATGAAGATCCGGAGCTCGCTAACCAACTGGCCAACCCCCTTGTGAAGGGTTCAGAGAAGTCGACAGTACGGAATATTCTGCTCGACGATCTGGACGCCGAGGAAGGCAGGAATTACGATGGTCTATTGGACCGCCGCGACGTGGGTAGCGTAATCCAATGCAGTGGATGATCAACAAACTGACTGATTATCGTAGGTCGGAGACCGTTCATTGGTGTCATATGCCGATCCTTGTCCAGGCTTTCACCTCTCCGGCGCCGAGCATGCCTTCCCCACACCCTACCCGCCTCAATGCCCCTATGATCCGTTTCCAATGTCGCAGGACATCAGGTCATTTCCCTGTCCCTGGCCGCGAACCCCCTCGTCACCTCGGGAGACACGCGTGGTCGACGTAGCCGAACTTACTGCTGCTTTTGCGAAGTTGTCGATCACTGACTCTTCAGTGACCCCACCGTATACGCACAAACGCCGTCGCTTGAAGGAACCCTCATCCCCATTCGTCGGATTTAATTCCCCGTGTTCTCGTGCTCCTCATCCCGCTTTCATCCGTCGGACGCGGCGGACGACAAGAACGACCTGCGCAAGCAGTTGTCGTCCGATACCTACAGAACATACTGCATCATCAGGACGTCCTTCTGCGGCTTCGCCGATGCCATCAACTGCTGCCTCACCTGTTCCCCAGGCTACGTCACCATCGCCCTTACCCAAGCGTACATTACCCCATCGTGTCCCGAAACATCCACCTGCATATCGTCCTGCGCCAAGCTCGTCGCCGTACCCCAATATGCGCCAGAAGTCCTCCGTCTCGTCCAGGGTCTCCTCGACTCTGTCCTCATCCACCCTTAGCAGCTCAGGCAGTGATGTGGAGTCTCCACTGATGACGCCCTTACTGTTACCCGGTCACGAACATCAGGACAATATCCCTTCGTTCGACTTGGGTAAAGCTCTGTCGGACCCCTGGTTTCATTCAACGGGGTTGACATCGGACGGTGCCATCCAGACAATGCTTACACTTCATTCTGATGGACTCAATCCCCAACCCCTCAGTTTAGAATCAGCAGCCAGATGAGTATGGATGCCTTCCGACTCTCTGGTTGCTCACCTTCCTCCTCCTTCCTGCCCCCCCTCCTCCGCATGTCTTCCTGCTCTCACCTCGCCGTATCATTATTTGTTACATCACTGCTTTCCTCGTATGCTCACTGCTCTGAATACTGTGTTGAATGTCTCCTGTACGCAAATCGCATCCAAGTTCATGTATATCACATCACTATACTACTAGTCGTCTAGTGTCGTCCAGGCATAGCAATCTCATCCTCTATCCTCCATCGTCCTACTTCCGCCATTGCATGCGCATCACCACCGCGTAGCTCATCGGAGTCAAGTAGTGTGCCAACCATCTCCCAGGGATCTTTGCCCCCTCCGTGTCGCAAGATGTGTTGCTTATAACGCTCGCCCGTCGGCCTACTTAGGGGATCGTGAACGAAGAGTTTTCGCCAAACCCGTGAAGCTATGGCGCGATCGAAGAGATACGAGTAGTAGGTTGCGCCGTAGCCAAAGAGGTGACCAAATTGAGTCTGCCAGGACGTTCCCGGAACATAGGGAATGAGACCGCGCGAGTCGTACAAGGCCCGCAGGGCGTCTGTCGAATCGAACTGTGGCATGGTGACAGCCGGAGAGTGGTAGATCTGGTCGAGCATTGCGAGGAGGATTTGCGAATGGGTGTCAATGGCTCGACAGGGATCCTCGTGGGCATTGCCCGTCTGCAGAACGGGGACGTCGCGGTGAAATAGCGAAAGGACTGAAGGGGAGGTGAGGAAGTGCTCCATCAGGATAGACGGAAGCTCGACAAAATCGGTAGCACATCGTGTGCCAGACACATTCTGGTATTCCGTCCGGCCAATCATAGCTAGCATGTACAAGTCAGTGACGCAGGGGAAGGAAAACTGAGCAACTCACAATGCATAGCGTGGCCCATCTCATGGAACAGAGTCAGAACCTCGTGCCACTCCAGTATAGCTGGCCCACGGGTGATTGTAGGTCGCATGAACTCGCACAAGAGCACAACAACGGGTAGTTGGAACGTGACGTTCTGGTGTGGGATGTGAGTCCGTTTGCTGGCTTCAAACTCTCTAGAGAGCTGTACGAGCGCGCGTTGATGTTCGTCAGCAGACCTGAGGTCGCCTTGCTCGTCATCGTCGTCTGTTCGTCGTGAACACCGAACCGTGTAGTGCGCAGCACCACCTGGTTTCCCTGCTCGCCCGAATAGATCGGCATAGATCCATCCCAACACGCCCAGCTCCTCGTCGACCACTTCAAGCTTGCGAACATCGGTGTGCCAAACCTCGCCAGGAGATACATCCGCGACCCGCAAAGAAATGCCATAAAGCGCATTGAATAGCCGGGACAAGGCCATGAAGACCGTGCCGAGAGTTAATGGGGGCAAAGAGACTGGAGGTGCAGGGGGCTCTGGCGGGCAGTAGTAATCGCGGTCCCAGGCTTGGATGGTGGGAAAAGGCGGGGTATTCAGATGCGCCTGCTTACGCATGCTGAGAGTCCGTAGTGCTCGTCTAGCATAGGGTTGCGTCTGGTCCGCTAATGCACCCAGGAAGTGCTGCACATGCTCTGAAGCTGAGTGAGCAAAGTACGCACAGTAAGCTGGATAACACGTACCAGGGGACTTTGCCATTTTGTCCGAAAGAGCCATGTGCGCATAGCTCTTCTTTCCAACCAAACAGGCGAGTTCTCCGCGCGCACGCAGAAGACGCTCGAGAAGGTCGACTTGCTCAGGTGTACTACAGTTCGCCGCCATATACACCTTTCGGCGAGGCTCTTCTGCGGGAGCGGAACGCATGATCATCTGAGCTTGAAGGGACCCGGGATAGACCAAAAGGTCTCGCTTCGTGACTTGAGCTTGGAGGCGTAACCTTGCCCCCATGCCGAGATCCTTCAGGCCCTGCAATTCGGAATACTGTATTCGTGCGGGTGGTCGGGGCGCAGCGGTCTCGTTGAGAAACTGCCGGCCGAGAACCATGATTTCGGTGGACAGTGAAACGAAATGCTCCCGTTGGACAGGGGGGAGATCGATGCCTGACTTTTCGAAGTCGCGCCAGAAGATGAGGGCCGTTTGGTACGCCTCCGGGCCGAGAGACTGCACGACCTCTTGGTCCGATAGGACGTCTCGCAACACCTGCGATTTGTCATTAAAATCCAAGTAGAACAGACGGTAGATACATGTTCTACGTACTTCGTACAGGCCAACGTTTGTATTGAGAACATTCATGAACTCGCACAACTTCTCGTAGACTTCTTCGGCACTCCGTATCCAGGCAGGGTCAGGATGTGCGTTCCGCAAAAGCTCCGCGAGGTCTATGACACCACACAACATGTCACTCAACCTATCCAGGTTCTTCACGACTTTGAACAGCTCATCCCGCGACTCCCGTGACCTCAAAATCCGCTCCGTAAGCAGTTCCGCGCGACGAAGGGTGGAGTCGGCGAGCGCGAGGAACGCTGCGGGTGTCGTAAGGGTGCTGTGGCCGAAGATCCCGGTGGGAGAGGTGGCCTTCTGGAGCGTCTGGGGTTGGTCGAAGAACGCTATGAGGTCCGTGTCGTCCACCGAAGCGGGTCGAATGGCGGTTGTGGCTGCTGTTCGGGATGAGAGCGAGTTGGGCGCACGCCGCCTCGCGCTGAGACATCCGCGAAAGCGGTAGGGCGACTGGAGGGGCGTAGGGCGCACATGTTTGGCCGCTCGAGCGAGCATCCAGCGAGAAGGTGGAGGAGAGTCAGTAAGACGCGCACCTGCCAAATCCGCGTTCTTGCTCGATCGTGGCCGGCGTCTGCCCGATGCCGTACGTGCCGGCGCTCCCCAACGAAAGTGCCAGACCCGGCCAGTCGTGGCCCTCGTCTTTGTCACACACTCAAGGTCACCGTTCGGAGGTTACATGCAACGCGAATGATTGGATTGGACGGCGTATGCTACTATGATAAGTCTAGATGGACCTGCAATTAGAAAGAGGAATACGTAGTAGCGGCGACGAGCCTGTAGTGGTGCGTGGGTGGTGGGAACAGCTGTACCAGGATATGTATGGAAATTGCAAACGTCCGAGCCAGTGAGAGTGGATGCGGGGGCAATAAAACGTCGACATGTGAAGTGATGATGCTAGAACGGCATGGAGCGTCGAAGGGAATAAGCAAGATAGAACGTACAGATTGCGTGCTGGTCAGACCGGTTCAAGACTCGTCCATGCTCGATGCTGGCGATAGACTGCCGCCTATGCTCTTCTCGTACAGTTCCTCCGCCGTCGAGCCTGATACGGAGGGCGTAGTCGAAGGATAGCGCTTGCCATTGCCGTTAGGCTCGTCAGACATGGGCTCGAGGTCCGCTCTGCTCCCTTCAGACTGTGGTGCACTGTCGGAGGTCTGCGGGAGGTCGCTAGGAGCAGGGACAGGGGCTCCTGGGACTGGTTCGACGGCATAATACCAGAACTTGCTCTTCTTCTTCCCTGCAATGGCCTCGACAGCTGTCTCCGTAGGCTTTATTGCAGCTGCACCGTTGATCTTGATCTTTGCATTGTTGCCCGTGCCGTTCGCCTGTGGAGCATCGCTCGAGTGGCCACTCACAACGCTATCCTCCGTCCGTGCCCGTTTAGTTGGAGGTCCATCTAGCTGAGTGTCTGCAGGAGCTCCAAGCCGCCTTGAGCGTCGCTCCCCCCGCCAGTCGCTCCATTCGTCTTTGCCACGGTTGCCGTTAGCCCGTGTGGACCGTCGCGTGCTCGCAGCTCCCGGCCGGGAGACAGGATCGCCGAAGTCATCGAACTCGGTCTGATCCTCGTACTCATCATCCTCCTCTTCATGAGGTTGATATGCGTACTCGTCTGCGTCGTTCTGGAGGAGTCCTCAGTCAATATTAACTGCTCGCGTAGTCGGGCCGGAATACACTCACATCGCTTTCCGGGTTGTTCATGTAAGAATAATCCGGGCGGGTGGCCCGGCGGCGAGTGCGAGTCTCCCTCAATTCTGCCGACGCGATAAGGAGGTTGCGCTGTTGGATCTTCTTCTGAACACGTTGTATCCTCTGCAAAGCGAGTCCGTTAGTCACGTGGGTTACAGAACTTGCCAGCAAACGCGTCTACGCAGCTGAAACCGCGCCACAAGATCCATTCGGGCGTGTTGAAGGCGAAAAATGTGGTGCAGGCCAAAACTCACCGCTAGTTCGTTGTCTATGACCTCAACCCTGTCCTGGAGAGCCTTGAGCAATGCTAGGTGCGCAGTCTCCAGCTTCGACCTCTTTTCCCCAGCCTTCGGCTCGGATGGAGCTGCCTCCTTCACCTTTTCGAGTATGGCCATGTACTCGTCTCGGGTCGAGGCAATCGTTTGGAAAGTCGCGGTGATCTTCCATGGGTTTGTCGACATGTATACCCGGGGCGAATCTGATGTGACAAAGTGCCTGTCAGTAATTCAGCTAGATCACTTGTCAATTATAGCAGCCGCAAAGTGCCGACAGGTACGATACGCTCCTGTGCCGCACGGATGGCAAACACCACCAAATATGAAAAGTCTAGGAATCACCACCATACTCACCGTCAACAACCCAGTAACGTTTGCGTTCCTTGTCCTGACCCAGAGGAACAAGTTGTAACCGCTCTTGACTATGCGGGTCGCCAGGAGGGGGTGGAAGGGATGGCATTTCGGTCTTCTTGTGCTTGTTGTGAATTACGCCCCATGCACGGTCAATAATCGCCTTGATCTCATGACTATGACAGAGTTGTAGTTCGACGAGTTGCCGCAGAATCTTGAGCTAGACAAGAGTGGTGGGGCGATGAAACGCCAAGGGGGTGAAGTAGACAGTATTTCAGACGCACCTTGAGATCCCAATCTGCAGCGAAGAACCCATTAGGCATGTTCTGAAATGGATCCACATTCGCCCTCAATGCGTCGTCCCAGAAAACAGTCCTCTCGGGAGTTTTGAAGTACTCCTGCAGCACGCTCGCCACAGTGGACGATATCACGTCCGAGCTGGAGGGTGCGCCACGTCGGTGAAACGTGTTTTACGAGCAAATTTGCACGATGAAACCATGCGCACCTCAAATTACGCGTCCCGGGGCGCAGGTTGAGTACAAATCGCGCAAGTATCTGGGTCATAATGAGGTTTGGCTCTGGCGACAGCAGCGCATCCTCGAAGCTGTCGTATGAGCCACACAATGGTTAGTATTGGTTGTTGCGCAATCGCAGGGATATAACAAGACGTACTCCATTGGTGAATGAAACCCTTCTACCTTCGCACGCAACTGAGTAAACCTGCAGATGAAGCCATACACAAAGAGCGATTCCCAGCGGTCCGACGGATGCTTTGCATTTGAAGGCGGGCAGATATGTCCCTTCTTGTCAGAAGAAGTATCTGGCGCAGTGTGTTTCATCGTGGTTGAGGGGAACGAAGCAGGTGCATGAACAAGAAAGAGTTGCGGGGCAAGGCACGAACAGGCGCGGTGGAGGTCACGTTTATAGGACCGCCATCTCGATATTCCGTCATATCTAGGGTACAAATACGAGCCAACAGACGAGTTATCTAGCTCAACAGCAAATCTGTTTTCTTGCCGACCGGGACAGAGCACCCTTGATTTCCCAGCTTGAAGCACGCCACCCTCGAGGGACAGACGTATGAGATCCGACGCGACGTCCGTACAATTGAAGCAAGCAGATACATGGTAAACAGTTGTATGAAAAGTGAGACGCGTTACCCTGGCCCAACCTACGGGAAAGTTGCGTAAGGACAGAAGGGTGAGAACCACGACACGAACACACCTTAGGAATATCGTGGTGCTCGCTAAGAGCCTCAAGTTTCGCATTGAACTCATTGACCCTATCTTTATGACTCTTGTTCGCGAGCCTGGCCACCTTCTCGGCGAGCTGAGATGCGATTTCAGTACTGAGGCGCGCCACATAATGGGAGTACATACCCTCTTCTTCTGCACCTCCTCAAACCGCCTCTCTGCCGCCGTCTTACGGTCACTGGTGCTGCTACCAGCTATCGCAGGTGAGCTGCGACCACTGCCAGCTGGTGATGCAGCCTTCGCCTCATCCTCCTGAATAGCACGTTCCAACGCTTTCACGCGATCCTCGTCGGGAGAAGCAGCCTTCTCCTTGCTCTTCGACTTGGATTTCTTCTTCCTGCGCAGTCGTCAGGGCAGGCCACATACAATACCGAACTATACAACTCACTTCTTTACTATGCCTCCCTCGGTGACTCCTCCCTTGAGTTTGAGGGAGCCTCCGGGCCGGAAGTCGTACTCCGAGGACATTGCCCGCTGAGCGTGGTGGCCGTTCAAGTCATGAAGGCGTTGCGTCACGCGTCACGCTGACGGTGCGCAGAAGACGTGACGCCCTCAGGCTGGGGAGACGCCTTCGACACCTCCGAGTCGCGCGCTGCGTCGCATCCGTCGCCTCTTGTCTCCCCTCATCCTCGGCCGCTCTGCTGCATCCCTCCTCAACGAATCCGCGTGCGACGACCGCCACGACTCTCTGTGCTTTATTGAATGACCCTGTGAAGTAATATTTGGGGGATCACCATGGCCGTCCTTTCGCTCGCACCGCTGCATTTTATATCCTCAATACCTCCTGCAACCCGCGCCATCACCGCTGCCACTGTAGTCTTCTCGCTGCTCTACTATTTCCTGGTATGGACTGGAGATGAGAAGTTCTCAGCCCCATATCTGGTCCTCGTGCCGGGTTCAAGCTTGTTCTATCCGTGGACACTCCTCACGTCCGCGTTCGTGGAGACTACCATCATAGAGGTAAGCCCCATGCGTCCAGGTATTATGTGCACCTCTCACGGATGTCCAGCTTGCTTTCACTCTTCTTGTTATCCCCGCCTCTTTGCGCTACTTGGAGCGACTATGGGGAGCGGTTGAGACAATCAAGTTCGTTGTTGTGACGATTGTCGCCTCAAACATCATTGCTTTCGTGGTGAATTGGCTGGAGTATATGGTGTTCGGCAACCCCGTGTTCTTGTACGTACCCAACCTTGCTCCGTCTAGCAGATGCATATCTGATTGTTGGCTCGTATCAGGTACGGTCAGCAATATCATGGACAGATGGCGCTTCAAATTGGGGTGCTCGTCGCGTTCACCCAGCTTATCCCTGAGCATCAAGTGCAGGTCATGGGTGTCATCAAGGCTCGTGTTAAGGTCAGCTCAAACTCAATGCATGCGTCAGGTTGCGTACTGACTTCTGTTGATGTTGGGTTCTAGACGCTTCCTATGGCCTACGTGACATTCTCGACTGTCATGTGTATCATAGGGTTTCAATGTCCCTTCATTGTGATACAGTTTGGATGGCTCGTATCGTACATCTGGCTTCGCTTCTACAAGAAGAATACTGGGGACGTATTAAGTGGCGGGCCAGCATATGGTGATCGGAGCGAGACGTTCGCATTCGTGAGCTGGTTTCCTCCACTGATTCAGTGAGTCACGCAATCATTCTACGGAGGACCAGCGCTCAAACATGCGCGTAGCGGGCCTATGACCATTCTGTCGAACACCGCGTATACTGTTGCCACCAAGTTCCACTTGATTCCCTCGGGCGGTGTGGATGTTGAAGCGGGAGGCTACAGCCAATTACCTGGGGGCGCGCGTGCAGAAGCAGAGCGAAGACGGTCAGTCATGAGGCATGCTTGTGTCAATCATATACTCACTCTTCCTGTAGAGCGATGGCACTGAAGGCTCTTGACCAACGCGTTGCTTCCGCATCCCCGGCACCGCAACGTGCTTCGAACGGATCCGCTGCACCCCCTCGCCCTGGACCATCCTCCTCCGCAGCAGCTCCGGCCCCGCAACCAACCCCTGGCGAAGAGCCCTCCAAAGACATCGCGGAAAGCGGACAAGAAGCACAGTGACCCAAATCCTACTATCCCATCTGAAGTGATTACTTGCACCTTACATCTTCCTCGTGTGTATGTACGAGCGCCTAATGGACCAAAACGCGTCGCATCGCGTCACTATACGTGTGTTTGCATGTCTTGCATAGAGATTCTCGGTTGTACGCGAGCTTCTTAGTTTAACGACCTTGGTGCCCCTTTGCCCCTTACTGAGCACCGAACGTCTGTGCAACAGCAAGCCAGGGAGACGCCTCCCCTAGGCGCTACTTCATGCGCTGTCCCAAAATGGCCGCCCATAGGCTTGAGGTTGGTTACCTGAACACCATCGAGATGTTTCGCCGGCCGTCCTCTGCCTCAGTCGGTTTGCCGACGTCCCCCGAACATTCACTTTATGATGGTCTTCACAATGGTCACGCTCACTCTGTCACTCCGAAACGGCCCCCAACCAAACTCGCTGACACTACCCTGCGACGACCATCGGCCCGCTCTGCCTCCTCCTCTCAGAAGCTGGATGTCCTCGCCAACCTCAGCGACGTTGACCCCGATGAACTATTTACCAGGCATACCGTGTCCGAGGTGAAGACGGTGCAGCAGCGTTTGAGGTAATGAGATCTACACGAAGTGGTACGGGCAGTAGTCAATTGTGCTATCCAGGGCAGATGCGGACGCGAAGCAAGAGGAGCTTAGACTCATGGTTGGGTGCGTGACACTGTTGCGTCAGGTTCATCGGAACGTTCAGAGGTGTCATGAAAGCGCAGGGAACGCTACCGTGATCTACTGCAAGCATCGACGTCAATACTCGGACTTGCGAAGTCATCCAAACATGTCCTAGAGGCATTAGACGAGATGCGGGATACTGTCCATGCGATCAGTCCCGTCCGCGCACCAAAACGCGCCGCTACGGGCGAAGGTACGTGGTTCATTTTATCCTGAATTGTGCTCGCCCTCATGTTCTAGAGGCAGACAAGCACCTACACGCATTGCAGTCCTTGTCAGCCCATGTGAAACTTTTACTTGATGCTCCAGAACACCTGTGGCGGTTGATGGAGAAGAAAGCGTACTTGAAAGCGGCATGGCTCTTTCTACTGGCGCGAGTTGTACATCGTGCGCTGTCGCAGGAGGAGGATGACCAGAGTTGGCAAGCGTATGGAATCGACGTAATGGTATGTTCCTACCTACCGCTGCTACTGTTTAAGACATTCATGCTCCCATAGGACCAGATGCCTCTGGTGCAACGCCAGTGGGACACAATTACTCCTTTCCGGTCTCAGATATCTCACAGGGCGACATTGTCACTGCGAGAGGCGACTAGCTCTCCAGGGGTTCGTGCCACTATCCTTCTCATGCTATGTTGTCATTGATTCTTCTCAACCGTAGGAAGTCTGCGCGACTTTACTCACCCTGCATCTTCTGGAGTCCAGGCCACTACCCGAAACGCTCGTAATCTACCTGGCACAGCGCACCAAGACCCTCTCTAGCATGCTCACGCGGAATGCGTCAACCTCCGCCAACGGCGACGCCAAGTCAAACGGCAAGGGTCTACACCGGCCGCGGAAAGTGGCCGTCCGAGAGACGAAGCAAAAAGCCCAAGCTGTCCTCGACGCCATCTCTCGAACCGTTAGCACCGCGAGAACCACGTTTGCTGATGGCAACTCCCCTTCGTTAATGAAGTTGGCATTGCAGTTCTTCCAGACTCCAACCGACAATCCCGAAACACTTCCACCGGAGTTGCAGCTCACGACGCAAACACTTCTGACGTCATTGCCTTCGTCCAGCCACTTCGCATTACTTCCCCAAAGTATTCGCACTTACAAGCCTTACATTGATGGTGCGGCCGTTACTACCCTCACCCTCCTTCCCCAACTCCGCGACAAGCTTGAAAGTTGGTTCAAGAAGGCTGTACAAGATGCGAGGGGTGCCGTCACCGACTGGTTCTCCGATCTCAGCAGTGTTAGAGAGGTTTGGGAGGTTCGGAATACCTTGCTAGCGTGGTTGGACGCAACGGAGGGTCTGGAGTCCCCCGAGCGACTGCAGCTGCAGTTGTTCATCAATGAGGCTTGTCAGCATCGGGCTACTTCTGTCTGGAACGGCGCGTTGGATGGTCTGGATTCCTCGTTTCGGAATGTCATTGCTTCCGCGACGACGGCCGTGGAGAGCGAGCCGGGTATGCATCCATATGGTGCGTCAATCATTCCCTGTCCGTGTTCATCTATTGACAGCCAATCGACACAGATGTTCAGCCTATCGAGCACTTGTTCCACCCACCCTCACTACCTACTATGCTGCAGAGCAGCGCTCACAGCAACACAGCTGCCGCTCAGTTCATGAAGTACAAGTCATCCTTGCGCCAACAGCTCAATGGTCGGACACCTTTGCTCGAAAAGATTCTTTCGACACTAGAATGCCATGCCTCAGAGCTACATCAGGACCTCGCGACCATGCTCACGTCGGACAGGAGCAGCAGGTGAGACCCCTTACACTTCCTTCGCTCGCGTAGCGTTAATTCGCTGTCATGTAGCGACGTGATTGAACGCATGTCTAGTTCCTACCGTGCCGATGCGGAGGCCCTAGGTGAGAAGATCTGTGACGTTCTCGATCACGCGGCAGCCAATGAAGGCAGGTGCATCCGGTTTACGGTCATCGCAAAGTTCTGACGAATCGTCACCCCGATTAGGTTCCTCATCCACGCGCTCCGTTCTGGTTGCGAGGGTATGCCAAGAGCTGGCCTCGTCATCAGACTTCTTCGTGCGTGTTGGATGTGGTCCAACGTCTGTGGAAGGTAGGTCACCTGATTGCTCTAAGGGCCACAATTCTCATTGCCCACGTAGCATTCCGACAACGCCTGAGTAGCTTGCACTTGAAGTTGATGGAGGGCTGGCAGGAAAACACCGTCGCCCGCATCTTTGAGGATTATATTGGAGGTCGGATGGCCCAGGATTCCGCTCGTCGCACAACCATAGGTATGAAGCAGTGCTTGTTATCGGTGCAGTGCTGACTTTGTACTAGGTGACTCTGTTGTATCAAGCATCCCATCGCCCACTCTCCTCCAAGCACTGCTATCGTTATCATCCGAGATGCAACGCCTTGGTGTATGTCTCGAGGATGATCGTCGACAAGAACAGGCAGGCTCCGCACTGCGACGCTTCATCACTACCTACCTTGACCGGTTACCGTCGGGACCTGCCACCCTTCCTTCCACTGACTTACAACAGTTACGGGACCTTGCCTTCCTGCAGAGGCTACAACAATACTGGGGTGATGACAATGCAGGGTTGTCGGACTATATCGACCAGTGTATCTCGCAGCGCAGAGAGGTAAGTGATCTCGTCCCACGTTGAGGTCATTTACTCATCCACGATAGGTCTTAACGGACCACAATGCTCCGCCGCAGTCTGATCTGATCAATATTACACGGGACTACTTGTCACGGACGCAAATCCTGCTGGCCGGCCTATTACCCTCTCATCCATTGCGAGGTTCCCAACACACCCCTCCGCCCAAGGCCGAAAAGCCGTCAACCTTATTGCTTTATGGAACACCCTCTGTCGAACAACGGTTCGAGCCTGCATTGGAACTCATCAAACCACCACAGCGCTTCGGCTTGCTTCTCGTCGGAGGTGCGACGATCCGCTAGACATACCTGTACTCCTCGGATATATCCAATCACGTCCCCACGCGTACGAATGCATTTGTGCTCGTGAGATGCTTTCGTTTCTGACCTTCTTCTGCCATCAACTTCTCTGCGCTCGCGGCAATATTCACATATGACCGTCCTACGAGCGTGGTGCTACCAGTGTGGCTTGCAACACTGCACCGGGTTCCCGATGGTTACCTGACTTCGCATGAGAACGGACAAGATGGGTTCGTGTGCCACCGCCAGAAAGCCAATTTGAAGCTAAAACTGCCGTGCTCATTGGCTTGTAGCAAACGTGTGCAAAATAGCTTACATATCAGCAACGTTCCGACGAGGCGAAACCGCGCACGATTGTTCACTTGTTCCGTCTTCCGGAACTGTCCCCCCAAATGTCAGATCTGTGATCGACGGCTGATTCTGGGCGGGGCACCGCCAATACCACAGGCTGTGATCATGTCAAGCCAGTGCGTCAACGATATCACAGAGCAGGCAGCAACACATCGCGCTTCTGGCGTTCCTTCGCTCCTGTGCTCCCTATGAAGGGACCTGCGGCGTGCGCCCGGACTCTCTGAGCATCTTCTTGTCCCAGCTGGGCTGGCCTCACGCTCCTTACTCCCCAGCCACACCCTTTCACTCGCGAAGACGGGAAGACGAGGCATCCACCAGAGTTGATCTCTGGACAAGTTGAATACGACGAGTTACGGGTTGCCGGGGTAACGGCTACGACGCGACGACTGGATCCTGCCCAGCCGTGTAATGACTTTGAACGGTGCGCAGCTCGTTGGCACGATCGGGTACACAGTCTGTATGCTAACCTGTATCGCGGTGTCATCGCAGAAACGCCGCCGCCGGACTTGAGGGGTTTAGCCCCCGTATTCTTCGCCATCCACCTTGCTGGCGGACATATCGGACTGCCGATCCTTGTTGCAACATTCTGTATCTCGAAAACCGCCAAGAGGCACCCTACTGTCGTTAACTTCTGTGTTGTATGGATATTGTACTCTATTGTTTACTGTCTCCTGTGAGTCCGCCTTGCCCGTCGATGTCCGTCAAGATACTCATGTGCTGCAGTATATACGGCGGAGAGAATTGGTTGGACAATCCGCCGCCTGGGTTGTGTTTGACCCAAGCAGCTATGAACTATGCTGCCCCTCCAATGTGCGTTCATCAGGGTGTCCTGCTACTCCACAACTGACGGGAACCCAGGGCTGTTGTCGCCGGTTTGGAGGTTGTGCTTCAGGTACGTGAAGTATCTTGCTCGAATGCGAGTCGCACGCACATGATTGATGTCCATCCCCATAGATATGGAGCACGTTCGTCGAGCCATGGAAGGAAGCCCGTCTTGCGAACGTCCCACAGTGGTTGAAGATGCTTGCTGTACGTGTCTGACGGCTCTAATGTACGCCTCTCGTATCTTCTGACTCTACGCACGAATGGCAGATCATAGCTCCACCATACTTGACATTCATCGCATTTGCCATCCCAGCTGCCTACGTACGTCTCTCGCCAGTGCACAGTCAACACAGTCGCTGGTCCTTACGCGCATCCGATAGGTCGGACACCAGAGCCCGCACTGGGTGCAAGTCAAGAACGGCTTATACTGCGGCCTGATGCAGGGGCGATTGTGAGTAGTCTGGTCGGCTGTCCACGGAAGTTATGTCAACTCCTCGTTTTCAGCGAGATGTATGCCGTGCCTATCTTTTGTGGCATCTTCTTACTCCTCATTATTGGATTCGAATGTACGTGCACGATTCTTTGCAGTCAGCACCGACATCTAACTAGCTGCCTGACAGTGGCGACTATCGTCAGAATCATTCGTGGACGGCAGATCATCAAGAGGGACTTTCCGCTGTGCAATGCGAAGAGACCTTCACTTTCGCCATGGTGCAGGGTATGTGCACCCTTACTTGGCGTAATTGACTAATGCTAACGAGTAACGTAGGCCGCCCTATTCCTCATATACGCCACCTTGGCTCTTGGGTATGTCCTCAGTCCCTTGTTCCGCCGGATGTCAACCAACAAAGAGACAGTGCTTGCATTATGGACCTCAAACAGGATCCGAGTACTTTCGGATACATGATCCAGGCCGCACTTCCCCTGGCTGCATGCCTGGTGTTCGGACTGCAGAAGGTGCATTAGTTCTCTGTTGCTTTGGGTCTGGTGTTGATCTCGTATACTCAGGATGTCGCCTTGACGTGGTTCTTCTGGAACCGAAGACCAAGATGGGATCCCGAGGACAAGATTTGGGCCTCCGTGGATTCCCAACGGGTCGTCCGTTCACTTTCCATCATCTCCTCCTCGACGATCGAGTCCACGACTCCTATAGCAACGCACCCCTCATCTTCCATCGTCTGACGGCGGAAAGACCTGCGAAAGGAGCTTGACGACACAACAACTGGGACGCACGGCGCGCCAGTTATGAAACGGTCACCCACGGATCTTCAATCGGGAGACGAGTCGTTTCATTCGTATCGCCGCCCAAGCGGTCATATCACAGCATGCCGCATCGTCCTCACGGCGGCCCAAGTATCGCGATGCCGCCGGAGGCTCGGGAGGCCAAGTGTTGATGCGCAGACAAGTCCACTTTGGTCTCGCCAGTGTTCGGCCAAGGAGCGCGGAATGGGTCCGAGAAAGAAAGAGTGATAAATAGTCCCCGTATGTATACAAGCACACATGTCATGTCCAGCGGCCTGCGAAGCCGTGCATCATGCGCCACCCCTGTATGGTTCGTGAGCAATGGTTGGCGAATAGATGATGGATGCACGTACACAAGGATATTGTTGCTGTGTGACAGGTGAGCACAAGAAGAGATAACTATGTTATATGAGACGTACATTGGGATGTGGATGAGCTTGACGAAGTAACCAATGAAGCCCATGACCGCGAACCCAATAGCGACTGCCTTGGAGATCTGCACAAATTCTGCATGGTCTGTGAGGTATCCATACGCAATCCGACCGTTTGTGGGGCGCACCTTTGTGTGACGGCTTCGTACACCGGGTGAGGAACTGCAGGTGCGTTGAGGGGGCCATCATGTCATGCGTCTAGAGTATCACGGACCTGGTTTCCGTCACGGATGAACTGCTGGGGAATGTCGACGAACTCCTTGAGCTTCTCAGACATGTTGCAGAGCGAGACAAGTGAGGGTGCAGAGGGTACTTTTAGTGGGTAGAAGGAAAGAGCTGCTGGCAGTCGTGGCTCAGGCTGGCCACCAGTCGACGTGTAACTCCTTCGATCACGAGACCATTCTGGCGACTTGCAAACAGACGCCCACAGGCCCCGTAGACTCTCTCCTCGCCTTCATCTCGACGGCCCTGCCCTCGTTGGCTGTTTTGCTGTGAACTGCTGGCGGATGCGCAGGTGAGCTACATAAGAGCTATGTTATCGTATACTGACTGATAATAAAATAGTATTGTATGAATGTTCGGGTGGAGGGCTTTCGCAAGAGGCAGACATATCATTTCCCGTCTTCCACTTTCGCCTCTACACCGCCGCACCTTCACGAATGCCGCACCAAGTCATAGAGTTCTTCCTAGAAGGCATGAGCTCGAACAGGCCGCGCACGATGAAGCTCCATCACAGAAGTTTTGCCGGGAGGTGGAAAAGCTCCATCGTTCGGTCCTTCAGAGTCCAAGTGCTCCTCCGGCTGCCCTCTCTCGGTTCAAGAGAAATACAATTGATCTCCCCAGAGGCTCACTCTTAGGGGAGTCTTCCACGATACTACTCCGCGACGTCGCTGCAACCCTGGCACGATCCACGAATCCCCCAGACCGGACCCAACTGAGAAGCCTTCTCCGGACCATTGCGGAGCTGGAGGCTGTAGATATCACTCGGTATGTCGCGACGACTCTCGATCAGCTGCTTGAAAGCGAGGACATCAACACGGCCATGAAGTTCGTATCGACCGTGAGCAGGATGGCGGAGCTTCGAAGCATGGACCCACTCTCGTTATGGCACAGGCTACTCGAACATGCTGCCGAACGACGAAACGAGTACATCATTCCATTCATCTTCAAGAACATGAAGGAATTTGGTGTTCAGGTGGAAAGTCGCACGGTGAAGGCCATCATATCCGCACTCTTTCGTGGGTCACCTCCTCACTCTTCGCCTCCCCCTTCCTACTCGACGATGAAACACATTATCAACCTGCTGGCTCCCGCGGCTTTGCCCTACGACCCTGAGGTCGCCGCCATCATCGTTGACGGGTATACACAGTGTGGACAGAAGGTTTTGGCCGACCTGGTCGAGTCGTCGTACGCCTCGTCAGTCTCTGTCTCCAACATCCATATGGACGTCAGCGTGGAGCGCATGCATGAGCTGATATTCGTGCAGGCTGAGGCAGGCCACAGAAGCGCTGTTGTACGGTTAGTGCGGCGCTTCTTGGAGGTAGGACTGCAACCTTCCGACGAGACGTTGCTGGCCGCTATGGGTACCAACCTTACTCCGTGGAACTTGAGAGATTGGAGGAAGATCTTGGGCTACCGCGGCAGCGCCGATGTTTCGGCCAAGGTCTTCGCCGACGTCATCGAGGATGGTGACCGGGATGCGATTGTGGGCTTTTACTCGCAGGAGCTTCTCGATGGCATTCACTCGAACGAAATGTTACACCTCCTCCTCAAGTCCTTCCTGTCGTCCGGTATCCGGCGGCCTTCAGATGACGCCATTGCAGAAGCTCTGCGCTTCTACAATGACTATGTCGCACGATGTCGCGTCCCATCACCAGCTACCGAGACTGCCCAGACAATTTCTCCTTCCTCAGACGAAAGCACGACTCCTGTTCCGTTCGAACCACCCAGCTCCAAAACCTACCAGCTGCTTCTGCGAGTCCTCACCTCCAGTGTTCGCCCTGCGCTGCATCTTCACACTGCCGTCTCGCTTGTGGAGGACATGCACGAGCTCAACGTACGCATTGACCCCCAGTCGACAGCCAGCGTTCTCGTCCTCCTCATGCGTTCCTCGCCGACTCCCGTAGAGGCCATGCAGATGTACCGCTTCATCAGCACCCCCGCCCACACGAGCGATGCCCCCGTCCTCGACGAAGAAGGCTACGCTGCGGTCCTCCACACATTCTGTAACCTCAAGAATTGGTCCAACGGCATTCCCTCCGTGCGCCAATACTTCGAGATCGTCGCCGACATGCGCCGTCAAGGCATTCCGATCACTCCCAAGATCTACACGGTCATCCTCAGGCAGCTCGCAGATCTCGCGACGGCCGCGTCTGCAGCGTCTGACCGGCGCCGCGACAGCGATAACGTCGCTGCTCTCGAGGTCCGCAAGTCGATCGCGAAGACACTCAAGCTCGTCCACAACCAGCTCACGGTCAACACCGAGTTCACGCCCGATACGCCGCTCTGGAACCAGCTCATGGACGCGTACCAGCGCGCGGGCTGCTTCACGGAGGCGCTGAGCATCTGGCACAAGCAGTTCGCCCTAGGCCAGTTCAACCACGCGTCCGTCAGCATCATCGTCGACGCGTGCGCGTACCACCAAGCGTACGACGTGGCGGTCCGCATCTACACCGCGCTCAACGACATCGGGTTCGGCATGAACACGCGGAATTGGAACACGTTCTTGGAGTGTCTCTGCCGGTTGGACAAGCTCGATGAGGCGATGAAGGTTCTGTGTCTGGAGATGAACGGGAGGGACGACGGGGTAGCGCCCGACGAGGAGTCCGTCCGCATTCTGATGAAGTTCGCAGCGAGGAAGAACCAGGAGGCGGAGGTGCGATCTAGGGTGAAGCGGTTCTTGCCGAAGTTGTACTGGTCTTTGCCGAATGACCTGCGTTGAGGAGATGGCTGCGTGTGGGTGTATAGAGTGTATGTGTTGCGTGCTAGGTAGACTATGATATGCAAGGTATAATACAAATGCGTGCGCGGTTGAACAGTACGCGAGGGGGCCGGGCGATCTAGTAGAGTAGAGAGCCCACTAACTAAGGTATGTCGTCGTCCTGTATCTAGTAGCAATGTTCAGTGTGAAGCGGTCTCTTCTACAGAAGGGCAATCGCACTATAGACGTCCATCAGTATCTTCAGACATTGTCTGACAACCGTTGAAACTTACGATCAGATGAGTGTCTCCATAAGCATCGTCGATGCGGGAGACAGTTGGCCAGAACTTTCTCTCGAGGAGCCCGGGCACGGGGTAAGCGGCGGTTTGGCGAGAGTAGGGACTACGAGCCAGTCAGTCCATCGTGTAGACAGCATGATGACTAAGTTTACCGGTTCCACTCCTCCTCGGGCAGGGTGATGACGGAAAGGGGGTGGGGGGCGTTTTTGAGGAGGTTGTTGTCCTTGGGCTGCTTGCCCGTGATGATGTCCTCCGCTTCCTTGCGAATTTGGATCATAGCGTCGCAGAACCTTCGGAGATATGTGAGCTCTTGCGACGGCATAGCACTGTGGAGTATGTATGCGTACCTATCGATCTCCTCCAGGGTCTCCGACTCGGTCGGCTCAATCAGCATGCACGTCGAGATAGGCCATGAGCAAGTAGGCGGATGGAAGCCGTAGTCCTGGAGGCGCTTGGCGAAGTCATTGACCTTTAGACCAGCAGCCTTGTCGAACTCGGCGAGGTCAATCAAAAGCTCGTGAGCGACACGATCCTTGCCGTTCTTGTAGCGGAGGGTATAGTGTTCGGAGAGACGGTGAGCGATGTAGTTTGCGTTAAGCAATGCAACTTTCGAGGCGTCCGAGAGACCCGCGCCACCAAGCATCTTGATGTACGCCCAGGAGATGGTGAGAATGGATGCGCTACCATATGGTGCCGCGGCGACAGCATCAATGGCCTTGTCGCCACCGGTCTCGATAAGAGGATGAGAAGGGAGGAAAGGTGCGAGGTGCTCTGCGGCACAAATGGGACTAAGAAACGCTCATCAATAGCCTGAAGGGTCCGAACCGGGGTATATGCACTCACCCGACACCAGGACCACCTCCACCATGAGGACTGCAGTACCATATGAGCATGTGATGCCGAAGGTAAACATAAATGTGATGACTTACATGGCGAAGGTCTTGTGCAGGTTCATGTGGCAGACATCTCCACCGCAGATAGCGGGGTTCGTCAGACCGACCTGAGCGTTGAGGTTGGCACCGTCAAGGTATACTTGACCGCCGTTATCGTGAATAATCTTGCAAGCCTAGATTTGTTGCGTCAGCAGAGCTGATAATCGGGATACACATGCATCTTACGTCCTGGACACCATCCTCGAAGACACCAAAGGTCGAGGGGTATGTGATCTATCAGACCAAACTGTTAGCGTCGTCGAACGTACGAGCAGCGTGAGTACTTACCATGAAGGCAGCGAGGTTATCCTTATACTTCTCGGCCTTCGAGCGCAGGTCCTCCAAGTCGAGGTTGCCATCGGCATGTGTCTTCACGGGGACGACCTTGAGGCCTGCCATAACCGCCGACTGTCCAAGTCGTGAGCGAGATTGTGGGATAAGGTGTCAAGATTATACTCACCGCCGGGTTCGTGCCGTGGGCACTGACAGGAATGAGGCAAATGTTGCGGTGACTCTCACCGCGCGATTCGTGGTAGGCCCTGATAACTGAAAGACCGGCGTATTCGCCAGCAGCACCGGAATTAGGCTGCAGAGAGCACGCAGCGAACCCAGTGATCTTGCAGAGGTCAGACTCAAGCTCCTGTAACGCGGTTAGCGAACCCAAGCTGTCACACGAGGTCAGGGCTTGCCTTGATGAGCTCCAGATATCCCTTGGCTTGGTCCTTGGGTACGAATGGGTGAACCGAGCTGAACTCGGGCCAAGTCAAGGGAATCATGCTGCTTGTGCTGTTCAACTTCATCGTGCAGCTGCCGAGGGGGATCATGGCGTGGTTGAGGCCCAGGTCCTTCGACTGGAGGTGGTAGATGTATCGAAGCATCTCCGTCTCAGAGTGGTGGGAGTTGAATACCGGGTGCGGGAGGAACTGTGAGGTGCGACGAAGACCTTCGGGGATGGTAAGAGTTTCTGGCGGCGAGAGGTCGCTGAGCGAGACGGAGCCCTTCGATGCAGCAGAGGCGAAGACGTTGATCAACGCCACAACATCTTCCGCCCCGACGCTCTCGTCCAAGGTCAATCCAACGTGCTTGTCGTCGATCCTGCGCAGATTGATACCGGCTGCAAGGGCAGCAGCGTGAACCGCCTCCGCATCCTTCGCCGCACCGGACACGTTCACGGTGAGAGTGTCGAAGAACTGCGTGTTGATGACCTTGTAACCAAAGCTCTCGACCGTGGACTTAATGATCTGCGTCAGTCCGTGCACCTTCTGGGCAATGCGCTGCAGGTTGACAGGGCCGTGGTAAACTGCATACATTGCTGCCATGTTGGCCAGAAGCGCTTGGCTGGTACAGATGTTACTGGTGGCCTTCTCGCGACGAATATGCTGTTCACGCGCTATTGCGCTGTCAGAACCAGATACCAAGGATGTTTGCACTCAAACTCACTTTGCAACGCGAGACGGTATGCCGGGTTTCCTTGCACATCACGGCTGCGACCGATAAGACGACCAGGCATCTTGCGCTTGAGTTTGTCTGTGACCGCGAAGAATGCCGCATGAGGACCGCCATAACCAGCAGGGACGCCAAATCGTGCAGAGTTGCCAAGGACGATGTCGGCACCCCATTCACCTGGCGGCTTAAGCATAGTAAGCGCCAGGAGATCAGTAGCGCACACCAGCAGCGCGCCAGCTGAGTGAACAGAATCTGCCAAGCCGGAAAAGTCCTTGACAGCTCCATTCACATCCGGGTACTGGACGAGAACACCGCAAAGGTCCGATCGGAGCGCATCGTCGTTGAGGTCCTTCAACGCATCGCCTATGACCAGCTTGATACCGAAACCCTTGGAGCGAGTCCTAAGAACGGCGATGGTCTGGGGTGCGACACCGCTGTCAACGAAGAATGTGTGCTTCTTGCCGTTTGAACCTGTGAATGCCATGACCATGCCTTCGGCGGCCGCCGTTGCCTCATCCAGGAGAGACGCGTTGGCGATTTCCATGGATGTCAATGACATCACCATCGTCTGGAAGTTGACGAGGGATTCCAGACGACCTGTAAACCGGTCAATTACCGCGCAATATGATCGAACGCGAGTACTGTGTACCTTGAGAAATCTCCGGCTGATAAGGCGTGTACGGGGTGTACCAAGCAGGGCTCTCAGTGATCTAGCGTGCCATCCAGTTCAACTCATGCGCATTGATATTGAAAGCTAAGGACAACGTACGTTCCGCAGAATGACCGGGGGCACGACCGCATTGTGGTAGCCCATACCAATATAGCTCTTGAAGGGCTTGTTCGCCTGGCCCAACTCCTTGGCCCTCCGCAAGAGTTCTGACTCACTGAGGGCAGGAATGGTCTCGTTGCTCACGGCATTGGTCGCGGACCTGATCTTTTCGGGCACAGTGTCCGCGACGAAGGCGTCCATGGAGTCGTAACCGAGCTTGGCGAGCATATGCGCGACCTCGCTGTCATCCGGACCAAGGTGACGGTCTCCGAAGGTGTCTAGGGGCGCGAAGAGGGACGGCGGTGCCTTGGCAGTTGCGAGGCCGCGCGACAGGACGCGGGGACACATGGGGCGGGCATGGTGGGCGAAGTGTCTCGCGAGGGCGGAGACGTTGCGGGGGACCGCCATGGGCGGGTGAGGGACACCGAGCGACCCGGTATGTGGAGAGGAGAGATGAAGAGGAGAGCTGGGGAGGGCTGGGGTGGGGGGCAGGCCATTTTGAAGATGGTGTATTCACCGAGCCATTCACCGAGTAAAAGCAGGTGCTTATCGTCCAACCCGTCCTCCTCACATTTTACATACTCGCTTCCGCCGCGCCCAGCGCTCCGCCAGCGTCTTCCGCCCGCCCACGGCGCTGTCCCCTTCTGCGACGCGCTGCTGCTCACCGACGCGATGTGAGCACACAGAAAGGACCGGAGGCAGAAGGATGATATCATACCTGCCACTCTCGTTCCATAGCGCCCGGGCTCGCGGCGCGGGCTAACCTCTAAAGCCAAACGGACGCGGGCAGCGAGTCCCCGCGGGGACCCGATCCGCACGGTGAAAAAAGTTTTTTCTCGCCTGGCTCGGCTCCGTCGCCTTCCCGTTCCGAAGCCTGGATCCCGCCGCCCTTGCCATACTCGGACGACCTCCCGCCTCGAAACTTACCTGTACGTAAATGATCGCCCTCTGATCGCTGCATGAACTGGTCTCAAGACCTCTGCTCTGGCTCACGAGCTCCATGGGTATCACCGCTCCCACCAAGGCCACCTTATCGCCTCAGGGTCTGTCGCTGCCGCCGCGGCCAGTGAGAACATCACTCGTCAGAGCTGGGCGTTGATTGAACTTGCAGATAAGCACTATAAAATACACGAGGCGGAACCCGAGGCCCAGCGTCCAGCACAGCGGTCGCGATGGGTCGCGATGGCCAGGCTGTCACGGCATGAGGGCCATCCCATCGGCGTACGCAAACCGTATGAAGCCCGCGACGTCTTCCGACTGTTTCCTGCAGGGAGGTAATCGTCGGTCACGTTAGCTTCTCCCAACGGGGCCAGCGGCAGGATGCAACGTACGGAGGGTCATCTGTTCCATGCAGGTCCTGGCCGTAGTTCAGCCCATCCTTCTCGATCTCCTTAGCTACCGCCCGCAGCCCTTGGTTCGCGGAACGGATGCCCGTCTCTCGGAGTTTTGTCTCGTAATGCTCGGCCACAGCTGTAACGTTGGCAAGAGCCTGCGGCGCCCGCGATTTAGTAAACCCTGAGAGACGCTTCTCAGTGGCGTCAGGGTGGGGATTCGCCAGTTTCTCCAGAAGCCCTTGCTGTTTACGGAAGACGTCGGCCGAGCGTACTACCTCGTACTGGGCGTTCGACGATGAGTGACACCCCCGGTATGCTGCCGGAATAAACGTGCTTACCACCAGCTCATGAACAGCGGTTGGACTGGGAAGCAACTGCTCGTTGCGACACAGCGCAAGGTCTACGAGCAGAATTGTCTACATCCGCTTCAGTTAATGCACGACCACAGTAGCATCTGAGAACTCGCCTCTTCTGCCAGCTGTTTTATACCACCTGTGGTTACCAGACTATCCAGCTTGCTTGCCAAGAATTCGAGCAGAAGTATGAGTGCTCTCCATAACTCTTGCCAATGATACACGAGTCGAACGTGCTCCCTTTGGAGATACCACACCGTCCGGTGACACGTTCTGATGCAAGTTCTACGTCGTTGTCAGTGAACTCCATCCACTTGAATTTCAAAACCACGTACAGGTAGCACGCGACTTCCAGCTTCTTGTGGAGGTTATGTCGCAGCCATATTATACAACAATCCAGTAGGGCACATATCGAGGGACTGGGCGGCGGAACCTGTGGCAATGGTGGTTGCCTCTGTGATAGTTTTGCGTCAGCAACGAGCATGGATGAGTCGGTCGCCCATAGAAACCACACCTGTCGACACAACCGTATATCTTCCTTGCTTTCTGTACGCAGAGCAGCCATGATCTCGTCACTCTCCGCCATGACGAGTAGCGTGCTCATCGCGAGGTGGGCGTATGCGATCGCGCGCGGAGACGAAGACGAAGAAGCGTGCGAAAACAGATACGATGATAGGGATAGCAGCGTGAGGGGCAGGGGGGTGATTCTGGTCGCCGTCTTCTTCTCTTCTTCTGCGGCCACTAGTGTGCCAGCAAAAATGCGGCGGAAGAGGGCACTTCCGTAGAGGAACTCAAACAGAGGCAGCAGGATGACGCATGCCTCGATTGGTCTGGTAGAGATTGTCAGTGGGTGGAGGCACATAGGCACAAACGTCGCCTACTGGTTCTTGAACAACTCGCGAGGAGGATCAATGGGTTGGGACGCGAATGCGCGGTCTGGTCGCAGAGATGAGAGGAAGGAGCCCAGGCTTGTGGTAAGCGTGGGTGGGGAGTCGTCTTGTATACTCTGGTACGCCCTGGGAGCGATTGTCAGTTATAGTGCAAATCGCGACAGGATCCGAGAGCATATGTATGTACGAACTTCACCACAGCCGAAGCTGCAAAGTTTGCAGCCCAGCATGTCATCCGCATGAAGTCCTCGTCTTGTGTCTCTCGGATCCGTTTGAGGTACGGATTGAGCTTCGCTGCGTCCGACTTGTGGAAGTTGGCTAAAAGGGCGAGGAGTAGAATGGCCTCGAAAGTGAATTGCTCAGTGTCGGTAGAGGTGACCGTCTGCAACGAGTGAGAGGACAAGTCAGTCGCACTGAACGAGGAGCAGTATAAATTCTTGTCTGTACCGTAACAATACATGAGAATAGATCATGGCGCAAGAAGTATGCGCCCGGACTAAGCTGGCTAAGCCCACACACGAAGATGACCGCAAGCTGGAGGGCTTCGTGGCGAAGACTAGCTGATGCATGATATATCAATCTCTTTCCCTCAAGGCTGTATGCGCGAATGCAACACTACCTGAAGTTGATGTGTTGCTGAGGGTCTCGTCGATAGCAGCCGTCAGGTCCTACGTTGAATGCGACTACCGCTCAATGATATTGTTACGCTGCCAGCCAACAAAGTGCGACTTGCCTGGAATACCGTGTCACTATCACCAACACCGCCAGCAAAGACCTCCATGACCTCCCAACCGGCAAGGTTCTTGCTGAGAAGCCCACGGCTTAGGACGCTCAATGTTGCGGCCGCATGGATCTTTTTCGTCTCATCCACGCCCTCAGAGCGCAGCGTTTGCAGACATGTGTTCACAATACTGTTCAGTATGGGCTACTGGTGTCACAAAGAAGCGGGGTATGGAGCGATGGCATGTCGGACATGGAAACGATCGACGCACCTTGAGCCTTCCCAAGCAATCGTCCTTCCGCAGCTCGTTCAGCCTCGCAGCTAGGAACTCCCTATCAACCTCGAGGTCAAGTAGACTAGACCAGAGGTCTGCAGCATCTTTACTAGGCCCTGCAAGCTGCTCTGGCGGAACACCCTGTGCACATCAGGACCGGCTTAATTGAATGGTTGCCGGGAGCATACTACGACACTTGCCTGGAACAGCGGGGTGTACGTTGTCGCGAACCGAGACCCAAATTGAATGGAGTCGCGTCGCTCCATAAAGACCACGGTGGTTGGGTATATACAAGCAGGCAAGCTGACCGTTTGGGCGAGTCGGAGAAGCGTGTCGCAAGCGGCGTCGACACCGCGTCCGAGTCGCCGTCACGAATCTCGATCGTGTCGGTGGCGGTGCCACCCGATACAAATCTCGTCCCTCGAGGGTAAGAGGGCAAGCCTACGCTTCGCCAACCCGGTCTGGAACAAGTACAAACTATGCAGTGGTACAATGTGTCATGAACGGCTACTTCAGTCTGTCGTCCCAGTAAGTCCGGCATCCATCATCTCCGATACCCAGGTCTGGAACGTATCGTGTCTCAGTCGAACGTCCTCCAGTAGATACCTTATCCCCACGAACGCCTTCCGCCCTCTCCGCTGTCCCTCCTTCTCATCGTCCGTATTGCCAACCTGTTCCACTTCCTCGTCCTCCATATCCTCCACGATTCCCGGGAAGCCGAAATGGTTCTCGTCTACTCTTGGTGCCGCGTCAGACGAGGCGAATGCTGTCCGGAACAAGACCCGCAAGCAGAGCAGAGCAGTGAGAGAGCTCGGAGGAGGGTCGACATGGGGTCTCGTGTAGACCACCTGTGACTGTCTTGCGGGGGGAGGCGGCCGCGTGGTGGGATCAGCAACAGGGTTGGGGTAGTTATACGAAGGAAGGGTCACAGTGTCGGGTTGCGACGGGTGTTTCGCAGGCGGCTGCATGTCTGGGAGATGAGTGAGGACGTGCCCACGCATTTGTATCTTCGTCACAGCGGCTTGTTGGCACGTCGCCCACGAACATGGAATGTGCGTCCCTTCGGCCGGGTTGATATGGGTTTCCAGGATGTGCTCGTAGAGTGCGTTGGTGGACTCGAAAGGTTCTGCGGCGCATTCCGACCTGCCCCATCGACACTTGTACTGCGATTGCGAGGACACGTCCTTCCGACGGTCGACGCCCCTGACGATGAAGCGCTGAGGCGGGCCTGGGAGCACCATCGCCTGTGCTTGGGGAAAGACTGCGTTGACATTCTTGATAACGTCAGATGCAACCAGTAAGGGGTGGCGATCCTGGAACGGGAAGAAGGTGTCCTTGTACAGGGTCCAGAAGTCTACTTGCGTGAGCTCGCCATCGGGTTTGGTGACGAACATCATCTTCATCCTGCGGAAGTTTCAGCATATCAAGCAGAGTCCACAGAACAGACGTTCTTACCACTCGTAACACCTCTGCGGCTCCGGTATGGTGACTAGACGGTCGAGTTCCTCCTTTGTGAGCTCGTGGTTGCTCACGGTGGAAGTCTGGGCAGGGGCAGTATAGACGGTCGGGCCACAGTCATACGCAACGGTCTCCTCCAGCTGGTCAGCCAAGATGAGGGAGACCAATAGCCGCAGCGTCCCGGGCATTCTAGGATGCAGCAAGAACGCCTTCGTCATTGGTGGATACGAGAGATGTGCGTATAGGTAGTTGAGAGCCGCGTCAATGAGCTCCTTGTCGAGGATGAGGGGAAGCACATTCATGGAAGTCTCGAGAGCTGGGGCCTGCGCGGAGAGCTGGTAGGTATTCGCAGGATTTGAGTAGAGGACGGTTAGGGAGGTCAAGGCGGAAATGATGAGAGAGCGGTTAGAGGAGAATCCGGCAAGTTGCTGCAATGGACCTATGGGGCTGGACCTAGATGGTCTATCGGGGGACGGGAGGTTGATGGAGGAGGCAATGGATTGAAGGATCTCCAGGACGTCGAGGATAAACTCGGAGTTGGCATCCGTGTTCGGTTGGAGGTCGTGCAAGGTGCGGAGTATCAAGTCTGAAATTTTGGGATACTTCGACAGTTCGCGAGCGTTGGCCTCATGCATGGTCGCGTTACGGAGGATGAACAGAGACTCGATGGCGTGTCTCCGCTTGCGCTCCCGATCCTCGGGCATGGCGAAAAAATTGACTGTTTCGCCGAACTGCTTGTAACCCTCAGTAACATACCACTCCGGCCACTCGAAAAGCGCGTCCGTGAGTCCAGGTATTGCTATGAGCATGAACTGCTCGTTCTGGCACAAGCGGCAAAGACGATCGAGAGCCCACGCAATCTCGGAGTCGATTCCGGAGCGCAGCGACAGGAGCATACGATTGTTGGGTTCTGCTGCAGTGTACCATTCTGCAACGAATATAAGCGGTGTCAATCTTCAGCAAGAAGAAGAGCGCTCACTTTCGTAGTCATCCGTGACAATCGGTGGAGGTGGGGCTGGGGGTAAGGGCGTTCTACGGTGGTACCCAGCCGGTTGCACCGACGTGGCAATTGTAGACATGTCCCTGGTAGCAGCTATTACGATGGGTTCAAGCGAGAGCAAGAACGGAACGATGTTCGGTGGTTTGGAGCGCGCGAGCACACGCGGTGGTGGTGGAATGTGGCGAAGACGCGTTCGACGCGTCGCGCACGTGAAGGCTCTGCACGGGCGCTTGACTGAGGTTTACAACCTGAGCGGTACCCCTCATGTCGTAACTTGCACAGAAGCCACTGTGCAGCTCCCACCGATCCCGGCTACTTCTGAGGTTTATAAGGGCTACAGTCGAGATGCTGGCAAGTCGACTATACCTGATTCAAGGGCTGGTGAGTAACTACACCCGAATTGAAGCTTGCTGCAAGTCTCACCGTGCGATACAGTGGGGTCCCCGTGCCTACAGACCACGATTGACAATTGACAACTACTAAACTATCTCCTCTGTGCATGTGAGTCAGTAGAATTTCTTTATTGTGCGTTGACTCAAGATGCAGCAGTGATGAGACATAGTCTGGCGTCATCTCGCCTCCCATGGCTGCACCGAGACGTACTTGACCACATCTTCGAACACGGACCTCTAGACAGGACCCTGTCCAACGCTGCTCTCGTCTGCAGGTATTGGACTGCACCTGCGCAAGCGGCACTATACCACGATGTTTCGTTCTTTCCCTTGGACAACCGCCCACGGGATCTCCTCTTGGCCCGTACCATGCGAACCTGTCCTCACCTTCGTCGCTATGTACGCCGGCTCTCCCTCATCACCTTGTGGACGCACTCGCCAACTCCAGAGCTATGTGATTGGATATCACATCTCCCTGCCCATTGCCTTCGCGAGTTTCATTGGACATGGATTCGAGGACACATACTCCCCTCCATCATCAGCTCACCGGCCATTCGTACCACCACGCGGATTCGGCTTTGTGGTCGCCTCTACACTGCAGACAAGTTACAGCCCATACTTGACCTTCCCTGTCTCGAAAGTTTGTCGTTGGAACTCACAGGCCACGAAGTTGGCGACATCCAGCCGCTTGGCGTGACGCGCCTCAGGCACCTCCATGTGTACCTGTTGGTCGAGTATGGACCCGTCGTTGACCGGTTGTTATCAGCCGTTGGGCCTCTTTTGGAATCATTGCAAGTATCGCGCAAGCTATGCTTCGATTCTAACAAGGATCAGGAGCTCGTCTGTGCCATCGAGACTCATTGTCGCGACCTGACACATCTCACCATATCGGCACCGTTCAAGACGGACTGTCCCCTTCCTGTCGTCGACCGCCTTGCTCATCGATTCCGCTCCTTGAAGCATCTCTGCTGCTCCGAGGGCACCTATACCGCCAATCTCTTCGATGCCCTTCTCCCGAACCTTGTAACCCTAGAGTTGTCCTTGGACGGACCTACCTTCTCTCTCGAGTCCTCTTTGCTCGAATACCTCAACCTCGTGCGACTGGGACAGCGTCGCCTGACCACACTCGTTGTGACCACGAAGGATATCGGTTGCTCCAAGTCCATCTCAGACGCATGCTGCACTGCTGGTATCATTTTCCGTGAAGGTGTGGATGACTATCGCGCGGGATGAGTGGAATGCGGGTGCGCATCTTTGCCAATCTAATGTCTATGCCATATTAATGATATCATGTCCTTCAGGAATTTCGTTATGTCTTCCTACCACGACTTGTTGCGTTCGCTACAGATGTAGATGCAACGCATTCTTCGTGATAAATTAACAGCCATCAAAAACGACATTACCAAGCCTCTCCACTATTGCTAGCCATTGTTTCATGGTTGAACTTGTGGTATCAAGAGGCCCAAGGGGTTCACTATTTGTTGAGAGTAGATGACGTCCCTGCCTTCATCAACACCCCTCGACATGGTTTTTTTTAAACATTTTGAAGGGAAAGACAAGACATTCATGGAAGTCAGGTCCGAAGCAGATCTGGATGTGATTTACAACATAGAAACTAGCATACTACATACGCGTCCATGAGTTCGCAACCTCGAGGGAATATACGAGTTAAGTTGACTGAAGGTCCATCGCAATCACCGAGCGATTCACTGTCTATCCCAAGTACTCGTCAACACAGTCCAACGCTTCCTTCCAGAAGCGATCAACGACGTCCCCCGCGAACCCGTTGCTATCGTACCCCAGGCTGATCCAAAGCTTGCCCGCGAACGTATACCCGAAGAGTAGCATTGCGCCATTGCGCTGCCGGGATCCAGTGGTCAACGTGTGGAGCTTGACAGCGGGGAATACAGCGTGCTTATAGATCCCGTCGAGGTTCCCCAGCAGCGATAGTCCAATAAGCGCAGCGGAGGACGCCTTCGCCCTCGCGGGGAACACAGGCTCCTTCGCAAAGACGTCGGAGGCCGGTGCAGGAGCAGGCGCAGGAGGAACGTACGTCCCGTTCTCACGCTCGTCGTCTTCTTTCCCCCAGGCGCGCGCTCGCTCGCCGCGCTCTTTCGCCATCTCTTGAGTGCGCGAGGCGACGAGGGGGTTCTTGGCCGCACGCGTGCTCTGCTCCTTCGCCTGGCGCGCACGAAGCCAGAAGGTGGCCTCATGAGACGCAGCGCCCGACGGGAGGAAACTCGGGAGGATGACGTTGAAGTACCCGATAGCCAGGTACCAGTACGAGCTCCACAAGGAAGACGAAGGGGCCTTGGTGAAGTAGGGGCGTAGGTTGAGGGCCGAATACATGAGTGTGGGCATCTCCCGGTTGCCGGCACCGAGACGCGCCCAGGCAACATTGCATATAGCGAAGAGCGCCGCCGAGATGGAGACCCCGTGCGCCTTGCACTTCTTGAGCATGGCCTTAGTGCGATCCTCGGGGAAAGACACGGTGGGCACGATCGTGAACCGCTCGGGGTGCTTTCGCCGGGGGAAGCTCTGACCACCAACAAGCTTCTGTTGCGATAGCTGGAAGTCCACCTTGGCCGCGACGCGGCGGAAAGGCGAAGCAGACATCGGCATGTTATCTTCGAGTGCAGATGGAAGGATATGCTGTTGCGTCACCGTAAGTTCCGTGCTGAATGAAGATGTATTCCGCGTGAACTTACTTCCTCTGGCACATCGCCCCAGCGGGCACGCCACTCCTCGTGAAGCATGTCTCGGAGCTCGTCATCGGACTTCTCACCACCGAGCAGTCCGAAGAAGTCGTTTGCGAACTGGTGCAGCGCCATGCCGTCGCCAAGGAAGTGCATCGCGCAGATGAGAAGCTCATACTGGCGTTGGCCGCGTGTCTCCGCACCGGGGTCCTCAGTCTCCGAAGTTGCATCCAGCACAAGCGATACGCTGGACGGCGATGGCGTATGTGGAGGCGTAGGCATCAACTCGGGGGAGTTAAGGGGCTCCGACAGGATGAGGTAGGATAAACGAGTGTTGGAGAGCGTCCGCGCGCCATTGAGATAGGAGTCAATGAGTTCTGTCCAAGGAACCAGGGAAGGTCAGATGTGGCTCCCGTGTTCCGAACGCTCAGAGACTGACCATCCTTGTTTTGCATGCGATATTCTAGGTTGGCGTCCGCGTCAATGTAGGCGTCCCCGGCAGAAGAGGGTGCATCATAACTAGTCTGCGCATTCAGCATAGCATCGCCGACGAGGGAAGAAATGCGGCCTACACAAATCGGACGTCGTCGTAGTCATGCATGTCGGCCCGCGCACACAGCAGGGGGTGGCGTAGCCGAAGGATAGCCCATGCAGTGCATACTCGGGAGCGCTTTGCGATACGCTCATGCGCCTTGAAACCAAGGTGCAAGTACCTACAGATGAAAGGTGAGTTCACAATTCGGCACACTACGGGATCATGCAACTAACATGTCGTTAACGCCCGATTGCCGCGACGGCAAGAAGTAGGAGAGCTCAGTGTCGCCCATCTTCCTCTCGTAACGCAGTCTGGAAGTGCGGGGAGCAGTGGAGTCATCGATGGACTGTGGGTGATCGAAGGAGAACTGCTTCTCAGTGTCGCTGCCAGAGGCGGAGAGAGGAGGGGTGAGGAAGGCGGAGTCCATCTTGCAGGCCATGTCCAAGTCGGAATGCAGGTGCGTAGCGGACGCGTTTATACTAAGACCCGGAGGGCGATGACGTCCGTGGTGAGCCGAGGGCGCGCAGATACTGGGGTATTGGTGGTATAGAGGGTCTCACAGGGGGACGTTTTAGGTGCTGCACGGACGAAGGGCGGCGCGAGTAGAGGGCAGAGAGACGCGAGAGCGGCGTTGCAGGTACGCCGCACAAAGGGCAATAAATGGCCATCTTGGCTAGCGCGGCGAACGACATCTAGGGATGGCCGGTGGACTGGCAGCGGCATGCATGCTACGATGGTGCGTGGCGCCCGACGTGACGGAATGCACTCCGAAGTGGCGAACGCGACTGAGTATTGGCCCGCCTGCTCAGAGATGCTCATCTTCTCGAGTTCGGACAAAGTTAGAATCACCATATACGACTGATCGAGGCCGCCCTCGAGCCGGACAAGGCACGCCCGTTCCCGGCTCGGACGTGCGTCCACGAGTGTCTTGGGTGTGAGAGGAGCGCGACCGGCCCATGGAATTTCGTTGAGCGTGGGTTTCAAGCCGACGCACCACCGCGAGAACTCCAAGGATACCTCGAAACATCGATAATCATGCCTTTTGCCGCGCCGTCAGATGTACCCTCGACGTCGGAGTCTCAGAAGGTAGCAGGCGCGGTGGGGTCTCGAGATGTGGCAGAATTAATGATGGGTCATGGCAGCACCGTGATGGGCGACCGACGCCGGCACACTCTGTCACGGTCGCAGGGTTGTTCCCCGGTTGTTCCTTTGCAGGCGTGCCACGATTATGTATTTTCTTTTGCCCGAGAGAGGCATTCGGGGTACATAGTCGATCCTGATCGAAATGCAGATTCCTCTCCACAGACGAGATTGAACGATCGGACCTGCGCAGGCAAAATAGACCCGTGCTAGAAATGCAGTGCGCCGGGGGCAGCTGAGGGGCGGCCAGCGGCCACTCTTTCCGCGCATTCCGAGCATATTCTATTTCCGTCCCTTCAGTTGTTTGGACGCAAGCTTCGGAGGAGAGCTAGGCTACTGCGGCACTCTTCGGGGCGTGGAGCTGAGCGAACTATGCAGTACGCAGGTGTTGTTCCAATATCCACTGCTCCGAGTCTACAGGAGGGTAAGCCCCGTGTGCCAAAAATACAGGCGCAGCCCTGGGCACGTCCATTTGCAGGACCAAAATGTCGCCTGTATCATTGGCACTGTGACTGCTCGTCTGACCAGAATTCGATTCGCTAGCGTGACAGCAAGAACGGAGCGACGATGTGCATGCCACCGGCCTTTCGACATCTCAGGTACGCGCACCGACGGCCTCCTACGTGTAAGCTTAAACGAGATCGCGGACACAACCACATGGATGATGGGCTGCCCGGGCCCCTGAGAGTAATCTGGGTCTCTCCTCCTCCGAGCGTGGCGTAAAAGGGTACAGCAGTCGAGGACGTACGCACCGAATACAGGTACGCAACAAATATCGGGGCCTTGCACGAACGGGGACTTCCTCCGGCTGGCGGCAAACGGATGTGTCAATGCACTGGGAGCGGAGAGGTGATGCCGTCTGGAAGTAAATCGGCCACGAGAAGGACGCGTGTCCGACCGAATGACCGAGTAATCCGCGAGTCCTGGCTTAGTGTACTGTGGACTGATAGTCGACGTCAACGGGACTCCGAAATGCAGCGTGTATGAGCACGACTCCTGAGCCTAGAGCGTGGGCGATCAGAACCAATCGTCCTTCTCTGAACTAGTCTTACCAGCCCGGAGAACGCGAGCACAAGGTCCGGAGCTCTGTGGTACGATAGAATCTGGCTCTTGTTATCCAATCTGGCCCGTTCCACCGACGACGTCTTCGCGCACTAGCGGCCTGGGGGCGACGTCGGGTGCTGTGTGGAGGTTCGCCCACGCTTGAGCTTGATGTGCGGTGGTTCTGGAGCGCCTGAGAAAAATAGGAGTCCGGCAGAGGAGGATCATGCGAGGATACGATGGATACATGGACACCTCGAGTAGATGTCTGGCGGCGAGCGCGGCACGACGATGGGATTGTAGCACTTAAGGCGTCTAGGTAGGCTTGATCGAGGCATATGCAGAGCGGGAATTGGTGGGCTGGTGAGGATGTCGGATTGTGGACGTCAAGCTCAGCTCGGTTCTCATGCACATGGCCCTGTGAAAGGTACTTTCGTAAGGGACAGAAGCACAGCCGCAGGCAGGAGGCAAGGATGGGAACCGAGCGGCCCACAACGGCGTTAGAAGCGAGCTGACGCCCGTCGCGCGCATCCGACTTGCAATACATACAGTACATTTGCATCCGAGATCAGGCAGATGCGGTAGAAGGAATGCCAAGAGCGTTGTGGCAAGGCGCGACCCATCCAGGCTTCCCCAAACCCCCCACGGAGAACCACCCTATCATGCCGAAGGACTTGGCCAATACAACACAAAGTGCTCAACAGTGTTGGGGAACGTAGAACAGTGTGCAAGAAAGATGGAGGAGATTGAGAAGCAACAATACATATTCTATCTATACATCGTCCCATGAATGCAGAGTCCAAGTCGCGCCCATCATGATCCTGTAGCAACTGGCTGTATCATGCAGTCAAAAATACATGCCTCAAGTCATCAACTATGGGACATCTGCCAATCCGTCATGTCAGGACGGAGAGGCAGATACGCCCATCCCGACATATTCGGAGTAGTGGGAGTGCCACTATCGTCATGACATTTAGGGAGGAGGGGCTTTCTTCTCCTGCATGTCAATATATTGATCGTGGTTATCCATGTCGTTCAGGAGGGCCCCGGCGCTCGCCTCCACGTCATCCGTGGGCGATGTGCGAGGCGGGGGTGGTGCGGTCTCGACAGACTTGACCCATGTGTAGTACATGGTCCCGGCGGCGATTATGAGGATAGACGCAACGCGATTTCTGGTGGACAAGAAGCGACGTGAGCATGCGGACGGAGACCCGAGGGTGACAAACAGGCACAGAATCGCATCGGGGTTACGGAGATTGGGTGCAGGTATAATTCGAAGGGCGACCGGCATAGCAGATCAGGAGAACTCACCTCGTGAGCAGGTCATTAAAGAGCCAGACCCCCAGAAGCGTCTGTATAGCAGAGCGGGCCGCCTAAACGTCACAACATCGACGATCGCGGTTGCGGCGACAGGAGGGGTGAAGGGCGGTGACAGTGTAAGCGGCGGCGTGCATAGAGCGGCATAGGATTGAACTTACGCTGGAGAACATGTGCGTTACTGGGCTCGTAACCTTGATACTGAGCAGCCCAGCAACACACAGAAGGAAGCCGAAGATACCGGTGACGAGGCTTCCCCACATAAACACCTCAGCGTTCCAATCCGGGTTGTGAAGGAGTTCTGCCAACTTCGAGAGCTCTCCTTGGAAGAGGATGAAAGGCGCCAGCATGATTGCTGAGCCGAGGTTCTGCCAGTACGCGAGCTGAATGGTGGAGTTCTGTGCGAACGGCAGCGAGTACTTGATCAGAACGGCATGGATGGCGATGAAGAGGGATGAGAGCACGCCGTAGATGATGGACATTTGGCTGGGTGCCTCGCGCCAATGGCTTGCGGTAGAATCGGGAGCGACGCCGACGAAAAATCCTAAGGCGACGGCGAAAGCCGCGAGAACGACTCGGAGGGACGGGAGCGAGCGACCATGAATCGAAGAGACAATGATCGTGAGCGGGAGGACGAGCCCTCTTGCAATCTGGAAACGCAAGGCATCATCAGTACACGTTAATCAAGATTGATAGTGGCGTTCTAGGCACCTGGAAGTATGACGCCTCAACGCCGCGCAGGCAAAGGATGTTGAAGACCAGTCCGATGACGTTGACGGTAGTGACTGGTACGAGCTTCTTTGCTGTCCTCATTTCCATGGTCGGAATCTCGACCTTGGGCGTGATACGTGCGGCGCCATGGAGCAAGACCACGGCAAGTACGAGCTGGATGAGGAGGAAGAGCAGGGGAAGGTCGGGTGAGGAGTTGAGGACGGCTTTGTTACTGGGAGAAAGGTTGAGTACATTGAAGCCCGCATACGATGCAGTGACACCCACACAAAGACCATCTGTGAATATCCCGCGTCAGGGCGAACGTGCATCGAGTAGACATGGCCATACGTACGACAAGGGCGGCACCCATGTAGAACGAGACGACAGCGGCTACCTGCCATCTCTGGGGAAGGGCCTTGAAATCCATGCTGGGGCAGGATGCAGGCGACGATGCGTAGGGGACGGACACCGGCGACGAGGTCGATGTGGACGAGGACGGCGAGGGAGGTCCATTTTAGCGACTTGCAAACGGAGGGGTAATAAGGTGGCGTGCGGGGTGGATGGAGGGGACCTGTGCGGCCGACACGAACGGCGAGGCGTCTGGCTAGCGTCGATATGCTCGGAAGAAGGCGTTACGTGAGAACTGATTATTTGCCAGGAGAACGCGGACACGGGCAGAACGCAGTCACCAGGCCCCGGCCGAGGTTTCCGGGGAGGCGTGTCCACGATCGATGGAGGGTCACAAGCCGAGACGTCGACGGGGCCACTGCGGCCACCGACCATTCAGCCGCTGCTGCGATGGGATGCCTTGAGACACATGCATACAGTCCGACGCGATGCACTCGGAAAGTTTATCGTCGCTGCGGCAGAAACGCGTCCGAGGACCGAGGCGATTGGGTGCCCTCCGCCAAATGCCACTGCATGTTTGGGCCCGAGTGGCGTGACAGGAACGCCGTCACGGCGTCTACCCGGGCGTCACAGAATCTGGGTCAGCGATCTGCGCAGGTTTGCCGGAGACGCCTGCTGGAATTCTGGGCAAGTTGGAGGATTGATGCAGATGCAGCTGGTGCTGGCTCCGAGTCGGTCCTCGTCAAGACCGTGACGCCTCGAGGATGGCCGCATTTCCGCCCCCCAGAGTGCGAGGGTCATCTAAATATCGCCCGTCGCCATCTTGTCTGCCCTGCCACTGGCATTCGTCTGGCCCCGACGCCCCATCTGCGTCCCCGCCCCCCGCCACCCAGTCATCCGGACAGCTGCAGTGATGAAGGACGGGCCAGGTAGCATCCTCTCCCATGCACGCTCCGACTCAAGGGTGCCCCTGCTCCCCTATGCAGACTCTTCCCCACCTTCTTCTCCCACCGCCCGTTCTCTCTCCAAACGCTACATGACCTACTTCCCCAAGAGGCGGTCCCTCGTCGCTCTCCTCTCCCTCACTGTCCTTTCTCTCATCGCTTTCTCCTTCACCTTCCTTGGGTCCACCGATGCTCTCCATGCCGTCCCTGGCTACACACCTGCTGTGCCGCCCTCCTTGGACGCGGATCTCTCCTCTCAATCCGGCGACGCACCGGTAGAACCTGATACCGATCCAGAAATGCCACCGCCGTATCCGGAGGAGTTTGAAGACGAGCTGGCCCACTCACCATATGTACTCGGTCCTCCCACTGCCAGTTTCCGTGACAACTTGCGCAACGACACCAAGTACATTACGTCGTGGATCTCGGCAGGATGGAGTGCGTACCTCACCACTTTAACCGCTATATTTCGCTTACCCGCCTCCACGCAGCAAACGATGTCATGACTTACGCCAACCTCATTTACCTCGGCTCCCTCACCGAGCGGGTGCCAATTATTGCCATGTTCACCCCATCCCACATCGGCGGAGATGCGGCGCCCATCGCCTTCGGTGAGGTCTTCGATGTCCCCCGTTTCATCGAGGAGTCAGGTATCCCAATTGTCGAATGGGACGAGGTTAAGGACCCCGAGAGCGACGTTGTTGATGATCTTGGCTGCTGGAACGTCTGGGAGGCTGTCCAATACAACGAACATCACCCGAGAAACAGCGCGGTGCCAGGTTGGCTCAACCTTGGTGAGAAGCTCTCGCGAGACCCCTTCTCTTTCCCCGCTGACGGCGTTGGTCGGCAGATCTGTCGTACACGAAGGCCCCCAGCTGGGTCAAGCTCGTTCCAGACTATCCGCATGACATGTGCAGCACGTTCTGGTCCTTGACGCGGTTAGGCTTCCCGCAAGAACGCGCGAAGAGTATCGGGAACCCGACGCCATCACCACAGCACAACGTTTCCCTGGATCCTGACGACCATCTTCTTTGCTTCGATTACCTATATTACGCGTGTGCTCAACAGGTGGGCATTATGATTCTCGTTTTCATGTCCGAACGTCTACTCAACAGCCCTGCAGTCTTACGAATACGACCTCGACTACGCCCCTCAGTGGAGGAAAGTCCTCCGGTACTTCCGGTGGACGAAGCGCATCGACATGATGGCCGCCTTGTACGTTAAGCAGATCTTCGGTTTGGAGCTGGAGGCGGAACTCCCACCGGTCAGTCACCGACGTTCTTCAAGTTCTGATGCGGATGGATTCTAACAAGCGCTCCGTCTCCAGTACATTGCCATCCACGTCCGTCACGGCGACTTCAGGAACTGGTGCTGGCAAGCCGAGAATCCCGATGACTGCTTCGCGCCGCTGTCTGTTATTGCGCGGAGAGTGAGGTGCGTGTATATCAGAAAGTCGTCCGACTGAATTGGTAGCTCACAACTTCCTGTTACTAGGGAGGTGCAAGACGAGCTTCGAGTACGGAAAGGCATCGACGTCCCTATGGACCACGTGGTCATCACCAGTGACGAGACCGACCCCGCATGGTGGGACGAGGTGAAGGCTCTGGGATGGAAGACTGTCGACCACCAGGCTGCCCGTACCGCCGAGGTCCTCGGACGGTGGTACCCTGTCATCTTGGATGCCGCGATCCAGTCGAATGCGATGGGCTTCGTTGGCACTGACAGGTCTACATATTCCATCCTGTCTCGCCGCAGGGTAGAGACCTGGCACGACGGTGTAACGCGCACCGTCTTGTGGGGGTACAAGGGCGCAGACGATCACTAGGTCCTTACGTCGCACGGATCATGGCTATCGGACCCTTGGATTTTTGTAAAGGACCTCACTTATGTATAGTTTATGTTGTATCTCGTAGACTGCTATGTCTATTGATGGCCGTATCGTATTCAACTCCATTCGATCGTCCATGTAAGCCGTACCTTGTAATCTTTGAACACGGCCGAGGCATAGTACCTACCACAGGGTGGCTTTCGAACATTACCCTTCGGCCCCACGGCGGCGGCAAGCGGTAGGGTGAGTTATCTTCAGCTACTTAGGCCTTAGGCGCCGTCAAGATCTCTTCGACCTCCACCACTGTTTCCTCGCCCATCACTCTTTGCCCACCGGCCAGACCAAAGGCACGAGAATGGCAGGCGTTTGGGCAAAAACGCGTCCTGAGCTGCCAGTCGAGCTCTACACGCACGCTCTTGGGTTCCTTGATCCCAAGGACCCGTCCGCCCTCAAGACACTCTTCAGCGTCCTGTGGACGAGCACCTACTTGCGCACCGCCGCGTCTGTATCCAGCATCTGGAAACCCTACTACGAGTCGCGCTACACGCAATGCGTCCCCGAGAACGAGGCGCGCCGTCACGCGCAGTTCGGCGGAAACTACTTCAAGCTTTACATGAAGCGGCGCGAGCTTGACCATCGCGCTCTAGAGCTCGTTGACGGGATCCGCCTCGAGATCCCAGGACGCAGCGCACGCGCACGCGTCCTTGCGCAGGAGCTGTCCTTCGACGTGTGGGACGCGTTGCGGGCGGAGACGGTGCTCCCGGTGCCAAAGTACTTCCGGAGCCGTCACGACAAGAGCACCGTGGACGCGGCACCGCACGCGTTTCCTAGAAGGTACTGGGCGAGGGCCGTGCAAGGAGTTATCGCAAGGTATTGGGCGGTACGTATGTGGCAGAGGGCGGTCGCGGGAGACCCTGGAGTTACCTTCGAGGAGGTGTTGCTGGGGTTCTCGACGTTCCTTGGGTGGTCTCCGTATGTGGTATGTGCTTCAAGGTGTCCCGCGATGACCCCAATGCTAAGTGTGGTAATGCGCAGCTCTCGCAAGCACTAGACAACATCGCGACGTCGTGTCGCCAGACGTGCCTTGCGCAGAAAATCATACTGGATCAAGCCAACCCGGAGTTTGACCTAGCTAAGGCGTGCGATACTGTCATCGTTCAAATGCACGAGGAAGGGTGGATGGGAGACGACGAAGGTACGCACAGCGACTGTCGATTAGTAGAGCGCTCAACAAATACTCACCGTTGTGCGATAGAGGACATGGATGAGCATTTGCTCGATATATACCCCCACATACCCCTGATGAAGTCCGAGGAGTTCTCGTTTGCGTTGAGCGCCTTCTCGAAGGTGTGGCTCTTCGTGGCCCTATGTTGCCGTCTTGGCCTGGATGCATATCCGACTATGACTGTATCGGGCACTGCGCCTGTCTACCAGTCTTGCGTCCGCCCACGGGATCCAGCGAAACTTCCGGTCGTCGTGGATTTCACGACCTCCCCACTGATCCGACCCCTCAATCACACGCCTATATACCAGGAGGTGCTCCGGCTGAGCGAAGGCCACTTTCAGCCAGAGATGGCGCGTATGTGCATGCCCGAGCTGCCGGCGAACGCATTGTTCATGGTTGCACTGAACCAGGCGGGCCAGAGTTTGAGCCTGTACAAGGAGGAAGAGCACGATGACTGGTTGCACTTCGAGAAGGAGCGGTTGTGTACCGCAATACATGCCATACAATGCGCTCGCATGTTGTTTCCGTCAATTGAGGCCCCTACTCTCATCCATCACGGCCAAATGTGGGATACGTTCCCCCTCGACTGGCAAGCGATCGTGCTCGACGTGCTCCTCGCGGATGCCCCACTTGGTTCCCCACGTGGCGGCCTCGCAGTCGAGGTGGGGCTCTCAGTGAGGGAGTCGGAAGACCTCGACAAGTTGATTATGCGCCGGTCCGGGGACTTGCGCAACAAGAATATACCTGACGTCGGTTCTGTCGTTGCGCATTCAATACGCGATAACTTCCCGGGCTTTGAGCTCGACTGGAAGGTGCGCCAACGGATTTTCGGTCTATCTGATGCTGATGCAGCTGACCATACTTTAGGTCAGTGTCGACGAGCAAGGCGAATGGTCGCTCTACATACGTCGGGTCTTCGCCGACGCCTTCGATGATTGTGAGTCCAGTGCAACTTCTATCGTCGTCCAGCAGGTCACCGACGCCTGCTTGCCTGCTAGCCGGCTTGATGAGCGAGGGATCTCAGTTGGAGCCATACGTTCCTAAGGGAGTATCGAAAATGTTTGCACGCTCCTGGTCTCTGCAGTGGAGCCATTTTGGACGTTACGTCGAGGACGTTTCGTTTGAGGACGCGGACAAGGACGGCCAACCGACTAGACTTGTCATGACGGCGGAGATCCGCACGCTGTATCCTGAGGACCGCATACCCGAGGCGAAGCCGTACTGATACCATGCGTACCTCTAGCATTTACATGAAATCTAGTACCGATATATTGCTACATAGGCAGAGTTACTAATTGACGATGGTTACGGGTAGATGCAGCAGGCCTGAGTGTCGACGAGACGTTATATGCATGACCGATTCGATGATGATCCTCTCGGCAAATGCGGGGTTTCATGGCGTGCCGCATGGTGATTTTGGCAACGTCATGTCTCTACACAACTGTCCAGCTCTCGCCTTGTGCCAGGTACGGGCCAGGGTGCCAGGAAAGGACGCTGTGGAGAAGCACGCCCCCTACACTCTACGTATCCATATACGTACACGCGGGACAAAGTAGAACCAACCATACATAACTTGGTGACTACCACACATCGCATCGTTCGCTGGGGATTCCCACCGCGCCCTATCTGCAACGAGCATCATGATAGCCCCCCTACCCGTCGAGCTACTCACATTTATTCTCAAGGAGCTACCAGGTCAGGACCCGTCGAGCCTCAAGACGGTCTTGAGCTTCCTCTCCGCCAACTCAGTCGCTCGCGCGGCGGCCCTCGACAATGCTCTGTGGACGAATCTCTACCAAGGTCGTTATCGGCACAACGATGCACAAGCAGAAGACGAGCGACGCGCCCGTCTGCAGGGCGACTGGCGATTGATGTTCATCGAGCGTTACAAGCTCGACCAGGTCGCACTCCAGCTGGTCGACTACATCCGCACACACCCCACGGACCGCGATGCCCCTGCGAACCGCATCGCGAACGAGCTATCTGGGGCCGGAATATGGGACGCGTTGGAGTACGAGATGCAAGTCCCTATCCCTCGCGCGTTTCGCGACCTCGAAGTGGACGACATGGACGAGGAGCCGGCTCCGTATGCTCTCCCGAGGCGGTTTTGGGCTACGGCGACCCTGGGTGCCCTCGCGCGCAGAGAGGCTGTAGAGACCTGGTGTCGCCTGCTAACCCGCACTGGGGATGCCACCGGGTTTGAGGATATGCTCAGGGGACTTTCCGCATTCACGGACGTGGCTCCCTCTCGGGTGAGTTCTACACGTTCGATGAGTCCCGACGCTGCTCTCATTTACATATGGAATATCAGGTTACGCAGCAGCTCGAGGAGCTGACTGCTCAATGTCGCGAGCGACTGCTTGATGAGGGTCTTGTGATTGACCATGGACGACCGGGCTACGATCTGTTGAGGCTTGTTCTGGCCGTCCGCGGCTTCCTTCATGATGAGGGGTTCGACGTAGGCACAGGTGAATTGGCATATCAAGGAAATACTCAGCCCAGAAGTCGCTGACTTCATCAAGCAGGACGAGAATTCTACCATCCATTCAACCAGTTCCCTCACTACTTCCTTGGTGCAGGACGTCGCCATACAATCCCGATGTCAATCACTTACACCTTCTGCGCCATATGTCGACGCATCGGCATCCAGGCCGCCGCGACCAACACACCGCGCAAGGTTCTCTGCCATATAACCTCGCCAGGCGCAGAGTCAGGAGATATCCTGCTCGACGTCTGCTCCACGGATCCCCCTGTCGTGTTCTCTAGCACCGACCTCCCTGTAATGCTCCGCGAAGCAGGACTGCCGGCGAACTTCCCTGCTGACGCCGTGACCCCAGCGAGCCTCCGCACACTGCTCGCCCGGGTTATCAACAACATCTTCGCGTCGATGGCAGGCTTTGCGGACCTGAACCTGTACAACCTGCCCCCAACGCACACCCCGTTCCGGGCGGAGTACGCGGTGACAATGACCTTTGCGGCTGTGAACGCGGGTCAGATCCACCTAGTTCCGAAAGTCGCGGACGACTGTCCCCTGGACACGCAGATCGTGCTCTTGAACGGCCTTATGCCCCAAATTCCGAGCGAGGATCAGCGGCGGAGGTTCGTGGCGGATCTCGAGTCAGGGGTAACCGGGCACTCGAAGTATGAGATCCTCAAAGAACCTCGCCGACGGCCGGAGGGCATGCGGGGACATGCTTTCGTAGGGGCAGCGTTCACGTTCAGCACTCGCAGCCAACCTGAACATGAGGTCAATTACATGGTCGTCATCGGCTGGGCGGTGCGTGGATAATGCTCTCTACTGCAATGGGTGGGGTCTCTTAACTGTGTAAATGCAGACCGACAGGCATGGCGATCTTAGGTACTCTATCTTAACCAACCATGGCTTTCAGCGTACGTCCCTCAGGCTTGCGATACTCCTGTCTGTGTTCGCTCACCCACCAGTCTGCAGATGCGTACGACTTTTGGCAACATGCCGAGCCGCTGACACGCCCAATGCTGCTGTCTCTGCGCAAGCACATGGTTCAGTTTGACAGGTTCTTCGAGGACGTGTACTCCCCGCGCCAAGATGGGGTAGGAGGTCGTCTGATCCCGACTGTCGAGCTCCAGCAACAGTATCCGGATGACCTCGAAGCGGGGATACGTTGGTCCGAGGACCAGCTCTCAGCAGCCAAGGCTAAGGAGAAAGACTCGTGCAATTAGGTACATTGTTTCCTTCCCGGTGGGTCTACTGTACAATGTATCGCGAGTAGTATGTAGTCTAGACTATACGGCATCTTTTGCAGCTACACAGACAGCCGAGGTAGCAATTGTTGCGACGGCGAGGCTGGCGCCGCCTCGAGGTATGCGTTGCAGGCAGATAGCGGATAGCGGGGTAATGCTACGTACTACCTGTCATAGGCTCGGGCCGAGGACGAGGATAGGGTGTCCGCGATGCGACGCATACGGGGTGGTCCTGACGCTTCATACCCCGAAGGGCGGAGCTGAGCCAGGCATCATAGCGCGAGGCGCGACCTACGGAGCGAAAAAATGAGCCTAGGGTGATGGGGGGACGGCGGGAGCATCGCGCACCTGCAGAACGGGGTGGTCAATAGCAGGTCACGCACGAGCTAAGTCGGCTTGCCCACATAAGGAATGGTTGTACGCATCTTCACCAACTGGTAAAGCATCTCGTTGACGAACGCGGACTGATCGTATTGCCTTGCGAGGTTGTGGAGGTACCCGTTGATGTACTCAATCTCCGTCCGCTGGCCGAGATTGACGTCGCGGTACATCGAAGAATAGTTGTGCTGTGTCTGCTCGACAATCCGTACGGTCTCGTTTTTCAGAGCACCCTTCGTCAACCCGCGAGGGTAAGGCAACGGTTCGGGGGGCGCCATGGTCTCTTCTGCTCCAGCATGGTTCTCCACGAATTGCTTATATGCTGCCTGACGCGACTGATTGGTCTCGTCGAGCTCCGCCCTGAAGATGAGCTCGGCCTCCTGGCAGAGTCGTTTCATGATCCACTGGCCATTGGGGGACTTGAGCGTGTCCCCGTTCTTGCACTGGAGGAGAGCAGAGATGGGATTGACGAACGCGTTGACCACCAGCTTCTTCCGCATCGCCGTCTGCACTTCCTGGTATGGCCGCCAAGTGGCGCAGAGGGCACGAGCACCGGTGAGGGCAGCGATGGTGTTGCGCAGGTTGATGTAGCGCGGAGTGGCACCGGAAGAGCCCTCCCCTGAGTCCGCGATATCGTCCAGGGAGAGCTCGGTATAGGGCGACTGTTGGCGCGGTTCTCGGGTGAGAGCTGCCTCGAAGTTCCGTCTCAGGGGGTCAGGCGCGATTCCGAGCTGTATCTCGCCATACCCTGTCTGGACGACATGCAGAAGATCCTTGCGGAATAGACCGTGGGTGTTGGTGCAGAGAACGAAGTTGGGGCGCTCGTCGGGGTCTCGAAAGAGGGAGCGCGTCAACTTCTCGTAGACACCCATGCCGTTGTGCATGAGAACGATGGTAGTATCGGGCGAGATGAGGTGGCGCAGACCATGTAGGACATCTGGGACGGCAAACGCCTTGGTGGCGACAACGAGGGAGTCGATGGGATGGGTCGCATGGGGTATGTAGTGGGGGTCATCGGGACGGGAGAGCGGGAGCTCGAAGTCGCGGCGACGAGTGGGGTCCCAGTGGGCGAAGCGGACGGAACCGGAGGGATAGTAGTCATAAGGGTGGTAGGTGAGGTGCATAATGTTGCCCTGGGCATGAGTGACGCCGTCGGCTTCGAGGAGGACGGACCAGCCATCTGGCCTGTGGGAGATGCTGGGTGCGCAGAGGCTGGGAGCGGTGTCGATGCGGTGGAGGGCGTAGACGGAGTGCTTGGGGGCGAGGGTGCGGCGGAGGTGGAAGGCGACGAAGGACCCGACAGCACCGAGGCCGACGACGTGGATGTGCATCGACCAGCGACCGACGCGCGACGCCGAGAGAGGTGGGCCCGTCGTCCGACTCAGGTCTGCAGACTCTGCACGCGTCCCACTTTCTCCGGCAACGCCCGCCCAGTCCATATCCGGAAGGTGCTGAAGAACCCCAGTTGCGCCGAGGAAACGCCGGGGACGAGGATGATATCATTTGACCCCCGGACTTGCTGTCGATACGCCGCACGCGCACATCGATGCTCATCGATACTGTCGACGTCGTGTTCTGTTGCCCCGCGGCCCGCCACATCCCCTTCGCACCGGTCTCCGTCCGCGACAGTTCAAATAGCCCCCGCTCCCCGTCTCTTCGTTCCTCACCCATCTCCCACCACCAGCCATGGCCCATGTCACCACCGTCACCCTCAAGCGCACCGGCGCAAAGGTATGTGCCCCATCGTGTATGCGTCGACCGTGCACCAATGACGTATGGCGCATACACAGATGCCTCTTGTAGGGTGAGCTCCCAATCACCGCATACCATCAATGGACACGCCTCTCTGACAAACAGCCCCGCGGATTCTCAGCTTCGGTCTCTGGAAGGTGAGTGTATGCGCTTGGTCTGAGTTTGCCCGCCCTAACGCCACTCCACGCAGGTCACCAAAGAGACCTGCGCGCAGGTTTGTCCTCGGGGACTCGGCACGATACGCATATACTGAGCTTTTCCCCAGACCGTCTACAACGCCATCAGGGAGGGCTACCGTCTCTTCGACGCCGCTCTCGACTATGGTAACGAGAAGGAGGCTGGCGAGGGTCTCGCTCGCGCCATCAAGGACGGTCTCGTCAAGCGCGAGGATGTCTGTGAGTAACCTCATTCCCATCAGACGCCCAATTGAGCCAAACTAACCATTTTCGCAGGGATTACCTCCAAGGTCGGTTTTCAGGCTCTCTGATTGGTGCACACGGTCTGATACCATGAGAATGCAGCTATGGAACACATACCACGAGAAGGAGCGCGTACGTGGAATGGAGTTCCGTCTTCCTATTTTTGGTGACATCATTGACCCTCATGATAGGTTGAGGAGGGCTGCAAGAAGTCCCTTGAGCTCTGGGGCCTTGAGTACTTCGATCTCTACCTCGTCCACTTCCCCATCTCCATCGAGTACATTCCTCCCGAGAAGAAGTTCCCTCAGGAATGGTGGGGACTTGACGGCAAGATCCACCCCAGTGAGTGCATGCACGAGCGCAGTATCCATGCCCGCTCATTTCGCTTTTTCAGTCAAGGTTCCCTTCCAGGAGACGTGGACCGAAATTGAGAAGCTCGTCGACAAAGGTCTCGCCAAGAACATCGGTCTGAGGTATGTTGGATAAATGCCCCTCGGTTGCAGGGGACTGACCGGTGGGATACACACAGTAACGCTCAGGGAGCGCTCATCTACGACGTTCACCGTTATGCTCGCATTGAGCCCCAGGTCCTGCAGGTCGAGCTCCACCCTTACCTCACTCAGGAGGCCCTCGTCAAGTACTGCAAGCTGCTCGGTCTTGCCATCACCGCCTACTCGTCCTTCGGCCCCCAAAGCTATGTCGAGCTCGGCTACCAGGGATCAGCTGGTCTGCTCGAGCACGATACTGTTACCGCTATCGCTTCGAAGAATCAGAAGAGTCGGTCTTTTTTTTCTCTCGACAACGGTCAATTGGAAGCCTGCTCACTGTTGTCATTGGCATACAGCTCCTGCACAGATCCTGCTCCGCTGGGCGCTCCAGCAGGGCCTTGCTGTCATTCCCAAGTCGAACAACCACGACCGTCTTGTTCAGAACCTCGCGTCCGTTGACTTCGAGCTGTCCGAGGAGGAGATGAAGAGCATCAGCGCACTCAACAAGAACCTCCGGGTGAGTCGACTCACATGGTGTCTTTCTGAAATAAGCTGATGAGGGGTTTCGTAGCTCAACGACCCCGCTGAGCTCGATCCTAGGCTGGCCATCTTCGCCTAGAGCGAATACGAATCGTCTTGAGAGTCAGTCGGGGTCATGAATCAGCCGCAGTTGCATGTGAATGTGTAGGATAGACTGTAGATTGAGCGATCCAGAGCCGTGATACATGACTTGTCTGCCGTTTGTGAGTCAAGTTTTCGAAGGTCCGTGCATGGAAAAACCATTCCTTGCGATGTGCCGCGGCGACTCGCAAGCCTGCGGACTCCGAGGCGGGGCGTCCAACGCGCCGATTGAGTTGCGGAATGCGGTGCCGAAGGTTCGCGCAGCGGGCGCCTAGAGTCTAACTCTCGATCGCACACTGCGCAGCGGAGTCTGAATGACTAGGACCGCTCTCCTCTGAACACTATAAAGCCAGGGCTCCAAGCTCCTCCGCCGACATCATCCTAGCCATGTCTCCCATCCAGTTCAAGTTCTCCAGACCCCCCGATGGTCTTGTCCGCCGCGTCACCTTCCCCGAGAAACCTTCATGGGACGTGCTCGCCGCCAAGATCGAAGCTCTGTACAACATCCCCGTTCCCAGCATTGGCGTCTCGTACGTTGATAACGACGGGGACGAAGTGACCCTTAGTTCCGAAGAGGAGCTTCAGGACTTCTATCAGTCTGCTGCTCAGCAAAGGAACGACGGTGAGCTTATTCTGGTCAAGTTCGCCGTGCGCGACCTCGATGCACTCCACAACGATAAGCCCCTTCCTGAGACTCCCCGCACTACCTCTGCCATGAACTATCGTAACACGTTCGGTCGCTCTGCCCCCGTCCTCTTTGAGATGGAAGTCGACGACGGGTGGCAGCCCATCCCATCCGGCATTGGAGGCATACTCGACTCTGCTCGACCCCATGCGTTCGTTGAGGTCCTCGACAGTGATGCAGACGTCTCGCAGTTTAGCAGGCAGGATCATGATGACAGCTCGACCACTACTGGCACTACCAACACCCTTCCTGAGATTATCCCTACGCCCACCGCAGAAAAGGGCAAGGGTCGCGCCCGTTCGGAGGACTTGCGCTCGCGCACTCCCGACACTGTCTCATCCACTCAGTCTGTTATTGCCGAGGAGTTCAGCCCGAAGCATCCTATCCACGTCCTGTCGGTGCACAACAGGCGCGGCAGTCGCAGCCGTACGTCTACGGCCCTGACGACTCGCACTCCCACCCCCAAGGCCAGGACTCCTAACCCGGCGGATCAGCCGTCTGGAGAAGACGACCCTCCCCTTCCCGATCTCGACAACATGTCCTCTCAGGTCAACATCGCCAACGACGTCGCTGAGCTTTTTGCCAACCTCTCCACCATACTTGCTTCCCACCCAGAGCTCTCCGAGGGCATTCGCAATATCGTCCGCAATGTATCTGACGGCACGTACTGGCAGTCCCACCGTGAGCAGGTTGCTCGCGCCGCGGAAGAAGTCCGTCGCAGCGCCATACTCGGCGCGGACGAGCTCCGTCAAGTTGCCAGCGACAGCAGGCGTGCTGCTGAGGACGCTGCTGGCCGCAGGGTCGCGGATGCCATAGGTAACGTTATCCGGGTCATTGCGGACATCACAGGTGCGCAGGCCGGAGATCCTCATGCGCAGCCTGCTGCCGGGGAGCCAACCACTTCTACTCCCCTGCGCGAGAGACCCTTCGGTCGCGGTTTGGGCCATCATCTCTGGGGCGATTCCTGGGACGGATTCGGTGGTCGCGGCCGAGGCGCAGGACCTCGTGGACGTGGAGGAAGCTTCCGTGGCCGCGGAGGGTTTGGTCGTGGTGGCCCGCCTTCTTGGGGCTCATTTGGTTCCCACTGGGACGAAAGTGGTCCGTTTTCGGGAGGCGTCCCGTTCTCAGGGCCCCCTCCTCCTCTTCCTCCCTTCGGTACATTCCAGGCCCCTCCCGGTCCTCCTCCTCCTCCTCCTCAGGGCCCTCCGCCTGTGCCCCCTCCCCCTCCTGGTCCGTTCGGACACCATCACCATGGACACTTCCCTCCTGACGACAGTCCCGCGGGTCCGCCGCCTATGTTCGGCGGCCGTTTCGGTCATCATCGCGGTGGTTCGTTCCCCATGGGCGACAGTCCTGTCGGCCCACCCCCTCTTCATCGTGGTCACTTCGGTGGACCGCCACCCTTTGGTCCTCCTCACATGCGCGGTGGTCCTCGCGACTGGGACTTTGAAGACGACCCGTTCACCATGGGTCGCGGCTGGCACGCTCATCACCATCGTGACTGGGCCGATACAGTCCCAGGTCTTCCTCCTCCCCCTCCCCGACCCAATGCCAGCGCGGATGATGCGGAAGTCACTATGTACGGCGTTACTTCGACGGAGTCTCCCGATGCTGCCAAGAGGTCTCTGCAGGCTGCGAAGGAGGCCTACATTGCCGAGAAGGAGAAGTATCGCCGTCTGCGCCAGGAGCGCAAGAAGCATCGGATGAACGTTTCAACGGACAGGTGCGTAGGCCCATTCCGTGGAGGTTTCCGTGGCGGCATGCGTGCTGACCGTCGTCTTCGTTTCCTCCTCAGCGAGATGAAGGACAGTCCAATCACCCCGCGTGATGCCCAGGAACCCGCAGTTCGCCCTGTCGGCGAACCTTCGACCGCTCCCCCTCAAGACAACCCTGTCCAGGAAGCACCTCGTGTCCAGGAAGAACCTCAGATCGTCAGCAACGCCCGTGGTCCGTTCCCCCAACTTGAGCTCTACAGCGTCCCTCGGAGGTCGCATACAGTGCACGGTACCGGCCATGGTCATCGCCGTGACGCATCCTGGGGCACATTTGGCTCTGGCATGAGCACCCACGCTGGTCGCGCCGCGGCGGCTGAATCCATCGTGCGACGCCTTAGTGATGTACGTATTTTTTATTGTCTGCCCGTATTGGAAGGACCCTGGCTGAGTTGCTTTGTTCCGCAGATGGGCTTCACACCTACTAAGTACCCGGTGTTGACCTCGAAGGTCGAGTCACGCGTTCCGCGCCATGGTGAGGTGAGCAAGGAGCGCGAGGACTCCATCGTGACCGAGGTCGTCGAGGAACTCCTCCAGACCTCCCCCGCTCCTGAGCCGCAGGCCTCAGGCTCAGGTACCCGGGCCAACTGAGCCTACGAGCCGTCTCCCGAGGTCGCTCATGAAGGACGTGTAAGATATGTGGCGTCGTGCTGGTGCTGTGATCTGTTTAAGCTTCATTTATCGGACGACGTGCAGCCTTCGTTGGTCGTCAGGGTCTTCGTAGGTTGTGCTTTCCCTCCGTCTTCGTTCTCGTTCTCAATCCCTCTCACCGTAAACCCCAATCCAAACAAAACCCTTTTGTTTCTCGTATACGTAGTAAGGTAGTAAGGTAAGCCTCACATATTCCGAAAAATTGTGGTGTACTGTACTCTCGTAGAATATATCAGTATAGTGCTTCGCAGCCAAAACATATCGCGTGACAAACGAACAGGACGAGTGATCGACGTCGCCGATGATTAATGTAGGAGTGTAAGGAAGGGCAGGCGAGCTATGAAGTGAAGCATGCATCCGACGGAAGTAAGTATCATACGCTGCAGAATGGTGCTGGGTGTTCGTGGGGGATTTAACAGCTGGGTACTGAAAGTCCTCGAGATACCCGACAGCGCGATGTGCCACTCGGTACTTTTTGGCGCGACAATCACGATCTTAAAACGCTGTCTGTGGAAGCCTATCTGAACGCCGACCTTCGAGAAGCGATCACGAGAAGCCCACGCCTAAGTCGCACAAATCTGAGCAGATCGTCTCTGTACCTGCGAGCAGTTGTGCAGCATGCCATGCCGAGCCTCGTTGCATACAGGACACCTACGTGCCAGTGTTATTGTAATGAAAATGAATAGAGACACGCATCTCACAGACAACGAGCTGCTAATTGACACGATGCGGCGTCTGCATGACAGGCACGGGGGCTCCTGTACTGTGCCACCCGGCAAAGGATCTTCGGGTGATGATCAGGTTTCGACTCTCGAGCGACTTCAGGCATGCCAGGGCATTCCGGAGTTCCCCGACTCGAGTATCGCCAGAAGTCGCCATGTGGGATTTTATGTCATCAATGCCAACCTGGGTGGATAGACCGGCGACGTAATGAACGTTCTCGCAGGACCTCCGAAAGAGGGTGCAAATTGAAGTCGAGAGTCTGAAGAGGCGGGTTAGCCACGCAGTGGAACAGGCAAGACGGTGGCGTAGACCGCATTCTAACTTGTCCTATTTAGTCCAGCAGACTAAGTCCAACGATCGCGGAAGCAAATAGACTGTTGGGCGTCTAATCCGCCCTTCGGCCCGTAAACCATCCATTTCCTGCGTGCGTTCGGCGATGCTGGTGAAAACGTGAGTGAGTCCGTTCCCACAGTTCCGACGGTAGCAATATTACTGACCGAATGTCAGTGCGCAATCCTGTCCGGAATTGCGCAGGTAAACAGGTATAAATGTACGTTGCTTTGTCCATTGATCGTTGAGGGCGACTCGGTCCCACAAGTGCAGCACACGCGCTAGGAGCCTTGCATAGGGAGAAAGTTACTAGATTTTGACTCCAAATGGCTGCAGCAGGCGTGCACGATGGGCCAGACGGAGGTGTCCGCTGGGAACAATAGAACGTTCGTGACGTTTCACATAGTGCCCTGGGCAGCGCATAAAAGGGCTCAGCCCCGGCTGTGTCGTAGAGTTTCATCTTCTGTGTCCAAGCGAGAAGAAAGGAATCAGCGCGAGAACAAACGTTCTGTGGTCTACGTCAGCCCCGGTGCGCAGCTGCTTCGAGCTCCGCCCTCGCTTACTTGCCCCATACCTACCAGCGGACCCCTGTCTGAGCGGTGTCCAGCAACGCATCCTGGTCTCGCCATTGTATTTGAAGTCGGTGAGTAGATGGATATAGGCAGCGTTGAACTGCGGGATGATGGACTAACGCGCGTTTGGTAGGAGGGCCGCCCACAGAGGCAAACAGAGTTGTTTGCGTAGGTCGCTTCGCTCCCTTTGACCCTCCATTGCGGCTCCGCGACTCAAAATCGATCATCCCCATCCATGCACTCCGCAGACAATTACAAGCGCACTCCTCCAACAAGGTCGTCAAGTCCCCCATCCTGACCACGGCCAAAGCGGGTCTCTGGTGTCCTACATAAACCCCCTCGTCTACCCTCGTCTACCCTCACCACCGCTTGCACGCCCTCCCGCTCGCTAATCATCGACGTACGCGCATAAATCTGAATCATGGCCGAGAACACATCGCAATATGAGTCTCGCTATGTCTACGGGTGCGTACATGGGCTGTCGCCGTAACTGTGCTGCTGACAACTGTCTTATAGCCCGGTCGGGGTGTTGAATTGGCCTCAGCCGAAGTTGTACGAGCTCTGGTGGAGCGATGAGGCTCTGCGGGAGACTCTGCGGACGATCGAGGAGCCAAAGTTGCGACCAGAGAGGGTCGAAGGCGGTGCCTACGTCATGCATAGGGCGGACGAGCTCGAGTTACGGGATGACATGCAGAAGGCTTTCAAGACTCGCCTGCGGTTCCTCAACTTGAGCATCAAGGACCTCGAGTTTCGACGTCTAGCCCTTGGCCGCTACAGCCTCGACATCGAGGCAGTTCTCTTCCGCGCCCGAGCGACGCGCAGGCTCTTATTGTGGCAGCACTTTCCTATCCGCCAGCTTCCCGAAGAGATCCTCAGCACCATCTTCCGATACGCCGTCTGGAGCGTGCCAGGTCCATTTGAGGCCGATTACACCCGCAAGTCCCTGACCTCGACCTGCAAGCACTTCCGCGAGGTCGCCATCGCTGACCAGACTCTTTGGAACTCTGTCTGGTTCCTTGACAAATACCCATGGTCGCGATCCTTCACCTTCCTCGAGCGGGCAGGCACCTCTCCCCTTGACGTCCGCTTCGGGGACAAGGAGTTCGTAAGAGCCGGGGAGACAGTGCAGCCAATGACCATCCCTCAGCTGGACTATCTCCTGGATGCCCTCCTCCCCAAGATCTCTCAGATCCGTATCATCGTCGTGAGGTTTGAGTCTTCCGAGTTGGTCGAACACTTCATGAAGCGGTTCGGAGAAGCGGGCGCTCCTACGTCTCTCGAACGGTACGAGGTTCACCGCACTTCCCTACCATACCTGTGGCCACCCGAGAAGGTCGATTCCCCCATTCCTTTGAACCTCTTTCCAGCCCCGAGACTTCGCTGGCTCTGCCTTGACGGCGTCGCGATCGACTTCGCGAAGATCCAATGGACGAATCTGCAGACGGTGGACTTCCGTCGAATGTGCGTCCAGTCTTGCCCCACCTCCGAGAGGTTCACCGAGATGCTCGAGACGTCGCCCGCACTGTACAAGCTCTCCCTTGACGCCGCCGGCCCTCGGTGGACTCAGCGCCCCATCTCCGGCATCCGCCGCGTGGAGGTACCCAACCTCCGCGAGCTCCTCATCGGGGATGTCAGTTGCCTCTTCTCCATGTACATGCTCAGCCACATCCATGCCCCGCGCCTCATGGCCCTCTCGCTCGTGCACCTCGGCGGACAGGACTATAGCCAGACGCTCGACATGATGAGAGGCATGTTTCCCGAGCTTCAGATGCTCTCCATCGTCACGCTCGAGCTGCCCAAGTCCGATGCGATCATGCGCAAGGCGGTGCTTTGGCTCGAGTCCATGCCGCGTATCAAGATGCTCAAGGTTGTGGCGACGAAACGCACCATCCTGGATGCGTTCTACCAGGACCCGACCCAGTACTGGACGCAGATGCGGATGGACGCGTACATCCGCTCATGGAAGGAGAAGCATGGTGACCGGGAAGTCGAGCTCCCTGTTCTCCTCCCGAACCTGGAGTACCTATACTTCCACAAGCAGAACCCCGGGGACGAGATCTCCACATTGACTACGGGCAGGCAGGCGCTTGGGGTGCCATTCAAGAAGGTGTATATTCCCGACATATACCTTCAGATTCTCCCTGCCGATGAACGCGAGAAGATCAAGAATAGCGTGGGGGCGTTGGAGGCCGTGGAGGGCCTAAAGCCTTCGCCTACAGAGATGGACATCTACAGGGAGATGATACGCACGGTCGACAAGAGTATGCGGATCCAGGCCCCGTACTACTTCCCTCCCAACATGCGCTCCTGATCTGTGAGCACTTGTATACATGGAATGAATACGTGACTGATCTATCTCTATACTTGCTTCATAATGTACGACTCGGCGCGGCGGACGACATACGTTAGTTAGACATGTTCCTCCCTATTGCCGCAATATATTGGTTATACGTCGTATAAATAAGGCACTGCTGGTTCTTGAGCTCGCTAGTAGGTTCATACCGTTCGCTGCAGCCTGGTCAAACTCAACAAGTTCGCAACTGTTCGCAAGTTCGACCATTAAACGCCGAATAGGCGCCATATCAGGTGAGGAGGCGAGTGAGGCACGTGAGGCGCGTTGTTTGGCTGTATATACGCGTTTCGTGGATGGGAGGCGCGGTTCGACGTCGAACGGGTTGCCTTTGGCCATTAATCTCTCCCCACGCATGGTAAGACTCTCCTAGCCACCACCAGCATCCCTCAAGTCCTTACCGCATGCAGTCTACCGGCATGTCTGTTCTCCTCTCCCCGACCATTTCCGCCTGTTCGTCCAACTCCCCAATGGCGGGCCCTGTCCGGCACACGGGTACACATCCACCCACGCGTCGACGTCTTGCGCCGTCGCAAACCAGTGCGCTCGTATCTGTGTTTGAAGTGAAGACACACCCGTCAAGGGAGGAGCGTGCATTGCTTGCGTCAGAGCTTGGAATGTGCGTGTAGTCAACGCGTTTTCGGTCCGTGTTTGCTGACATTGTGCCTCTAGGGAGATGAAAGCAGTCAACTCCTGGTTTCAAAACAAGCGCCGCAGCTTGAAGAAGACATGGCATGGCATCGGTGGATGGTCGAAGGGCTCGCTGCCCGAGAACAAGCACGTACGTCCACTTGGAGGACCCAAGACCTTGGCGCCTAGCGACTCCGCGCTCTCCTTGGACCATGTCGCATCGTCGCGCGAGCTCCCATACAAACCGAAGACCACGTTCACCACATACCGTCTGTGTCCCCGCGTCCCAGTTACACCGAAACGTCGAGCATGCTCCTCCGAGACGTCGAAGGAGATCTGGGAGCTCCTGCCTTCGTCTCCTCCCACCCGGCCCTCTTCGCCCAGCCGCGGCGAGCCGCTTCTCGCTCTCGATCCGTGCGCTAAAAGACTCCGATCGCTGGAATGGGCGTGTGCGAAGGCGCGCGCCGAAAGGCGAGCGAGTGTCCGTGCGAAGCACCTCCGAGCTGCGCAGGAGGATGGGAAGGAGGACAGCGACGTTCCCATGCTCGTCTTGGATTCGACGCCCGTCAGGAAAAGCTCGTCGCCTGGTGACGACACCGAGACAGAAGAAGAGGACGAAGCAATTACCCCAAACGCGAGCACTGAGCTACTCCCGCCATTCATCGTCTCTGTGAATGGTGAATGCGATGTTGAGGAAGTCAAGCAGCTCGTGCCAGGCAAGCACACGGACATGGAAGCCGCAATTGCCCTGCTAGGCTTCAAAGCACCTGAACCGACGGCCTGAGTAGACTCCCATCATCCTCGAGGGATCCGAATCGGAGAAGGAGGACTATGTGCGCTTTGTACGAACACCGGACTGGAACCAACACATCGGAAGACTTTTGCATATATTTCATGTACGCTTGCAGCTGTAGTTGCGCCCGTGTGGGCGCGTCCCGCACACATGGAGGCTGACACGCTCTAGAGACGAGTCCACGACCGCGCCATGACTATTTACGATGGTACTTATTCTTCTGTAGATACGCATCTCCGTGCATGTTGTCTTTATACCGCCGCATTTCTGCCGTTATACCTATGCAGCATCCGTGTTGAGGGAATTTGAACGAAATCGAGGGCGAGGGTGTTCCAGTCCGGCGCGGGCACTCGGCGCGGCTCGAGGCATGGTTGCTGTGCGGCTGTCAGAGAGCGCGGGAGGCTGCACGGGGACACCAGCCCGTGCTTCATACATATGACATCCCGGGGCCCCTCCGACGTCCACCGCCTCGACCCTCCCCCATTCCTCCTCTCCCAAAACTTTCACGACCCCCACAGCAGGAGACGACCCATCTTTTCCCCCCTCGCTTCTGCGGTCTGATCTGTTTGTCTTTTCCCTGTCGCTCTTTTAGCACCCTTCTGCGCCCGCTCGGCCGCTCCGTCCCCGCCCTGCGGCCTGATTAGCCTCGCTTGGACGTCATGAACGACTATCCCAACGAGACCTATGGTCTCACCACATCCCAACCTCAACATAAACGCGCAAGCAGGAAATGGTTCTGGATTGGCGTCCCCGTCGCCATAGCTGTCATCCTCGCTGCCGTCCTCGGTGGTGTTCTTGGTAGCCGCGCGCACAATAACTCGAAGTCGTCCTCCTCCTCCTCCAATGCCGCGGCTAGCTCTTCCCCTACCGGTGAAGCTGCCGCTAGCCAGGCAGCGAGCATCAAGCAAGAAATTGGCATCTTCCCTACGGGCACCGACAGCCAGTATCTCCTTCCGATATACCCCTCCACGGTGAGTGCTCTCTGCATTCTGCAACCGGCATCCAAGCGCCCCCCCTGACTCTGTGCCGCTCGCTCAGACTAACACGGCCGCGTACACGACCCCCACGTTCCACCCCTCCTCCAACGCCGCAATCGCATGGCCCGCAGACCCCTTCCAGCCCTCAGACCCTTCCCCCACCTCCGTGCGCTCGGACCGTCCGCGTCTCATTGCCCCCGCGTACAAGTGGGAAGCGCTTCCGCAACTCATTCCGAACGACCCTTACCTGAAGGCCTGGAACGAGACTATTTTCGGAAATGCCACCGCGTACTATGGTTTGCCACCGGTCGTGTACCACATGGACGGCAGCAGCGGTATTTTGGACAACGCCCGTGAGATCAAGATGCGCGTCAAGGCATTCGCGTATGTGTACCGGATGACCAACGACACCAAGTGGATCGACAGGACATTCCTGGAGCTCCAGGTGAGAGCCGGTCTATTTGCATTCTGCTCGAGCATCAGGCTAAGTATCTTTGACCCTGCCAGAACGCTGCTGGAAACGGTACAACATCATTTGGTCCCGATGATCAGACCAAGTGGAATCCAGGGCACTTCCTCGACACCGCAGAGTTCACGGCCGCGTTCGCTATCGGCTATGACTGGCTGTATAGTGCGTGGACTGATGAGCAGAAGAGCCAGATCCGCTCGTCGATGATCTTCTACGGTCTTCAGCCAGGTCTGGAAATCTACTCGAACGGCAGCGCCTGGTGGGCCAGCGTCGACGGCAACTGGAACTGCGTCAGCAACAGCGGTCTTACAATGGGTTCCCTTGCCATCCTCGGTGACGATACGAGCGGCATTGCCGAACAGATCATCGCAAAGACGATCCCGAACACCCTTGCGAATTGCATGACCGCCGTCTCCGATGACGGCACGTGGTCCGAAACCGCGAACTATTGGTACTTCGGTACTACCGGTGCTGCCGAGATGACCTCGTCGCTAATGACCGCGGCGGGCTCCGACTTCGGTTTGCTCTCCACAAACCCTGACCTCGAGAAGACCGGTCTCTTCCACATGTATGTGACCGGCCCCGGATCGCTCTTCGCGTATGGCGACCACGGCCCGAACAAGTTCTCCACGACCGCGAACTCGCTCATCTTCTGGGGTGACCAGCTCAAGCACCCGGAGTACGTCCTCTTCCAGCGCGACCAGCATGACGCCCCCGAGCCGAACAGTATGTTTTGGTACAACCCCACAGTCTCGGGCGCGTTCTGGGACGGGCTTGCACTTGATCACGTCTTCGACAACAACACGGATCAGTGGGCGGCGATGCGCAGCTCCTGGACGGACGAGGACGCGCTGTACGTCGCGATCAAGGCCGGTAAGCTGCAGGGCCACCAGACGCACAACGATCTGGACTGCGGTGACTTTGTCCTCGACGCGATGGGCACGCGCTGGGCGGGTGAGCTCGGATCGGGCGACTACCTCTCCCCCGGCTACTTCTCGAGCGATGCTCAGGACAGCCAGAGGTGGTTGTACTACCGCAAGCGGACGGAGGGCCAGAACACGATCCTCGTCAACAAGGCAAACCAGCTCGTTAGTGCCGCGCCGTCGATCAAGTTCGACTCGTCGGGCACGAAGCAGGACTCGAGCACAGTCCTTCAGGTGCCCAGTGACTCGACCGCGTACTTCACCGCTGACCTCTCCAGCGCATACGACGGCGTGTAAGTCTTGTCTCACCCAACTGTCTTGGCTGTAGGGTCCTGATGGCATTGTCCCAGCACGTCGTTCAAGCGCGGTATCCGCATGATCAACGGCCGCAAGCAGGTTCTTCTGCAGGACGATATCAACGCGTCCGGCGACATCATGTGGCGTATGCATACCAACGCGACCGTTACGGTCGACGGCACGTCTGCGACGCTGAAGATTGGTGACAAGACGCTGCAGATGACGATCTTGAACCCTCCGAACGGCGTCAGCGTGACCACAGGTCCGGCGGTGCGCTTCTCGGACGACCCCGCGCTGCCCGATGGCGCGTCAGATCAGGAGAACCCGGGCGTCACGGTGGTCATGATCAGCCTGCCCGCCGGCACGTACTCGCTACAGGTGCTGTTCAACCCGCAGTGGGACGGCATGTCGTCGAGCGACTTCAAGACGCCATCTGCGGTCGCGATCGACGATTGGTCACTGACGAGTCACCCTTAGAGAGATCATCTCATCCCTACAGCTCACCTACATACTATATGCATGGACTATCATGAAGTGGGCGGACAGTACAGGCCGGCTAGCGCGGCTGGACGATGTTTTGAAGTGGTAGTTGGCTGCAATGGACCCTTGTGGACCCGTACTATACTCACCATTTACGTGCACTATTCTTTTTTTTTGGCTTGTGTCATGATTTTGTGACTTTTCCCAATACCATAGCTTGTCATTTGTACCCTCCCTTGCAACCTCGTCTGGCTGTACTCGTATAGCAAGTGAGTGACGTCGGCAAACGTTTCCTAAAGGAACACGGTCACGAGACCGTGACGCGGGAGCCATAAAGGGCGAGTCCGACGTGCTGCCGTCCACACTTGCGGCTGACAGCACGCTCCAAGACGCGGCTTGCCCTCTGCGGACAGCCGCATCCTCATGGGATATATACCCTCCTACGCTACACCATCCTAATCACGACCAATCCTACCGTATACGACCAGCTCACGACCCATAATGACAACCGTGGTGTCCTCCCCCTTTCCACGCAAGACCCGCTCTGGCTCTCGCAGCGTGCCCGCCAAAGCCGGATCGACACCAGACTCTACCGAAGTCGACGCACAACCTTTTCCGAATGTTGCGGTTATGAAAGCCTCGTCTATGGAGCCTGTCTTCGTTCGACGCGCCCTCCAGGATAAGCGGCCGAGGCACAAGATGACCGACCACCAGCTTCAGAGGCTGGAGGAGCTGTATCAGGCCAATACCCATCCGAGCAGAGAGGAGAAGGATGGATTGGCGAGGGAGATTGGCATGTAAGTCATTGCCAGTGCCAATTTCCTTGAAATGCAAGTGTACAAACCACCATTCCACCCCTTCCTCTCGCAGGACCCTTAAGAGTGTCATGATCTGGTTCCAGAATAGGAGACAAGACAGACGACGGAAGCCTTCAACTTCCGCAGTTATTGCAAGAGCTCCGCAGGCCAGCAGTACCCCAGAGACGACCCCGTCGCCCGCCCTTCAACATGCAGGCCCTCGTAAGCGTCCTGTCAAGCCGCTGCCCGCTCGCGCTGCTGACAAGCGCGTGAAGCTTACGACCCGGAAGGCCTCAGTAACTTCTGCCCCGAGTCCTCTGTGGGCGGTTCAAGTCACATCGTCGGACCAAGCACAGACGACCACGGAGACAGAAACGAGTCCTTTGCCGGATTTCACGGCGACGTCGCATTCAGGAACTACAGCCCAGACACGGACCCCGCGTTTGCCGGATTTCGTTGCGAAATTTCGCCCGGAAGTTCTGAATTCTTCCCAGAGGCAGAGAGTGCAGAAGGCCCCTCGCCAAGCGAAGAAATATACCAGCACTTCGCAGGCAGCGATTGGCCACCTTCAAGGCGAGACTCGCACCCGTCGTCGTCCAGTAACAGTACCGGAGATCATGGTCTCCTCTGGTGGTGAGGACTCGGTGTCTGCCATGGATGCAGCCAACTCCCCAGTACATGGGGCCCGGATACCCAGAGATCTCTTAGAGCCTACCCTCTCATCCTCCCGCGCAAGTTCCGTTACCGTACGCGATTCCTCACGCGATGCATTCCGTCATGTCCATTTCAAGGCCTCGTCTCCATCCAGTCCTCAACACAATCATTGCACTACAACTCCCCTCACGTTCGATTCGCCTCCTAGCACTACCAGCACACTGCCTCTCAGAAACTCTAGCAATACCTCTTCGAGCACCCTACAATCTTACAAACCAAATCTAGACTGGGCATGCGCAAACTCCGCCGCGCGTCGCAAGCACGGCCTGTTTGTGTACCGAGACGAGGACGACTCTTCCGGGGAGAGTAGCGACTTCGAAGATGATCTTGCGTCGCGTGGCCGTCGTAGGGAAGGGAATGACGCCTTCGGGCCCTCGAAGCGTCGGCGCCTCCATATTCCGGAGGAGTACCATACGATCTGTTCCCCCGACCTCGTCTTTGGTGCAACCCTTCTTCTCGGTCTCAAGCACTCGGTTAACCTACTCTAGATCGCATATTATCCTAAACCTTCACTCTAAGTCAGTAGAAGCACACATTCTATCATGGACTCACGCTTGCATTACTATGTAGCACTAGCATAACCTGGATATCTTTGTACCACTTATCGTTGAACTCGGAGTAGATGCATACAGATTCGAAAGGAAGATGCTTGTTGCGTACGGCAAGACCACTATTGATGCAGATGTATAAAGGTACTTGACGAGCATGCGAGATGACGAACCGACAGCGAGCTAGCGATGCAGTATGAATGATGGCCCCTCTAATCCAGCCAGCCCCCGCGCCCCACCCGACCAACCAAATCAAGAAGGTCTCGCTTGGCATATACACACGCAGGGCAGTATGTAGAGTACAATGCAAGAACCCCCGTCAACCTCAACCTAGAGATTTTTTCCGTTTCTTGCCCGCTTTCGCGGGGGTGTCGTCCGCTTGGGGTGTGGCTGGCGGTCGACTGGGCGTGTATGCGTGCCCATTGGGCAGAGCGCCGTTCGGTTTCGGAGTCGCTTTGGGTGTCGGAGGCGCGGGGTGTGCGCCATTGAGGTGTGGAGGTACGCCGTTTGGTTTGTGCCCGCCGTTGATTTGAGGCGTGGACCTTGGTGGCGGAGCTATCGAGGTTGCACAATTCAGTATGGGAACAGTTTTCGTGCGATGATAACCAAACGCACCTTTGATCGCGAACTGCATGAACAGCTCCACAAATCCGCCCATCTCCTGCCGGTCAACCACTCGGTCGAGCGGTGCGGCTTTCAGCGGCCGGTCAGCCTCCTCCACGTCTTCATCCACCTCCATCTCCTCTCCGTCAGCCGCTTCCGCTTCCTGCTCATCTTCTTCGGGCCGCTCGGCAAGGAAGCCGTCCATGACGGTGTCGAAGAGCAGCTCGAGGGGCGGCATGAGGTGAGCAGGCGCGTCGAAGATCTCCGCAATGTCCTGTCCTTTCCATGGTTGCACGGTAGTCGCGGCTGAAGTAGAGGGGCCAGGCGCGGTCGCGAGGTCGGCAAAGGCGGACGCGCCGAAAATATCGTGGAAAAGCGTGCGCTTCGTGACGGTCGCGTCTTGCGTGATGCCCTGCGCGGACGCGCCCTCCTCTTCTGGCAGCTGCACGTCGTCCCCAAACACTACGACACTCCATGCATCTGTGATGCCAACGAGTGTAAACCCAGAGGGGTCAGTAGGGAAGAAACCTGACGACGGGACCGCGACGACGCTGCGCAGCTGGAACGGTAGTGTCCGGATAGACACAGGAGCGGAGGAGTAAGGGGAGAGCACTAGAGCCTTGGTGGTCGAGACATCCGCGGTGGTTGGCGCGGGGACGCGTTCCATGATGACAATCTGCTCTTCCGTTGGATGTGGGAGCACGCGCTCAATGGCTGATGAACTGTGGTGGCGCCAGCGTACTAGTATAGTGGGATTAGCAACGCGCCTTGTGGCGAGATCTCGCGAGGAAGATACGCACAGCTCTGGAAGACCAGATCCCACAAGAACACATCCCGCGCCCCACTGACAGCGAGATACCGACCGCTAGACCCGACAAAGTGCACGCTCGACACTGTCGCAGAATCAGGGCAAGTCAGAACCTGACATAGAGCATTCGTGTCCGGCTCGTAGATGGCAATATGGGAACCGACTGACACGGCGAGCAGCGAGCCGTCCGGGGACCAAGAGACATCGGTGGGTATCTCGGTACGGAACCGAAGGATCGAACGAGCGACCCAAAATTCTGGATAAAGTGCATGAGTGTGCCGAGATCATATCCAGGATGGCGAGGCGTACCTTCTACCCCGTCCGACTTCGTCTTCACCGAACGTACCCTCCACGATTTAATGTTTCCATCCTCCCCGACCGTAGCCAGCAGCAGGTCATCCGTAGACCGCATACCGGGACGGAACGCGATACCAGACACCCTCTTCGATCCATGCGGTCGATCAATACGGGTGTTCAGTATCCAAAACCCGGATTTGCGATCCCACTGCCATATCTTCAAGTACACCTCCGGTTTGAACGCGTCGTCTCCTTCTCGCGTGTCGACAGTGGCCATCCAGTCTCCAGAGTCCGAGAGGACGGTGCGCTCAACCCGCGCAGGCTGCAACGGCTTGTCATCGCGTTTTGATACACGGTTGGAAGGTGACACCTCGAGTTCGGAAACCAATTTTGAGGAGGATGGGGAGAAGGTTTGCAATGAGGAAGGGTGTGAGGATGGTAGGATGAGGGTAGATGATAATGAGTGGACCGCGATGGGAACATTGGTGGATGAGGATGGCCGATCATGAGATATTGCGGGGTCTGCAAGACGTCAGATGCGTTCGAGATGCCTAGCCAAACACTACTCACCTAGCTTGATACGTGCTATTGATCTCGAGATTTTGAGGGTTGAAGCGCGCACGAAGACGAAGGACGCATCCGCAAGCGTGAGGAGGTACTCCTCCTCTCCCGACGTGCTGAGCAGAGCGATGTGGACGATGGGTGACCCGACACGCGGCACAAACTCTTTTTTACCAGTATGTAGCTGCCATATGACCAAGACTGCCTCCTCTCCACCACTAAGCAAGTACGCTCCGTTCGCCGTAAACGCAAGAGACGAGACAGCGTGAGCGTGCCAGTGCAGAGTAGTCGTCTGAGCAGTTTTCTCGACTCCAGGCGTCTTGACCGTCGCAGACTCGTTCAGACAGTACCACAGTCGTATGCATCCCGAGGCGTCTCCAGTCGCGAAGTACTCCTCCGACGGATGAAACGCCAAGCACGTCAAACGCTCGGGAGAGACGAACTTGGTGAACCCTGCGCTGAGGTTGGCTGTCTGGCAGACGTACGCCTTGTGACCGGCAGTAGCCACCAGCCATGCACCACTCGGCGATACAGCCAGGCCCGTCGTTGACCTCGTCTTGCCCACGCCGACAATCTCGGACGAAGTCTGGACAGACGAGCCCGCCGTCGCAGCATTCGGTGTCAACGATACCCGCAAGATGACGACGTTATCCTCCGCAGTTGCGACGCCAGCTAAGGGAACGACACGACTTAACGAAGATTTTCACAGGCACGGGGCGGACGGCGCACCTTTCGTCTTTTTCTTCGTCGGTCGAGCGGCGGCGATGAAGACGTAGCCCTTCAAAGCTTCGTGCGCAGCGAGGTGGAATATGGGCAGCGAAACACCGATCGTCTGGAGGAGCGAAGCGTCGAGGAAGTCCCACACGCGAATGTATCCGTCCAGAGAGCCGGTGATCAGCTGGAAAGGGTTGTGCGGATTGAGGATCGCCGAGGTGACGGTGTCCGAGTGCTGCGAGCTCCCCGCGCCAGCAGACACGCTGCTCGGTGGCGGCGTGAGCGTCGAGACGACCTCTCCAGTCGCAACCGAGTGGATCTTCACCGAGGGTCCCGAGGCGGAGAAAAAGTAGCTGCACGAACAGTAACATGAGCAAATGCACGGCGCACGACAACACAGCGACGCACCTCCCATCCCGCGTGAATATTGGCGGCACCCGACTCGCAGACGAGTCTGTCAGCGACTTCCACGACCAAGCCTCCTCCTCTACCTCCTCCACCTCTTTTCCCTTGGCCTTCCTCCGCTTCCTCGGGTTTGGGGTCTGCGCGTCTGGATTGGATGCATGCTGAGAGGGTTTTAAGGGAGAAGCATGTACGGCGGACGCAGTCATGGTACGCGTCCGGTCGACAGCCACAGGCATAGTCGAGCCTGGTGAGGGCGAGCGCAGAGAGTTCTTTCCAAAAATTTGCCACGTGCCCGAAATGGCAATGTCCTCGGGACCCGCTCCGGCGCCTCAACTCATCTCCCCGCGGTCGGCACCGCCGGGTGATCCGGAGGCATTTCGACTCGGCGGACAGCAGTGTCGCAATAGAGTGCATTTTGTTTCGTGTATATACAGCACGCTCTACTACAGAAGCACGGAGAGGGGAGGAATTGAGCGTGGTAGAGCGAAGGAATGGGGAAAGTGCACATATGGAATGGAGATGATGCATGTCGTAACGGTCATCGAGGAAGACAACGATGCAGTGGAGGCATGGGGGAAGGAGGGTATCGCAGTATCGTAGTATCAGAGTACAGAGGTCATAGTCATCGTAACGGTGATAGTTCCAACAACACGGGTGACGCAGACTGGCTTCCGCTAATGGTGACAACAGTTGAGGTAAGAGGTGAGACGGTAAGGAACGAGATATTCGCATGTACAGAGCAGAGGAAGCAGGGAGCGGAAGAAAGGGAAGATGTTACGAGATTTGAAAAGAAGGAGAAATGGTCCTGATTACCAGATCTGCGGAGCAGCAGGCAGGTAGTCCGCGGGAAGCAAGAACGCGTCGATACCGTTCGCAGAGAACGACGCGCCGCCAAGCGTCTGGTCTGAAAGCCAGACAGGGAGCTGCTCGTTCGACGTCGTCTCGAAGCCGCGCCAGATATTCTCAATATTGGGTGTGTAACCTTGGGCGTACTGCTGTGGGATCATCGGACCCATGTGAGCAGCCATGGACTCGGGCGACGGCTGGTATGGCGGCTCGAACGTCGGCGACGTCGGGGGTTGCGAGGTCGCTGAATGGCTGACAGCATCGGACGAGTAGCCAGCAGCGTCACTGTGGGAGCGATTCCTCTGGTCCCTGGGCATAGTGGGCGAACAAGACGAGACAGATTGTCTCCTCTTCCTGAACCGCTTGAGCATAAGCTGAAGGGTCAGGGCATATCGCTTGCCGGGGACTGCGCACGATATCGTCAGGGTCGTGACAACGATAGAAGAAAAGCTGACGTGCCTTCTGCGAGAAGGGCGGCGAGCTGCTCGACTGATTGCCTGATTTCATGCAGATTGTATTGTTCGGGGCTACACGAGGCGGCGTAAGTGGCGCAATCGCTGACACAGCTCTGGTCTGGACTCACAATAGGCGACTCAGACGCAGCAAGAACGATGCCGAAAACGTTGCAGTCGCGTGGGTGTAATGCACCGCTGAAAGAACATTCTGTAAGTTTGGGGGTGACAATCTAAGTGCGTCGCGGATACAAACCATATTTCATACCCTCCCTGTATGCAGGTGAGTTCACAGTGATGTCCAGGATCTGGCGCCCAATCTGGATCGAGCGGATAGCAAGTTCACGCTGTGCCGGTGGCATCTTCTGAACGTCCTCCGGGCCATCGATGCCCCGCAAGGCCGTTGCATTGTGGAACAGCTCAGCATGGAGGTGCTGAATCTGCAAACTTTGCCGGTAGAATGCTGGTCCAAGGTTAGGTTAATTAATAGTCCCACCCCAAAAATAGCGGGTAAAACTCACCAGCATCCTCGTACTTCTGCGAGAAGGCCTGATCCCACGTCGCATACCAATTGCGGAACTCCATATCGGCTTCACGAAGGACATTGAACGTGATCTCATCAACCGCGCGGTCGAAGAGCGGAGATAGGTTATTATGGACGCGTTCGCGAATTGCCATGAGCTCCACGGTCGAGACCAGCCGCATGTCGTCCTCAATAGCCAGGGGATGCTGGAGGAGGAGACGGCATTGCCAGATACTCTCATCGTCCTTGAGAATGGCAGGTCGCCCGGTACCGTAGGACATCCTATGACGTGACCATCAGAACGTTGACTTGGAAGCGGGAACGATTCCACGTACTGGTGCTCGAACAGGTACAAACAAAACCAGGTCCGAGAAGACACGACAAGCTGCCTGTCTTTACTTGATGTTGAAGCCTTTCCGGCCTTCATCCTCTTCAATAACTCGGGCCAAGCCTTGTGCATTGCTACAACATCACCGAGTTAGTTCAAATTGCCTCCACATCCGGAAATTGAGCTGCAAACTCACAAAGCTCCATGGCCATACGAACGGCGTGACCGCCGCTCAACCACCCGTTGTCCGACCATCCGGAGACCAAGACTATCAAGGCACGAGTCAGCGGAATGTCTCAACTGCGAACAAACCTTCTTACCCATTGCCTGGACAGCCTCCTGGCGCGTGACGGGGGAAAAGAGGGTAGCACATGAGATAGCCTGGACCTCTTCCAAACACTTCAAGAAGACATCACTGGGGTTACCTGTCGTGGCACCGTCAAACTGTCAGAATTGCAAACTTTGGCAGGATAACCAGAACTCACCGCCACCGTCCCTGACCTTGGCAGCGACCATGCAAATGACATCGACCGCAAAAGGAGAACGCTCGTGCAGCGCATCATAGGTATCCACGTTCGCGTCGAACACGGGCAGGAACGTGGAACAGCCGTGGTAGAATCTGAGACCAAACCGTTAGCGTCCCACACCAATCCATGTGCATCGGTACATCGTCGGAAACACGTACATCCTAAACAGCTCGCGGGCTTCCGCTTCGGAGAGGATCTTCTTGGTAACCACTGCAAGGAGATCATTAAAAACGCGTTCGGCAGAGTAGCAAGACCGGATTGTATTACCGTCCGGGAAGGTCGTCGATCGCGGTGCATGGTACACCTTTCTGCGCTTCGCTGGTCGGGCTTGCCTCGGCTCGGGCGAGGTTGTCCGTGCGCGGCTGGGTGCCTCGCTCTCTCCACCGTTTTCCTGTAAGGCAGCACAAAGCTCAGTCAGCGGGCCGTGATGGGAACGCATGCCCCTTCATACGAACCTTAGCGGCCCGCTCGATGGCGACATCAGCCAATCCTCGCAGGACTTCCCAAGGGGCAACCAAGCCAGAGGCGGGCAGCTCCCCACCTTCCTCCTCCACTTCAGAGGAGTCCGCGCTAGTGACAGTTGAAGAGGGGGGTGCAGCACGTTTCGATCCAGTTGGGCCCTCCTGAGGGCGTCCTCGCTGATCAACTGCATTGTACCGCATGGAAGAAACGTTCGTGGGTTGCGAGCGCGGAGGGCCCATAGTTTCGATGCTTGAGAAAGGAGGCAAACTGGGTCCGTGAGCGCCCGGGTGGGCTTGTGCCGGAGCACCATTGTTGTACATTGCGGCAGCCTGGGGATGGGTATCTGGGCCTGCCGGACGATGGCTCTGCGGATAGATCGGTTGGTGTGGGTCTCTGTGCTGCCGTTGGGCCGCAGCCAACGGATGGGCGGACGGGACGGTGCTCGTGACTAGAAAGATACCCGGTTTGAACCGGAGAGCGATGGCATGGAAGGGTTAGTACGCACCAGTAGACGGCGTGGAGACCGCCGGAGACCCAAGGGACTGAGCTCCCGGTGAGTGGTGAGCGAAGGGTGGCGGATATGGAGAGCGCGATGTGAGGGGGGCGGCGCCGCCACGCAGGTGGGCCGCGATCTCCATCAAGGTGCTCTGAATGACAGTTTGCGTCTGGCGGATATCGGCGACATGGGACTCAAGACTTCGTATACGCCTGTTCGACGCGTCTGAGCATCGTTACACGGGGACAGGACGCGACAGACTCACTCTAAACCAGCTTCGCCGGTAAGACTGGCCTCCCTCTGGGGCTTCTCGAAGAGGCACTCGAGGCCTGCATGGCGACACCTCCTACAAGGGGGATTTTCTGCGCCCTCGCAGCGCATCTTCTGCTTGCGACAGGCATTCTGCAAAAGATGAGAGTGAGTTGGCAGGGAAGGGCTGCGACGACCAGGAAAGCGGGACGTACACATGCACCTAGAATGATTGCGGTGAATACGGTCCGATGTCTGACGGGAGGATAGAAATGGAGACTTACGAGGGACCCTGTTCAACGTCCTGACTACAGGCTTCTGCTCGGGTTTGTGGCCCGACTTCGGGTCGCCGTCCATGTCCTCCTGCTTCTTTACGCTGAGGCCAAGGTTCGGGTTGCTGGAGCCGGGGTCCATGGATAAGGGGGCAATCGATGGTGCGATGATGGGCGTGGAAGGGGCGCGCGCGGGAGACGTGCGGAGAGAGGGGCACTAGTGGGCGAACAAGGCGTCGGAGGCGGATGCGGACGCAGACGCGGGGGAGCGGGCTCGGAGCGAGGGGACGGAAGAGGACACAGGCTGGGGGAAGGAGGAAAGTTGGCTCGGGGACGGGCAAACAAGGACAAGCCCGGGGGCCATGCGCATGGGCGAGATGAGCACGTTCTCGTTCTGCTGCTTCCCAATCTGCCGCGCTTCTGTGTGCCCTGCTCCCTGAGCCTCAGCCTGTCTGCTCGCAGTCATCGCCCTCTTCTGCCACCAGGCCATTCCGATGGATGCGCGTCCCCCCGCGTTCCAGAACCCCGCTCCCACCGTCTGTCCTATCGCCCCCTCCCCTCCCTCTCACTGATCTGCGCTCCCATCTTCAGCTCTCCGTCTCCCTTGCGCCCCTGCCGTACACCCCAGAACTCCCATATCGCTCAGAAGCAGGCCACGAGCCACGCCTTCTCTGCCACCGTTTTCCAGGCCAAGTCTCTTCCCTGATTGTCGCCCGTCTTACACTCAAGCTCAGGCCTCCATAGTTATATCTCGGCCTCAGCCCTTCGGCGGTCTCTCTTGCACCCCCTCGCGTCGGAACTCTCCTCAACTCGTGTACAGACCACTCTCTCGGGTTGGAGGCCTCCTCTCTCGCGTTCTCATGCAACCCCGCTGCGCAGGACATCTCTGGCGCTGGCGCAACTCTGGCTACACGGTAACGGATGTTCCCCTGGATATTCTCGCCGAGACTCGTTCCAGTATGTCATCCACAACGCGTCAATGACATCCAACTGCCCCATCACCTCGCGCTCATCACCCTCGATTGGCCCACAAACCACGAACATGCTTCGGAGTTGAGACTTGTAGGCACCCTCTCGGTAACGGCTGATATCGGAGGCATTACGCAGATTTTCACGAGATGCGGATTCATTGATTCCTCCTTCCGCCGTCCCCCAAAGCGCCACGGCTGGAAACCCAGCATGTCGCTGGATGCTTGTAATCACCACACAGCGAGTAATAGCCTGTACGCGTGTTGCATCGGAAATCTATATGTTCTATCAAATCGTCTACGTTGTCATACGAGCTGTTCTGATAATCCGGAAAGCTCAGCGCTCATTGCTCGTCGTTGTCCCGAATTGCTACCTGCGCGAAAATAGCAGCGTTCGCGTCGACTCCTGCGAGTGCAAGTCTGCTGACGGACATGTCCTTGCCCGCGGACCCGGCTCCGTCGCGGTGCGCCAGCTCCGGTTACGGGCGCTCCGACGGGCGCCAAGCCTTTGGCGGTTCCTGTGCTGCGCCAGCGACGCTGAGAGCGCGTACAGCTTGGCACCCGTCCACGTATACATCGTATTTATCCAGCACCTGCCCATTCCGCCGTCTCTCCTTCGACAACCGTTCAGCAGAGCCTGAGTGATATCCGTAAAAGACGCAAACATGTTGATGTCTATGCTCTCGCATCTCCTAAGGTATGTGCTCGAGCTCGTGTGACGTCTATCCAACGCCTACGCGGGGCATTCACATGTTCGCCTCTTCGCAGTGCCTGGTTTGCCTTCCTGCTTCCGAGCTACGCGACTTGGAAGGCCCTCGCGCACCGTCCTGTCTCTGAGCCGGATCTCGAGAGGTGGTGCATGTACTGGGCCGTCGTAGGCGCGTTTGTCGCGTTCGAATACGTGACCATCTGGCTGCTTGACTGGTGAGTGATCCAGATCCCGCAGTGTCAGCTGAACACCCTCACTGAACCGCACGTTCAAAGGGTTCCGTTTTACTGGGAGTTCCGCACCGTCTTCCTCCTCTTCCTATCGCTCCCGCAGACGCAGGTACGCCCCGATAAGCTCTTGTTCCGTGTCCCCTAAATTGCGGAACCCTGACACGACACGCCTCCCGCAGGGCTCCACCTGGGTCTACCAAACATACCTTCAGCCTTTCCTCATCAAGAATCAGGCTGACATCGACGCCAGCATCACCGCAGTGCAGACCAACACCCTCGCTTTCGTTCAGTCCCGCATCCAAGTCTTCTGGCAGACCTTCTGGGACCTCGCGACTAAGTCCGCGGCCAGCAACCAGCCGCGTGCCCCCGGCGCTCCCCAAGCTGGCGCCCCCGCGGGCCAGCAGCAGCAGCCTGCTTCTGGCGCGAACTACGTCGAGCTCGCACGCTCCCTGTGGACCTCGTACGGCTCTTCTCTGATCGGCGCGGTCAAGCAGGCCGCTAGTCCTGCTACGGGTGCCCAGCCTGCTGCTTCCCGCGCTCAGGCTGCCAGTGCGAGCCGCCCCGCTGCTTCTCCCGTCCCGTCCCCTTACGACGTCGGCTCGTCGAGCTCTGTGCAGGTCAACCAGAACGCGTTCTCTTCGGAGATGGTGAACAACTTCTCGCCTGCGGCTTCATCTTCCCACCTCCCCCCTCCCTTCCCGGAGCCACAGGTCGTGCCTCCGCAATAGATACACAAGGGGTATTGGAACCTCCCTCAGGGTAGACTCGGACGTTCATGGACAATGTATTTAAACACGGCTTTCCAACTTGCTATCGCTATCGGTATTCGGTCATCTTGCTAGTGCTCGGGCATTGTATGTAGTAGTCGGTCGGTTAAGCAATGGATCGTGATCGCCGGTGCAAGATATGGGCACCCTCGTACACCTCTCCCCGTAAGCAAGAAATACAAGTACGTCAGATACAAACTAGCACAAACGACCCTGCCTTCTCATGCCAGCTTCACGGGCTCTCCTTCCAGCCAGTGAGTTTGGAGAGCGTGATGGATGACGTCCTGCATGCGATCCTTGAGTTCGAAACTGGACGTGGTACGGTTTGACTACTCACCTGCGCAGAGGGAAATGTCGCATTGCAGACGGAAGCGCCAGAGACGTATTGGCAGACATGGAGCTCCTCATCTCCTTGAGATCGCGAACGAGCAGGTACTTGACTGCTGATAGACGACACGCTCCCTTGCCTGGAACTGGAGTCCGAACTGGAGCTGCCCTCGTCCGGATCCGGGACAAAGTCCTCGTCGTCATCGTCGTCACCGACCTGGCCATTCCCCTCGCGTGCGCTCGCCATATCCTCGAGTACCTCCTTCAGCTTCGTAATTTCCCTCCGGGCGATCTGGAGGTCTACCCTCAGCCGCACATTCTCCCCCTGCAGCGTCGGCATCAGCGCCGCGCGCTTCCGCACGTCGTCGTTCGTCCGCTCGTCCTTCTCCGTGAGCACCTGGCAGAGCCCCTTCCACTTCTCGACCTCCTTCCGCAGCATCCGCACCTCCTGCTCATGCGTCCCGCGAACCATCGCGAGCCCCTGCTCGACCTGGCCCTCCGCAAGGACGGCACGCTCCTCGAGCGCCCTGTTCTCCTTTGCGAGGCGCTGCGCATTGGTCGACGCGTCGTCAAAGAGCTTCTTGTACAGATCCCGGTGTTCTTCTGTGTCCTTCAAGCGAGACTCCCATATCCGGATCGTTGCCTCGACGCGTTCAGAGAGCGTGCCAGTGTCAGCTTCAGCTTTGGTGAGCTTTGCTTGCGTGTTCGCGAGCTCCTGTTCGAGATCCGTGACGCGTCGCTGCGCCGCTGCGAGAGCGGCTTCTGCTTGGAGTCGTGCGTCACCATCGCGTGCGGTATGCTGTTGAAGGGCCTGCGTGAGCTTCTCCTTATCCGTTTGCATGGTTTCGATCTCGGTCTGGAGCTCAACGAGTGAGCTTTCAAGCTGCGACAGCTGCTCTTCACGTTCTTCCACAGTCTCCTTGAGCTCGCGAATCTCGGACTCGAACTGGGCACGTTGCTTCTCGAAGAACAGTTAGCTACATAGAATTAGGAGTGATGAGTAACATACGTTGTCGCCGTCCGTCAGCTGAGTCACTTGCAGCTGCAGCTCGACCAGCTGGCTTTCCAGCAGGGACACCTGCTCTGCCTTCTCGTTCGATGCTTTCCGGAGAGCCTGCAGCTCCGCCTCGAAGGCTGAACGTTCCTGGATGGCATACGTCAGCATAGGTACCGTGTTTCTGATAATCTGTACCTACTTCCGCACTCTTGCCTTCTAGCTTTGATATATGCCCTTGGAGCTCTCCAATCTGCTCCTCAAGTTGCGTCAACTTCTCGTCCTTCTCTTCGAGAGCAGCGGTCAGCTCCGTTATGTGGGTATTGAGAACGGAGTGATCCTGAGTATGAGTAGTATCAGTGGAAAGGCCTCTAGGCCATGGTAAGTAAACAGAACGCACCTGTGATTGACTGTCCGCTTCTGCTCGTTGTGTAGTGCTGGTAGGCGGTGGTTCCTGCAACGTGACTTCAGGAGACAGCATCTCACTGTGCGTCCCTTCTTGAGGATCCTGTTAACCGCATAATTAACAAATAGAGACTGCAGGGTGAACATGAATGACAATACCTTGTTGTGATCCTCAGACGGTGTGAAATGTGATAGTATCATTGCGTTCTCCTCTTGTGTCGGAGGGTCTTCGGCTGGCGCGCCACCATCCCAGTCAACGTATTGATCCACCGTAAAGTCCTCTATGGTGTCCTGTGTGAAAGGATTCATCGCATGCTGCTTCTTGCGAGCGCTCCTCTCGGGTGAGCTGAATTCCTCAATGTCATCAAATTGAGTAGAGACAAGATAGGGAGTGAAGTCGGGTGGGGAAATATTGCTGATGGGTCGGAACTCCTTAGTCTTGCCCTTGCCCTTCGTCCGGCCCTTCATCTTGGAAACTACAGAGGACGAGCTCCCATGGGCGCTGGCTTGGTGAGATCGGCCGGGAGTACTTGGGAGATCGTGCATAACATCGACGTCGTCTTGCGTCGGGTCGTACGGGGCATCGTCGAGGGGTCCAGGTGCGCTTGTGGGCTGTGTCTCTGGGACAATACCATCCCTACTGAAAGTGTCGTTGGCGGAAGGACGACCGCGCAAGATCGCAGGCTTCGAAGGCCCAGGTACAGGATGCGAGTCCGCCGGAGCGTGCGAACTGTGAGGAACATCCAATGGCTCCAGCTCGAAGAACAACCCAGCAGCCTCTTGGGTATTCTCTTCCTCTTCTTGCATGAGAGCCTGACGGGTCTGGGGAGATACGTCAGCCGTGGTGGGCTTTGCGATATCCATTGCTTTCTGCCGTCGGGACGTTCGGTGTCGATTCTCATTAGATGAAGAATCTTCGGTCTCGGAATGACCAGCAGGATCACGACGCGCAAAGCTCGCACCCTTGGACTTTGCTGGGGGCTTCAATACGCGTCCATCATTACGACGCGAGGTGGCCGTATCTCGAGAACGCGAGCCTGGACGAGCATCTGAGGTGCGAGAAGATTGTTGCAATGATTGTCCTGTGCCGTTGGAGTGGATGGGGGGTTCTACGGAACGTTCTCCGCGGGAGGAGTCACGACCAGACGAGGATGCATTGCTCCGACTCTCCCGTAGTCGCTTAAGATGTCGCGGAGGGCCCACCTTTGAGAGAGGGACATCGTTTGTTCCTCCACGTTCCTTCTTCACACGAACTTCTGCATCGTCCGCTTCCGCATCTGCTTTGCGCTTGCCTGCAGCCTTAGACTGTGATACGGGCGGCGAGGCCATTTCCTCCTCCTCAACATCTGTCTCAGTCCCAATCACGGCCTTCTTGCCGAGCTTCTTCTGAGCCACCACCTCGTAGCTGGACTCCGGCGCGTGCGACGGTTCGCGTCTTGGGGACACAATCTCAACCTCGACTTTGCGCCTCTTGCTAGGGCGCGAGGGCCCCGCTTTCTCGTTCTCGTCGCCGCTCTGATGATCACGAGTAGCTCTGCGACGTTTTCGAAGAGGAGATAGGCGATCCCGCGATTGAGACGGAGACGCGGGCGATCCCGATGTCGTGTTGGGAGTGGGGCGGGTGGTTGTGGATGGGGTCAGGGGGTTCGCGAGGGACTGACGCGTCCGACGCGTCGTGTTGGCCGTAGAAGTACTCGTCGAGCGTCGTTTCGTCTTCGACGATGCCGTAGAACCGCGAGATTTGGCCCCGGCTAGCACGTAGTCAGCGACGCCACAGTCGCGTTCCTGCAATTGAGCACGTACCAGACTTCCGTTTCTCTGCCTCCTTCTTCTTCTTCGCCTTCGCAATCTTCCAGTCCCGAATGAGGTCGTCTGTGCAGTCATGCTTGGGTACCCAGCTCTGCGCCCATGGCTTTCCAGTCGCGGGATCATTGCCTGCCCACCGAACTCTGTACTCCTTCGCGCGCTCTGCTGTAATTTCTATCACGTCCCAGAGGGTTTCATCGTCGTTCTCTTTAGGCACGAACTGCGTCTGGTATGGTTCGATCTCCAATGAGGAGGAAGGCCCGGGGTCAGGCATTGCAAAGGGGAGAGGAGGTGGAGGTCAAGGTCGCTGCGGCACCTGCAGCGCGCCAAACGGTGAGTGGGAGCGGGCGCTCCGCTCGTTTCGGTCCGGGCGCAGGGTCGATCGCAACGTCGAAAGCGGACCCAGTAGGGGCCCTGGATGGAGATAAAACACCCTGCACAACACCGTTAATTCAACAGCCCCGCAACCTGGCTTCGCGCTCGGGAGTACTTGACAACAAGCAAAGGGGAATGCAATAAGTTATGGCTACTCCATCCAGTATGATACTGTTACAAGCGAATATTACAACCCTAAGCGTTCACCCTGTGCCTCTTGAATGCAGCCTCGACATCTCCAGCAGTGTACTCGAGCGTCACTCCCGTCTCTTTGTAACACTGAGCGATTCTCTTGTTGAACAAATCCGTGATGCGCAAGACCTCCTCCTCGCATGCCTTCCACACGCCCACCATGACCGTTCCGGGCGCGATGCCGGTGCTTGCACTGGCATCCTCCGTCGTGGCCTTCTCGGAGGCCTCGTCAAAGTGCTTCTCGACACGCTTAAATAGAGCGTCAACATGTTTGCGGATGTCCTTGGCGTTGTACTCTTTGACCACCTTCTTGAGAGACGACTTTGAATAGCTGCTGTTGGACGATATCTCGGACGGAGCGGTCGTCTTGAGGAGACGCTCGACGCCTTCGAAGTATTCCTGTAAGCAGAGTGTAAGAGGGCAGACCTAGACAACATAATCCCAGAGCTCACGATGATCTTCGCGAACGGCCGTCGGAGGACAATCTTGACGTATGCATTGAGGTTCTCTTCGTATATAGCCTCTGCGCGCTTCAAGAAGGCAGCAACAGTGCCAATCTCAATCTGCGAGATCTCGGCCACGAAGTAATGCATGTTCTCTGTTTATTCGGTCAGTCGTCGGAACTCATTTGCATCGTCAATGAACGAACCGATGAGTATGACATGGTAGTTGAGCTGGCCCTTGTCTTCCTCGTCTCCACTCATCTTGGCCATCTGCTTGAGTGCGTCGAACATCGCTTGCACAATCCTGTCGTAGGCGACATCGACACTCTGTCGGATCTCAAGCGTGTCTGAGCCGATGAGCTGCGTCTCGACCCGGCTGATGTATGTCGGGAAGTACTTGATGAAGGGGGCAACGCCCTTGCGCTTCTTGCTGGTCAACTTGGTCTCCTCGATAGACTTGATGTGCTCGGTCTGTAACAATAACAAGTACCCTTTAGCTCGGAGCCTACGCACTACATATGGAAGACTTACCACTCGTCGCTCGAACAAGGCTTTCAGGCGCATATGTTGCTTTTCCAATGCGCCAAGTAGGAACGCGTTGCCGCGCTCCTCCGCCTCCGACTGGAACTTCTCCAGAGTCGCAAGCATACCAAACACTTGTCTGAAATTCCCTCCGAGTTATGGCTTACACGGAGCATACAGTCCGGATCACTCACAAGTTATCTCGAGCCATAGCGGTATCGAGCCATGTCTTGAGTTCCATCGGGAGGAATCCAAAGATTAAATCCATAGCTGTCCGCAAGAGTTTGGTGGTCGCTGGATTAAGACCTGCCCACCGCGCTGCTTGTCGGCGGAAGTAGTTTTCCAAGCCCATGTAGTCAGCGAATGTCTGCGCAGCATCATCCGTGTGCAGGAAGTACGCTATCCAACTCTCCTCCGCATAGATGGTGTGCGCTAGTTGCTCCAGTACCATACTGAGTGCCTGCGAGACAGGTATGCAAACATGAACAACGTTTCCTGGTATATTAGATATTGGAAAATCACCTCAGATGCACGCATCTCTCCATCGCCACCGTCTTTCTTGTTGTCCCGCCTGTCGAGCGGTGAACGAACGATGGTGCCCGCACGGCGCATGCCCTGTGCCGCCTTGGCAGCATTGCTCGTCGGGGTTGTGCCAGCGAATCCATCCGTTTCTTCTTCCACAGGAGCCTTCTTGACAGTAGAACTGTATGCAGAGAGCAACGCCTTGATTTGCGTGGCATGCAGCTCGCTTACCGCAGAGAAGTACGCCTGATAGTGGTACAATCAGAGTATGTGTGAAGAACCTCCTTGTCATACATACCCCACATATCTTTGCATACGTGCTATCGTCCATCTCTTTGACGTACAGGAGCAGGCCACGGTACCGTTCGAGGTAGGTCTCGAAGCTCCTGTGGTCCTTGATAGATACGCGGCCCCGGGCAGTGCGGCTTATTCCATTGTCATCACCAAGTAACATCTTGCCCTGGATGACGTGAGCACTGAGCTTCTGGAAGAGAGGGTATAGCAAAGAGTAGCGCACCTGTGCCGTGAAGACGATAGACAAGTAGTCGTAGACACGCTTGCAGAACTGAGCATTGTACTTCCTGTACTCTTCCAGACGTTCCATCGTCGCGGCCATATCTGAACAAGATGTGAGAGCAATCCAGGGCCATACACATGAGCGATGCATACCTCGATCTCGTCCAGCAAGCAGCGCCTTGTAGAGGACTGAGACGGAGGCTTCGAGGTTCTTGATGCTCCATGTTTGCTCTAATGACTCTTGCGTGAGGGAGAGTAATGAACTCGAGTCCACTTGTACAGTTTGCTGCGATATTTCTTGATCAGCGGGTAAGTGCCAGCCGTATCGAACCATGGACGTACCAGCAGTTCCTCGAGCTCGTTCAGAAGAGCTCGTTGGTTCTGCGTCTGCACTTGCAAACCACGACCCTGTCCCTGAATGTAGGCAATGTCATCGCTGACCGCCTGAAACATCGTTAGTTTTTGTAACTTTACACAAGCGTGTTATCTCTTACGTTCAGATGGATCTTGTAAGAAGAGACAACGCTCCCCATCGTGTCCAATTCGTTGATAGCGTCATCCAAGAACTTGAGCACAGTGCCTATCCGGTCGTCAGATTCTATGAATGAGTGGATGTTGGCCTGGTCGTTGGCCAATGTCAGCACTGCGCAGCACATGCAGCTCGATAAGACGAGACCTTGTCAAGAGCCATGAGCTCGTCAAGCAGCCTAGCCTCAATCTGTTCCGCGGTTCCAGTAAGTGCTCGGCGGCCCAAGATGTCGTCGCTGGCCCACTCATAACCCTCGAGCATCTCTTCCACACTCTCCAGCGTAGCTTGAGCGCTCTCATCCTCAACCTCCCCAGTACCTTCGCCTTCGCCGTCGACCTCTTCGTGAAGCATCGCGTCGCCCGACAAGACACGATTGAGAGTCGCCTGGTTAGCGGGATCGAAGAAGGAAACACGAGTATTCTCTCGTCGTTGCCCGTTGCCCGACTCCGTGGCTCCGTAACTAGCGCTGCGCACTGGTTGTTGACGCGCCGAGGGTGTTGGTGTGATGGAAGAAGGGGTAACGGAACCAACTGCATTCGGAGACATCGCATATGCCGACCTTGGAGAAGGTTGCGCGACAGATGCAGATGCCGGAGAAGCTGCACGGGGAACATCTAATGAACCACGCGTCGTGCTATAGCCGTTTGTCCGGACCTCAGTATATTGGAATTCTGATTGGACGGAGGTGACAGAAGATGGGTAGGCGATCGAAGGGGCCTGACTGGACGTTGTTGCAGCAGACGTCCGACTAGATGTATCAGTGTTCGAGGGTAACCGCGCATGCCGCGGGCGCAGCGCGCTGGGCGGTGGCAATGGTTCTCGAGGTTCTCGGGATGGTGTTATTGGGCGTGTGCGAGACGGGGTCGCTGTTCGTTCTGGGACCGTGGATGGCGGGGGCCTCGTTAAGTCGGGCGAATCTGCTCGTGGTGGACTGCGTGGTCGCCTCGCTCGCGACGACGATCGGACAGAAGGGGTGGAAGAGGGGTTGACACCACTTGCGCGTCCTGTTCGGCCATTGGTGTATGGTGACGCCTCGCCGTAACCGTTGGCTACAGAACGAACAGGTGTGGTCGGTGGTAAAGGTGCGCCATTGGTAGGAGTAGGTGCTCGATCCATTCGCTGGAATGCAGGTTGGGCGGTCCTTGCTGGCGGTGAGGAATGCTCGGATACATGAGCACCAATAACAGAACAGGCGACGTACAGATATCGCTCGCAGTCGAGTCACGTACGCCCGCCAACTCCAGAAGGGCTTCTGGGCCCATAACCTGGCGGAAAAGCCGCACCAGGTCGGTGAGGAAGCTGCTCTGGTCCCGTTGATTCTCAGTTTGCCACCGGTGGGATCGTGCTAGCACTATGTTGAACGCAAGGGGCTGCAACGGCCGCGGTGAAACACCTTCCTCTCCCACTTCGTGCGGTGACTCACATTAAGCACTTCTATGCCCCTCAACTCCATGATGTTCCATGTCTTCCCAACGGAAAACGAGCCGTTAGAGTTCAACTTTGACTTATGGATGAAACCGGCGCCATTATTGGACCCTACGATGCAACGGTTCACTACGCGACGAGATCGACCCGTAGCTGCAACGTACTGGAGAGAATGATAAAGCGGGGCTTCAAGCCACCTTCCTCCGTGGTGTCCGACTCCCAGATCTTGATGTGTGCGACGTAGGTCTGGTCGGTTAACCTGTTCGCGAATGCTGTGGCGATGATTCTCTGGCGGACAGCCTCGTTGTCCGTAGCATTGAAGGTGTCGGCCATGTACGTGGGCACGGTGTCAAGCAGTAAGCAAGAGTCTGGAAATGCGATACGAGTACTACAGTCGACTTAGTGCAGTAGTTACAAGTAACCACGTGCGTGTATTTGGTACTGTTGTTCAAAGGCTTTGACGCCGACAAGGATGAGTTTTGTACATGCAGTTACTCTCTGGCTCTAATCTTCTGTTGTATGCAATTAATGACATCCATTCGGCGCTTGCTGGAGTTTTTGGCATCTATTCCCGCACCTCCAGAGGCTCATAGTAATCTGCGCTCTTCCTACCACGTCTCCGTAACCACCCAAGCAAACCACCTCCATCCTGACTGGCCTTCCGTACCTCGCCATTCTGCAACACCTCGTACCGTGTCCCCCTCCAGACCACCACGTTCCCGACAATCGCAACGAACCATATCGGCAATGCAAGTAACTCCCGAACGATCCATGCAAAAATGAACTGTAACCGGATAGCGGTGGGCATGGGATAGCCTGCCAGGGAGGCGTACACGTCGAAGTCCACGTAAAGCCAGACGAGGAAATGAAGAAGGAGAAAGAGCCATGGCGGTATTCCTAGCAGGTAATTCAAGCCAAGTGATGCGAGGCAACCGGCGAGGATGGATTCGGTGAAGGGCTCGACCATGGTGGCAGCGAACACCATGCGTTTCCGTACGCGGATCCACCGTATACGGCGGGCAATGTAGTCCATGAGGGTCATATCTCCGATCGCGTTGTGAGCGACGTCGCAGGAGAGGTCGTGCCGGAGGCCCAGCTCGTGCCATAGTGCTCCGGCGATCATGTTGTCCTCTGCGAGGAAACGACCAAACGCCTCCAGACCTCGTTCTCCGGGTTGTTGACCACCGTTCTCAGCATTCGCGATGGGTCGAAAGGAACCATCAACGCGCTCCAGGTCCGATTTGCGGTACAAGCACGACTTGCCGACCACGCAAGATTCTACCGCGACCGTATTGATCGCGATGTACATCTTGGCGTGGTTCGTATTGAGGAACGCTTGCTCGACGTAGGACCCAAGGGAGGGTTTAGAGACATAGGCGAAGGGAACATGGTGCACAACACCAATTCGATGTTTTGGGGGATGCGCGGTAGAAGGGGGGCTGAGAATGTCGACCGATCGAGCAAGTGTTCCGACATCGACCATGACATTGGAATCAAGAACCCAGAGGATATCGTGGGCAGCCTGGCGGTAAGCCGTCATCAAGTTGTTCACCTTCGGGTTTACTCCAACGGTCAAACCGTTTCCTAAGATGAAATTAGAGCAAAGTGCAAAAAATGCCACAATCTTATACATACGGATAGCAATGCGAGCATTGACGTTCGGATACTTGGCCATGAGATCGCGTACAATGGGCAGGGCTTGATCGTCTTCGTCGTCCACGCAGAACCATAGCTCGAAGTTGGCATATTCTTGCATGAAGGTGGACTCCAGGTTTTCATAAAGATTCGTATCAAGGCCTTTCAGAGGTCGTATGATAGACACCCCTGGTACGGATGATGCGGGGGCGGATGCAAGCGGTGAACGGGGACGTAGTCTATACCGCTTGCGACTAATAACGATGAGCAACTTGGAGGAGGACACCGGAGAAGAAACTCACGCAGCGACACAACCAATCATCCCTATAGTCCACAGACTGATATACCACACGACGCTTGCGGATGCCAAGGCGAGCTTAAGGACATGTCGCGACTCGGACTCGGAAGCCATGGCCAGAGTGGCAACAGAGCAATTCTTGTCAGCTCTGAAGGTGATGGTGAGCCACCCTTGCTAGGGCGTTGGGGGAGAGGGAGCTTGCAGACGTTGTCGCAGCAGAGAATTGCCTCGCGTGAAGGTCGAGGACAAGTGCACAAGTCCGAGCATTGGCCGCACCGACTCCGAAGGCGCTGCCGCCGGAACCCGGGGCATTGATCGGACGTGTCACCGTCACTTCGTGACGACACGCGTTTATGGTCTGCACGCGCCTGGCACGGCGCGACTTGTGCTTTGACGCGTCCTTGTCCTCTCTCTTCTCAGCCCTCATTACACTCCTGAGGTGTACCCGTGATACCGCACGTCTTGGGTATGTCAGACTGGAAGGCTCCGTTCAAAAGAGGAGTCTCTTCGTTCCGTGCCGGGAACCACGAGGATGCTATTGTTCGTTTCTCCGAGGTGAGGTTGGCCGCTTCTGCGCATGCCACCAACCTTCTCATGTACATGAACAGGCCCTGAAACTCGGTGGAGATGCATGCACGGTATGCGACGCGCGAGCCGCCGTTTATCAGAAGATGGGCAAGCTGAAAGAAGCCCTGCGCGATTCGAAGACCGTCATCGACGCGCAGCCCACTCGCTGGCAGGTCGGTCCATCCCCTCCTCTCAAGTTCGTTTTAGTTGATATCACTCCAGGGATATGCACGCTCTGCACGTCTTTTCTTACAAATCAAGAAGTTCGACGCTGCCTCGCGAATGGTGGAGCTGGCTCTGGAGCGCATCCCCTCCGAACAAACCGGGCGTAGAGACGAGATGGTGGCTTTACAGACAGAGATCCGAACCTCTCACGATAACGCAACTCAAGAAGCCAACAAGCTCGCCTCCCTGCGAGCTTACCACTTCGGCAAGCTCCCTGTGGAAATCGCCCACACGATGTTCTCCATGGTCCTAGCCGATGACCACGCTTATGTGGTTACGCTTGCGCAGGTCTGCAAGAACTGGCGAACCTCAATCCTGGGAACACCAGCTTACTGGGGTACACTTGCTCTCTCGAAGCACAACCCCAAGCGTAAGATCAAAACCTGGAGGGAACGATCGAAGAATCGAATTCAGGAGATCGCCATTCTTCAGCATTACCCCCACGACTCCCCCGCTCACCATGAAGAACTCCGCACTCTTCCTATCAAACACCTCCGTGTACTACGATTCGAGGAGATACCGTTGAGAAGTATTGCACGAGGAATTCCCCACGACCTTGCCCGGATTGTCCTTGACACTTTCGGGGGATGGCCCGTGCTCAGACCACTATCAATCCGCGCGGATATCGAGTGGCAAGGAAACGACCCTACATTTCGCTGCCGAGACCTCACTGTCAGCGGATGCAAACCAGATTGGTCCAATCTCAGCAGCCGGTTGCAGGATCTCCGAACATGCACGTTGGAAAACTGTCTCAGCGTCCAAGACTGGCCTCATTTCTTGTGGCTTCTGCGTTCCAATCCTGCTCTCGAACAACTCTCTTTGGAGGGTTTCTATCCAAATTCTTACGACATCCCCGCGGACCGCGATATCCCTCCAACCATTTCTCTTCCCCGCCTATCCGAGTTGCGCTTGACATCTACCGTTCCGGGACGCTTATTCTCTCTCCTCTCCCTGCCGTCCTTGAGGAGCCTCTACTTCGTGTTGTGTCGACAGACTCTGGACGACGCGCTTCAACATCTCAAAACCGGGGTGGCATCCACCCTGACCACGTTATCCATTCAAAGCGCAAGCTTCCTCCCGGAAACTCTCCTTAGCGTTCTCGCCGCAACAACTGCGCTGGAGACGCTCCATATCATCGCTATCGGTATCAAGACCGCTAACGCCATTCTTGAAGGGCTCTCACGTCCGCCTGCTCCCTCCACGGCGGAGACACCTCCAGCCGACACACCGCCTGTACGCGTATACTGCCCTGCGCTCCGTCACCTTGACTGTTCGCACAACCAGGACGTTAAAGGTGGGCCGCTGGTGCGGCTAGTCAAGTGGCGCCTGACAGAAGCGGAGAGGTCTGCAAACTGCGAGGGAGAGGAGGCTGGCGGTCCGGTCCAGCCCGTGCGACGGTTAGAGACACTTGTGATAGATGGATGTCCGCAGGTGGACCCGGAGGTGCTGCCGTGGTTGAGGCAGAATGTCGCCGTGGTGAGCTGCGTTTACATGTCGAAGAAGGCTGCCGGTTGGAAACGGTGAGCAGTTACTATGTAGCTCGAAGGAGCGTGCGCAGTAGTAGATCTCCGGTATATAGGGGTCTCGCGATGTATTGTATATCAGGTAAGTATGCCCAACCTAGTGCTACAATTCTTGCTTGCTGAGTCGGGGTCTACTGCAGTTCCGTCAATCCGAACAGCTCGACCGTGTTCTTCCATGCCTTTTCCGTGACCTTCTCGAACGGGACGCCCTCGTTCAATCGATGGACAACCCATGCGACACCCCCTGTCGCGCTCGGCTCGTTGCGCCCCTTGACCGGTCGACCGTATACGAATGACTCGGGCTTGGTGGCTGCGGGGAAGTAAAGGGAGTTCAGGGAGGGCGGGAGTGAAGTGAGGTGCGCTTTGGACGCCTGGGTGGATGTCATAGAACACCATGGAGCATCTGAGTGTCTCTTTAGCTTGATTGCATCGAGCCCAGGTGGGAAGGTAGCTCACCTGTCTCGAACATGATCCATTCTGGACGAACAGCTTTGACAGTAGCGAGGTTTTCTGGAGTCTTCAGGGAGCAGCCGTTTACTCTACAGGTTCTCCTTGGTCGGTGATACGATGTCGCCCAGGCTAAAGAAGATATCTCACCCTATGTGGAAACCCATGTCCATCTGTCCGAAGGCTAATAGTCAGCTGAGATGCTGCGGTAACAGTTAAATCCCACGTACGAGTTCAATCGCTTCTTCGGGCGTGCCGGTGAAGCTGTGGACGACTCCGCCCTTAGCACCGACGGCTCTGCCGCCATCCTTGTCAAAGCCCTCTTCGCGCAAGATCTGCACGAAGTCCTTGTGTGCAGCACGCGAGTGTAGGAACAGCGGCAAATGGTACTTTTTTGCCAATCCCAGTTGTGTACCTTTGAGTTAGAATTGAGTACGTCAAGCCCGCGAAAAAAATCATAAGCTGAATCCGTACGGAAATGGCGCCGCTGTACCTCTGCTGGCGCAAAGTGTGTTCGGTCGTAGTCTAGTCCGGTAAGGTTGTACGTCAGTGCATCGTCGAAGGTAAAGTATGAGTGTCGTCCGTACCAAGCCCGCATTCACCAACCGCGACGACTCTGCCCTTCCCAGTCAGGTTGGCGGCGATCACCTTGTCCAGCTCTTCCAGGTACCTGTCCGGTCCTGAGGGGAACTGGTCAAACTGCGACGATCGTGTCGGATGGCATCCCACAGTTGCGTAGAGCCCAAGCTGTTGTGCGAGTTCCAAGGCCTCCTTGGACTCGTGGAGGCTGCCTCCAGTGATGATCATGCTCTTCACCCCTGCTGCTCGCGAGCGTTCGAGCATGGCCTCTAGGTCGTCTAGGTACGAAAGGTCGTCAACACGCATGCCTTGAACTTCTTAGGCAGAGCGCCATACCATCGTGTTTCCGCTTCCCGTGGTAGAGTCCCCGAAACACAGGGTCGGTCAAGTTGACTGTATCGTCGCACGTCAGGCGACTGCGTTTTTCGAGAGCGAGTGGCTCGTCATCTCACCAGCAATATCTAGGGGCGACGAAGTACACCGTCAATGATACATAGATGCTGAAGCGCTGAAGATCGATTGCACGAACCAATGAACCTGTACTTGCTAGGATCATGAGCTTGTGCTTGTGGTTTGGCAGCGACCACTGTGACCGGCATCGTGCAAATCGAATGAGCTGGTATAATTGTCTTTTCCCCGAAGACCGACTGCGCGCGACGCGTGGAAGAAAGCAAGGAGAAGTGGCGAGAGCGCATGCACATATGGGCACGTCCGGACCGAGGCGACTCGGGGACAACCCGGCATGTCTAAAGATCTCTTGAGGTTGAGTGAGAAGACGCTGTTGTACGTCACCATCTTCCACTGCGTCGTCGACGTCTACTACGACGCTCTTGTTGTTCTCCACATGCCAGCTATCTTCCTGTGTTAGAGAGTCGTTAGCAGGAGATGCATCCCCCAAGGAAATGATATCACATGGAGCGATCAACAGGAGCCGGTCTCTGTGGATGCCGCCCCACGATGGTCAGGGCGCGAAGTCTCTGCCTAAGTAGTTCCGAAGCTTGCATGTATGCGGGGAGTCCTATGACTGCCGCCACCGCCGCAGTGGTTCGCCCTGCTTATTCCCCGCTTCATCACTTCCCCGGACCCCGGTCGACGGGACGCTCTGCTCTCTCCCTTTAACTCGGGTCCTTCGCTTGACGGCTCTTCCCCGCTCTCCTCCTCGTAACCATGTCCGTCGACCGTGTCAAGCAGCTCGTTTCTCACCTCACCCCGGGGGCGACCAAAGGCCGCGACGCCCTGCTGCGCAAGTCGCCGGACGATGTAGTCATCACCATGGCCATCCGGTCTCCGATGTGCAAGGCGAAGAAGGGAGGGCTCAAGGACACCAAGTGCGTATATCTGCACCCGTGGGCGTTCTGACCATGTCTGACCCCGGAGTTCAGGAGCGATGAGATCCTCTATGAGATCTTCAAGGTGCGTCCCCCCTGTTGTTCCGTACACTCCGGCACCAACACCACACACCGTATCACAGCAAGCCGTCGCTCGGTCTACCATCGACCCCGCCATTATTGGTGATGTCACCGTCGGCACCGTTCTCACTGCCGGAGCTCCCTACCAAGCTCGCAATGCTGCCCTCGCGGCCGGTATCCCGGAAACTGTCCCAGTGCAGACCATCAACCGCTGGTGTTCCTCGGGCCTCATGGCTGTCACCGATATCTCCAACAAGATTAAGACCGGTCAGATCGAAATTGGTCTCGCGGTGGGATTTGAAAGCATGACTGACAAGTGAGTTGCATGACACACGCTTCACGTCGCGACAGAACTGACTTGTCTCGGACAGTCCGGATCGCGGTGGCCCTCCCATGAGTGAGATTGTGAAGGCCCACCAGGGAGCGCGCGACGCCGCGATGCCCATGGGCTGGACGTCTGAGAACGTCGCGGAAGAGTTCAACGTCTCCCGGGATGACATGGACGAACTCGCCGCATTGTCATTCCAGCGCGCCGAGAAGGCAGACAAGGAAGGCATCTTCGCGTCAGAGATCGTTCCGTTTACTGCCTTCGTCAGCGATCCGGCGACCGGTCAGCGAACGACCAAGATCATCACCAAGGATGACGGCATCCGGTACGGCACGACCAAGGAGGCACTCGCTCGCGTGAAGGCGGCCTTCCCTCAATGGGGCAAGGGTGCGACAACTGGTGGCAACGCGAGCCAAATCACCGACGGCGCTGCAGCGGTCCTTCTCATGACGAGGAGGAAAGCGGAGCAGCTCGGGTTGAAGATCCTTGCTAAGCATGTCACGACCTCCGTTGCTGGGCTTGCGCCCAGGATCATGGGCATTGGGCCTTCTATCGCCATTCCGATGGTCCTGGAGGCTACGGGGCTTACGAAGGACGACGTTGATTTGTTCGAGGTGAGTTTTGCCGTAGCATGCCGCGGTTTGACTCCGAATAACACGATGGGCACTAGATCAATGAGGCTTTTGCGTCGATGTATGTCTACTGCGTGAACAAGCTTGGCCTGGATATCAACAAGGTCAATGTACACGGAGGTGCTATTGCCCTCGGTCACCCACTAGATGAGTACTTCATTTACCTCGCACTGTGCTTGCATGGCTGACTATCGTGTGCGTCCATCCACGCTGCACCGGTGCCCGGCAGGTAGCAACTGGACTGAACGCTCTCGCAAGACGGAACGGCAAGGTACGCGCTGCGGTCTCCTGCCTCATGCGATTTGTGTCTAAATGCGGATTGGCGGCAGATACTTGTCACTTCGATGTGCATCGGCACCGGCATGGGTGCTGCTGCCGTGTTTGTCGCCGATTGATGCAAGCATCATGCATCCGCTGTCTGGAGTTGGCCAGGCAGCTCGCAGGTTTGTCCAGATCGGCAGGCGTTGTTTCTTCGTGGACGCGGAGCAGACTGGATCGGATTGCCCTCTCATGTCTTCGACCCTGTCAATGTTTGTATAAATACATACGTTGTACGAGCCTGCCTTGTGCATACCAGTTGCCGGCCGTTGGGTGAAAATGAGGCTCAGGATGCGGCAGAAACAGGCCAAGGTAACCAAAATAGCGAAGCCCAGAATAGCTACGCGTCGCAGAGGCGCCGGTGATAGTGGCCGAGCTGAGAGGGTCAAAACAATCAAGTAGTCCCCACGACTCCTGTTCTGTAACGACCACCAACCTAGTTTGCCAGCCCGCCGCCCGGCCTCTCCACTGTTTCCCTCTCTCTCGCCGAGCAGTTTACTGCTGTCCTCTCCTTACTTTCACTAGCCCTTGGGGCCTTCACGAGCCATGGCCTCGAATTACGCATACAACCCAGCTTACAACCACAGCAACGCCTCCGCCATCAATCAGTCTAACCCCTACGGTTCTGGTGACCCCTACTACAATGAGTCCACTGGCTTCATCTCCCCCCACAAGGCCAAGAAGGGCACGAGCAAATGGATCAAGTTCGGTATCCCTGTAGCGGTTGTAGTTATCGCCGCTGTCGTCATTGGTGTCGTCCTTGGCGTCCGCTCGAGCAACAAGAACTCCAGCTCGAGCAGCTCCTCGGCCTCCTCCAAAGGTGGCCAGGCAGCTGGTTCCGCACAGGGTGACCTCGCCATCTTTGCCACGGCAACGGCGAGCCAGTTCATGCTGCCAATCTACCCCTCTACTGTGCGTGTTGTTTTGTTCCTCCGCATTGTGCCCGTTGGTTCACACTCCACTATCCGCGTGTAACAGACCAACACCGCCGTCCTCCACAGTCCCACGTTCAGTGCGTCGTCCGACGGCTCCAATGCGTGGCCCACGGATACCTTCTCTCCCGCTAGCCCCGCTCCCACATCCGTCCGTTCCGACCGCCCGCGCCTTATTGCTCCCTCTTACAAGTGGGACGCGCTGCCAAAGATGATTGAGAACAACGCCTACCTTCAGACTTGGAATGAGACCATCTTCGGCAACGCGACTGCGTATTACGACCTCCCTGTGGTCCAGTACTTCATGGATGGAGACAGCGGTATTCTTGACAACGCGCGTGAGATCAAGATGCGTGTGAAGGCGTTCTCCTACGTCTATCGTCTCACCAAGGACACCAAGTGGGCGGATCGGGCATTCAAGGAGCTTCAGGTGCGTCTAGGCATGCCGATGTCACGTTGATCGTGTCTCACCCCCCTGTCAGAACGCTGCTGGAAATGGTACCACTGCTTTCGGTCCTGACGGCACTGACAAGTGGAACCCCACTCACTTCCTCGACACCGCCGAGTTCACCGCTGCCTTTGGTATCGCCTACGACTGGCTCTATGACGTCCTTACCGACGAGCAGAAGAGTCAGATCCGGACGTCCATGATCTTCTACGGCCTCGAGCGCGGTCTTGTCGCATTCAACAACAGCGACAACCGTTTCACGGGCTGGTGGGCGAGCAACATCTACGGTAACTGGAATTGCGTCTGTAACGGCGGTCTCACCCTTGGTGCCCTGGCCATCCTTGGGGACGATACGACCGGCACTGCCGAGCAGATCCTCGCTCAGACTGTTCCCAACGTCAAGGAGAACTGCGTTTGGGCAGTTTCTGATGACGGCAGCTGGGCCGAGACTGCAAACTATTGGTACTTCGGTACTACCGGCTTCGCTGAAATGGCGTCCGCGCTCATGACTGCCACTGGTTCCTATTACGATCTCTTCGACACCAACCCGAACTTCTACAAGACCGGTCTTTTCCACATGGCTATCACTGGCCCCGGTTCGCTCTTCGCGTGGGGCGATCACGGTCCCAACAAGTTCTCCACGACCGCCAACGGCATGTTCCTCTTCGGTGACTATTACAAACACCCCGAGTACCAGCTCTTCCAGCGTGACCAGCACGACGCGGCGGAGCCGTGGAGCATGTTCTGGTACAACCCCACCGCGTCGGGCGCGTTCTGGGATGGCCTCGCCATTGACCAGTTCTTCACGAACCACACCGACCAGTGGACGGCGATGCGCAGCTCATGGACGGACGAGAACGGGCTCTATGTCGCGATGAAGGCGGGCACTCTCCAGGGTCACCAGACGCACAACGACCTGGATTGTGGTGACTTTGTCCTCGACGCGCTCGGCACGCGTTGGGCTGGTGAGCTCGGTTCGGGCGACTACCGTTCGCTGAACTACTTCAGCAACGACACTCAGCAGAGTGATCGCTGGCTGTACTACCGCAAGCGGACGGAGGGTCAGAACACGATCCTTGTCAACAAGCAGAACCAGATTGTCACGGCCCAGCCGTCGATCCTGCAGACGTTGTCATCGGGCACGACCCAGGGCTCGAGCACTGTTCTTGACATCTCAACCGACGACACCGCGCTCTTCACGGCCGACCTGTCCAGTGCCAACGATCCCTCACTTGTGTAAGTCTTGCGCTTGTTTCTGAGTAGATATTGGGATTAACGGTTGTGTACAGGTCCTCGTGGAAGCGTGGTGTCCGCACGTTGAACGGCCGGAAGCAAGTCCTCTTGCAGGACGATATCACTGCGACGGGAGACATCATGTGGCGGATGCACACGAACGCGACCGTGACCGTGGACGGGACGACTGCGACGCTGAAGATTGGTGACAAGACGTTGCAGATGTCGATCGTGAACCCGCCCGACGGCGTCTCCATGACGACTGGGGATGCGGTCCGTTTCAGCGATGATCCTGCTCTTCCGGCCGGCCAGACGGACCAGGAGAACCCCGGGGTGACCGTGGTAATGATTAACCTGCCTGCGGGGACGTACTCGCTGCAGGTGCTGTTCAATCCGCAGTGGGACGGCATGTCGGCGAGCGACTTCGTGTCACCCAAGGCTGTCGCGATCGACGACTGGTCGTTGTCGAGCCACAACTGATGGATGTGGAGCATCTTGTCAGTTTTCCGAGAGTACTCACGAGCGTCGCAGCGATAATGATGTGATGGACAGTTCCGGCTCATATAGTTTAGTTTGACTCTGTACGTTTGGCCTCGAACTTGGATTCTCTTCTCGTCTTGCGTTCAGCTGGTTGGTCACTAGGACAGTACTGAGTAATGTGTAGCGGTGATATACTCCAGCCGTGAATGTAACGATTGATACCCAGACTGACTCGCAGCTCGCTGGGCTTGGACGGGGAAGAAGGCCGTGTGCTGTGCGAGCCCGAGTGATTGACGGGGGACGGCCGGGCGGCTGTTATTGGCTGCGGCGGGCGCTGGTTACCTAGGCATCGAGTGCGGGCTTGGAACCGCCCATTTGTTCTCTCCTCCCGCGCTCAACGCACTCTCTGGCTCCCGCCATCCTCCGCTCCTTACTTTTTCCCTCCTTCGAACAAAACCAGTATCTATACACGGGGACCCCCCGCCCCCTTCTCCAGTGCGTTCTCTCTTCCTTCCGCTGTCCCTGTCCACGTCCGGGCTGGCCTCGGTACTCCTTCGCCCTTCGACCGTGTCTGCTCGAACAGCTGGCGCATTTCCAACAGCAGGAGTAGCACGCTGACGAGACTGTCCACAGCGTCCCGCACACCCCCCATCCCTCCCATTTCGACTGAACATACGTAGCCATGTTTGCCCGCAAGAACAGCAAGGTCGCCCTCACATTCCTTTGCCTCGTCGTCGCCCTGGGCTTGGCCACCGTATCCGAGGCGAATTCACTCGTTCACTCCCCCCGCGACCATGTCCAACTCAACCGCATGATCAAGAAGCGTAACCCCGTCGATGACCCGTTCCTATCCATCTTCGGCGGCGGCGGGGCTGTCGGTGCGGAGGGCGACCCCACTGCGTCCGTCTCCACGGATTCGGCCGCGGTGACCTCCTCCGGCACCAACACGGCGACTAGCGCTTCGGCTACTGGCACAGATACTGCCTCGCTGACCACGGGCTCGGTGAGTGTTATGCTGAAACTTGAGGGTTTGACATAGTGCTGATTTGAGGGATAAGGCGACGTCGACCTCTGGTTCGGTGAGCGCGACGGACTCGAGTACCAGCTCCTCGAGCTCTTCTGCCTCGACCTCGAGCTTTAGCAGCTCTTCCTCCACCTCCAGCTCTTCTTCCTCCAGCTCCTCGTCTTCTTCGTCTACGTCCACGTCCTCGAGCACGTCCACAACTGCTCAGCCGACCCAGACGGCCGCTGAAGACACCAATGATACCCAGGCCGACACATCCCGCCATACCTCTACCATGTTCGTCACCGCTACCGACAGTTCTGCTCAGCCCAGTTCTACCGCTGGGGCCGAGGTCTCTGGTGCTTCATCCAGCAACAGCAAGATCACTCGTACCACCCTCACCGTCATTATCGTTGTCGCCGCTTCGATCGGTTTCATCGCGCTCGCCTGGACGCTCTTCCGCAAGTGGAAGCTCCGCCCGTCCTCCAACTTCGACGATCGCATGCAGCCCATCGACTGGCAGCCCGCTGGCCCCGAGGACACCGGCCTCCCGACCCACCGTCGTGCTGGCTCGGGTGCTTCCCACGGTTCGTTCCACTCTGGTGACGGCCACGGCTACGGTTCAAACCACGGCCACGGCGGCCTCGACCCCGTTGGTGACCACGACTTCACCGCTGGCCCGCAGACTCTCGCCCCCGTTGGCGGTTACGCCGACCTCCAGCGTGGCCCGAGCCCGCAGCCCATGGCTGAGGTTTCGCGTGGCCCGAGCCTGACGCGCCAGCAGTACGGCGGCGCCGCGTACGACTACAACAACAGCGGCATGCGCTACTAAGCGTGCCCTGCTGGTGTGAGGCTCCCGGTGTCGTGATGTAATTGGCGCAGCGCGTTACTCGTTGTACGGATAGCAGTGGACCACACTTACAACGATACCTGTTCACTACGGCCGCGGGCCTGCTCATCGGTACTAATGGCTCCTCGTACTCGCGCGCGGGCCCGCGATGATCCCCCCTTCCCCTCAACCTGTTCTTATCTGTCGGATATTTCTATCCATCACTTTAACCCTTTTGCCCTTGCTGGAGGAGTACGAGTGTGTATTTTCTTCCACCAACCCGCTGGACGCTTCAACGTTCCCTGTACCGTGTGCGTTTGGTTCATACGACGAGGCGGTTGCTTGGTGCTTCCTCTTGATGACTTATAGTTTATGTCCGTACCAGTTGCAATGACTTGGCAAGACAGTGCGTCGACCCACCGTCCATCTCGTGTCTGCGTGTTTTGCTGTGTCGAGCTTTCATTCTCCATGTTTCGTTCTCCGAATGTCGAGAATAGTATGGGCAGTGGTATGTATGGACACGTTTTGGGGTGACAGGTTTTGGATTGGCCCAGGATTGACCGAATCGCCGTCATCAGGTTTCACTGGCCCTGAGCTTGTCGCTCACACGGGCTGGCTTGTTCCCCGGGTCCAGCCAACTGGATCATGGATGCAGTAGATCAAGATTAACTGTGAGGTACGAACTACGAACAGCTTACGGAACCTGACGGGACAGTCAATGAAAAATGCCATAATGGACCCGCAGCCACATATTGAGTTCATGAACAATTCAGCCACTGACGTCCGACCCGTCTCCGTCTTCGTCGCCTTCATCGTCCAGTACGAGGGCTCCAAACCGGCCGGTTGTGGCGCGAAGCTTCGCCTTGCCCGCTGGACCCTGTTCTTCGTCGACTTCTTCCTCCTCGCTCTCCGCGCCTGTTGCATCACCGTCCTGTTCGTCTTCGTCGGACGGCGCTGCGCCGTCTTCAAAATGCACGGCACGCGGCTGGGCTTCTTCGTCCTCGCTCTCGGCATCCGTGTCGTAATGTTCGTCGTGTCCATGCTGGATCCAGATTCCAGCACCGGCATCTGCAGGGTTGACATTATCCCCGCCTTGCTGATGCGCCGTGATGGTCTGCGGGTCCGTCCCTGGTGGCCAGAACGCCCACCGGATCCTGCCCTCGGCGAGGGCGCGCAAGACTGATGTGTTATTAGTGTCCGGGTGGGTGCGGTCAGGCAGCAGTGTGTGTGGTGTGTACCAGCGGAGATGATGGGTGTGTGGTTTGAATAGCGATCGAGAATGCGACGCGTGTGTGGAAGTTAAGGCCGTGGAGGCCGTGCAAGAGCATGGACATGGATGGATGAGCGGTCATGGAGCAGAAGAGACGAGATGAGAGCACACGCACTTGCGTTCCCGGCGCGGTTCACATCAGGCCGCCCAGCCTTCGCGGTGACCCAGCCTTTCTTGTTGGCGTATGCCGTGAGGATGTCCATCGCGGTCCAGACGGGCCCCTTTTGCTGCTGCTGGCTCTCATGCGGACGCATGCCCTCGCGCCATGTCCGCTTGTCCGCGGCCGGAGGCGAGGCAAGCGACGGGTGCGCGAGCCCCAGGATCTTCTCGAGCGGGAGCAGGCACGCGGCGTAGTAGATGCAGAGCGGAATGGCGGAGACGCGCGAGATGGGGAGGATCCCGCTCAGTACCTAAACGGGACGTGCTTCCTGCATGAGCGGCGGGCCTTCTAAGACCACTACGCTTGAAAGGATCACACCTGTGTCTCCATCGGGACATAGTTGGGAAAGACGAGTCCGGGGCAGTCGACAAGCCGGACGTCGGGCGTCCAGAACAGAGTTTGGAAGTGCTTCGTCTGCGGGGGCGAACGTTAAGGCTAAACCACCCGAGTGCTTGAGGATGCCATAGTGGGCACGCACCTTCCCAGGTGTCCGAGATGCCCTCACTTTGGGGATGCCGAATAAAGCATTGAGCAGGGAGGACTTGCCTACGTTCGGCTGACCTGCGCTGATCATGAGACCGGATGTGGTGAGGACGTAAGGTTGCGGTTTACCTATGAGTCCGATGGTTAGAACCTCGGGCTCGGAGTCGTCTTCTTCCTCAGCGTTGCCCTCGGCGGTGGCGTTTGCTTCTTCCGGCTTGCTAGGCTTTGGTGCGGCAGCGCCGCCTACCGCCTGGCCAACGTGGTTGCCATGGGCATTGAGGACGGCGTCCCAGTCGACCTCGGACTTGATCCTCGGCTTCCAGTCTGCAAGCCGGTCGGGATTGCTGCGAACCGCGGGCGGAGGCTCTAGGAGTTCGTGGTGCGTCTCTCGCAGGGCATCAACAAGCGTCTGGCGGAAGGCAGAAGGCAGATGAGGCTCATACATGCGCTTCTTCGAGGAGCCTTCCGCGTCTGGGTGTTTCTCTGTATAGGATTCCACCTGGACCACTCGCACACCCGGGTATCGTGCGTTCAGATATCTGGTCCAGGCGGCAGCTCTGTCCGGGCCGGCTATGTCAACTTTGGTGAGGACAAGGATGATGCGGAGGCGCGAGGCGTTTGATACGCCGGAGAGATAGGCAGACAACGTGGGCGGAAAGTGGAGCGTCGGACAGCGCGAGTCCAGGAGGACGAGGATAATCTGTGATATCTCTGTGACCCTCCATCTGCCAACAATCATTGTCATTGTCAGTGCACCTGAAGGAAAACGGGGGGATAGGTATACTACGCACAATTGCCGCCATACTTCGAGGTTCCGTTCATAGGACGTCGGAGCATGTGGCATGGACTGATGGTCAGCCTTGATGATGTCCCCGGAACCTTCGTGGGCGGCTGGGTGACCGAGGTCGAGAGCCGCGTCAGTCTGCGCAAGCCATTTTTTGAAGAGGCCTTCCTCGTTTGCCTCGACCTCCTTCTTGGACATGTCATAGCGCCATTTGGGACGCCTGGGACATGTCAGCTGGGAATCGTACGGAGAATCGGCGCCCGGGGGTGGTTTGTCAACATCCGAGAGAATCGCTGCCTCGGGGGGTATTGGGCGTGTGAGGGGCAGCGTGGAAGCAAGGACCTTCGTTCTCTCCAGGAAGGCCGGGGGGAGCTTCACGAAGGAAGACTCGAGACGGCGCGTTGATTCTGCGGCGGCATTGCGTGTGGCTGAGCCGAGGGGCAGCCCTGTGGGCCCCCGACGTGCTTTGCGGTGGCGGTCGGGCTTTGTGGGGGGCGGGGCAGGGACGTCGCCACGCTTGACGGCACGCTTGAGCTGGAGCTGCTCCTTGCGCTGCTTTGCAGAGATGGGCTTGCGCCTGTGCATTGCTATGCTACTTGCAATTGGTACTTAGTAGTAGTTAGTGGTGGTAAGTAAGGCGTGGGTGGCGCCCATAAAGCTGATGATCCGATGTTGCACGTGGTTCAGCGTCGTCCGCTGCGACCGCATGCGACGGGAGGCAACGAGAGGCAACATCGGTCGCTGGTTGCTCGCACTCGCCGCCTGCCGCTTTGGATGCTTCCCGGTGTGCGATCCCCAACAGAACGATCGTTCCCTTGCGAGCCTCGTGCCCAGTCTCCGTCCGCTTGCTCGGAGCGTCCCCTTCCGCGTGCTTCCCCGAGAGTGCGTCCGCGCGACGCTGCGTCTTATGTGTGCCGCTGCTGCGTGCTGCGAGAGGAACAAGACCGAGATGAGACGTGTTATGTCAGAATATCTGCGAATATCTGCTCTACGGCCGGTATCCAAGCTGCACGCATTGCACACAGCGGGCCAGGCACGACGCGTGGTCGCTACCCGAAGATTGGGATCGGGGGAGGCACAACAGAACACGGCGCCAGACGCTGCTCCTGCCCTGCGAATTTGGCCACTTTCGTCCGGCCAGAGCCTCCGCGATGTCTCCTCTCCTGCATGATCTCCTTCTCCCCGTCCTATATCTCCCACTCCCGCCGCGATTCAGATGACATGATGGGCCCTGCTCCTCTCGCCTCCCAACGACAGCCCCGTCTCAGCTGTTCCTCCGCTACCACTCACACTGGCTCTCACACTGGCTCTTCCGATAGCCGTAACTTCAAGAGCGCACATCGCAAGGAAAACCAGTTCATATATCGCAATGGCTCCAAGCTTCATGCCTACGACAGGGACAAGGCTCCCTACCCGAGCTCCTTTGACCGCCAGTTCGTAGACCTGTATGTTTTCGCCCTCTCACACTCTATTTCTCGCTTACCATGTGAACGTCACCCGGCACAGCCAATGCCTCGACAATGCACTCATGCTATACTCAAAAGGCAATACCTCCTTTCTCGGATTTGATGCAAAGTCCGCCCCCAAGCGGTGTCTGGATCTGGGCTGCGGGGTATGTCCTTTACTCATCGTCTCCCCGTCGTCCTTCGCTTAGTCCCTCTCATCCAGCTCGGCCTCTGGATCATTTCCTCTGCCAAGTCATGGCCGGAGACGACGTTCGTGAGTCCATTCTCCATACATAGCGCTATGCAACCCTGAAGATTACTCCAGGTCGGCCTCGACATGGTCAACATTCAAGTACCTCATAGCGTGCTCGACCCGGAAATCGCGGATCGAATAGAATGGGTACACTCGAACATGTACGCCCAGGATTAGGCTTATTGGTCATTCTCCGACTCATCTATGGTCCTAGTTTGCGGAACAGGCTTCCGTATGAGGATGAAGAGTTTGACTTTGTTCATGTCGGAAGTCTAGCACTCGGTATCCCTGAGAATAAGGTAAGCGTCCACTCCAGTCCACTATATGCGGGCTGTGCTCATCAGCCTTCCAGTGGCACTCTCTCTTCGAGGTTGGTGCCCCCCTTACACGGAATCATTCCACTGCTGACCGTTTCTAGGAAATACGCCGAGTCATGAAGCCTGGTGCCGTCATCGAAATGGTAGAAGAAGGTATATGCGTTCCGTCATCTTGACCATGGATCCATATCTTATATGCGGTTTCAGATGCAATATTCCCAATACTACCACGGTGGTATACGGACCCTCTCCGTGCCCACTCTCGTGGTATCACGCCCACCGGCCATGGCCAACGCCTATCCTTCCCCCACATGCCCGATACGTCGAAGCTCGAACACGAGCACGAGATGCTAGAGAACCTCTTCAACGATGTCTGGTCCAATCGTTTCATCAACCCTACGCCTACAGCGATGCTCCCCGGCTACTTCGGTGCCTTCTTTGAGCGCGTACTCTCTCCTCCCGTCTCCGCATGGCTATCTCCGCCGTTCGCCCCGTTCGCCCCATTGCCTGGGGTGCACGAGTTCGTCCCTTCGCCCCTCGGCCTCAGCACGATCTTCCCTGCCAACGACCAACTGCCACCAGAAGCACGAGATTCTGGTGGACACCTTCCCAGCTCGCAGCCTGTCGATCCGCTCGGAGATCCACTCGGGACTTCCCCGTCGACAACGCTCCGGACATCGGTCGAAGGCAGTATCAAGGGCGGTCTATCGCCGTCGCCCTCGATGTCTTCCCTGCAGCGGGAGGTCGCGCATGTCATCGCGCTCACGCGGCGGGAGTCGGTCGAGAACGCGTCCACGCTCTCGCTCACGAGCCAGTCGGGTTCGCACTCATCTGGTGGCTCCGGGTCGGGCTCTGGGTCGGGGTCGTCCAAGACGGGAAAGCGGCCGTCGGTCATGCTCATGCAGTCGCCGGATGAGAGCTCGTCGATGGGCGGGGACAAGGCAGCGTCGATCATCCCGGTCGACAACGTGCAGGCGCAGGAGGAGCATTCGCAATACATGCATCTCTACCGATCGGTCATGTGGGTCATCTCCGTGAAGGAGGCGATGTGGGACGAGCTGTTGGCGAAGGTGGAAAAGAAGGACCCGCTGCTGAGGAGGTACGGGTGGACGGACGAGGACTACACCGAGCAGGCGAGCCGGTCCAAGTTCGAGTTTGCGGTGGAGCTGTACCAAAGGTGCGTATATGCACGGCGTCCCGTTAAGAGCGATGAGCTGATTCGTGCTCCCGCTTTCAGTGATATGCGCGGTCGAATATCGCTCTGGAACTGCGCCGTCCAAAATGGGTGGAACATGCCCCCACGCGACCCGCCATCGAAGGCGGAGCTCTTTGAAGAGATGCAACTACGCCGGGAGATCATGGAGGCCCAACGGCTTGCCGACACGGGCGAACTCGAGCCGCCGTGCAGGCGGTTCCGAATCCTCGTTGGTTATAAGGAATCTTGAAATCCTGAGACTCGGCCGACCGGACATATACCCCGACTTCCCCAGCTGTCCGAGCCGGCGGTATCGATCTTGAAGCTTTTGAAGCTTGACGCTTGACACGGACCTTCGACGGACTCGCGACCCCACATTGCTAGATATACATGCCGCTGCTATGCCGATGATGACGACCGCGACGAACACGACCTCATATGACCACAGAGTCGACGATGGCGATGACGACGACGGCTGTCATTTATTCGTATGTATACATACCTATGAACTCTGTGTTTTGATGTATCCCCATAGACGCACATATCACTTGTATACCACGCAACATACGTTGCACATTGAATTGCACATAGATCGGAGAGGCTCTTCGGGATTTGGTTGATGCTGTCCGGAAGAATGTATCTGCATGGTAGACCGCTGATCAAGCCGGACACCCACTTTCGAGAAGGGTGAGACGGCAACCCTGCGTCCCCCCCGTCGTCAATAGGCAAATTAGAAGGAACAAAAGTGTACCCAACCCACCCCAACTTGAAATCTCTGACATATCGAGGTCATGGGCGGCGGCGCGGTGCCGGTCCGCTGGGTCCGGGAGACTGGTTAAGTTCGACACTGCGCCACCACTGCTCTTCGACTCGACACCAACCTGCGACTAGTACTGCTAACTGCTGCTCTCGACACCGGGGGCCTGTTCGATCCGGCTGTGTGCCGCATATATATGAAAAGCCTTACAGATGTCTAGACGCGGTGCTCGCGTGGCCACGAACGAGCTGGACGGGATCGACATCCTCCTCGCTTCCCTGTCGGACCCGCTGGAAGACACTAGTTGTCAGCCTCTTCACCATGGCCATAAGAACCTTACGAGCGCACCCTTCCTTTCCCATCGCTCCTTCTTCCTCTCTTCCCACCACGAAGCCGGGCTTCGTTTGCTGTCGCATTGCTTTCGAATCCTAGACTGGCTCTACGGATCGCCTACACCTATTCACCATGACCAGCCCTGCGCCCCGTAAACAGTCTATCCAGTTCTCCGAGTCGACTTCACCGTCGCGCTCAAGGGCTGTCTCCCCAGAACCTGACACCCGTCGCAAGTACCGCGAGTGTCCTACGCCGCATCCTAGCAAGGTCGCTCAGGGGGCGGCGTACTTCGACGGTGGCCATGGATTTCAGAGCGGAGACGGGCGAGGAACGGCAGTGTATGCAGGCGACACGTCTTCCCGCAGATCCAACATGCAGCCCGCCAATCCCTTTCTGGACCGTCAGCCTCGTCCCGCTGAGCAGTCTCAAGCCGCCGGCTCCGGGTCGAGTACTCAGCCTCAACCTCCGAAGCGGGCTGTCCTGCCGCGCCGCTCATCGACCATGGACTCCGAGTACTTCCGTGAAAGCATGCCCTTCCCGCGCAGGCCGCCGCCCATACAGAAGTACTCGGACGAGGAGTCCAGCTCTGCCACCGGTTCGGGGCCCCAACCTCGGCGAGGTGCCATGTTGCGTCGCTCCTCGACCATGAACTCGGAGTTCTCCGAGCGCAATCGCTTCGCGCGCAAGTTCAGCGATGTGGAAGAGGGACATTCCAGGCCGCGGGCCAAGCGCGAGGGCAGCAAGAGCGTCGTCGCGGAGATCATCCAGTACGGTCTCCGGCATGGGTTGGGTCGGCTCCCTAGTTCGGTTCGCATGCCTCGGGGAGCCGGCCTAAAGCTCGTATCGACGCATTCCCTCTATGAGCGGGACCCGTCCGCTGGGCAGGAGAAGAAGAGCTCCCTGACACCTACTACGCCTGGCAGAAGGCCGACTTACTTGGAGAGGTGTAGTATCCTGCGCGAGCGGAAGCACTCGCATATCATGCACCACATCGAGGGTAAGTCATGATTCACCTATGTTCGTGGCTCGATGGCTTACATATTCGTCGTTCCTTGCAGATTATATGGCGAGACAGAAATTTCTCCTCCGCCTTGCGAAGGCCCTCCTGACTTTCGGGGCGCCTTCCCACCGTATCGAGTCCCAGCTGCACTCCGCGGGCGAAATCTTGGACGTGAATGTCGCCTTCGTGCACCTCCCGAACCTCATCGTAGCCACGTTCATGGACTCGGACACTCGCACTTCCGAGACGCACTTCGTCCGCGCCGGCGGGCGGGTCGCACTTACCAAACTGCAGAGGATTCACATCGTCTACCGCGACGTCCTGCATGACAAGATCGGTGTCACCGAGGCCTGTGAGCAGCTCAAGAAGATCATCCAGGAGAGGCCGCTGTACGGTATCTGGGTGCGGTGTGCGCTGGCGTTCTTCTGCGCGTCGATTATATGCGTGCTCTCTTTCGGAGGGTCGATTGTGGACATGTTTATCAGCGGGCTGAGCGCGTCGGTGCTGCAGTACTTGGGTCTGAATGCGGCCTCGAAGAGCACCATCTATGCGAACGTCTACGAGTGAGCTATTCCTAAAGATGCAGCGAGTCTATGCTGACTATGCTATAGGATCTCAGTCTCCATCGTGGTCTCGTTCACTGCGCGACTGCTCTCGACGTTGTCTGGCAACATCTTCTGCTACAGCGCGATCTCCTCGGCTGGTGTCGTGCTCATCCTTCCTGGGTTCACGATATGTGAGTGGCGTAGAACTGCTTCTCAAATCGCTGCTGATGAACGAACTGGTCAGTGATCGCTGCGCTGGAGTTGACGTCGAGGAACATCCTTTGCGGCTCTGTGCGGATGGTGTATGCTATCATATATACGCTGTTCCTGGTGAGAAGCATCCTCCTGTTTCTAAGACGCTATGCTGAATGTTCCTCTTGCAGGGATTCGGGCTCACCATCGGGTCAGACTTCTACCTCTTGGTGAACCCCAAAGCACGACAACACCTGGCTGCCACGGCTATGCTCAACTCACAGACTCTACATGGGTATATCATGAACAGCAACGTGTCCAACACAGTGCCACTCTCGGACCTCGGTGGCACCTTCACGTTCTTGGAGACCGCAGACACCCAGTCCAGCCACATCATCAAAGGTTAGTACCACGCCCTCATGGCCAGAGGCTTCATCTCATCTCCGAGTCGCTGCACAGGATGCTACCGCGACCCCACATGGCCGTGGTACAGACAGCCGCTCCCGTGGTGGGCGATGTTCGTCCTTGTGCCCCTCTACTCGACGTGCTCCTCGGTCCAGAACTTGCAGTCCATCCGGAGCATCCAGCTGCTGGTCATGGTCGTCTTCTCCTGCGCGGCCTACGCCGTGAATCGCGCGGCGAATTACTTCATCTCCGACCGGGGCGACATTGTCTCCGCCTTCGGCGCATTCGTCATCGGCCTCTGCGGGAACGCGTATTCCCGACTCGGAGGAGGCACTGCGTTCACGTCAATGGTGACCGGGGTGCTGTTCCTGGTCCCGGTGAGTGTGCCTCATCAATGAATCCGTCACATGCCCTCCCCCGCACCATACGCATGCTGACTTGTCTCCGTTGTCGGCAAATAGTCCGCTATCGGTAGTGGTGGTGGCCTCATTCAGAACTACACCAGCTCCGCCGATCGGTATACAGGCACTTTCGCACTGGGTATACGCATGATTCAGGTGGCGATCGGAGTTACCATCGGGTTGTTCGTGTCGCAGATCCTGGTATACGCACTGGGACGGCGCAAGAGTGCGGCGCACTTCGCCTTCTAATAGGACACTAGAGCACGTACGCTGAGTGCAGTGGTTATGACATACATATCGTCCGGCTTCTTCTCCCACGTACCTGCCGCGGTCAACTTCACAACTCCAACTACGAGTCAAGGGTAAACGAGTGTATGAGTGATACAGCAAGAAAACACAGCGATCGACAAGCAACAACGGAAGGAACATTGGAACATTGTTAGTGGATGATACAGTACCTGAATAAACGAGTGGAGAATGTTATATCGAAATAACGTATGCGTGCATAAAAGGTCATGGAAGGATATAAATTATGCCGCGAAGAGCTGCTGGAGCTCCTCCAGGCGGCGGGCTTGGAGATCAGACTTGCTCAACGGCGGGCCCAGCGTCAGGTTGGCAAGCTCCGTCTTCTTCTTCTGCACCTCCAGAAGACGCGCCTCTATCGTGTTCTCGATGATGAGCTTGACCGTTGTCACCGGACGCTTCTGACCAAGTCGATGCTGCGGAGGCATGAGGAACAGACAGCGATGTCGAAAAGAGGGATGGCACTCACGATACGGTCGACGGCTTGGTTCTCGACAGCGGGGTTCCTGAACAGGCCGGTCAGCTCATCCCGATGTGAGATGTGGGACGAAAGATTGCACACGTACCAGTACGGGTCCATCAGATAGACACGTTGAGCAGCAGTAAGGTTGAGACCCACGCCTCCGGCCTTCAGACTGACCAGGAGGACCTCGCAGCCTGGGTCATGCTTCAGGGCGTCCATCGCCTTCGTACGGTCATCACGCTTCATGGTCCCGTCCAGACGGTCATATCGGATGTTCGCAATCTCCAATGCGTCCTCGACCCTGTGATAGACGAAGTCAGCGTTGAGTCAACATGAGAGAACCGGATACACGTACTTATCGAGCATGCTGGTCCACTGCGAACTACACGAGGTCTCATCAACACCGCTCCACCGACTTGTAAAGAAAGGCACGTACAATACGATCGTCTTCGTGACGCCATCGTCGAGGCAGTTGCCCTCGTTGTCGACCATTTGCACCTCGATCGAGCCGGGGTCGTAGTTCGCCGAGTACGGGTTCGCCTTCGAGAACTGGATGAGGTCGGTCAATAGCGCGCGGACCTTCGTTGACGGATGGAAGTCCTCCATCGCGATGCCCTTCTGCCGCTTCTCCTTCTTGCCGCTCTTTTTCTTCATGCCTCCAGACAGAACGCTCTCGAGCATGGAACAGTCCACGTTGATGAGCACTGCGTCGGCGGGCGCGAGCGCAGTCTGACAGACCGAACAGCACCGGCGCGTGTCCGGCTGGACGTTCGGCCATCCCGGAAAGGTGGAAGAGCGGAAACACCCCGCACAGAACAGATGCTGACAGCGGGTGAGGACCGGCTGCGGAGCAGAAGGGCTGTTCTGACGTGTAGAGGAACGAGATGTCGCTGCAGAGGCCTTCGGCTTGCGCCCGCGCTTAGCAGGCGCTGCAGGAGCGTCGAGATCCGCCACTCCCTCGTTAGCCGCATCCAGGTTGGCCAGCTCGCATGCACATTCCACGCACTGCGCGGTACCTGCCTCTTTCAAGAGCGAAAAGATCACAGCAGCACGCTGGAGGTTGATACCGTCACGCTGGACGGTCGCAACGACGTCCTCGTAGGCAGGAGTGGCATCGCCGGGAAGCCCAAGACCCTTGTTCTGGACGAGCTCGAAATGGTCGCAGATCTGGCGGAGACGGAGGATCTTCTGCAATATGCCAACATAGTTCTTCATGACCTCGTTCTTGTGTGACAGCTCGTGGAACTCGGCCTTCGACTCGTTGAAGAAGTGGTTGTAGATCTCCTGCTCCTGGGCGTCGAACTTGAGGAAACGAAGCTCGTCATGGCGTGGTGGCAGCGACAATATCCTCTTCCCGTCCTCAGCGCGTGACTCCTTCGTGCGACGGAGCGTGATGCACTTCATGATCGTCTGCAGACGTGCGACACCGAGAGGCTGCGCGTACTTGACGGGCGTACCAACGTACTCGTTCCACACGTTCTTGTCGTCGAATGGCGTGAGGCGCAAGAACTTGATGAGCGCGAAAACGTCGTCAAGCTTGTTCTGGACCGGGGTACCCGTAAGGCACAACCGACGGTCCGCGACGAGGTCGCATGACGCGCGACATCCAACAGTACTCGTCTCCTTGATCGAGCTGGCACATAAGAGTGCATTGAGTGTCACGCGACCACAAAATCAACACGCTGTGCTCACTGTGCCTCGTCCAGGACGACTCTGAACCAATGGATGCTCTGCAGCGGACTTGTAGCTTCGGCCGCAGTCCCGGTGGCATTCTTCTTCCGCTTCTTCGCCTTCTTACCCTTCGCCGGCTTCGCAATCGGTTGTCCGGAGCCGTCCACCTCGATGAAGCCCTCACTACTGACGCCATCATCGTCCTCATCCTCGTCCCCCGCCTCTAGGCTCTTCGTCTGCTTCGAGAACTCGGAAGCGAGCGTGGAATAGGTAGTGATGACAGCATCGAAGTCGGCGAGGAAGGAGGGTTCCAATCGTCGCGCGTTTCCGTGGTAGACGTACACGCGCAATGGCGTGCCTTCACGCACTCGCCCGACCGCAGGTTTGACGTCCGCTTTGATGTCGAGCTGCGAGCCCGAAGGAGTCGCCAGACCGGTCAAAGTGGACTGCGAGGAGGGTTGGCAAGCAGCGGGGTTGATTCCACCGGCTCCACCGCATACAATGACCTCGCCCTTCCAATGCTCCTTGAACTGATCCTCCCAGTTCACGACAGTAGACAGCGGGCAGATGATGAGCGTTGCACGGCTCTTCATCTTGATGCGACAAGCGCGCGCATACTGAGCCTCTGCACGGTCCTGCTCGCGAGCCACCTTACCCTTGCTCTTGGAGGACGACCCACGGCTGTCACCGGAAGGTGGAGGAATACCCCAAACGCTCCCCTGAAAGTGTGCGGCTGTCAGACCAGGTTCTGATTCTGGTGGGGGCGTCGGAGGTGGGGTCAATGGAGATTCAGCGAAAGCCCGAGCGGAACGGAGTGTCGCAGCTATGAGAGACACGCAAGTGATGGTCTTTCCAAGACCCATCTGTGCGTAGTCGGGAGTTAGCATATATGCGTAAGCAACACGGGTCAAAGACGCGGAATGATGACATACGTCGTCGGCAAGGATTGCGCCCTTGGCCTCAAATGGCTTCGAGAATTCTTCGGCCTGAGTTACGATGTTGACCCACGAGGTCTCATGCGAAAGCGGGTTCATCTTCTCCTGCCACAGAGAATGCTTTCTTCGGCTCGCCCCGCCTACTTCCTGCTCGCGCGCGAGCAGGAACGTCAAAGCCTTCAGCTGGTGAGGATACAGCTTCGTCGCAACCTCCGGCGCTGCATGACATCATCATGGTTAGTTACCGGCACACGGACCTTGTGACATGCAGAGAACGCACGAGCAGAGGCCTCCTCGATTTCATCACCACCCTTCAGGCTCTTGAATAACTCATCCACTTGACTGCGCTGCACCTCGATGCTCCTACCGGCGACCGCAGGAGCGCTCCACTTGCTCAACGAGTTGCCGCCAGGGCCTGTGTATCCTGGGCGTTGATTGACAAGCATACTTCGTCCATGTCCACCGGGAGGAGGATTATGGGGGTTACAGTAGTAACCAGCAGAAGCGTGATGGATGTCGGAAGGAAGAGACGGGTGCTCTAAGTACAGATTGTTCTGATGCAGGTAATGGGACACAACAGGTATGTTGCCTTTCGGAGTGAAGACTAGCATTTGCAGTTGCAGTATGGGTACCTAGAACGCGTAAGCCAGTGTGACCAACGGGTTAAATGCGCACTCACCGCCCGATTCACTCGTCGAATTTTCGCGTCTAAGCGGATCAGTCCCTTCCCCAACATCGGCCCAAGGTGCGTCGCAACCCTCTGTTCTACCACGGCGAACGTCTCACCGGGAATAATCTCTCCGTTGTGGTTCTTGACCGAAGGAGGCCGAATGTTAATTGTCTCCGACGAAGAGCCGGGGGTACCATTGCCCTCGACATGTTCATACTGCAGCCGGACAGGTGCCCAGTCGCAGTCTTGGTTTCCGTGCTCTTGCGGATTTAGGTAGGATATAGGATAGAGGACAAGAGCAGTTGCGGCGAGCACTCCGATACACACCGGAGTCTTGGGAGGCAAGTCCATAGGTAAGTTGCCAAGACTCGGCTGAAGCGGGTGCATGGGCATCTGAGGAGGTGGTTGTGGTTGTGGTTGTGGCTGAGGCGGTCGCGACTGGGGAGGCGGTGAGGGTGAACCAGTAAGGTCTATGACCTGACCTGATGCACCGTTGGAGGGTCCGTTGGGTGCACTCGAAAGCGGGCTGTCATTTGACGTGGGGTGCTGGGCAGAATGCAAGTCCAGAGGATTGACGGCAGGCGCGGCATACGGTGGACGAGACTGGAAGAAGGCTGCTGAGTTGGACGGACCTTGGAAGTGAGCGGCGCGCACTTCGTTGGGTGAAGGCACCTCGTAATACTCGCGATAATAGGACGAAGATTGCGATGGTTGAGGGGTGCGCGAACCGGAGGGGGCGCTCGGCGTACCGTGCGGCGCGAGACTGGAATGGGACATGGCCGGGGATAGACCAGAGGAAGACTGGGGGCTATATGCGGAGGAAGGGGTACTTGTGGAGGCCGTGCAGCTCGCGTTGAAGGACCTGGACATGTTGCATACTCGCTTCTGCATGCGCTCGGTGACATGGATGTCGTCGTCGTCGTCGTCAAGAGTAAGATCGATTGGGTTGGCCTGGGAGTAGGCCCGCGCAGGATATGTGGCGGTTGAGCTGGACTGGGAAGCCATGTCGAGCGGGTGGCGCGTCGAGAGAGGGAGAAAAAGCGAGGACGAGGGGGACGAGAAAAGGGTCGGGGATGCGGGCGGCGGAGAACGAGACGCGGTGTAAGATTGCAGCGGACGAGCGAGAAAGGCGCAAGAAGAGCCTGAAGCTGGTTATAGCTCGGCACACATAAGCTCCCTTACTCACTAACACCCTCTCGCTTACGTGACTTCTCGGTCGTCCACTTCCATATATGGTCGGCCGTGTCGGTGGGTCACGCCCACGTGATAGCGCCCCCCGCGCGCCTTTTCTGCGGACGCGCAGACTGCAGCGGTGCTCCTCCTAGTGACTCTGTTTGACTTGCCTTCTATCCACATCCCCCGTTTGCGCATCCCCGAGCTCCGGGCGTAGCTCTCTCACTTCGTCTCGCTGCGGGTGGACGGTCCCGTTTGCGCCATTCCCACCCGTTCTTGCTCAGGCTGTATCTAGTCCGATCCCCGCTTACCAATATGCGCAATCGGTGCTTACACGGCACGCCCGGCCAATCTCCAGCTTCCCAGTGTCTCCTTACACTCTACTGTGTTGCAGAACGGCTTTCCAGGCTCCTGATATCAGACCTCAGAACAACCTTATCAGCCTGGCTTGACCACCTCCCTCGTCCTTGTTGACTCGCGGCATCCAGATTCCAGTACATACGGACATTGGCTGATGATCCCGACCGTAGGCAGTGAAATGGATATCTTCATCCTGCATCTGCCTCCCCGCCACCGTCACAGATCCACGTGTAGTGCGTTCTACAGATCACATTAAACTTCTCGTCCACTCGGGAACTGTCCATCCAGCAGTTCCGGCGAGTCCGGTCCCTCCTTCAGACGCTGCATGCTGAAAGATTAGGTTATCGTCTCATCCATTATTGCACCCTAACGATACCTTTCGTAGCATCCGGCGACCTAACATTCCATTGCCAATTTCCGCACTTGCATCGAATTCTGTCCAGGCCGTGTGACGGCATGTCTAGCTTCGTGCATCCCTCACAATATCCGGTCGAAGTTCCATCTCCTGCTGGCCACTGCCTTGTCTTCCGCCTGTTCATCATGTGGTCTCTCGCTAATACAGCCGACCCGCATCTCCTCTATCTTTGCGGCCCGTCCTCATCGCGTCCATTGGATATCATCATGAGGGGGCAGTCCGACTGAGTATCTCGGACGTCCACCTCGCGCTCATGTCTCCGTGCAAGGTCATCAAGCAGGCGGCGTATTGCTGTCTCATAATCTTCGCTTCCGTCTTCGCCCTGCCAGGTGCGGCTCTGAACTTGCCACCTTTGGTTCCAGCGGTCCACAGCTTCACCGCCAACAGCGGTGCTTCTGGGGCCTTCCGGCTGTCCAACGATATCCGACTGATTGTGGATGGACACGATGCACAGTCCACCCGGGACAACGGCCTTACCCTGATCCCTCCCACCCTGTTATCATTCGCGCAGACATTCAAGACAGACCTCGAAACTTTGTTCCCACACACGAGCGTTACGCTCTCGACAGGCGACACCCAAGCATTGCCTGTGCATCCCACTGTCATCGCCATATCCTTGTCAGATCGCGTCAATGCAACACATGCGGACGGAACCACCACGACGGAGGGATATGAGCTACAAGTTTTGCCCACAAGCATACGCATAACCGCTTCAGGAAGCAAGGGTGCATTCTGGGGTACTCGCACACTGCTTCAAGGCCTCGTTCTGGCAGGAGAATTCCCTCTAGGTACCGTGGTGGACCAACCGGACTGGCAAACCAGAGGGTTCATGCTAGGTCGGTCGGTTTACCTATACCAGAATGTACGGACAGTACTTAACTTTCCCGACTACGTAGATGTCGGACGCCAATGGTATCCAATCACCTTCCTGCGTGACCTATGCACGTATGCATCTTGGTTCAAAGTCAGCGAATTCGTGAGTTTGTCCATCAGGGTCAAGGGTGATGTAAAGCTGTACCATGCTCATGTTCCATATGCGTAGCACGTCCATCTGTCCGACAATGTCAGCCCCAGAGGCAATCCCAACGCATATGCGCGCTTTCGGCTTCGTCCCGAGGACTCTGCTCTTGCTGGCCTGACCCCTCATCTCAATGAGACCTATTCGAGAGCCGAATTCGAAGACTTCCAGACGCATTGTGCTGCGCGCGGAGTTACGGTATACACACTTCCGCATGTGCATCTATGCCCGAAGATAACCTCTTCCGGTTCCAGATAATCCCCGAATTGGAATCGGTGTGTAGCCGCAGCGGGCCTGCAGTCTGCAGCGAGGCTCTCAATCCACCGTAGCCATTACTGACGCGGCCCCTTGGCTTGGTCAGCCCGGACATGCGTTGGTCATCACCCAATGGAGGCCGGAGCTTGCACTGTCCTCTGACCCGACGCTGATCAACCTGACCGTACCGGACGCCATCCCGACGATCAAGGCCATATGGAAAGGTGTGTCCATGGATGTAGTGGGCGCAGATCCTTGCTCAAGCATCCTGCTGACAACGCCATATGAACCCAGAATTCCTGCCATGGTTTCACACCAGTGCGTTTCACGAATCCGGTTATTCAACGGCCTTCGGTTATCGGCCATGTAGCTAACGCTTCAAAACGATCGGTCGGTTTACAGAGCAGGTCTCCATAGGAGCTGACGAGTACAACTCGTCTCTTGCCGACGATTACAATAATTTTGTCAATGAGATGGTATGCAGTGTCCACGGACTCTAAATCAGGATACTTCGAGGTCCTTGCGGGCCGCTTACACACCACACAGAGCGACTTCATCGGACAAGAGAGCGGGAAGACCATACGCATCTGGGGAACACGCGAGCCTTCAAATACCACGTCCGTCAGCAAGAACATAACCATTCAACACTGGTGAGGCTCTCGTCTGTCCAAGTCTATAATATGACTAATATGTCGGCCGCCGCAATCCCGTTCTACAGGGACTTCGGTGACGATGACCCTTTTGAATTGATTCGCTCGGGCTACGATGTGATCAACAGGTGAGTACTAGTCCGTGTCCACCGCGCACTTCCGAGTCATCATCCTCGCAGTGCAATGCGGAGGTAGCATGCTGACTGATCCACCCACAGCGAGGATTCGTTCCAGTACATCGTTATGAAGCAGGTATGCCAGCCGTTAGTAATGTATCGCGCCGGGGTTAACCGGTCTACATGGGACCCTGCCCAATACACAGTCGGGCTCATTCCCGCAGCAATTGAATCAAACACGCCTTTGGGAGGGGGCGAACGTCGACACGGGTGGGATATGGGACCCTCATGTTTTCGACCGGGGTATGTACCTGCGGCTAAGTTCCCGATCGGAGATAGCAGTGGGCTCACTGCTTTGTTTAGGCAACGCGTCGAACAACCCAAGAATATCAGACCCGCACCTGAAGGGCGCGATAATGGTATGTTATTACTGTCAAACTACTGCTTACTGAATAGGCTGCTAACGCCGTCGGACGTGTCCAGGCTGCGTGGAACGACCATGGCCCGACGGCGAGTACTTTCTTGGAGGCCTTTTACGCGCTCAAGGAGGGTATCCCAGTGGTCGCGAGTGTGGGTTGGCTAGCGGCCTCGGGCCCGAACCACCTCACACACGCGCAGTTCCTTGAGGCCTTCGCACAGCTGGAAGCATCTGCCCCTGGCCAAAACCTCGACCGCCGTATTCCAAGCAAGAGCGCGATGGTGGTTGCATACGCTGCGCCGTTCCCCAAGTCCGGTATAGTGCCCGACCGCAGTGGAAATGGATACGACGCACACTTCGACTCTGCGACTGGCTCATTGCATACGTCGCTCGGAAGCAAGGGGCACAACTACACCCTCCTCCTGCGCGCGACGTTAGATGGGTCGCCTGGCACATTGCTTTCAGGCCCAGATGACTCCTTCGGCGTGGCCTCGCGGGCGGACGGCGCGCTCACCCTTGCGTTCACATCTTCTGATATCACTTACCTCATGTCCAACTACACCTTGTCGTGGGGCAGCGGAACAGTGGAGATCGTACTAACAGGCACACAAGACGGAACCTCTGTGTTCGTGGACGGCACACACGCTGGCGACTTCCTTGTCTCCATTGATGGGACGAACGTTTTCGAGCCCATGGCGTTCGTGGCGCCTTTGCAGATCATAGGCGGAGAACACAGTGAGGTCAAAGAGCTAGCAATGTGGGATGGGATACATGACGCGAATGGGCTATCGAGTGTAGAGGAGATGAGAGGGATATGAAGGGGAGGCCAGTTGTTCCGCACGTCTCGTATTACTATCGTACAGGGAGTAAGACGTGTGCTGCATCGCGTATTCGTTGAAGAACAGTAGTCGAATACCGGTCAGACTGGCAGACTAGGTATAAGTCACTGAAATCTTGGAAGAGAAACTAATCGAGTACAAAATTCGACACAGAAACCACTACCGTCCTAACTAGCGAGTCATCTGACGTGGCGAAATACAGAGGGTTTGAGATACATGCATACCTTGACATGAGAATTACTTGGACCAGAGTAAGCTAGCAAACGAGAGTTGGCTGTATAGGCTAACCATGTGGCCACCCGCGAGACTGTACAGACAACACTCCCTCGGCTTCGTCAAGAGCAGCATGAACCAATATCAACCTTGACGGTCCCATCACCATCGCGCTCGTTTTATACGCCATGCACCAACATGCAAAACGAGCGCGAGAACGGTGAGACCGTCAAACTCGATGCCAGTCCTGCCAACCACAAGACGTAGTTGCGCCAGCTCACAAAGGCACAAATGATTCGTGGAGCTGCGTGTTGTCGTTGCGTCGGTGCAGGCTTAGACACCTGGAAAGCATATGTGAGCAAGGTAAAGCGAGCAAATCGTGAGGTTCTGAGGAACACGAACGAGGAGCCCATCCCATGGCATGGTAGGCCTGTCGAGCTGCTTCTTCTTTCGCAAGCTGCTTGCTGGGGCCAGTGCCAATACCCTTCTCAAAGCCGTTGACTACATCAACAGACTAATTAGCCAACAGACTCATCATACAGCCAACGTACGAACGCACCGAGACACTGGACAGTCCAACGACCGGCATGCGCAGGGCCAGAGAACTGTGCGGGATACTGGACCTCCAGCCTGCGCTGCTGCGCAGTCTGGTTGAACAACGGAAGAAAGGCAGATTGTGGCTGCGCAGGAGCAAGGGGATTGAAAGCAGGGAGAGGTGGCGGCGGATTCATTGGCGGCGGGGGTGCCGCAGGTTGTGGGGGGATCCCGTATGTGTTGTTGTACTGGAATTGTGGTTGGGCGGTGAACGGCGGATATGCATTATACGCAGCAGACGGCTCGCTCTTGACCCGTTTCTGCTCTGGCTCTTGACACGTAGAGGCGGCCTGTGGATCCACAAGCCGTGATATCCAGTTCATCACGGCGGCGAAACCTCCTCCGACATAAACCGCTCCCACATACGCATCCATGATATAGCGAGTCTCCTGTATGAAGATGAGGGGATGCGAGACGGAGCAGAACACGCCACGCACCTTGGGGTCTTTCATATCGACATCCGCTGCGTGGCGCACTTTTTCCCTCCACTTGTAACCCTCAACCCACTTGTCAACTTGCTCCGGCAGCTTGTCCAGTTCGGCCTACATAGATCGCAGGTCAATGCAGGTTAATGAGATGCTCGGTAATTTCTAGGAGGTACGATCTGCGCACCTCCATCTCTTCCGCCTTTAACATTGGCCGCTTCTGGAACAAGATGTCCATGTAGACCGCCTCCAACATCTTGCCACCGACAGCTGCGAGTCGTACTCCATCGCCATAGGGAGAGTCGGGGTTCATCGGCATACCAGCAAACTTAATCGAGTGGTGAACGAATATCTCGAGCATCGCCTCGCCGTCGATTTGCGGGGCGGGAGGGAACTCCGAATCCATGGTCGTTGCGGAAGAGGATGGGGAACGAGAGCGTTTCAGAGTCGGGGTGGGACTTAGAGATTTCGCTGGTGAGCGGGGAGGGGGACACGTGCCAGAGCCTACAGAAGAGTTATAAGGCTTCCTGGAATCCTTCTACCGCAGCACACATAGCGGTGAGGCGGCTATAGACCAGCGTCCACGTACCTGAGCTCGGTGCTGCGGTAGTTGCGGCAACACCGGTAATCGCTGAAGCACCATTTGACATACTCGTAAAGCTTGTACTTGCCTTCAGCATCTGAAATCGGGGGGCGAGTGACATGCGGAAGCAAGAAGTGCGGGTGGCGAGTGTACGCGTCCGATCACATAAGGAAAACTGAGCGTCTATGAGCCTGCGGCGAGTCGCCACAAAGACAGTTTGATGAACGCTACCGCAACAATTGCGGTATTCAAACTCACAGACCACGATCAAGAGAAAGAGGACAATAGCGATATTTCTTGTAGATACTAGGTACAGGCTCACGGCCATAGATATAAGACGACTAGTAGTACGACGGTTACAATACATTATTGTCTGCCGTCCACGGTCAGACAAAGGAACAAGATGCTTGCAGAAACGACAGATGGCGCAGCGTCCGTTGTTTGTGCCGCCCCAGGGACGCTGCACATGCACATGTTGCGTGGCTCGGCGCGGTCATGACTCCGTGAGATCGATGATAGAACCGGACGTGCTGGCGTTCGCGGAGGAGGAATTCAGCATGCGCCTCTGCACCTTTGTCAGAATGCTCCTCAAGGCGCTGACCACGGGGCCTTGGTCAGGATCTTTCGAGAGCCGCTGAATTGCTTCTGTAATGCTGTCGTGAAAGCATGAGATCAGCACTCCCGACCGTCACTCGACACGCCCCTAACTCACCTCTGAGGACCTTGAGCCACCACGGGGCAGTCCTTGACAAGGTGGTGAGGTGTACGTCCACACACAACGCACGAAACCATTCTGCCCGACTCCTTAGCCTTCTTGTTCTGGGGACCCTCCACAGAGTCACCTGGTGGTTTAGGGCGTTTAGAGGAGCTCGAGGTCGCGTTGGCGGTCTTGGATATGTGTGGGACGGCTTCTGGTGTCCCGACTGCGGTAGCGGACGGTCCTGCAACCGGAGCCGAGTCATTCATATGCGAGGGCCCCGCTATAAGCTGGGTAGCGTGTGGCGATATGGCCGATCTGGCAACCAAGTGAGCTGACGGACGAGTATTGCCCCCCTCGTGCTTGTGCTTCTTTGGTGGCGGAGCTGCTGTTCTCTGAGGCGGCATCTCCACCAGGTGCAACGGCTGGCCGTATATCAGGTTGATCTTCCCAAGCCGGTGAAGCGTTTCGTCGATAACTCGGATAGCGGCACGCTGGACGACATCCCATCGTCAGTGATATAATAGCGGACCAATCGTGTGATCACGTACCCGTTCCTCAATAGACTCATCCCCTGCATGTTGCAAGAGCATCAGCCTGTACTCGGCCAGATTCTCCGGACTATGAGTCATGGTACACTGCCCAGGTGTGTGATACGTCGCACATAGTCCGCAAAATTCCTCCCCAGGTCCCGGACCTTGTCGGCTCTGGATTGGCGGCAGTGGCCTATGAGACGCATCTGAGCGATGGTGCTTTTGCTTGTGTGCAAGCGACGAGGAGCCGGGCACGGGCAGCATTTGGAGATCGTCGACATCCATCTTATCGCCGTCCGATTCGTCGGATTCGGAAGCAGCATCCGACATGGGTGCATGAAAGTCAGAGTCGTCTGATCCCGCCGCCTTGCCCTTGGACTTCTTCTTTCCTTTATCCTTGTGCTTCTCCTTTTCCTTCTCCTTCGTGGGCGTGTCACCGAGATCCAAACTTTGCTGAAAGACGAAAAGACATGAGTACGGGTATGGCATAGCATGATACAAGAAAAATACCTGAGGAACTGCGAATACTGCGGCTGCTTTGCGGCGCACACCCCGCCCAGTCACCTCCTTCTCTTGTTCTGCCGCCTTCCGTGCGGCGATAAGCTCTAATGCCTTCGTCCACGAGTCCGCCTCTTCAGTATACTCGGGTGCCTCCTCCGCCATTTCTTCCAAGTCGTCCTTGTCCGCAGACCACACTTTGGCGAAAGCGAACAAGGAACCTGTGCCGCCCGATTCAGACTCGACTTCATCACCCTCCTTCTCTGTCTTCTCAATCAGGTTGTCCACATCATGTTCAGAGTCTACCAGAACCACGATGAGCGTGCTGCGGTAATAGCAACCTCGTGTTGGCACTCACAGTGGACTTCTCGGGCAGCAGTCTCCTCGTTTTCCTCGAATAGGGCCTCAGCGCCAAACATCAGGATCGACTTCACGTCTTCCTTCGAGCTACCCTCGTCGTCCATTTTTTGGACGATGAGATGGTCGAGGACCAGCTTCTTCTTGCCGGTTTGCATGATACGTTCTGTAGATCATCAGTTCAGCACGTGTCCCGAGCACTGTGTCAACGACAGACCTTCAGCGGACTCCTTCACCATGAGCTTGAAGACAAGGACGGTCTTCTTCTGGCCATATCGATGCGCACGAGCGATTGCCTACGAGAAACGTCAGATCTCGAAGCTGAATTTCTTATGACATGAATCATTCGTACTTGGAGATCCTATGAGATGTTCGTGAATCGCATCCTCATGATAGAAGAGAGAGATAGTCATACCTGATGTGGGTTGAAGTCGGGATCGAAGATAATCACTGTGTCCGCACTCCACAAATTGATCCCGACGCCTCCAGCGCGCGTCGTCAGAAGGTAGATGAAGACGTCAGAATCAGGCTTGTTGAACTCGTCCATGTCCTTCTGACGGTCGGCTTGCTTCGTGCTACCATCCTGAGATACAACATCAGATACTATAGTGATCACTCTTAAGCAACGTCGCAGGACTTACCAGACGGAGAAATTTGATACCTTCCCCTACGAGGAAATCCTCAATGATGTCGAGGGCGATCACAAACTGGGCTATAATGTCAGTAAACGAAATTGAAGAAACGTCCAAATGGCGGACCTGACTGAACAGAAGGACTCTGTGACCTCGCGCACGAAGCTTGGGCAGGAGCATCTTCAATAGACGCAACTTGGCGCTAGCAGCAATCAACCGGTCATGAGTGTCCTGTGGCGACAAATTTTTCGGCTCGATGTCCTTAGAGACAAGATAAGGGTGTTGCAAGCATCTGATGGTCAATAAGTAAGGGTCGCCGCAATCAAATTCTCAAGTGCCTCACTTCCGCAGCTGCATGAGCATGTTGTTCATGTTTGTCTTCGTGATGACGTTGCTCCCCTTAGATGAGGCGTTACCCTCTGCAAGGCTGCGTAGGATATCAAGATTTTGACCTACGAAGGGATCAGGATGAGTCCTAATAGAGCAGATACAGGAGACATACTGAGGATTGAACGATATATTTCCTTCTGCAAAGGAGCCATGCTGACCGGAACAATAACCTCGTTCTGTGAGATGAGGTGAGAGGCATTAAGTAACACAGTCTGTCTGTTGAGCGTACCTTGGGGGGCAACTGCAACACTTCTGACTTCATTCGGCGCAAGAAGTATGGCTTCAGTCGACCGTGAAGTTCCTTCACGAGTTCATCAGTGAGTTCCTCGTAGTGTTTCGAGAGAGCCTCTAGGTCCTTCCATTGATCCGGGTCGAGGAAATTCATCAGATTGAACAACTCTCGAATGTTGTTGTTCAAGGGTGTCTATCAAGACAGTCAATGGTATGGTTAGATACGTGCAAGCTAGTACCGCTTACCCCGGTCATGATAATCCGATGGAAACTATTGAGCTCCTTCAGACGTTTGAAGATGAGACTCTCATCGCTCTTCACTATAGTCAAAATGAGCGGACGGACAGCGAAACAGCTCTCAACAAGACTTACACCGTTGACCCTCGTCGACGATGAGCATCTCCCACCGCGGTGTACTCTTGAAGATTGGGCCGAATTCCTTCTGATTGGTGACGGTCTCGTATGTCGTGACTAGGACGTGGTACTTGGCACCGGTTGTGCCCAAGGCGGGCCGACTGTGGTAAAGTTCGAACTTCTTGATGACCTCGCGTGCCTTCGCCTCACCATAGAATGGTACGACCCGCAGCTTCGGCGCCCAACGCTCGAACTCACGGACCCAATTGGGGATAGTCGAGTTTGGTACGACAACCAAGGCTGGGAAAGATTTGAAGGCAGATACAAGGAATCCAATGAAAGTCACGATTTGTACAGTTTTCCCCTGATAGATGCGTGTCAGTGATGTAAAAAGGAAGTGCGAAATCGCGTATCCTCACGAGACCCATCTCGTCTGCGAGAATGCAGTTCTGGTCCTTGTGCCAATTGTGAACGAGCCAGTTGACGCCCTCGATTTGGAAGGGCATAAGCTTGAGCTGGTCGCTTTGCCCGAGCATTGGCTGGTTGTCGACCGTGAAGGCTTCTCTCTGGGTCCATCTCGAGCCGCTCTTTGGAACTGGCTCCTTCCTGCCGCGGGTAGGAACAGTGACGGAGCGTCCATATATAAAGCGTCCAAAGGCTCTCTCGTAGGCGACATATCCAACGTCGTCGCTGCGCGGTGGAGAGTCCCAAGAAGCTGATGCAGCATGGTCAGTACTACAGCTCGAAAGAGGACAAAAATAACACACCATTATCGTAGCCAAGGTCATCCCATTTGAAGAACGCCCATGCTACCTTGTCGGCATCCTTCTCGCTGAGCTTCCTTCCGATCCGCGACTCATACTCTTCGATAGTAACCATGAAACTGTTGGGCGGTTCTTCGCCACGATCGTACGCGTCGTCCCGAGCACGAGCGACTTCAGGGCTTTCCTCGTCGTCACTATCCTCACGAGCTTTCCTACCCTTCCCCTTGGCTTTCGAGCTCCTTGGTGGCCGCCACAACAGGACGTCGAGTACGCGATCCACCGTCTGCCAAGCGGGTGGGATCCTCCGTTCAGCTTCAGCATCGGCGATGAGCAGACCGGTCCCCTCGTTGCCCTTGACACTCTTTGCCCCATCAGCGTCATCGCGGCCGAATTCAAAGCCAGTGGTGTCGCCCTCTTCAGTGGCCGTGCGCCGCTCGGAGACAGGTTCAGATAGGAGGGGAACCTTGGTCCCCATCTGCAGGAAATTCTTCAGCTTGTTCGGGGCCGTCGCCAATAGCCAGCCGTGAGGCACCCATTGGATTCGGCGGTAACTTCTGTCGACCCACTTGATGAGATACTCGCGAGGAAGCATAGCCTTGTGGCTCAGAGGATCATCAGGAAGATGAGGAGGTTCGACAACATCCGCAGGGTAGGGTCGCCATGCGAGGATGTGTTCGACAACGTACACGTACGAGACGCAGTCTGCGCATCTCCATCCGGTATCGTACTGGTAGTAGGTAGCCAGCTGGGTGGGAGAGATCTCACCAGGTTTGTAACCATCAGGTACAGGGAGGTGGGCATAATGTGCGAGTCGCTTGCAAGTGATACATCGAAACAGAAGCTCGTGGGGGCTTTCGGCTACGTCGTCTGCAGGTGGCACCGGAGCAGGTGTGGTATCCACAGGTTGCTGGACGCCATCTTGACGCGACGAGGACTCGGTCCGCTCTGTGAACTGGTCGGCCTTGAGAGCGACCTCCTTGCAGCCCATGCATACACCGCCCTTCATACAGGACCCGCAGATGAATTCCGTGGTCTGATGGAGTTCTAGTGTGACGCGTTTCGTGGGTTCAGATGCCCCAGAGTTGGCCTCCCTCCATTCAGCCTTGTCACGCTCGTTAACGGCACGGAGAATCTCGTCCCGCTGAGTTTTGGCGAGGCAGCCCCAATGAGCTGCAACGGGACACTTGAGGCTATTTTCCATTAGTGAGATACGTTCAGAAACAGGGACGGCGCTGCTCACCAACGAACCCAGCCGCCGAGATTAGCAAGTCTTGTGGCTTCGTCTTCTGACTCATCATCCTTGGACTTGCGCTTCTTCCCTTTCTTCTTCACTTGCTGCTCGTGAGTAGGCGCTGTGTGACACTTCTCGCAAATACTCCTGTGGGCGATGAGAGGACCAATGTCCTCGTACTCCTCCTCATCGAGCTCCAGATCGGCCACGAAGCGGAATCGTCCATAGGCTGGGCGTGAGGCTTTCCCACGAACTATCTTCTTCTTCGCGGACTTCTTGCGAGTATCGGCATCGTCGGCGGAGACGTAGTCCTCGTAGTCTGCGTCGTCCAAGTTTGCGCGACGGAGCTTGCGAGCCCGAGTAGACTTCCTGGTCGGCTGTGATATCTCTTGGATGTCGCTGTCGCCGTCTGAATCCGAACCATGAACTACGACAGGCCGCCGATTAGACCGTGTCTTCTTCGGACTAAACGGCAGAGCACCGCTCATCTTCTTGCTCGCGTTTAGCACGGCGGTCCGAGTACTGCGTCGCGCAGCAGGTCCGCCCGAGCTATCTGAAAAGTCCGAGTCAATGTCTCGAGCTAACTCGTCTGAACTGTATTCATCCTGTGCATTCGAGAATCGTCCGTTGCTGGAGCGTCTTCCGGAGATCTTGACCATGAGAGTAGCGCGCCGCGAACTTGGATGGACATCGGAAGAAGTGGGATCGAAAGATGGAAGCGTGCCCTCATGCAGTGCATCCTCTGTCCCCCGTCTAAATGAGTATCTCCACGCAGGTAAACATCTTCTAACTATCCACTAACCATATTCGTTTACCAGATTGGAAAAGTGTCTCTCGAAATGTGGGCCAGGAATCTGAAAGTTTCAAGGCAAGATATTTAGTGTATACCCTCATTGAAAGCAAGGGCGTATGCTTGCCACAAAGCCCTGTACCACGCCCGCGGGGGGGGGG